>NC_133970.1:31060495-31706761 GCF_031877795.1 Strix aluco
TTCCTTTTACATGTATATTTGGATTTGGTTCTGGAGGTTCATATGGTTTCCTATATAGTAATTCATAAGGATTAACTGATGTGCCACTTTTTGGTTGTACCCTGATTCGCAACAATGCCAATGGAAGTGCCTGAGGCCATTTTAAATTAGTTTCTTGACTTATTTTGCTAATTTGCCTTTTCAGCATCTGATTCATTCTCTCTACCTTTCCGCTGGATTGTGGCCTCCATGATGTATGTAAATCCCAAGTAATTCCCAAAATTTTACAAACACTTTGTACTACTTCAGCAACAAAGTGTGGGCCTCTATCTGAAGAGATACCAATAGGGACTCCAAATCTCAGGATTATTTCTTGTAGTAACCATTTTACTACTTCCTTTGCCTGAGTGGTACGACAGGGAAAGGCTTCTGGCCATCCTGTAAAAGTATCAACCCCCACCAGAATGTACCAATACCCATTTTGTCTAGGTAACTCTGAAAAGTCTACTTGCCAATAGTGTCCTGGTTCTGTTCCAGATTTTGAGTTTACACATTTGGACCCTTTTCTTTATTACTGGATTATTTTTCAAGCACACATCACATGCTGCATTTTAGCTAATCCTAGCATTTTGACTGATACTACTTGTCTTTTTAAAAGGGTTATTAAGGCATCTACACCCCAGTGACATTCTTGGTGTTTTGTCTGAATAATCTCTCTCATCAAGAGAGGCAGAACCACCACTTGTCCCTTGGATGTCACCCACCATCCAGCCGAATTTTTCTTAGCATTCAGTAATTGCCCTAATTTATCGTCATCTTCTGAAAATTTAGGTTTCTCCCTTGGGAGAACTACTGTCTTGGTTGGAATCAAGGCCATTTGTAATGTTATTTCTTTTGCTGTTCTTCTGGCAGCCCTATCTGCTAAATTATTTCCTCCAATTTCTTTTGTATTCCCAGCCTGATGTGCTTTACAGTGCATGATTGCCACCTGAGTTGGTTTCTGAACTGCTTGCAATAATTGCAAAATTTCATCCTGATGCTTAATATTTGCTCCCTGGGAGGACAATAATCCTCTTTCTTTCCATAAAACTCCATGGACATGTACTACCCCAAAAGCATACTTTGAATCAGTCCAGATATTTACTTTCTTCTTTTCACTTAATTCAAGAGCTCGGGTTAAAACAATGAGTTCTGCCTTTTGAGCTGAAGTGGTGCTAGACAATGCATTTGCCTCTATGATTGAGGTGTCTGTTGTTACTACATATCCAGAGTATTGGACTCCATGCTCCACAAAGCTGCTGCTGTCTGTGTATAACTGCCAGTCAGGATCTTCCAATGGTGCGTCCTTCAAATCCTCTCAACTAGAGTACACATGTTCAATGGTAGTCAGGCAGTCATGCTCCAGCTGTCCTTCTTCCTGTGTAGAACTTAAAAAGACTGAAGGGTTTACCAGGTTAGTTGTTTTTAAAACCACATCATCTTGTTCAGTCAGGGCCACCTGGTACTTTATCATTCTGCTTGGGGACAACTAATATCCCCCCCCTTTTGTTCTAAAACAGTTATCACCATGTGTGGGACGTATACTGTTATTGTTCTTCCCAAAGTCAATTTCTGGGCCTCTTGAATAAGCATCACTGCAGCAGCAACTGCTCGAAGGCAAGTAGGCCATCCTTTACTCACAGTGTCCAGCTGTTTGGAAAAGTATCCAACTGGTCTCTTCCAGCTTCCCATTCTCTGGGTCAGCACACCCAGTGCAAGATGCTGTCTTTCATGAACAAACAACCGAAAAGCTTTGGTTAGATCTGGAAGTCCCAGGGCAGGTGCAGACATTAGAGCTCATTTTAAATCTTTAAAGGTCTGTTGCTGATGTGGGTCCCATACAAAGGGAAAGTTCTTTTGAGCTTCATACAATGGCTTAGCTATTAGACCATAATTCATTATCCAAAGGCAACACCACCCAGCCATTCCTAAAAAGGCCCTTAGTTCATGAACATTTTTTGGCTCCAGTATGCCACAAATGGCTTCCTTGCAGTCTGTTCCCAATTGCCGCTGTTCTTTTGAAATCTCAAAGCCCAGATATATTACAGTCTGGCTTGCTGTTGGGCTTTATTTCTGGATACTTTGTACCCATTTAATCCAAGGAAATTTAAGAGTTCTATTGTAATCTTTATGCAGGTGGATCTTTCTTCTGTAGCAATCAGTATGTCATCCACATATTGCAAAAGTAAATGTCCAGGCTTTGGCCATGTATCATCCTGTTTCCATATTTCGAGTTCCTTTGCCAGCTGATTTCCAAAAACTGTTGGGCTATTTTTAAATCCTTGGGGTAGTCTTGTCCATGTCAATTGCATTTTTCATCCAGTTTGTGGATTTTCCCACTCAAAGGCAAACAATTTTCTGCTTTCCTTCTCCAGAGGTATGTAAAAGAAAGCATCTTTTAAATCAAGCACTGTAAACCACTGATGAGTCTCCTTTAATGCTGTCAACAATGTATATGGATTTGCTACTACAGGATATATGTCCTTAATTATCTGATTCACTGCTCTTAAATCTTGTACTAACCTATATTCACCTGAAGGTTTCCTAACCGGTAAAATTGGAGTATTATGTTCAGATTCACATTACTCAAGAATTTTATACTCAAAAAATTTGTCAATCAATTTCTTCATTTCCTCTCTAACTTCTGGTTTAATCAGGTACTGTCTAATCCTTACTGGTCTTACACCCTCTTTCAATTCTATTTTCACAGGTGGTGCTAATTTTGATTTGCAAGGTTTATCTGTTTCCCATACTATAGGGATTACTGCTAAATCTAATTCCTGTGGAATTTCTTGTTCTTTTACTCTCTCCTATATCAATAGGATTTCTCCTGTCTTTGACTCAGGTATTTTTAGGAAAAGTTCCCCTTCCTCAAAAACAATTTGTGCATTTAATTTAGACAACAAATCCCTTCCTAACAAGGGTATCGGACATTCTGGTACATACAAGAACTCATGTGTAATTATTTTGTTCCCAAATTTCAAATCTAGGGGTTGCAGGAATGGCCTGTTTTCTTCTTTCCCTGTTGCTCCCCTTATATTTACTGGTTTTGTTCCTAACTTTCCTTTACAGGTACTCAATACTGAAAATGTTGCTCCTGTATCTACTAAAAATTTAACCTCTTTTTCTCCCAGCTTAATTACAATGAGAGGTTCAGCTGGGTTCCCCTCTGGTCCCCTTCATTCATCTACAATCATTACTCTTGCTGCCTCTTGCTGACCACCCCTCATCTTTGGATATTCTTGTTTCCAATGCCCTTCTTCTCTACAGTAAGCACACCGATTTATTCCTAGAGGTGCATTAAAATTTCAGTTCCCAGAATTTACAAATCCTCCTCTCCCGATAGCCCCTCGTCCTCTTATTGATGTTCCTGTTATTACAGCCAGTAACCTATTTTCTCTGGTTTTCTTCTCCTCTTTCTCTCGATTGTTATAAACTTTCCATGCTGCTTCCAACATTTTACTCAGGTTTCTTGAATTCTCTCCCTCTAGTTTCTAGAGTTTTTTTTCTTATATCTGGTGCAGACTGCCCCATAAAAATCAAATCCAGTTGCATTTGAGCTGCCTCAGTTTCCACTCTCAAGTCAGTATATTTTCTGGCAGCTTCCTTCAATCTTTCCAGAAACGCAGAGGGAGATTCGTTTTTATACTGTCTCACCTCATATAGCTTAGACCAATTCACAGATTTAGGTATTACATGCTTTACCCCATATAAAACCCATTTCTGATATCGACTTAATCTTTCTCTATGCTCCACACGGTTTGGATCCCACTGTGGATCTCCAGAAGGAAAATTTTGCTCTAAAGTTCCATCAGTCATCCCACTCATCACCACCACTTCTGCCTGCACCTTACCAGTCCTCAATACCATTTGTTTCTCTGTGCCATCTAATAAATTATCCAATATCACTTGCAAATCATTCCAATCTGGATTCTGTGTTCTAATGATTGTATCTACTATTCTGCCTACTCTCTCAGGATCTTCCCTATATGTCCCTGCTGCCTGCTTCCAAGCCATCAAATCCATAACTGAAAAAGGCACTTTTACATATACTGGTCCATCATTACCAACTCCTTGTCTCAGAGGGGCTATCACCTGTGCCTGCTATCTAGTTCTCCTAGATATAGGAGTATGAATTACAACTTCAGCAGATCCCTCATCTTCTATTCCACTACTTTCTAGCTCTGGTACCTCTATTGCTTGATATCTTCTACCTCCATATCCCTGCCTCTGATGTCTCTGTTCTCTTTGGGGGAGGGGCTATATCTAATTCTGGTCCTTCTTCATCCTCTTTGGGAGCTATGTACTTTATGCACCTTTTCCCAATATCACATGCAGAACAACATTTCTTTATTTTCTTGTTTTCAGAAGTCAAAGCCATTACCAAATTATCTCTACTAATCAATTTACATTATTTTTGCCAATCAGTTCATTGTCTCAAAAGACCAAATCTACATATAGGACTTCATTCCATTTTCCTTCCCTTCTACAGAACAGCATTAACTATAATATGGTGTTATAACTCAAGGTTCCATTGTGTGGTGGTTTAGCCCCTGCTGGGGTCTGAGACCATGCGGCCGCTGCCCCTCCCCCACAAAGGGAGTGAAATACAAAGCCCCAAGACTGAAATAAGGAAAGGTTTAATACAACAGTGCAATAGCAACACAACCAACAACAACAATAACAGTAATAGTGATAGCAATGAACAGAGCAAAATAGCTACCAAATACAGCAGTGGGAAGCACGATGTACAAAACCACGAGTGCACCGCGCTCCCGCGTCAGGAAAATGTGACCTGCCAGGATGTGACGTCCGCATGGTATCTGAATAACCCAGCTAGAGCTCCCCCCCACTGCTGGGGAAACTTAACCCTATCCTGGTTAAACCAGGACACATTGGTAGGCCACTTTTCCTGATCTTCCAAAATATACAATGGCCACCGATGATTACAGTATTCTATCATTTGACTTTTACCTAGGTTATCATGTATTTCTCCCCAATGCTCTAACAGACATCCTAATGGGGAAGTTTTTGGTACCTTTTCATCAGAAACCAAATTACCAACACTCTTACTCTTGAACAAATGTGTTAGTTTAGATGCCATTTCAAAGTATTTTATAATCCACTCACACAATCACTCAAATGTTTCGCTTCGTCCTTCTCCGGCTGCACCCCTCGCAGGATAACAGAACCGTGGATCCAAACTCCGCACGCGCTTCGTACTTATTTGTACGTCTCAAACTCACACAAACACCACCAATATTTTTCTATTATTTTCTATTTTTTTTCTCCAAAATACAAATACCAATAAAAACCTATAGCATATAGGTTTTTCCAATACCCAAATTTGTCCAACCCTGCAATAGCTTTCACCTATATCTTATGGGCAAATGCCTAGGCTTCCAAACCAAAGGGGTACCCTTTTTCCAACCCTGCGCAGCTTTCACCGTGTCTGACAGGCAGTCTTTCCAAACCAAACAAGAAGCATCTTACCAATTCCAGGGGACATCGCAAAGAGCCTTATGAATCGGGGATCAATGGGTATCCCCGAGAATTCCTTGATGCCGGCCGGAACTGATCTGGTCCCCGACTCCCCCTGTCTCTCTCAGCGAGGTCCCATCTGGGTTGCCAAAAACTGTCACCAAAATGGGATAAAAGAACTTATTGACACCAATGTGATGTAGATAAGCAGACACTCCTTTATTAACGGCCGGGTGCACAGGGGAGTCATCTCACTGTGGTGGTGCAATCCTTACCCCTCCCCCCCCCCCGCCCCTCTTTGTTGGGCTGCTTGGTGCTAGGTGCGATTCCACCCACATCCCCCGAGCTATACACCAGTCTGTGGAGATAAGGAATGACAATGTTAACGAGCCTGGCTCCTGCCCCTCCCGATTGCTCGGAAATGGTTAAAATGGCCCATCAACTCCTCAGGGCCTGGCACACCTGTGCCTGGGATGTGGTCAAATGGGAACAATAACAGAGTCGCACATTAATCAAATTCTTGTGTAACTGCTGGAAGGCACCAGAAGGCATTTGACAAAAGTCAATTATCTTGGACCCTATAAATGGCGACCACCAGGGAGACCCTTTGAGCTCTCCTGGATCGCAGTGGGCCTGTGACCAGCATCTCCCCTGAGCTGGGACGCCTCTCAGGTACCAAACCCTTAAGGTGTCGTCTGCTCCAGACGGAAGGCCAGGGCGAAGTCCCCCGCTCGAGTCTCAATTATCGCCCGTTGAGGAATGCCAAGGCATTGGGAGTATTTGCTCTAAACTCGAGAGGGAAATTTTCTTTGAGCTAGCTTCTCTTTACTCTGTGTGTGTGTGTGTGTGTGTGTGTGGGTACGTACCCTTGTTTCTGTGTGTGTATGTCCGTTCTGTGTTCATTCTACTGAATCCAAACACCTTTGTTTCTGTATGTTTGTCCATTTTGTTATGTGCATGCATGTATATATATGTATATATAGGTACCGTTAAGTAAGTTAGTGTGAATCTTGTCATTTTAGAATCTGAATAAGTCACTTTTCTTTCTTTTAGTATTTCTGAATTATTTTATAATAACAAGTTGCTGTTAGTTATTAATAAACCTAGATTTCTTACTAAATACTACCGTGTCAATACTTTCATCCGCGACAAATTGGCGTAGTCGGCAGGATGACAAGCAAAATCACCAAATACTTACAAAGACACGGTATTCAACCAAATCCCACCTTCCCAGAGGATTGGGCTTATAATAATTGGCACAACTGGGAAGAGGTAGAAAAACAGTTAACTATTGCTCGAGGTGCAACTAAATTTGGAAAAAATAAAGGTATGATTTGTAAAATGTTGGGAGTGTTATAGACTATCTTGCCAAAATGATGCAAGTTAGGACAAATTAAATTTCAATTATTTATTTTAGCAAGCGGCAATAAGCAAAACAGCGCTGGGTGGCCGGGGAGTCCCTGCTCCACCAACGGCGCGCACTCACTTCCCGAGGGTCCGACTTTTTTATATCCTCCGCCTTCCGGTATCGGGTCTCTCTGAGAGGTGTATCCTGCGTCTGCGCACTTTGCAGCTAGGGGGTCGCTCCATCCGGGTCTTCCTCACGTCACCAGCTTCTCGTATTTCCTACTTTCCTGAGAGTGGCTCACAAAGTCTTTGTTTATATCTTACAGAATATAGACACTACCCCCTTTTTTTTTCCTTCTTCTCCCCTTTGTCTTTCTCCCCTTTGTCCTTCTTCCCTTTCTCCCTCTTTTCAGTCTTTTGCCTAGTAGGAGTCCTTGCTTCAGCATTTCAACTTAGATAAGCACTTACAGTCAGTTAGTCGTTACACAGTGTAATAGTTAAGATTAAGCTTAGGCCAACATAGTTTATGGAATAACATGTCACGAGCTCCCAGTATCTTCAATGGAATTTGATGAACAAACAGTTTACTGTCTATCACAATCCCCCCTTTTTCTTTTTATCATTTTGTTCATCAAATCGTTGCAATTCTTGTTGACTTAACAGGAGAGTTTTTTTCAATTTAAAGTCATCATCTAATTGATTGTTTTTGGCTTTAATGAGTATTGGACGGGTGACAGATATCAGATATGTTACCCGTTGCATCATTCTCCAAGTTATGACATATAATATTATTGACAAAGTCAAACTGATTAAGATTAATATCAAGAGAACCACAATGGGGTGACACAACTTGTTCAAGATGCCTGTAGCAGTAGGTGACCATCCAAAAAGGGTGTCCCACCAGTTATGTTCTGCATTCTTTTTTGCTCTTTCCAAGACTCGGTGTATTTCTTCCACATTGTGATGAACAGTTATTAGAGTTTTCTGTCAGTTTTCTCTAACTTTCTCTAAAATTCTAACTAAGTCTTTGTGTTGAAGTAACTGCTTAACCAAAGTGAGATTCATTCCAATGGGTGTAGGTTGTAGATTATGTATTAATGTATAATTGGATTGCAGGAGTTGGTAAGACGTGACCGGGGCTAAATAGGAAAAGTCACATCCGATTACCTTTGTGAAGTTGCAAACACAGAGATTTGAATAATTTTTTGTCTCTATTATGATCTTGTCTACGGTTAAGAATTCACAAACCGTCCTCAAACATACACAACCTTCGCCAATATATATAAGTACTGTTTTAGGATTTTCATTGGGATGGACCTCAAAGTGACAAATATTTTGTTCGGTATCTAAACAAATATCTTGTGCCTCAATTGCATTGCCTTCACAAATGAATCCTTGTTGTTCCCGTACAATGCAGGACTCTAGATTGACAGTTTGCCATTTTTCGTTTACCTTTCGGGCCCATACTCTATGCTCAGAAGGATAGAGTATGGTTCCGTTGTGATTCAGCCCTAATGCAATGACAGGATAAATTTGGTATATGGTGGCATTGTAAATAGTGAGTATAAAGGTAGTAGCTGTGTTTGTGATGGGGTCATAGGTAAAGTTTACCAGGTTCCACCAGGATTGGAGTTTCTTTTCAAAATTAGTAGCACTGTCCCAAATTATTCTCCGAATTTCAGTAGGAAGAATACCTTCTTCACCTTCTCTTATAATTGAGGCAGCTATCGACTGCATCCATATTTGAGCCTGGATGCAGCTGAGAGCTAAAGAGAGGTTATTTTGGAGCACACTGAGTGCATCTGTAATCAATTCATGATCCTTTATATTTACCTTTTCCCCTTTTGGTAATATATTCGACAACAGCCACTGGTTAGTTCCCAAAGCCAATAAGGAAGATCGCAAAGGCCTTTGTATATTAGTTAAATCACTAATTGAGGTAGCCAATTTGTTCATTATCACCTCCGAATCAATACTATTTAAAACTCCCAATCCTGTTCCCAAAGCACCGGTTAAGTCTCTCTGCGTTCTTTTTTTGTGAGGAGTTTGTTTTTGCAGCCAGGTTGTCCATCCCTCGTAAGAAGTCTTTAGGAAAGGTGAACATGCTGGCTGAATATTTGAAACATTATTTTGCATTAACAATTCAACTTGTTTGAGAGACCACGCCGGGTTAAACAGCATTTGTTGTTGACCTGTATTTCTAATTGCATATGGTCCAATTTTAAAAATTCTTGGGCTAAGCACGACTGTTGGTTGTGTTGGAACAGTATGAGTAGTCTGAGTAGTCTCTTTGGGAGCGTGGGTTGTGGTTGTTGTAGTTTCCTCCTGTATATTCAATGGAAATCGGAAAGATATAGCTTGATCTCCTGACCTGGTCCCTCCCAAACAAACTATGGACACCGGTTGGGTTGCAGTAAATGCATATCAACAGGCTTCCGACTCACAACGGGTTTGAGCTATTTTCGATTCCGTTTTGTCTCTGATAACGATTTGAGTAAAAGGGGGCTGACGGACGGTTTGAATTAAAGGGTGCCGACTTATTATCACATTTACATTGAATACTCTGCAGCCTATCTGTATCTCATCTCCTTTTTTAGCTGTCCAGGTATGGGATGAATTCTCCCATTTATATGTTTGGAGTGTTAGGTTATTGCTTAGTATGGCGGTTGCTAACTCTGTCCCATACAAATCTGCATCCATACTTCCTGTATGTCCATAATAAGCATCTGTCCAAGGCCATATAATTTGATTAGTTAGGGTATGTTCAAAAGGTTGGTGGGATTGGTTAGTCGTTCTAGCCCATCCTGGTAGTGTATTCATTGTAGCTAATACACCTAGCCAGACTATCCAATAGCTCCAATAGAAGGCTGACGGGATTCTATAGATTTGCATATTTTTTCTTAGTCTCTTTTGTATCGGGGTGTCTGACACTCTCGTCTGGCCCTTCTCCCTCAGAGGTCCTTTTTTCTTCAGAGTAGGGCAGTAAAGTTTTCCCCACTTTGATACGTCTCTGCCTCCTCTGCCTACTCTGTTGCTTAGAGCAGCAGGGTGTTCCATCTTCTCGGCAGCAGCCGTATTCTTCAGGGGTACGTTTGCCTCTACTCCGGGACACATAGGTCTCCCAGTTTTTATCTTTGACCTCGGGTTCACGACAGGGGACCCAGGGGATGTGCTTTCTACAGATCACCCTTAGGATCTGAGAGTGCTATTGAGTAGGCCAATTAGAGTGAGTGCACTCTCTTTCAGGATTTATCCCTTTAGTAAATATTTTCTACCAAGTTTTAGAATCTCCAGTTTTAGGGCCTGATTAGTTAATCTCCGTTCTCGTTAATAACACTGATTACAACTAGACCGAAGATTTATTCCATGTGCATTATGAATCCCCCAGCCTTCTTTACATACATTACACTTTACACTTTATGCATATAAAAGGAAAACAAATATAAGTTTCAATTGGACAAAAATATCAGGGTCTCACTCATCGAGTCCTTCGTAGGTTCTTATCTCACAATGTGTAGAGAGTTCTTTCAGGTTTTCCGAAGGGTGACTCGTAGATCCCCAGGAGGGCTGGTCACTTTCCAGGCCGGATCCTGTATAGGTCCCTTTACTCGGCTTGCGTGTGTCCACCCCTTCTCAGCAGTCCGAACAGCAGTTTCTGTAGTGATAAGAGCAACATAGGGTCCTTCCCAACGGGGGGTCAAAGAAGATTCTTTCCATGATTTGATTAGTACTTTATCTCCTGGTTGGATTTGATGCATGGCCACATCCAATGGAGGCCTTTGTACTACCATCCCCCGAGCCTGTAGTTGTTTTCTCCTTGCCATTAGCTGTATCAGGTAGGACTTTATCTTTAATTCTTCAAGTTGGGGGTGATCCGGTGGCATTTCTAAATCATAGGGCATCCCATATAGCATTTCAAAGGGAGAAATGCCTACATCAGTTCGGGGCTGAGTTCTGATATTTAACAAAGCTAAAGGGAGACACTTTACCCATGACATTTTAGTTTCTAACATTAGTTTGGTAAGTTGTTTTTTTATTTCTCCGTTCATACGTTCAACTTTCCCTGAGCTCTGCGGGTGCCACGGAGTATGGTATTGCCACTGTGTACCCAGGGCAGCCAAAGTCTCTTTGGCTACTCTGGATACAAAGTGTGGACCTCTATCTGAGTCTATTGCTTCTATTGCTCCATACCGAGGTATAATTTCTTCAAGTAATATCCTTGTTACTGTGTGAGCTGTGGCTCGGGCTGTGGGAAAGGCTTCTACGAATTGAGTTAAATGATCTATAATTACTAATAGGTATTTATACCTCCCCACCTTTGGTAATTCAGTAAAGTCTATTTGTATTCTTGCAAAAGGTCTATGACCAATTCTCGCCCCCCATATACTCGTTTTCTTATTTGATGTTTATTTACTTTTTGACAAACGAGACATTCTCCTATCACTCGTTTGGCTATATCATATATCCCAATGCACATGTATTTGGTTGCAAATTGATCCACTAATGCCTGAGTTCCCCAATGAGTGTTTTTATGGAATTGCTGCATTATCTTGGTAGCTATGGGTTTTGGGAGAACTTCTCGGCCGTCCGGGAGTTCCCATTTTCCATTAGCTTTCTGTTTAATCCCCATTTGATTTAATTTTGCTTGTTCTTGAACAGTAAAACTTAAAAGTTCATAGGATTTTCCATGGAAAAAGCACTACTTAAACCCTGGTCTTTCACATACACATTCTATACCGTCTACTCCGTATTCTTTCCAGCAACCATAACAGGGGAGGTAATTATCTCCACAATTAACACACCGCTTTCTGTCCTCTATCGGATCATCCAAGTCCAGTGCTGATAGCGCTGCTCTCTTTGCCTCTTGATCAGCAAGGTTATTCCCCCGTACTAAAGGATTTAGCCCCCTCTGGTGTCCTTTTACGTGTACTACCGCAATTTCGCTGGGCCCTCGTATAGCTTGTAAAATTTGTGATATTAACTCCTGATGTACTAGGCTCTTCCCCCGAGAATTGATTAAACCTCTTTCTTCCCATATTTTCCCAAAGGTATGTACTATTCCGAAGGCATATCTAGAATCGGTGTATATAGTTCCCACTTTTCCATTTAGTAATTGTAAAGCCTTTAATACTGCATATAATTCACATGCCTGTGCTGACCAGCTGGGACTCAAGGGTCCTGATTCTATCACCTTAAAAGTTTTTCCATCAATTATGGCATACCCTGATTTTCTTTTCCCTTCTACCACTCGAGAGGATCCATCTACAAATAATTTTTCTCCTTTCCCTAATTCCTCCTCTTCCAAATCTGGTCTTATCTTAGTCTGCTCCTCGATGTTATGGAGGCAATCATGAAAAAGATCTTGACTAGGTTCTCCATACAAAAATTGGGCTGGATTTTGTAACGATGTTGTTTCAAGGGTCAGGTGGGGGGACGTAATGAGGATTGCCTCATATTTTACTAGTCTAGCATCGGTTATCCATTTTTCTGTTTTTTGCTGTAACACACCTCTAATATTATGGGGTGATAGTACCCTTAATTCACTACCAAAAGTTATTTTATGCGCTTCCTCAACTAACAAAGCAGCTGCCACCACAACTTGTAGGCACGTAGGCCATCC
Organism: Strix aluco; assembly: GCF_031877795.1. Classification (NCBI taxonomy): domain Eukaryota; kingdom Metazoa; phylum Chordata; class Aves; order Strigiformes; family Strigidae; genus Strix; species Strix aluco. Next base: position 31,072,962 of record NC_133970.1, read on the forward strand.
CCGACTTACGGGGTCCAGTAATTTTGAGATATATGCTACTGGTTTCTTTTTTCCTGCCCATTCCTGGGCTAATACTCCAAATGCAGTTCCTTCCTCTGTGTTGACAAATAAGAAAAATGGTCTTTTTAGGTCGGGCAAGCTCAGAACAGGAGCATTTACTAATTCAGTTTTTAGTTCTTTTAACCGTTGGTCATCTTCCTGAGTCCATTTTTAATAATCCATTTTTAGTTATTTTGGTGTATAAAAACTTTACCTTTCCACTATACCCTTCGATCCACTGCCTACAATATCCAAATAGCCCTAATAGCTGCCGGACTTGTTTTTTAGTTTTTGGACTTGGTAGGGAAAGTATCCCTTTCACCCTTTCTGGATCCAATTTCTTAGTTCCTTGACTTAATCGATGCCCTAGGTATTTAACTTCCTTTTCAACAAATTGCAATTTGGATTTTGACACTTTCAGTCCCTTTAAGCTCAGGAAATTTAACAACTTGATGCTTTCTTCCCGAACCCTTTCCTCATCCTCCCCTGCTATTAAAAGATCATCTACATACTGGACTAGGGTAAGGGTATCTCCTATCTGGTAATCCTGCAAAATTTGTTCTAAAGCTTGCCCAAACAGGTTTGGGGATTCAGTGAAACCTTGGGGTAGGACTGTCCACCGGAGTTGAGTTTTCCTGTGGGTGTCTGGGTCCTCCCACTCAAAAGCAAAATAGTTTCTACACTCCTCTTTTAAGGGACATGCCCAGAAAGCGTCCTTCAAGTCTATTACACTGTACCACCGGTCGTTCGGGCCTAATTGACTTAAGAGAGTGTGTGGGTTAGCTACTACAGGGAATCTAGTTACAGTCTTTTTGTTAATTTCCCTTAGGTCATGGACTAATCTGTACCCCCCATCCGCCTTCTTGACAGGTAAAATGGGAGTATTAAAAGGGGACATGCAGGGTTCCAATAATCCCTGCTTTATTAATCTCTGAATTTCTGGTTTTAATCCTTGCCTTCCCTCCAGAGGTATGGGATATTGCTTAATCCTCACCGGTACTTCAGGATCCCGGATGGTTACCATAAAAGGTTCAACATTCAATTTTCCCACCGTATCCGGAGTGTACCACACTTCAGGGTTGATTTTAGTCTCATCTTCAACCCGTAGGGGGCATAGTTTGATTTCAAGTTTGTGTTCTGTTACTTCCAAACTAATTCCTAATTCAATCATTAGATCTCTCCCCAGTAGGTTATAATCTGCCTCAGGTACTAACAATAAGGATCCCACCCCCACTTTAGAATCTGTTTCAAGGAGTACATCTTTAATTACCGGTACTCCGAATGGTTCTCCTTTCGCCCCAACTACTTGTACTTTTTCTGATGAAATCTTACATCCTTGGGGCAATGATTGAACAGTAGATCTCTCCGCTCCTGAATCTACTAAAAATTCTACCTCCTGTTGCTGAGGACCTACTTTTAACTTTATCAAGGGCTCAGTTCGTTCTCGGGTCCCCAGCAAATAGAGCCCCTGACACCCCTAATCTTCTTTAAACATTCTCTCATCCATCATTCTCCTTCTGCAGCTCTTCTTTGTGTGACCTTTTCTTCCGCAATAAAAGCAGACAATACTCCCTTTTTCTCTCTCTCTCTCCGGTTCCTTTGATCTATAGCCTGTTCTTTGACCTTCTTGTTTTCTCCCAGCACTGTTCACTCTCTGTCCTTCCCTTATCGCAGCTACCATCATTCTGGTATGTTTCTTTTGAGTCTCGTCCTCCCTTCGGACATAGACTTTCTGTGCTTCTCTCAGTAATTCATCCAACCCCCGATTCTGCCAATCTTCTATTTTTTCTAGCTTCTTTCTAATATCTATCCATGCTTTTGCCACAAATTGTGTCTTTAACAATGCCTGTCCCACTGGGGTATTAGGGTCCAGTCCTGAGTAAAGTTGAAGATTTTTTCTCAGTCTCTCTAACCACTCGGTAGGAGTTTCATCCTTTTTCTGATGTTCACTAAAGGTTTTGTTTATATTTTGTCCTCTAGGGACTGATTCCCTTATACCCTGGATTACAATCGTCCTCAGGTCTTGCATATGACCTCTATCGATTTCATTTTGATTATTCCAATTAGGTCGATTTAGAGGCCATTTTACATCTGCTGCCGGACCTTGCTGATGCTGTTGATCCCAAATTCTCATTCCTGCTCTCCTGATCATATCCCTTTCTTCAACAGTGAATAGTATAGCCATTATGGCTTGTATTTCATCCCAGGTATAGATGTTTGGTCCTAAAAACTGATCCACCCGCTCCGCCACACCTAAGGGATCCTCCAATAGATTCCCCATCTCTTTTTTAAATTCTCTGACGTCCCCTGAATTAAGAGGGACAGTCACATATCCCATGCCAGGCTGGGGTCCTCCCATCGCAACCTCCCTTAGGGGGTACAAGCCACTATCACCCCACCCCATTCTAGTTTGACTACGGGTTATTCGTCTCGGTTCTTTCGGGGATTCAGGTGGGGAGTCTGAATTCTCTGGGTCCTCCGGCGCAGTCGGAGGAGGTGAAGGCGCCGGAGGTGGGGGTGGAGGTATGTAAGGAGGAGGAGAGGTGGGAGGTTCGTCCTCATCACGTACCTTCTTTTTCTTAACTTTTTCTTTTAGAGGATATAGATTTATTCGGGTATCTGATGCTATCCATACCTGTGCATATTCACTCTCCTCCAAATTAAAGGGTTCCCTTGAGTTGACATAAATGTTTAGGGCTTGGTAGACCCATTCTTCAAAGGACCCAAAAACAGGCCAATAGAGATGGTCGCCTCTAATTTGTTTCCCTCCCCAAACTTCCATACAATAATAAATCATTTTTGCTTTGTCCTTACCCCGCCTAGAGGGGTAATCTTCCCAATGGTTTAACATCAAGCCTAAAGGGCTATCTGGTGGTATTTGGGGGTACCTCACCTCGGGTCCCAAATCACCCATGGGATCAGAAGGCTTGCTTTTCTTCTGTCCCATCTTCCGGAGCGCCTTCACACACTCACACAATTCGCTTCCCCCTTTTCGTGACCCAGTCCCTCGCGGGATATGGAAACTGCACTACCGAGGGGTCCGCACTCGCTTCGCCCTGCTGGGCGTCTCACACACCACGCTCCGGGAAACCCAACCCCAACCGAACGGTAACCGGCCTATACTCACGCAACCCTGCGTCTTCGTCCGGGGCTTCGTGCACAAAGATTACGGGGTTACCGGTATTTTTTTTGCTTGTTGCCGAGTTTTGGAGTTCGTCGGTAGAGGGCGTGATGTGATAGCACTCAGCCGGGGTCGCTGAACTCAGCGGGGCGCGCCTCCCCGTATGGGGCTTCCCACCAGATTGCCTCTATCCGAGTCACGGCACCAATTTTTGTTATAGACTATCTTGCCAAAATGATGCAAGTTAGGACAAATTAAATTTCAATTATTTATTTTAGCAAGCGGCAATAAGCAAAACAGCGCTGGGCGGCCGGGGAGTCCCTGCTCCACCAACGGCGCGCACTCACTTCCCGAGGGTCCGTCTTTTTTATACCCTCCGCCTTCCGTTATCGGGTCTCTCTGAGAGGTGTATCCTGCGTCTGCGCACTTTGCAGCTAGGGGGTCGCTCCATCCGGGTCTTCCTCACGTCACCAGCTCCTCGTATTTCCTACTTTCCTGAGAGTGGCTCACAAAGTCTTTGTTTATATCTTACAGAATATAGACACTACCCCCTTTTTTTCTTCTTCTTCTCCCCTTTGTCTTTCTCCCCTTTGTCCTTCTTCCCTTTCTCCCTCTTTTCAGTCTTTTGCCTAGTAGGAGTCCTTGCTTCAGCATTTCAACTTAGATAAGCACTTACAGTCAGTTAGTCGTTACACAGTGTAATAGTTAAGATTAAGCTTAGGCCAACATAGTTTATGGAATAACGTGTCACGAGTGTTCTAGATTAAAAGTAATTTAGTGGGAAATAACCACTTCTCAATTTTTAGTGATCAATAATAAATTTATTAGCAAGCGGCGAGTGAGCAAAACAGCGCTGGGTGTGCCGGGAGTCTCTGCTCTACCAGGACACACACCTGACCCGGCAGAACCGAGTCCCTTTCTAGTGTAGGCTTCATCCATATTCATGATGGGCGTACCCTGAGGGGTCTGCAAAGTTGTAAACAAGTTTTCGCGGGCTTTTCTCAGGTTTCGGCGGGCTTGTCTCAGGTTTCCGTCACAGAAGGGGGGATGACTCAGCACAAGTGTTTTTGTAGTGGCTTGAAGATGGGGGCCATTTTAACTCCCTTCTAACAACTGATTTTAACAATAGAAACTATATACATATATCTTATTTCTTATTTACATAAGAGAATTACAAAACTGTTCGGCCACAACATCCTGACTACAACTTCTTTTCCCCCTTGAGATTTGAATAACAAATACCATATATGTTTTATTACAATTCCCCCCTTTTCTTTTAACTAATTTTGTTTTTCAAATCTCCTTAACACATCACAGACTTGTTAAATATACATGGTCCGAAAGTTAACCCAATTAATAATAACACTAGGGGTTTCATAAAATGGAGGTTTAACATCAAAATTGCGATTCCTCCCACAGCCCAAATGACCACTATAGTGAGGAGAGTTGGTGGGTTCATCTTCCAATTACTAGCTAATTGTACAAACATGTCCCCTTTCTGTCTTGCGACAGGATTTGCATGCTCAGATCTTTTCCTTCCCCATACTTTCCAGTTCTCCTTGCCACAACAATCACCTGAACTGGTTGCTTCGAGGCCTTTCTTATTTTCCCCTCTCCATACGTCTCTGCCTCCTCCGCCTACTCCATTCATTCCTTAGAGCAGCGGGGCTTTCCATCTTCTCGGCAGCAGTCGTATTCTGTGGGGTGAGGGTCTTGTTATCGACACCTTAACGCCTCCCAGTTCCAGGCTTTCACTTGTGGGATCGTACAGGGCACTTGGAGTATTTGGAATTTGCAAAGAGTTTGTACTATATTCACGTTATGGGGCTTAGGTTCATTGGTATGCACACAATTTTTCCTGTTGATGACTGGTTAATTTTCTTTCTCTTTTATAGCACTGGTCACAGTATTCCTTTGGGGAATAGCCGTGGACGCAGTGCGCCCACCAACTTTCCTCACAAGTAGTGCATTTAAAACACACAAAAGGATAACAAACACAGTTAGGGGTTTTACAAAATTCATTTAGTCCTTCTTCCTTCGCAACACTAGTTTCAGATCTCCTGATGTTTCAGCTACTTCCCAGTGATCAGGCGTTAAGGGTCCTTTCACTCTGGTAGCATGAGTCCATCCCTTTTCAGCAGTCCGGACAGCAGTCTCTGTTGTGAGTATAACAAGAAACGGTCCCTCCCAACGAGGGGTAACAGAGGATTCTTTCCAAGTTTTTATTAACACCTTGTCTCCAGGTCTTATGGAGTGTATACAAATTTCTAATGGAGGTCTCTGTACTACCATCCCTTTTTTGCGTAGTTCTTTTCTCCTATTCATGAGGTTTATTAAGTATGGTTGCAAATTGTCTTTTTCCAATACTGGGTGATCAGTGGGAAATTCCATATCATAGGGCATACCATATAGCATTTCAAACAGGGATATTCCAGTATCAGTTCGGGGCTGGGTCCGGATATTCAGAAGTGCTAGGGGTAAACACTTAACCCAAGACATCTTTGTTTCTAACATCAATTTGGTAAGTTGTTTCTTGATTTCCCCATTCATTCTTTCTACTTTTCCTGAGCTTTGTGGATGCCAGGGAGTGTGGAATTCCCACTTGGTCCCCAGGGAAGTCAATGTCTCTCTGATTATTTTAGACAAAGTGGGGACCCCTGTCCGAATCGATTACTTCCATATTTCCATACCTAGGGATGATGTTTTCTAAGACTATTTTTTTTTTTTTACCACAGTATTTGTTGTAGCTCGAGTGGTGGGAAAGGCCTCCACATAATGAGTGAGATGATCTACCAATACTAGGAGGTATTTGTACCGTCCTACTTCTGGTAGTTCTGTAAAATCGATTTGAATTCTTCCAAATGGTCTGTATGCCATATCCCGTCCCCCTTGCATCTTTTCTCTTAATTGGTGCTTATTAATTTTCTGGCACGTTAAACAGCTTTTTATTATTTCCTTAGCAACATTATAAATCTCTGTGCACATGTATTTAATAGCAAACTGGTCTACCAATGCTTGTACTCCCCAGTGAGTTTTAGTATGGAAATCTTTCATAACTCTCCAAGCCATTGCCTTCGGGAGAACCTTCCTCCCATCAGGTAATTCCCATTCCCCTTGTTTTTCATTAATCCCCATTTCTTTCAATTTTTCTTTCTCTTGGTTAGTAAACGTGAATCCTAATTTGGTGGGGTCTGTTCTTTCGTTTGTGTTTGATTCTGTTACCATCAATGCTAGTAGTGCAGCCCGTTTTGCCTCTTGATCAGCTAGAATATTTCCCCTGATCTGTAGTGAGGTTCCCTGTTGGTGTCCTCTTATATGCACTACTGCTATTTTCTTAGGACCTCTTAATGCTTGGAGAGTCTGGATAATTAGAGACTCATGTATTAGCCCTTTTCCTTGTGAATTAATGAGTCCCCTTTCTTCCCAAATTTTTTCCAAAAGTGTGAATTACTCCAAAGGCGTACTTAGAGTCTGTATAAATGGTTCCCTCTTTTTCCTTTAAAATCTGTAACGCTCTTAGTACTGCATATAGTTCACAAGCTCGAGCCGACCAGCTAGGACTCAGTGGTCCTGATTCTACTACCTCTAGGGTGGTTCCACTAATAATTGCATAACCTGATTTTCTTTTTCCTTCTACCACTCTAGAGGATCCATCCACAAACAGCTTTTCCCCTTCTTCTAATTCTGTTTCTTCTAAGTCTGGCCTGATTTTTGCCTGTTCTTCAATGGTATGGAGGCAATTATGGTTTAAACTTTCGCTTGGCTCCCCATATAGGAATTGTGCTGGGTTTTGAAGACTAGTTACTTCAATCTCTAACTTTGGTGAGTGTATTAATATTCCTTCATATTTGAGGAGCCTGGCATCTGTTATCCATTTGTCCGCTTTTTGTTGAAGCACTCCCCTAATGTTATGAGGGGTCAACACCTTCAGATTCCCCCCAAATGTAATTTTATTAGCCTCTTCTACTAACAAGGCCACTGCCACTATCGCCTGGAGGCATGTTGGCCATCCCCTACTTACGGGGTCTAACAATTTAGATATGTATCCCACAGGCTTCCTTTTCCCAGCCCATTCTTGGGTTAATACCCCAAATGCCGTGCCATCTTCAGTATTGGCAAATAAATAAAAGGGCCTTCTTATATCTGGTAAAGTCAATACTGGAGCGTTGACTAAGTCAGTTTTTAATTTTTCCTCATCGTCTGGGATCCATTTAAGCAACCCGTCTTTTGTTAATTTCTGGTATAAAAATTTAACTTTTGTACTATAATTTTCAATCCATTGTCTACAGTACCCCAGTAGTCCAAGGAGCTGCCTAACCTGTCGCTTGTTTTTGGGAGCCTGGAGAGAAAGAATTCCGTTTACCCTCTCTGGGTCTAATTTCTTGCTCCCTTTACTAATCCAGTGACCTAAATACTTCACCTCTTCTTCTACAAATTGCAATTTAGATTTGGATACTTTTAATCCTTGGAGGCTTAAGAAATTTAACAACTTAATGCTTTCCTTTCGTACCATCTCTGGGTTGCCTCCTGCTAACAGAAGGTCATCTACATATTGTACTAAAGTAACACCTTCCCCCAAGTTATAATCTTTTAAGATGTGTTCGAGGGCTTGTCCAAAGAGGTTAGGGGACTCAGTAAAACCCTGAGGCAAAACTGTCCACCTCAGCTGTTGTTTCCTAAAGGTATCTGGGTCTTCCCATTCAAAAGCAAAATAATTTCTACACTCCTCTTTTAGAGGACATGCCCAAAAAGCATCTTTCAAGTCTATTACGCTATACCACTGATTTTCAGGATTCAATTGACTAAGTAAAGTATGGGGGTTCGCCACTACAGGAAATCTGGTTACAGTTCTTTTGTTGATTTCTCGTAAGTCATGCACTAATCTGTAACTCCTATCTGCCTTCTTAACGGGCAATATTGGAGTATTAAAAGGCGACATACAAGGTTCTAATAGCCCTTGATTAAGGAGTCTCTCTATTTCAGGCTTTAAGCCTCTCCTGCCTTCTTGCGGCAAGGGATACTGTTTGATTCTAGTCGGGATCTCTGGGTTCCTAATGGTGACTTCGAAGGGGGTGATATCCAATCTACCCACTGTCTCTGGGGTATACCATACTTCTGGGTTAATCTTTTCTTCATCCGCCACTGTGAGGGGGCATAATCTGACTTTGAGTTCTCTTTCTTCTACTTCCAGATTAATTCCCAATTCTATAATCAGATCCCGTCCAAGTAAATTATAATCTGCTTCTGGTAATAATAAAAATGTTCCAATCACATATTTGCATTTTGATTCAACAATCACATCATGAATAACCGGGGCCTCAAACGGTTCACCTTTAGCCCCTATTACACTGATTTTTTCTGATGATACTTTACAGCCTGGAGGCAGAGCCTGAATGGTAGATCTTTCGGCTCCTGAGTCCACAAGGAACTCTACCTCTTGTCGCTGAGGACCCACTTTAAGTTTTATCAAGGGCTCTTTGTTCTTTGGGTTCCCAGCACATAGAGTTCCTGACCCCACTAATCTTCAGAAAACATTTTCTCATCTTGGATTCTCCTCCAGCAAACCTTCTTCACATGCCCCTTCCTTTTGCAATAAAAACATTCCACTTCCTTCATATTAAAGCAGGCAGAACCATTCAATGAATGAAAATCTCTGATCCCAAAGAAACCATAGTCTCCAGGTAATCATCACATAAAACATCCATGTTCTGCACAGCTTTATTACATGCAGGCACTGGGGAATGCACAGAACAGTTTTCAGGCTAAAATAATGCAGTTTGCTGCATGTTTGAGTTGTTACACACTCTGCATTGCCTCCTCTCAACCTGAAACTCCTACTCCTGGGTCTAGACATTTAGAGCAAGGGCAGTTTAAATCTACCGAGACTGTTGCCCATGTACTTCCAGATGCCATCAAATAAAGCATCTGGGCAGCTATACCACACACGCAGTGCACGGTGTTTACATAGCACATCACAAATTACAAAACTGGTAAGCTCTAGGCCATGGCCTGTTGAGGAGAAAGTCTGCAAAGGGCACAGCAGCATCCTCCTTCTTTGGAAAAGACACAACGTTTATGAGCTGTCTAGTCACTGTGCTACAATTATGTCAATTCCCCATCTTTTGGCTAAGAAGTACAAACCAGATTAGCAGCTCCAAAAGAATGTGGTCTGGGGGCAAATTAGCTTGAACTTGGCTTCCCAGCCCATATACCTGCCTGTATGCTAGAACCCTGATTCTTTTTTTTTTTTTTCCAACTCCTGCCAATGATGTAAGAGAGCTGCCTGCTTGAAGAACAGGCAGCCAGATTAAGCTGCAGATCTGCTCACTTTTTTCCCTCTTGGACTATTGCTTTCACTCTGATAATGTTTTACTCCGATTTTCTTATTTAAATTGATTCATCACTGTTAAGAAAAGAAAAAAAAAAAAAAAAAGCTGCTGAAGCTAGCCAAGGGCTTGTATCTATCACAGTATCTTTTGATCCTTGTCTACAGTCCTTAAAATACCAAGAGGACAGAAAGTTCTAAGCTATCACCTTCTGATCACCAAGTCAAGCAGGCAAAGGTATACTGAATAATAAACGAGTTATGAAGAGGTGAAACAACATTTAAATAGATCATTATCTGGGTATCCAAACTGATAACGAGAACAATACCACCACTTCAAATAGGAATCCACCTAAACTTTCTGAGCTTCTCTCAGCAATTCCTCTCCCTTGCCAATCTTCTATCTTTTCTAGCTTCTTCCTAATATTTGCCCAAGACTTAGCCACAAACTGAGTCTTTAATAATGCCTGCCCCACAGGGGTGGCAGGATCTATTCCTGAGTACAACTGTTATTAATATTCTGCCCTTGGGGAACTGACTCTCTTAATTCCTTGAATTATGATAATTCTTAAATTTGCCATGTGGGTTTGGTGGCCTGGGTCTTGATTATTCCAGTTGGGTTTTACCAACAGCCACTTCTGATCTGCTGTGGGACCCACTTGATGTTGCTGGTCCCAAAGTCTCATACCTGCCCTTCTGATCATATCTCGTTCCTCCATAGTAAATAGAATTCCTAGGATAGATTGTAATTTATCCCAGGTATATAAATCTGGGCCAAGAAACTGGTCCACCTGTTTGGCTACGCCAAGCGGGTCCTCTAATAGGTTCCCCATTTCTTTTTTTAAAAATCTCTCACATCTCCAGTGTTGAGGGGAACAGTGACATACCCCGTTCCCGGTTCCCCTTGTGCCCCCACTCCTGGCACAAGCATTTCTCTAAGGGGGTATAATCTCCCTTCCTTAACTTTGCTTCGGGTAACCCGCTGAGGGGGTCCGGGAGATTCAGGGTCAGAATCATTGGTTACAAGTATGAGCGGGTTAGAAGGGGGGGGGTGCTCAGCACAGAGCCCCCTCGAGACAGTTTACTGCAGCCTGTCTCTGAGCAGAAGCCTAAACGCTAATTTGGGGCCGCTCGGTGCCCCCTGCTCCAGCCCCAACCCCCACCCCGGGGCAGCTGGGTGCTCGGGACGGGCCCTCCCGGCTGGGGAGGGGGCAGCTCTGCCCCCCCCCTCCCCCACGCTGGGCCAGGCTCCGTGACACTGCTCCAGGGCTCGGCTTGGGCACGCTGCTCGGGTCGGGCGGTGGCGCCCCGGGAACAAGCCCTGTCCCAGCTGGAGCCAGCAGCGGGAGGAGTTCAGCTGCCCCCTCCCATGGATCCAGAGAGCTTGCTTTCCCTCTGTCCCATCTTCCAGAGTGCCACTCACTCGCACTCTGGGATTACCAACCCCAACCGAACGGATAACTGCACAAACGCAAATACTTACTCCTCCCCGGAGTCTTCGATCGGTCTTCGTGCACAAAATTTAAGGGGTTCTGCAGATTCTTTTGCTCACTCCCGAGTCCGAATTAAAAGGGGTTCGGATATCCAGCGTTTTGGCCACGAGATCCTCAGACTGGGGCTATCCGAAGATAGGGCGCCTCCCCTATCTGGGGTTTCGCACCAAAAGATCTGGATCCGAGTCACAGCACCAAATTTGTTCTAGATTAAAATTAATTTAGTGGGAAATAACCACTTCTCAATTTTTAGTGATCAATAATAAATTTATTAGCAAGCGGCGAGTGAGCAAAACAGCGCTGGGTGTGCCGGGAGTCTCTGCTCTACCAGGACACACACCTGACCCGGCAGAACCGAGTCCCTTTCTAGTGTAGGCTTCATCCATATTCATGATGGGCGTACCCTGAGGGGTCTGCAAAGGTGTAAACAAGTTTTCCCGGGCTTTTCTCAGGTTTTCGCGGGCTTTTCTCAGGTTTCGGCGGGCTTGTCTCAGGTTTCCGTCACAGAAGGGGGGATGACTCAGCACAAGTGTTTTTGTAGTGGCTTGAAGATGGGGGCCATTTTAGCTCCCTTCTAACAACTGATTTTAACAATAGAAACTATATACATATATCTTATTTCTTATTTACATAAGAGAATTACAAAACTGTTCGGCCACAACATCCTGACTACAACTTCTTTTTCCCCTTGAGATTTGAATAACAAATACCATATATGTTTTATTACAACGAGCTCCCAGTATCTTCAATGGAATTTGATGAACAAACAGTTTACTGTCTATCACAGGGAGTGTGCCTGGAAGCTGCCTGTCATGAATGAGAGAAAGTTAATCGTAAAATACAAAATTTACAAGATGAGATTACAGGGCACAAATCCACCAATCTGCTGTTATCGATTAAAATAGAGCAGCTGCAACAGCAACTTAAGGAATCCCAATTGAAACAACAAAAACTGGGGGAACGTGTTGAAATGATGCTAATGCAGTCTCTGAACCCCCCTGATATCGTTCAAATCAGAAAATTAATTGTGTCCCCTGAAGACTGGGATGGTAACATTTGGAGTGATACACATAATGACGACTCAGACGAAAATAATTATTTGCAGCCGCCTGAGTCTCCCCCTCTTGCAGTCAGACCAATTATTAAAACAGAGGAAACAACAGGACCTCGGGGTGGTGTGAGAAGTCGCATCAGCAAAACAACCCCTTTTGATCCAATTCAAATAGCCCATTTACAAGATCGTTACGGCCGTAAGCCTGGAGAGACTGAAACTGAATACCTATGGAGAGTGTCTCTAAACGGGGGAGATAGAATTTTACTAGATGGCAATGAAGCCGGTGGATATTGGGGTCCTGGTGTCTTTTTGGATGCTGGTCCCAACCCCCCGAATGACCCCCACTCACTAACAAGCAGAGTGGCATATTGGGCTGGTGGCATTGATGCCTTAGAGAGAGGAGAACCTCTGTTAATACCTATCAAATCTCTAAATGACCTCTCTGCAGCTTTTACAAAAGCTGCCTGTATTCAAGCCATGCATCAGCGTAAGCCTACTGATGTTCCTCTTTCGGCAACTGTAGCTCCTGCTATACTTAAAGTACTGATAAAAGGAGCCCCTGCCATGCTCAAACCTTTTCTCATTGCAAAACGGGATGAGATCCAGAGAGACTTAAATTATAATGAATTGGTAAATCTAACACAAACTGTTGGAAATAGTGGGGAAGAAGAATTAGAACCAAGAGTATTACCCACTTGGGCAACTTTAGTACATGAAACTGTAAATCATGCCCGAGAAACGGGATGGGATGAAATTCCCAATGAAACAAAAAATATAGGTCGCACTGTTAGGCAAATTAAACAATTGCATCAAAATAATTCTCAGGAACAAAAACCCTCTGACCAACAATCTAGGGGTCAGGAGTGGAGAAATGAACTGTGGAAGCAAGCATTGTCACTAGGAATTCCTAGAGCCGCGATTCAGAGACAGCCTACCGGCGTCATTCTGAGTCTGATTCAGGCATTTCAAAAAGGTATCACTTCAAATGCTCCAACCCCCCCCCTCCCCCCGTCGCCAGCTCCCAGAGAAAAAAAAGATAACCCTTTCCTCCCTCAAGAGGATCAGTTGCAAAGCACAGGATCAAAAAACTGATAAGGTCCGGACGGCAACTGGGCCTGCCAGTCCGGCAAGTAGAAGCTTATCAGTGGATAAATGAGAACGGCCCTTACATTTTAATTCCAGTTGGTCCCCAACAACAATTAATAAATTTTTTAATTGATACTGGTGCACAAATTTCAATAATTACACAGCGAGATGCCAATAAGCTAGGCATACGACCTGGTCGGCGAAAGGTTAAAATTACCGGAGTTACAGGAATTAGCACTGTGTGCCAGACAGCAAAAGTTAATTTACTGCTCCCTGGCGAAAAACGTGTAACATCTCTTCGCTTTGCGATCAAGGAGCATTATGAAAATATCCTGGGTTTTGATGCACCTCCCTTCACTGAAGATTCACCAACCAAGGGTGTCTGGTTTTCTGATGCCTTGGCAAAAAGAGTGGATGGTAAATGGCAATATAAAGCTGTTGCATTAGAAATCAAAAGAGGGAAACAAGTTATTGAAGAGGGTGAAGGCAGTGCTCAAGTAGGAGAGTTAAGAGCAGTTGTCTTGGCAGCACAAAATGAAGCAAAAGCCATTTATGTAGACTCTTATGCTGTCTGGGCAGGTGCCACACAGTGGCTTTGTCAATGGGAAGCCCTAAACTGGGAGATAAATAAATCACCAATCTGGAGAACTGAAGACTGGCAATTACTATTGACCATGGCCAGAAAAACACCATTCCAAAGAGGATGGGTAAAAGCTCATGCTAATGACCATAAACCAGCTACAAATTGGAACCAAAGGGTGGATGAATTGACAAAAATTAGGAAAATAGACATTGAAGATTCCTCAGACCCCACATGGTATCGACTAGGAGAATGGTTACATCAAAAATTAGGCCACACAGGTCGAGAAGCACTTTACTTTTCAGCCCAAAGCCGGGGATGGCCCCTCAGTAGGAAAACATGTGAAACCATCCTCACTGAGTGCCCCCAGTGTAAATTAAAATTGCAGATGGACCATCCTGCCAAAGCACCACCTTTACACATTAAAGAGGGGAAAACTTTGTGGTCTACTTGGCAAATTGATTACATTGGTCCTTTAAAATCCTCTGCTGGGTACAAATATATTTTAACAGGTGTAGAAATAATATCTGGACTCCTTACAGCTACCAAGTGCCAAAAGGCTAATGCACAGAATACTATCCGAGGCCTTTCCTCATGGCTCTCAATTTTACCTGTCCCTGATTCTATCCAGAGTGACAATGGCTCACACTTTACTAGTAAAGAAGTACAGGAATGGGCAAAGCAAAAAGAAATAAAGTGGGTATTTCACACACCTTATTACCCACAATCTAATGGTATAGTTGAACGAGCCAATGGACTGCTGAAAAAATATCTTAAACCACATGAAGGACAATGGGACAGACGTCTTTCTGAAATTTTACAGCAGTTAAATAATCAGTATGGTCCCTATGGAAGTCCAATTACTCGAGCCTTCTTAACACTTTCTTCAGAAACAAACCTAAACAATGAGCACACCTGGTCCTCAATGAAAGCAGGACAGCCTGTGATGGCAAAAATACCATCTGTAGGAACAATACCAGTAACCCTGGTCAAGCCACGAGGATTTCTAGCATGGGATGCTATTGATAATAATGGAATAAAACATAAAATCAGTACTAGATGGATTTATCCAGCATCCTAAGGGGTAACCTGTTCAGCGTCCCCCCCCCCCCCCCCCGAGACCGTTCTCTTTTCTTTCCTTTTCAGAAATAACCAACTCCACCAACGACAATGTGGAAGCAGACACCATACCCAGCAAGTCCACCAGTAGCACTGTGGGAACAACCCTCATCTTCAATATGAGACTCTCTGCAGCATTGCACCTACCCTTTCTCTCCCTCACCATCATACCTCGATTGCTACAACAATGGTGTCTATATGGCTTCTTCTTCTCTCTTCCTTTTTCTGCTCATGAGAGTAAAGACACCTACAATGGCTCACACATCAAATCCTTGGGATCTTGCATTACTGAGATACACTGGAAGCATCAAAAGACTACAAGAAAAGGCAGGTCTAATTGGTCAACTTTCCTCACTACACAGAAGGTGATAGGATTATTGCATTTGTCCTCACTATACGCAATGCCTCAGTGTACTACATATACCCAATCCTTGCATTAGGACTAAATCACAATGGAAACATACTCTGTCCCTCAGAACATAAAGTATGGGCCCACCAGAAGGAGGGGAAATGGCAAACAATTGATGTAAATGCATGTACTGTGCGAGAACAACGAGGCTTCATTTGTGAAGGAAATACTCTTGAGGCTCAAGACATTTGTCTTGATACTGAACAAAACATTTGTCACTTTGAGATCCACCCAAACGAAACCCCTGAAAGCGTAGTCATATATGTTGGAAAAGGATGTGTTTGCATGCGAACATGATGTGATTCCTTATTAATAGATGGTACTGTCCATACGACTCCTCCAACATCCTGACTTAATCGACCTCCTGCAACAAGCACAGAAAACTGGACAAAAGACTCTTATCACGGTCCAACATGATATAGAAGAAATACATCAAGTGTTAACAAGAGTCAAAAGGGATGGAGAGCATCGATGGTGGGAAAGCTTATCTGGATGGTCACCAACTGCAACAGGACTGTTCAATTCCATGTTCCACCCGGTCATGATTTTCTTAATTCTAATTCTAATATGTTTACTGCTCATAATTGTATTGTATATTAAGGTTTGGAGGATGGTTAAACAGATTACTCAGTTACAGAAGTATCCCTGTGTGTACACCATCCCAAAATAACTTTTTTTCTTTTGAAGCTAATCAAACACAAAATTTCCTTCAATTGTAATTGGATTATGGCATCCTCTGTTTATAGGCATAGAGGCAAGAGGCAACCACACTGCCACTCTATGGACAAGATAAATTGACTTTAGTCACAGGGTGGATTGTGGTGGTGCAATTCTTACCCCTCCCCCCCCCCGCCCCTCTTTGTTGGGCTGCTTGGTGCTAGGTGCGATTCCACCCACATCCCCCGAGCTATACACCAGTCTGTGGAGATAAGGACTGACAATGTTAACGAGCCTGGCTCCTGCCCCTCCCGATTGCTCGGAAATGGTTAAAATGGCCCATCAACTCCTAAGGGCCTGGCACACCTGTGCCTGGGATGTGGTCAAATGGGAACAATAACAGAGTCGCACATTAATCAAATTCTTGTGTAACTGCTGGAAGGCACCAGAAGGCATTTGACAAAAGTCAATTATCTTGGACCCTATAAATGGCGACCACCAGGGAGACCCTTTGAGCTCTCCTGGATCGCAGCGGGCCTGTGACCAGCATCTCCCCTGAGCTGGGACGCCTCTCAGGTACCAAACCCTTAAGGTGTCGTCTGCTCCAGACGGAAGGCCAGGGTGAAGTCCCCCGCTCGAGTCTCAATTATCGCCCGTTGAGGAATGCCAAGGCATTGGGAGTATTTGCTCTAAACTCGAGAGGGAAATTTTCTTTGAGCTAGCTTCTCTTTACTCTGTGTGTGTGTGTGTGTGTGGGTACGTACCCTTGTTTCTGTGTGTGTATGTCCGTTCTGTGTTCATTCTACTGAATCCAAACACCTTTGTTTCTGTATGTTTGTCCATTTTGTTATGTGCATGCATGTGTATATATATATATAGGTACTGTTAAGTAAGTTAGTGTGAATCTTGTCATTTTAGAATCTGAATAAGTCGCTTTTCTTTCTTTTAGTATTTCTGAATTATTTTATAATAACAAGTTGCTGTTAGTTATTAATAAACCTAGATTTCTTACTAAATATTACCGTGTCAATACTTTCATCCGCGACACTCACCAACAACACACACCTGAGTCATGTAACATGATGATTATATAGGATACAGTAACACATATTAATCAAGTTCTCATACATAAAAATGCTAATTCCTGTAACTCATTTTCATATTCCCACCTCTTTCCAGTCATGCACCCTTGAGTCCTGAAATGAGTCGGGGGGCTGCTTTTGTGACCACCACAGTCTACTGACTCAGACGAAAGACCCCCCCAATGTCCTTACCTCAAGGACTTTGGCTCACATTGCAATTTTCACATGCTTTGAGGCCCTTTCACAATACAACTTTTAAAACATCTGGTCTACAGGACAATAAATTATCCTTACCAAAGAGTCTAACAATGGTACCTCATCCAGCAACGTAACTGGTTGTATGGTTACTTTAAAATAAACACAACATCTCTATTGTGGCAACTGAGGCACAGACTCTCCATTGAAGTGCAAAAGGAAAACCCTTTATTATTACAATGGTACATTGTAGGGAGTGGCGTTCGGAAGATCTCGCGATGTACGGAAGGAATAGCTGTAGCCCTCCCTTGTTACGAGGTAAGGTGATGGATAGGCTTGTAATGTTAAGGGCACACCCACGAAGGAGGTACTTGGTGAAGGTATATAGGTGAGATACACAGTTTAATAAACGGACATTTTGTATCCATCATATTGGTGTTTGTACTGATGTCCCCGTGAAGGTCTTAACCTCCTGCGGCATTAGTCTGTGATCTGAGCACCACTGATATGTGGATTGGCAGGTTTAATGAGGCAGGCTAATTGCGGTGTTGCAGTGTTAGTCTCTGCGACCTGAGCGCCACTGACACGTGGAGAGGCAGGTTCAAAGAGGCAGAGCTAACAGCAACAGTACATACTTATGCTCTCAATACCTTAGCTCTTACTTCATAGTTAGCAAATCAGCTACTAGACAATCAACCCTCTCTCTCAGAAATAGTTCCATAATCTCCCCGAGCTGACTTATCTTTCTTACAAGGCCTACTTCACCTCCAAGCCTTGCTGCTTCTCCGGGCCAGCACAGAGCAGAGCTAGCACTTCTCCAAGCCAGCGCAGGACAGAACTCCTGCCTGGCTCACCAAACAGCACTCTCCACTTTCACCAAGCACCCCAAACAAAGCTCTCTGGCTGAGCTGACTAGCTGATGTCAATTTGGCTCTTAAGTATTGAATCTCCCACAGCTGTGCAGGGCTGACAGGCCAATGCCGACTTGCCTCTTAATCATTTACCAGTAACACATGCTTTAACTCTGAACATATTGAATCTCCCACAGCTGCGCAGAGTTGACATTCCCACACTCTATGACTACTTAAAACATTACACCACTATCTTCTGTAAAAAACGATATTTCTGTGTGATTTCATTTAATTGATTAGTCCTAATCATTCCTTATCAAAATCTCCAAAAATAATCAACTCAAATTAATAACATATCAGTGACAATCAGTAAGAAGATCACTTCCCTGTCCCTGCTGGCCATGCTATTTCTGATACAGGCCAGGATGCCATTGGCCTTCTTGGCCACCTGGGCACACTGCTGGCTCATGGTCAGCCAGCTGTCAATCAACACCCCCAGGTCCCTCTCTGACTGGCAGCTCTCCAGCCACTCCTCCCCAAGCCTGTAGCGCTGCTGGGGGTTGTTGTGGCCCAAGTGCAGCACCCGGCATTTGGCCTTATTGAAACTCCTACCAGTTGGCCTTAGCCCATCGCTCCAGCCTGTCCAGGTCTCTCTGCAGAGCCTCCCTACCCTCCAGCAGATCAACACTCCCACCCAACTTGGTGTCATCTGCAAACTTCCTGAGGGTGCACTCCATCCCCTTGTCTAGATCATCAATAAAGATGTTAAACAGGAGTGGCCCCAAAACCGAGCCCTGGGGGACACCACTCGTGACCGGCCACCAACTGGATTTAACTCCATGCACCACAAGTCTTTGGGCCCGGCCAGCCAGCCATTTTTTTACCCAGCAAACCGTGTGATCATCCAACCCTCGAGCAGCCAGCTTCTCCAGGAGAATGCTGTGGGAAACGGTGTCAAAGGCCTTACTGAAGTCAAGGTAAACAACATCCACAGCCTTTCCCTCATCCAATAATCAAGTCGCCCTGTCGTAGAAGGAGATCAGGTTTGTCAAGCAGGACCTGCCTTTCATAAACCCGTGCTGACTGGGCCTGATCATCTGGTTGTCCCGCATGTGTTGTATGATGGTACTCAGGATGAGCTGCTCCATCAGCTTCCCGGGCACCGAAGTCAAGCTGACAGGCCTGTAATTTTCCAGATCATCCTTCCGACCCTTCTTATAGATGGGCATCACATTGGCCAATTTCCAATCTGTCGGGACCTCCCCGGTCAGCCAGGACTGATGGTAAATGCTGGAAAGCGGCTTGGCGAGCACCCCAGCCAGCTCCTTCAGCACCCTCGGGTGTATCCCATCTGGTCCCATAGACTTGTGTATGTCTATGTGATGCAGTAGATCACTGACTATCTCCTCCTGGAATGCGGGGGGGTCGTTCTCCCAGTCTCTGTCTTCTGGCTGAGGAGGCTGGATTCCCTCGGTACAACTAGTCTTGTTATTAAAGACTGAGGCAAAGGAGGCATTAAGCACCTCAGCCTTTTTCTCGTCGCTTGTTACCATGTTTCCTCCCGTGTCTAGCATGGGATGGAGGCTCTCCCTTGTCTTTCTTTTGCTGCTGACATGTTGCAGTTAGCTCTGCCTCATTAAACCTGTCTCTCCACGTGTTAGTGGCGCTCAGATCGCAGACTAATGCCGCAGGAGGTTAAGACCTTCACGGGGACATCAGTACAAACACCAATATGATGGATACAAAATGTCCGTTTATTAAACTGTGTATCTTACCTATATACATTCACTAAGTACCTCCTTCGTGGGTGTGCCCTTAACATTACAAGCCTATCCATCACCTTACCTCGTAACAAGGGAGGGCTACAGCTATTCCTTCCGTACATCGCGAGATCTTCCGAACGCCACTCCCTACACTGACATACCTATAGAAACATTTCTTGTTGTCCTTGATTGCTGAAGCCAGATTAATTTCCAGCTGGCCTTTAGACCTCCTGATTTCCGCCCTGCATAGCCTCACAGCATCTTTATAATCATTGTGAGTCACTAGCCCCTTCTTCCAGAGGCCGTAAACTCTCCTTTTCTCCCTGAGTTGCAGCCAAAGCTCCCTGTTTAGCCAGGGTGGTTATCTCCACTATGCAAGGAGTTACAGGTTTCAAAACATCTTACAAGTGAGTAATGACTACAGAGGGTAGTTAGGAAAAAAGTAGAAATGAAATTACATACATTGCAGTAAAATACAGGAAAAATAAAAGCTAGTAAAACACAAATGATGGTTAACATTAAAACTAAATGTCCTACTTTGCAGTTCCCTGTACATTAGCAATTTCAAGTATACTTGTAGCAGCTTCCCTTCAGGTGTCCATTTCATAACTCATCCTCAAAGTCCCCCACCCCCTCTCATGTTTCCCTTCTTAAATATTTTATCGCAGAGGTGTGGCCACCATCAATAATTGGCCCGGCCTTGCCCAGAGGCGGGTCTGACTTGGAGCTAGGGGAGCTTTCAAGAAGCTTCTCACAGGGTGCTACAGCAGTAGCACCCTCCCTTGATACCAAAAACCCCACCACAGAAAGCCAGCACAGAGGGAAGGAAGAGGAGGAGAAGAAATGGGGAGAGGGAGGGAGGAAGTGGAGGGAAGGAAGGGGAGGAGAGAAGAAAAAGGAGAAGAAAGGGAGGGAGGGGATGAGGGGAGGAGTACAGGGAGAGAAAGGGAGGGAAAGAAAGGCAGAGCATGAGAGAGGGAGAGAAAAAGGGAAGGAGGAGGAGCACAGGGAGACAAGTGTGGGAAGAAAAGAACGGAGAGAAGGAGGGAGGAAGGAAGGGAGGATGGCAGGAAGGAAGGAGGAAGAGAAGAGGGGAGGGAGGAGGGGAAGGGAGGAAGGGATGAAGGAAGATGGGAGGGATGAGGGGGAGGAAGGGAGGAGGAGGGATAAACTGAGGAAAGGAGAGAGAGGGAGGGAGGAAGAAGGAAGGCAGGAAGGGGAACAGTCGAAGTGAGGAGTGGAGGAGGGAGGTGGGAAGGAGGGAGGGAATGCTTGGTCTTATGTATATTAAATACTTATGTATTTGGCATACATTCTTCTGTCAGATATTTCATGCTCTGTCTTTCCTCTCTATTATGGCTATTTGAAGGGGTAATCTTGTATTTGTCAAACATTCAGGAACTTTTAAATCTAGGATCATGGTTTTCACTGAAGGATTCAGACTATTTATGTCATGGTTTTGGTCCAAGCTTTTTGGCCCACACTAAATTAATTTGTAAGGGTCAAGGAGAGAGTCACAATTTTACCCTCTTGCCACTAGCAGCCTCTGACTCCTCCCTCCCTCCTTCAGCAGTGTCAGTTATTCTAGTTTTCAAACTTTCTTTTTTTTTCTTTTTTCTAAAAATACCCCTCTTTCTCTGTAATACTAATTTCCTTCCCATCTCTGGTCTGTTCCAAGTCCCAGCCTCCATCCCTTCCTCAGTATACCTGGAATTTATTCAAAGTATACTTGAAATAAACCTGACTCTGACAAAAGTGATCCTGGAGTCCTCCAAACTTATCACTTCTCAAATCCTTCACCTAGTCTCTAGCATAGGCCACTGAAGCCCCCAGCCCCCTTGTCTCTTAGACCCTTCAGTTAGAAACCCCTACAAAACCCTATGCTCTGGGTCCCCATTCTCCTAGAGCTGTCCCCAGCCCTATCCTTTCCTGCCTACACCAGTTTCCCTGGGTGGAATTGTTTTCTCTGTGAGCCCCGTGAGGGCTTCTGTGAGAAGGGGCAGAATATCCTTGCCTCTGATGCCACGCAGCTGCTGTGGGGTTTCCTATCAACTTCCTTCCCACCCCAGGTGAGCCCTTGGATGCTGCAGAAGGAGGGGGGGAAGCAGTGGGGAGGCAAAGTACACACAGCCAGGGCTCTTGCACACATACAACATGCCTTGAGCCATACCTGGGCCTGTTATTCTATTTGCACCCCTATTTCCCATGACTCAAAATATATAATACATTGTTCTTATGTCTGCCTAATTAGAAAAAGCTATTTTATTGTGGGAGAGGAAAAGCATGAAATGGTGAAAGGAAGAAATCAGAGGCCAGAAGGCATTTTTCTGGTGCTTTTCACAGCATAGAAACATAGAATTGTTTAGGTTGGAAAAGACCCTTAAGATCACTGAGTCCAACTGTTAACCTAACACTGCCAAGTCCACCACTAAACCATGTCCCTAAGCACCATGGCTACATGTCTTTTAAATACCTCCAGGGATGGTGACTCAATCACTCCCCTGGGCAGCCTGTTCCAAGGCTTGACAACCCTTTCAGTGAATAAATTTTTCCTAATATCCAATCTAAACTTCCTCTCATCCTATCACTTGCTACTTGGGAAAGGAGAGCAACACCTACCTCGCTACAACCTCCTTTCAGGTAATTGTAGAGAGCAATAAGGTCTCCCCTGAGCCTCCTTTCTCCAGGCTAAACAACCCCAGTTCCCTCAGCTGCTACTCATAAGACTTGTTCTCCAGACCCTTCACCAGCTTTGGTGCCCTTCTTTGGATGTGCTCCAGCACCTCAATGTCTTTCTTGTAGTGAGGGGCCCAAAACTGAACACAGTATTCGAGGTGCGGCCTCACCAGTGCTGAGTACAGGGGATGATCATTTCCCTAGTCCTGCTGGCCACACTATTTCTGATACAAGCCAGGATGCTATTGGCATCTTTCCCCTTACCTTTTTATTGGGTTTACATGGCATGGTTTCAGTAGTTGTGGGGGTTTCAGAGGTGGCCTTGGTGAAAAGAGACCAGGGTCTTCCCCCATGCCAGACAGAGCCAGCTCCAGCCAGCTCCAAAACAGACCTACCACTGGCCAAGGCTGAGCCAATCAGCAAAGCTGGTAGCACCTCTGTGATATCATATTCAAGAAAGGGTAAAAAACATTGCACAGCAGTGTGTGAGAAAAAGTGTGTGTGTGTGTGAAGCGTGAGAAACAACCCTGCAAATACCAAGGTCAGTGAAGAAGGCAGGCAAGGAAGTGTTCCAGGCACTGATGCAGAGATTCCCCTGCAGCCTATGGAGGAGACCACGAGGGAGCAGATATTTCCCTGGAGCCTTCAGAGAGGACCACACCAGAGCAGATATCCACACTGCAGCCTCTGGAGGACCCCATGCCTCAGCAGATGGATATGCCCTGAAGGATGCTACAGACTGTGGAGAGCCATGCCAGAGCAGTCTTATCCTGCAGGACTGTAGCCTGTGGATAGAATCCATGCAGGAACAGGGGAAAAGTGTCAGGAGGAAGGAACAGCAGAGAGGAGCTGTTATGGACTGACTGCAACCCCCCTCCCCCATCCTCTATCCCCCATGTGCCACTCAGGGTGTGGTAGAGGAAATAGAAGAATTGGGAATGAAGGAGTCCAGTTGAGCCTGGGAAGAAGGGGGGGTGGGGGGAAGGTATTTTTAGGTTTTGTTTCTCACTATCCTACTATATTTTTAATTGGCAATAGATTAAATTAATCTTCCCCAAATTGAGTCTGTTTTTCAGATTACAGTAATTGATAAGTGATCTCCCTGTCTTTATCTCAACATGCAAGCTTTTCCACCTTATTTTCCCCCCTGACTGGTTGAGAAGCGGGAATTAGAGAGCACTTAGGTGAGGGTCTGGCAGCCAGCCAAAGTCAACCCACCACACCCTTACACACACTTTGTGCTTCTAGGGCAGGGAGTTGGAGTTCTGCAACTGTTGCTGACTGCTCTCCACCTGAGCCGAATTAAGGGTATCAGCCTGGGAATGGTTAGTCCTCCTTCCTCTTCCAGTAAGCATAGGGACAAGTTTGAGGAAGGCATTAAATGAGGAGGTGCAGGGAAAGAAGACCTGGGAATTTTAATGACCTTTGAGTCAGGGGGGAAAAAAAAAAGATCATTGAGAAGCCAGTAGAGAAAATTTTGAGATGAAAAAGAGACAATTAGAGGCTGAGAGAAAATAAGAGAGCTTGTTCTAGGAAATTTGTGATGCTGTAATTCCCTATGCTTTTCACTCTGGCCGATGTCTATTGCATTTTCTCCCTTTTGAACTGCCGGAGAGTTCCTAGGAGGATGTTGCTGAAAGTGCTGTATCGGTAAGGCATCCAGATCTGGGGCTAGTAATAATTCTCATTTCTCAAAACAATCCCTCTACTCAACCAAAAAAGGCATCTGGTAAATTTCCATCTTGTCTTTGGATATAAGCTGTTGCTTGGGATATTCTGATATCACAACTTAAATAGGTGGGTTCTATGTGAAGGACCTTCCAACATGGCAAAAGATCATAATCCTGCTATTCAGCAAGCACACTTTGTAGTCTGCATAGCAACACAAGTGTAAGCCAAAACATCTTGCTAACAATTTTTTTTCCTCTTCATCTTACTTTTTGTCTTACTAAATATTTCTTACTGAGAATGAAGTAGGTCAATGTAGCTTCTGGAATATGCAACTGAAGGTTGGTGCTTTTGTGAAGAAGAAAGGGGTTTGAAGATAACACAGTAATAAATAAGACAGTTGGGGCCTATTCTTGAAGATAACAGGAACAAGGACGGGACAAATTAAAACAAACCAGCTCAAGGTACAACACAGCTGCACAATGTCGGGTACGACTTGAAGGACTCAGACAGAACGGCCTGTACTGCTCCGTTGTTAGAGGGGGATGTACTGGAACTTGTAGGCTACAAACCTTGGGAGGCCTGATAAAGGGAAGAGAAAAGCACTGGGAAAAGTGCTGATATGGTGAAGAATTGCTAACCTGTGAGTCATGCTTGATAAACAGCCGAAGACAGTGCAGACAGCAAGGAATTTAGAGTTTTTTATAGGAGTGGCTTAGTTGCTATTAGTCCACTTGCTAAGTGTTAAGTAGCTACCAATTAGCGCGCGTTGATAAGAATTCTGAAGTATAGCAACCAATCAATTGAACACACGCATCTTCTGATTTTCTATAAAAATGAGTGTTATATGTAATAAAGTGGAGAACTTTGCTTGCATCAAGCCTGCCTCCCGTCTCTCAATCACGGCAGCACAACACCTCCTAACAGACCTTTGTGAGCATGCGTGAGCACTGAGGTCAACCAGCAGACACGGTGAGGAAGACTACCAACGACCCCCAGGGACCCCTCGAGACCACCACCCAGCAAGAAAGTGCACGCGTAATTGGGATGCAGATATTGGAATTAGTTCCAGGAAACCTAATGCATATGTAACTCAATTCTCAGAAAAGTTATGAATATGCATAATCTCACTGTATATTAGCTGCCACTTATAGATCTGGGGCGCGGTCACCTTTGTGAAGCTATTTGCGTGTGTGCCCAGTGCTGCAATAAAGAATGCCTGCTTTCTAACACTCCAAAACGAGTCTTGGAGAGTTCCTCTGCCGGCTATTACAGTAACACAAGCATTTGAAATGAAAGCCTACTGTTTGGAAAGAATGGGTTTTAAAAGCTACTATACCTCCTTTTGTGTTGTACAAATTCTAAGTAAATTTTGATACTCTTGGCATTTTGTACTTCCTAGTGAGATTTAAAGGAAAAGGGTAAACTCACATCAGTTTATTTTTTTTATTTATTTATTATTTATTTAAATCAGTTATTTCCATTCATGTAAAAGGTCATGTTTTCTAATTACTTTTTTATAGTGGTGTGGCTTTTCTATTGGAGGATTCCTGACCATTCTTTTGCTATTACTTTTGGAGTGGTCATCTTCCTTCTGTTTAGTGATGTTCACCTCTGATGCTTTCACAAGTCCTCCATGAAGCTTTTAGCTAAGGGATAAGTCTGAATATCTAAGAAAATGGGAAGCCTGCAATCTATGGAAAACATTGTAAGTAAACTGGATTGGAAATAGTTTTCCATCCTGTGCATCTTATTGAAATTGCAGCAGTATTTTCTGTTTTGTAACAGTGTAAGGCTAGCGTCTTTAAAAAGTAGTGTTGTTTGTTTGTTTGTTTGTTTCAAGGAAAAGTAGTTCAAAGTTGGCAAGGATTTTTAGGGCATGCAGGACTGATGTTTATACCCTTTTCCTCCCAGATTTTCCCTAACCACTGGGCTACAGAATACATACTGTGTAACCAAACAAATATAGGACAATGGTGGTACCCAAAACTCTCAGACTGGCTGTTGGGGTGTGTTATCAGTAGCTATAAATCTCTTCTCTGATTTGGAGCTCTAAGTTAAATCAGGGTTAGCTTCCTGTTTTTTTACCAGAAATTCTATACAAAACCTGAGCAACCTAACTGGTGGAAAGTACAGCTGAAATCAGTGCATTCTTTGAAAAGATTTTCTTGTGAATACTGGGTATTTTTCCATTGAAAAGCTGCTTTGCTAATGAAATGTTTCATCATTTGTGTTGGGTTGCTTCTCTCAGACACTGTTCTGTGGAAGAATTCAGGGATAACAGCAAGAAGGAGTAGGAGGTAAAGAGGACAGTAGGTTGTAGGATTCTGGGCTGCGCTGAGGGAAAGTTAGTGCAGGCAGAAGAATGCAAGGACGAAGACAAGGCCAGCAAAATAAGGCTGGCAAAAACACACAAGATAGCAGATAAGTGAGAAACACCTGTGGTCAGCAAAAGCACACAAGTCTGAGCAAAACAGGGTATGAGATAAGGGAGTTTTGGCAAGTTTTGGGCTTTACGTGCTAATTGCAATTAACCAATGCAAATGCTTGTAGAGGCGCGTGAACAGCGCGTGTAGATGACCTGTAGCCTATTAGAAGATAGATGAGTACGTGTATGGAACTTAGTAGGATATAAATGTAACTAGGACTGGAAAAAATAAAAATGGATGATCTGATCATCACATTGGTGTTGTGTCGTTCCTGTTCCCGCACGGAGAAATAAGGACCCCGGCTAATGGTAACCCCGACACATGAGCAAATCAGCAACGGTAGTAGTGCCTCCATTTAAGAAGGGGAAAAAACCTGCTGCGCAACAACAGCTGAAAGAGAGGAGTGAGAATATGGGAGAGAATCGACTGTGAAGACACCAAAGTCAGTGAAGAAGGAGGGGGAGTAGGTGCTCCAGGCACTGGAGCAGAGATTCCCCTGCAGCCCCTGGTGAAGACCATGGTGAGGCAGGCTGTCCCCCATGGACGTCAACGGTGGAGCAGATGCCTACCTGCAGCCCATGAAGGACCCCAAGCCGGAGCAGGTGGATGCCCGAAGGAGGCTGTGACCCCATGGAGAGCCTGTGCTGGGGCAGGCTCTTGGCAGGACCTGTGGCCCCGGGGAGAGAGAGGAGCCCATGCTGCAACAGATTTGTTGGCAGAACTTGTGACCCTGTGGGGGACCCATGCTGGAGAAGTCTGTTCCTGAAGGACTGCGCCCTGTGGAAAGGACCCACGCTGGAGCAGTTCATGAAGAACTGCAGCCTGTGGGAAGGACTCACATTGGAGAACTTCATGGAAGACTGTCTCCCACGGGAGGGACTCCACGCTGGAGCAGGGGAAGAGTATAAGGAGTGATACAAGGAAATGATCACCTGCTTTGCAATTTATTTACTTATAGCAACTTATAATGATCTCTGAATATTGCTTAATAATCCTGCTTGCCCTGACTGTTCTGTGGAAGCTTACCAAGGACTACTGTGTTCATCAAAACAAAGCAGTTTTC
This sequence comes from Strix aluco, assembly GCF_031877795.1. NCBI lineage: Eukaryota > Metazoa > Chordata > Aves > Strigiformes > Strigidae > Strix > Strix aluco. The sequence goes on from NC_133970.1 coordinate 31,100,572, forward strand.
TGTGGAAACTTACCAAGAACTACTATGTTCAGCAAAAATAAGAGACATGTCCTTGGCAAGCAGATGTGTTCTAACTAGTTTAGTCTTTGTAGACTATATATGGACAGTAGAAACTAATAAGCTAGTGCTTTTAGATAAGATAGAGGTGGAAACTGGCAGGAACCACTCTTGTTGTTCAAGAAATTGGCTACGAGAATCTCCGCAAGCTCTGAGGAAAAGTACAAGGTGAAGAAGACTGTGAGCCTTCCTCCAAAATCCCCCCGAAGACGACCACTAGGAAGCAATGCGCAGGTGCAAAGAGAACATAAACTGCTGACACCAGCCTTTTGAACTAACCCAGCCTTACTTATGCATATGTATATTTGTGTTATGTAATCCCATGAATATGTATATCCACACTCTATAAGTTTTTGGTAAAATGTGCTGTTGGTGTGCAAGCCTTGTGGAGAAATCCCCTGGCGCCCCGGCAACGGAATAAACATACCTGCTTTATAACTCTCTCTGAGTTGTAGACTTGGTTTCTGCACATCAATTTGGCACCCCAGATGGGACCGGCTGAGAGGGGGATGTTCTAGGCATGACATGAGGCTTCTTTCTTGGAGAACCTCTGTCGCTCTCCCGATCTTGGCAGGGGCAGACAAGGACCATCTATTGGCGGATCAGGCACGTTGGAGAAGGAGGGGAACCTGTAAGTCATGAGGAGACGTCCTACGCGAGGTAAAGAGCCTTTGTACTCACCGCTGGGGTTGGGGTTCGAGTCCCAAAGTGGTAGTGAGCCCGTAGGTGGCAGGGTGGTTTTGACACTCTGACCACATTGGAACCCTAGGTCAACTTGGGTACTACTAGTATGGGAGTGGTGTGAGTGGTGTGGCATTGCCATTGCTACCATCAAATGTAAAATCTGGTACCATTTATAATAATTTTGTGGATATCGATCAGGTGTGGATCTACGGTGAATAATAAACGGCAAATGGCTCACGGTTTAGGATTCATGCTGGAAAACGTGACTTTGGCAATTATTATAATTGCTGTTTTGATGTTTGTAGTATTTGTCATTTTATGTTGTGAGAGTAATAATTGTAAGGGGCCCCTTTGTGTGGTTGTGTGATTGTTCTGCGGGTGTGAGACGCAGCCCAGCTGAAAAGTGAGTGTGGAGTTCTCTGACCCGCAGTTCCGTTATCCCGCGAGGGAAGCGGTCAGAGAGGAACGAAGCGCAGGGCAGACTCTGTAACAGTGGGGGTGGAGGGGCGGGGGGGGTAGTGCAGGACAAGTTAACATTCATTAGTACATACAGAGCACCCTAGTGCCTCCCCGCTGTGTCATCGGTGCTGCCTGTTTGTTCGTGCTACCTCTTTTAAGTGTCATAGGTAAAATATCTCCTCCTGCGGGAGGCAGTAATTCTGTGTTAATTGTTGTCTTGAATTTAGGTGCATACTCTGTGGGGAGAGTGCACCCTTGTACCATCTGCCTGAGTGAGATACTGTCAGCTTAATCGGGTAGCGTTTTAAGGTAAAGTAGACGAGATGGGAAGCGGCCAGAGTGGGGGAATAGTCAAAAAGAGTCCCCTGGACTGTATTTTAACACACTGGAAGAAGATAGGGGGACCTCCAGGCACAAGTGTGAATAAAAAGACACTAATAAAATATTGCAATCAGTGGAGGCCCCTATATAAATTGGATGAGGGGGAAAAATGGCCCCTTAATGGGACCTTGAATTATAACACCCTCTTACAACTGATGCTGTTTTTAAGGAGGGAAGGGAAGTGGGATGAAGTCTCCTATGCAGACATGTTTTTCACCCTCCAAGACCATCCTGAATTTCAAATAGACTGTGGCCTGGCACCCCCATGAGATCCACTAGTGCTGGCACTGCAAAAGAAAATAAGAAGGAAGGGAAAGGGAAGTTGAAAAGATGTTGTTCATCATGCAGTATAGGACAGAGATGCACAAAACTGGGGAATGAGAAAGGGGCCGAAATAAAGGATTTACCAGAGTACTAAACCACAGGTAGGAAGCCGGCAGGAGGAGAGTGAAAGTTCGGAGGAGCCAGGCTCCCCACCTCATAGCCCCATATCCTCTCACACTCGGAGAGGGGAGAAACGGGCAGTGGTGCAGGCTCCCTTGAGAGAGGCTGTAGGGCCGGATTGGGGCCCTGTCAGTATAAAAGTCCCGTTCACTTCCTTTGATCTTGAAACTTGGAAAAGTGTAGCGAAGGGGTATCAAAATGACCCTGTCGGGGTGACCAAGCATTTCCAGTTTCTAATAAAACAACATGATCCGGATTGGAGTGACATACAATTATTATTGGATCACACAACAGAAACTGAAAAACAATTAATATTAAAAACAGCCCAGGATCTGGCTACTGATCACCTCAAAAGTACAGGAGAAGATATAAAAGATCACTTCCCCTTGCAGGACCCACGTTGGGGCCCCAACAGAGGAGCCCATATGAGATTGCTAAATGCATATAGGAGATTGGATTGTAAGGGGCATGGAACGGGCTATACCGAAAGCAATTAATTGGTCGACCCTATACGCCGTTTGACAGGGACCTAAAGATACTCCATCAGAATTCCTGGATAAGCTGCAGGATACCATGAGGCAGCACACACCCTTAGATCCAGGATCAGAGGTGGGAATACAACAGTTAGTGTCATTATTTATAGGGCAATCAGCACGTGACATTCAAAAGAAGTTGCAGAAGCTGAAACCACCAGAGAGTAGGAATTTGGAGACCATGTTGGACATAGCATGGAGAGTATATAGCAATAGGGAGGAGGAGGAGGACCAAAGGAAGGAAAAGCAGGCATTAGTAGCAGCACTACAGGAAAGTAGGGAATTCAAGAATATGGGACCCAAGCCGTCTTTGGGAAAGGACCAGTATGCATGGTGTAAGCAGAGGGGACACTGGCAAAGTGAGTGTCCAGATTGGTGGAAAGGAAAAGAGAGGGTACAAGCCCATGTCAAGGATGACAACTGACAGGGACCTGGGGAGTCTACCCTAGTGGATGCACTGGTTGTAATAAAGCTAGGGAAACAACAGCACGATATGGAATTTTTGGTTGATACTGGAGCAACATTTTCTGGTGTAAATGAAGCTTTGACACCTTTAGACAATGATTTTATAACAGTGAGGGGAGCTACTGGCCAAAGTGAAAAGGCATATTTTCTGAAACCTTTAAAATTTAAATTAGCAAAGAAATTAGGGTACACAAATTTTTTTACATGCCAAATTCGCCAATGCCTTTACTGGGATGAGTCTTGTTGGAACAGTTAGAGGCAGAAATTAAATTTGAAAAAGGAAAAATAGAAATTAGAGTTGGAGATAAACAGTTGGTTGAAATTCTGCGCTTAGCCCTCATAAATACTCCAGCTAAAACGGAGATCCTTGAGGAAGTGAAGGACCAAGTATACCCAATGGTATGGGCCTCAGAAATACCGGGAAAGGCAAAGACCGCCTCCCCTATAATAATCAGACCTAGACAAGGAACAAGGCCCATAAGAATTAAGCAATATCCCCTTAAAATAGAGGACAGAAAAGGAATAAATCCTATAAGGAGCAATTGAAGGAGCTGGGACTGTAGTTTGAGGAGGAGAAGGCTAAGGGGAGACCTCATCACTCTCTACAACTACCTGAAAAGACTGTAGAGAGGTTGGTGCTGGTCTCTTCTCACAGGTAATTAGAGACAGAACAAGGGGGAATGGCTTTAAACTGCAACAGAGGAGGTTTAGACTGAACATTATGAAAAAATTTTTCACAGAAAGAGTGGTCAGACAGTGGAATAGGCTGCCCAGGGAGGGGGTGGAGTCACCATCCCTGGATGTGTTTAAGGGTCGTTTAGATGAGATGTTGGGGGATATGGTGTAGGGGAGAACTTTGTAGAGTAGGGTTGATGGTTGAACTCAATGATCCCAAGGGTCTTTTCCAACCTGAATGATTCTGTGATTCTGTGATTCTGTGAATCCAACCGATAATTGACCGGTTTATTAAATTTGGATTATTGAAGGAGTGTGAATCGGAGTATAACACTCCTATTTTACCAGTCTATTCCAGCCAGCCAGACCTCAAAGAGGAGCCATTAGAGGAAGCTGATGAATCCTGGCATACAGATGGGAGCAGTTTTGTCTGACAAGTTATCCGCACGGCAGGATACGCGGTAACCACCAAAGATCAGGTAATAGAGTCTAAAGCCCTTCCTCCAAATACCTCAGCACAAAAGGCAGAAATAATAGCTTTAACTCGGGCACTGGAAATGGCCAAGGGTATGAAAATTAATGTATGGACGGACTCTAAATATGCTTTTGGCGTGGTCCATGCTCATGGGGCAGTGTGGAAAAAAGAGGACTCTTGTCTGCACAGGGAAAACATATAAAGCATGCCGAAGAAATCCTCAAACTCCTGGAAGTGGTGCAACTACCTGAAAAGGCAGCTATAATGCATTGTAAGGCTCACCAAAGAGGAAGCTCCACCCATGAACTTGGCAACGCTATGACAGATCGTGAGGCCAAAAGAGTGGCTGAGGAAGGTGAAGTAGAAGTGCAGTCTTTGGTTCCAGATGGTAAAATACAAATTGATTGTAAGCCTCAATATTCTAGTGAAGATCAAAAACTTATTGAAGATCTAGGGGGAAGCAGAGAAGAGGACAGGTGGGCAAAGACTCCTCAAGGCAAAATAACAGTACCATCTGCATTATTATGGGCTATAGTGATGACAGAACATAGAAAATCCCATTGGGGTATAGAGGCCTTATATAAGTATTTAAATCAATGTATAGTTGCCCGAAATCTGTATACCACCATCAAGCAGGTGACACAGCAATGTGAAATCTGTTTACAAAATCATCCTAAAACAGGACTAAAGACCCAAACCGAGCAGATAGGGAAAGGAAATTACCCAGGGCAACAATGGCAGATTGATTTTTCTGAACTCCCAAGAAAAGGGGGGGTTTGGTACCTTTTGGTCCTGACAGATACCTTTTCCGGGTGGCCAGAAGCATTCCCTTGCCGAACTAATAAAGCCAGAGAAGTAACTAAGGTTTTGTTATGAGAAATAATACCAAGGTTTATGGTTCCAGCAACAATGTCATCAGATCGGGGATCACATTTTGTGGCAAAAATTGTCCAGCAGGTTAGTAAACTTTTAGGAATAGACTGGCAATTACATACCCCATATAATCCACAAGCCAGTGGTCAAGTAGAAAAATGAATCATTTAATTAAATTACAAATACTAAAACTAGGCCAGGAATCTGGCTTATCCTGGCCCCAAGCATTGCCCTTAGCCCTTCTAAGGATCATAACCAAACCCAGAACTAAGGAAGGATTAAGTTCTTTTGAAATAGTATATAGAAGACCATATATGATACAGGCAGGAACATCAACCCAGGTTGGAGATGAAATACTAACAGATTATGTTATAAGTCTACAAAAGCAGCTGCGAGAAATAGAGAAATTGGTCCTAGGAACAAGGGCTCGAGGTCTGGACAGGCCTATACACAACATTAAACGTTGTGATTATGTATATATAAGATCTTTTTCAGATTCACCTCTGGAACCTAAATGGGAAGGTCCGTTTCAGGTGCTCCTAACTTCACATACAGCCATCAAGATTAAAGAACGATCATCGTGGATACATCACACTCAAGATAAAGGAGCCACGAAACAGCAATAGGAATCAAAATCAACTGGACCCCTCAGGCTCCAAATCCAACAAAAGGATGGACATCACTTATCAACATGACCAAACAATGGGGAGGGATCGTAAGTACATGGGACTCTAACACACATTAACACAGAATATCTCCCTAATTCTAGGTAAGATCAATTGTTGGATATGTACTCAAATACCTACTTTGATATAGCAAAAGAATTTGCTTAGGGAAAAGAAAAAGGGGGAATTGATACAAGGAAACGATCACCTACTTTGCAACTTATTTACTTATAGCAACTTCACAGAATCACAGAATTGCAGAATCATCTAGGTTGGAAACCACCTTGAAGATCATCTAGTCCAACCATTGACCTAACACTGACAGTTCCCAACTACACCATATCCCTAAGCACTATGTCGACTCTACTCTTAAACACCTCCAGGGATGGGGACTCCACCAGCTCCCTGGGCAGCCCATTCCAATGCCTAACAACCCATTCTGTAAAGAAATACTTCCTGACATCTAGTCTAAACCTTCCCTGGTACAACTTGAGGCCATTACCTCTTGTCCTATTGCTTGTTACTTGGTTCAAGAGACTCATCCCCATCTCTCTGCAACCTCCTTTCAGGTAGTTGTAGAGGGCGATGAGGTCTCCCTTCAGCCTCCTCTTCTCCAGACTAAACAACCCCAGTTCCCTCAGCCGCTCCTCGTACGACATGTGCTCCAGACCCTTCACCAGCTTCGTTGCCCTTCTTTGGACATGCTCGAGTAATTCAATGTCCTTTTTGTAGTGAGGGGCCCAAAACTGAACACAGTAATCGAGGCGCGACCTCACTAGTGCCGAGTACAGGATAAGATCACTTCCCTGTCCCTGCTGGCCACGCTATTTCTGATACAAGCCAGGATGCCATTGGCCTTCTTGGCCACCTGGGCACACTGCTGGCTCATGGTCAGCTGGCTGTCAATCAACACCCCCAGGTCCCTCTCTGACTGGCAGCTCTGACTGGCAGCTCTCCAGCCACTCCTCCCCAAGCCTGTAGCGCTGCTGGGGCTTGTTGTGGCCCAAGTGCAGCACCCGGCATTTGGCCTTATTGAAACTCCTACAGTTGGCCTTAGCCCATCGCTCCAGCCTGTCCAGGTCTCTCTGCAGAGCCTCCCTACCCTCCAGCAGATCAACACTCCCACCCAACTTGGTGTCATCTGCAAACTTCCTGAGGGTGCACTCGATCCCCTCGTCTAGATCATCAATAAAGATGTTAAACAGGAGTGGCCCCAAAACCGAGCCCTGGGGGACACCACTCGTTACTGGCCGCCAGCTGGATTTAACTCCATGCACCACAAGTCTTTGCGCCCGGCCATCCAGCCAGTTTTTTACTCAGCAAAGCGTGTGCCCATCCAAGCCTCGAGCAGCCAGTTTTGCCAGGAGAATGCTGTGGGAAACAGTGTCAAAGGCCTTGCTGAAGTCAAGGTAAACTACATCCACAGCCTTTCCCTCATCCAATAAGGAGGTCGCCCTGTCGTAGAAGGAGGTCATAAACCCATGCTGACTGGGCCTGATCATCTGGTTGTCCCACATGTGTTGTGTGATGGTACTCAGGATGAGCTGCTCCATCAGCTTCCCGGGCACCGAAGTCAAGCTGACAGGCCTGTAATTTCCCAGATCATCCTTCCGACCCTTCTTATAGATGGGCGTCACATTGGCCAGTTTCCAATCTGTCGGGACCTCCCCGGTCAGCCAGGACTGCTGGTAAATGATGGAAAGTGGCTTGGCGAGCACCCCAGCCAGCTCCTTCAGCACCCTCGGGTGTATCCCATCTGGTCGCATAGACTTGTATGTAGACTATGTGATGCAGCAGGTCACTGACTGTCTCCTCCTGGATTGTGGGGGGGTCGTTCTCCCAGTCTCTGTCTTCTGGCTGAGGAGGCTGGATTCCCTCAGTACAACTAGTCTTGTTATTAAAGACTGAGGCAAAGAAGGCATTAAGCACCTCAGCCTTTTTCTCGTCGCTTGTTACCATGTTTCCTCCTGCATCTAGCAGGGGATGGAGGCTCGCCCTGGTCTTTCTTTTGCTGTTGACATACTTATAGAAACATTTCTTGTTGTCCTTGATTGCTGAAGCCAGATTAATTTCCAGCTGGCCTTTAGACCTCCTGATTTCCACCCTGCATAGCCTCACAGCATCTTTGTAGTCATTGTGAGTGGCTAGCCCCTTCTTCCAAAAGCTGTACTCTCCTTTTCTCCCTGAGTTGCAGCCATATCTCCCTGTTTAGCCAGGGTGGTCTTCTCTGTCGCCGGCTTCTCTTACAGTACCTGGGGCCGCCTGCTCCTGTGCCATTAAGTCTTCCTTCTTAAAGATTGCCCAGCCTTCCTGGACCCCTATACCCTTCAGGATCGTCTCCCAAGGGATCCTGTCAAGCAGGTGCCTAAACAAGACAAAGTCAGCCCTTTGGAAGTCCCAGATGTCAGTTCTGCTTCCCCCTCTCCTGGCCTCTCTAAGAATAGAGAACTCTATTATTTCATGATCGCTGTGCCCTAGTCGGCCTCCAACCGCCACATCATCCACCAGTCCTTCTCTGTTCACAAAGAGGAGATCCAGCAGGGCACCTTCTCTGGTCGGTTCACTCACCAGCTGTGTCAGGAAGTTATCTCCCACACATTCCAGGAATCTCCGGGACTGGTCCTGCTCTGCTGTGTTGTATTTCCAGCAGATGTCTGGGAAGTTAAAGTCTCCCACAAGAACAAGGGAAAGCGATCATGAGATTTCTCCTAAGTGCCTATAGAATATTTCATCCACCTCTCTGTCCTGGGTGGGTGGCCTATAGTAGACTCCGACTACAACATCTGCCCTGTTGGCATTCCCCCTGATTCTAACACAGACACTCCACCCTGTCTTCACTACACTTGTACTCAAAGCAATCATAATAGTCCCTAACATACAGCATCACCCCACCGCCTCTTCTTCCTTGTTTATCCCTCCTAAAGAGCTTGTAGCCATCAATTGGTGCACTCCAGTCATGGGAGACATCCCACCATGTTTCTGTAATAGGCACTACATCATATTTTTCTTGTTTCATCATGGCTTCAAGCTCCTCCTGTTTGTTACCCATGCCATGTGCATTGGTATACATGCACTTCAGATGGGCTGGTATTTTTCCCCCTTCCCCCTTGAAATCTAGTTTAAAGCTCTGTCAATGAGCCCGGATAACTCCTGCCCCAAGATCCTCTTCCCCCTCTGGGACAGGTGCATCCCATCTAATGCCAAAAGTCTGGCATCCTGTATACCAACACATGATTGAAAAATCCGAACCCCTGACGGTAACACCAGTCTTGGAGCCACAAGTTCATCTGTTGAGTTCTCCTGTATTCTTCTTCATCCAGCCCCACAACTTATAGCAACTTATAATGATTTCTGAATATTGCTTAATAATCCTGCTTGCCATGACTGTTCTGTGAAAACTTACCAAGAACTACTATGTTCGGCAAAAATAAGAGACATGTCCTTGGCAAGCAGATGTGTTCTAACTAGTTTAGTCTTTGTAGACTATATATGGACAGTAGAAACTAAAAGCTAGTGCTTTTAGATAAGATAGAGGTGGTAAACTGGCAGGAACCACTCTTGTTGTTCAAGAAATTGGCCAAGAGTATCTGCGCATGCTCCAAGGAAAAGTACAAGGTGAGAAAGACTACGAGCCTTCCTCCAAAAGACCCCTGGAGACGCCCACCAGGAGGCAATGCACAGGTGCAAAGAGAACATAAACTGCTGACACCAGCCTTTTGAACTAACCCAGCCTTACTTATGCATATGTATATTTGTGTTATATAATCCCATGAATATGTATATCCACACTCTATAAGTTTCTGGTAAAATGTGCGGTTGGTGTGCAAGCTTTGTGGAGAAATCTCCTTGCACCCCGGCGACGGAATGAACATACCTGCTTTATAACTCTCTCTGAGTTGTAGAGTTTGTTTCCGCGCATCAGGAGGAAGGAGCAGCAGAGAGAACGTGTGATGAACTTACCACAACCCCTATTCCATGTCCCCCTGCGCCGCTCAGGGGGAGGAGGTAGAGAAATCGGGAGTGATGTTTAGCCCGGGAAGAAGGGAGGGGTGAGGGAAGGTGTTTTAAGATTTGGTTTTATTTCTGATTACCCTACTCTGATTTGATTGACAATAAATTAAATTAATTTCCCCAAGCTGATTCTGTTTTGCCCTTGATGGTAACTGTTGAGTGATCTCCCTGTCCTTATCTTGACTTATGAGCCTTTCATCATATATTTCTCCCTCTGTCCAGTTGAGGAGGGGGAGTGATAGAGCAGCTTTGTTGGGTTATATAACTTCATATATATATACACACACACACACACACACACACATATATAGCTTCAGGAGCTTACAAAGTAGCTTACATATTAATAGAATTAATGATGGAATGAGCCCAATGCAGATTCGTAAATTCTAAGGCAAAGGAGATCATTGTGATGAATAAATCCTGTATTTATTCCTACGCTTAATTACTTCTACCATTAAAAGTTCAATTTATTTCCAGCTTTCTGATATCTCCAAATTCTACTTCCAGTTGCTAGATTCTGTCCTAGATGAAAAAGTAAGATGAAAAGTAAGATGAGTTCTGTTCTGTAAGATATCTCCTTCCTTTCCCTTTCAGTAACTAATGGACAGTAATCAAATCACTACTTAAACTTCTCCTTAATAAGCAACTGAGCTGTTTAAGTATTTCACTGTAAGGCAAAGTTTCCAAGCATAAGTCATTGTGGGTCATCTCTGAACCTTTTTCAGTTTTAATGTCCATTTTGAATACAGAATTGTTAATAGCTGCATACAACATTCTGGTAAAGGTCCAGCCAGCATCATACACAGAAATAGCACCTCCTCCCTCCTGCTAGTCTCTAGTAAGTGAATGCATACAGCATCCCATGTCAGACCTCCTAAGGTGAATTTCTACAACTGCCCCTCCAGATTTAGCTAGAAGTTTTCTTTTTCAGAGTGTACATTAAGATAGGAGAATATTTTCAAGTCCAGTTTCATGACTGACACAAACCAATATAACCATGGGCTGATGCTAAAAACTCTGAGCTCTCGTTCCCTCTGCTCTTTTTTCTTCCCTAATGACCCTGTTGAAACAAAGAGCTTCACTCAACAGTCAGAATTGAGTATAACTGTTCAGCAGGTATTCTTCATTCGCAGCACTGGGCAGCACTGGGGATCACTCCACTATAAGTGCCACACTTACTAACAAAACACTCTGACTAATACACAGAAAAACCATACATATTCATCAGATTTCCCAGAAAAGGCAGTATTATGCTAATGGGTTCTCATAATTCATTTACATAGTCTGAGCATGCGAAGTAAAAATAGAGTGAGGGTCTTCTCCCCTCCTGAAGTGCTAAGGCTTGGACAACAGGCCCAAGCCAGAGTTGACCTATAGATGAATCCTGTATATTTTATAACTGATAACCATTGTGCGAGTAGGTATTGTACTAAGTTATAACAACCCACTTATGCTGGTGTAAAAAGTGCTAAAGCATTGAAATACTGCAGCCTGAACAACAGGCCCCAAGCTGAAGCTGCTAACTTAGCATGTAGTCATTAATAAAATATGTAAACTCGCTAGTGAAAGACAAAATATAATCAGTAGAGAGGAGAGAATGTATCCGACTTTCCTTTTGCAGCCTTCTTCAAGGCTGAGAACCCAAGTATTTGGCCTTGTTAGAAACTCCCTTGGTCTCCCCCCCCGAGCCCTGGCCAGGCTTTGGGTGGAATCCAACAGGAGAATGAAACCAGAAACTTTCCGCTCAAAACAAAGGTGCCAGCTATTCTGGCTTGTCGATCTCTGGTATATAAGGCTGGGCCCGTTCACAGCGACTTTGGAAGCCTCACCTATGGGTGGACGCACCGCGTAGGATTTCCCACTTGCCGGGACAGGCTCTCCAAATCCTCGCTGTAACCGGGGCTCCCCAGCGTCTGCGGATCTGGATGATGATGATTATATATGCAAGTGGTGATGTATTTCTCTTAATTACTATTCTCTCTCTCTCTCGTGTAGTAATGATTTGATGCATTACTCTGTTTGTTGCTTTAAGTGCACTATTCTGCTTCTTCTTACTGCATGTTCTCTGTATTACGCTGTTACATTACTTGGTTATCACTAGTAAAGTACGCCTACTCTTTTCACTCTGGTGTCTGAGTTTAATTGGTATCCTTAATCAGCAAAACACCTCCTTAGTGCTCCACATAGTCTTCCTCACATTGTCCGCTAGTTGAACTTTAGGTTTCTCATGTCCATATATGGTCATGGAGTTTCCTCATCCATCCTTCAGCTCCTGTTTGTTCCAAGGGGATTAATTTAGACCAGCTTTCAGTCACTTATCTTTCACTAGTGAGCATACATATTTCATTAATGATCAGATACTAATAATAAATGCTAATGGTAATACAGATTTTACTAATTAACAGATACTAATAATGGATAACGTTTAGTTGTGAGGTTCATCTAGAGGTCAACTTTGTTTCAGGTCCTATTATTCAGGCCCCAGCACTACAGGTACCCAGTGATGCTTGGAAAAAGCTGATGATTCAAGAAATAATAGAATTCAAATTGGGAAAACAATAGCTTGTGAATCAGCTGGTGGTCAGTTGTCGTGGTTTAAACCTGGCCAGAAGCCAAACACCACACAGCCACTCGCTCACCCTCCCCCCACCCAGGGGATGGGGGAAAGAGAATTGAAGGGGTAAAGGGAGACTCGTAGGTTGAGATAAAAACAGTTTAATAATTGAAATAGCGTCGCTGTTGAGATGGACACAACAAACACCGAATTGTGCAAAATGGCTACTTTATTGTTCTAACAAGCCTTTTTATAACTTTATTAAGAGTATGTGTCCATATATGATTGGTTTAATTAGAGACTAACAGTTCATGATTGGATGACCTCTTCTCTGTCGCAACCTCGATAACCTTCCTCTCCTTGTGGTCAGGCAGTTCCGGTCTGGTAGTTCCTTACTCTTGTTTACTCAGCTCTTCTCGGGACGTTCAAGCCTCTTAAAGGTACACGGTTATCTGCTCAAGGTCAATATCAAACTTACATTCTGATCCCTCGGACCAGCCGAGGTCTCCCATAAAATAGAATAAAGCAATAACAATAAGAGAAAGTACAAAAGGGTAATGCACAATGCGATTGCTCACTACTCACTGACTGATACCCAGCCTATTCCCAGCTAGCGATCCCAAAATACCAAGATCCTGCAATCGCAATCCCAGAAGCAAGAGAGAACCCCCTCCTTCCCAGCTACCCCTCCTTTATATACTGAGCATGACGTTACATGATATGGAATATTTCAATGGCCAATTTGGGTCCAATGCTCTGGCCGTGCTCCCTCCCAGCTTCTTGTACACCTGCACATGGGCAGGACACGGGAAATTGGGAAGTCCTTGATTTCTTAGCAACAACTGAAAACATCAGTGTATTATCAACATTCTTCTCATATCAAATCCCATACTGAATCCAAACCACAGCACTATTCTAGCTACTAAGAAGAAAAATTAACTCTATCCCAGCCAAAACCAGGACAATCAATATAGAACATAGTCACAGATGACTGTCATTTGTAAATTATTTGAGATTTACTTTTGGTGGCACCTACCTTGAGAGTCCAGTTGAAATCATTTATACACTGTAGCACAACTCAAGAAACAGCATTACAGTTTTAGTATTCAGGCTGGGACTACATACTGTCAGCTCTAATAGCATATGCAAGAAATGATAAGGATTTGTGTCAAAGAAAAGGAAATTGCAGCTTTCAGAGCATGCTGTGAAGTCTGGAAGGATTAGAGGCAGTCAGAGATCCTGCAGTACAAGAGGCATATAGGAAGAAGCTAAGCTCTGATGCCTTTAAAGTATGAGAGATTGCAGTGGGGCTTGGGGTTTGGCAAGAAATCTTGAAAACTCTTTCAAATCCGAAAATGTAGTTCAAACTTTCTTTTGCAAAACTTAATTCATTCTTCTCAGTGGGAATCCAAATTTGGAAATTACATTAAAAAATCATAAATAGTTCAGCCACAACAGCAATCTAATCATTACAGATAAATTGAAATGCTTTAAAGGAAGCAAAGGAACTGCAAGGAGTATCAAACTAGCAAAGCTGAACCAGACCCATGACTTACTAGTGATTTCCTATTGTATTCCAGGGATCAGAGTGAAGCTGTGAGCTGGTCCCACAAAACATGTGAAATGGCAAAAGTTGCAAGTCATCAGATCTGCACAGCCAAGAACCCACTGGGATTTTTCTCAGACCACAGAAGTCCATTTATTTGGGAACCACTTCCTCTGCCTTCATGAAGGGACACCACTTGGGAAGGCATCCTGTAGACAGGAACCACAAGAGGACTGCCAATTCCTGCAAGTTTATCAGGAGTGCTGAAATAGCAGGAGGGTTTTTTTCCAAGCCTCAGCTTCATTATTTAAACACAAGTTCTGCTTCTGCTTTGTTTCAGAACAAAACATTGCTAGCCCTCACAGCAACAAAAGAAAGTTTTAAAACACCAGATTTCACCCTGAAAGCACAGGAGGCAAGTAAAAAGTAAAGTCTTATCATTTTTAATAATCTCATGATTTTGAGAGCCTTGTGATCTCTGAATGATCAAACTTGGCAATAACATACCACCCTCATGGAAAAATTTCCTAACTACCAAAGAAATTTTCCCTGTTCCCTGCAACATGAACTCCCAATGCTTATTAGTATTACTTTTTCTACTTTTAATTCTTCCTGTTTTCTCACTTCCATGTTGAAATGCTAAGGCTTGGACAACAGGCCCAAGCCAGAGTTGACCTATAGATGAATCCTGTATATTTTATAACTGATAACCATTGTGCTAGTAGGTATTGTACTAAGTTATAACAACCCACTTATGCTGGTGTAAAAAGTGCTAAAGCATTGAAATACTGCAGCCTGAACAACAGGCCCCAAGCTGAAGCTGCTAACTTAGCATGTAGTCATTAATAAAATATGTAAACTCGCTAGTGAAAGACAAAATATAATCAGTAGTGAGGAGAGAATGTATTCAACTTTCCTTTCGCAGCCTTGTTCAAGGCTGAGAACCCAAGTATTTGGCCTTGTTAGAAACTCCCTTGGTTCCCTCCCCCGAGCCCTGGCCAGGCTTTGGGTGGAATCCAACAGGAGAATGAAACCAGAAATTTTCCACTCAAAACAAAGGTGCCAGCTATTCTGGCTTGTTGATCTCTGGTATATAAGGCTGGACCCGCTCACAGTGACTTTGGAAGCCTCACCTACGGGTGGACGCACCGCGTAGGATTTCCCACTTGCCGGGACAGGCTCTCCAAATCCTCGCTGTAACCGGGGCTGCCCAGCGCCTGCGGATCTGGATGATGATGATAAGATATGCAAGTGGTGATGTATTTCTCTTAATTACTATTCTCTCTCTCATGTAGTAATGATTTGATGCATTACCCTGTATTTCCTTGTTTGTTGCTTTAAGTGCACTATTCTGCTTTTTTCTTACTGCATGTTTTACTCTGTTACATTATCTGGTTATCCCCAGTAAAATACACCTACTCTTTTCACTCTGGTGTCCGAGTTTAATTGGTATCCTTAATCAGCAAAACACATGTCAAATAGATTTTTGCTGAAGACATCACAAATCCTTACACTGCATCCATAACAATTTAAAATACATTATTTTTATCACGAACAAAGACATATATATTCCATCACTCCTTTTCTCCTTAAATTCTGACTCACAGACTGCTTTAGTAATCTAGTTTATTTTGCTTTAAGGACATCTATTAAAAGAAGCAACTTGTTAAGTTACTACATAAAAATAGAGGATTTCTTTTTTTGCCTATAGTGGTTTGTAAGAAAAATTATTTACATACACAGCCTTGCCTTTAAGGGCGACTATGGCATGCAGTGTAGCAAGGGGCAGATCAAGCCATAGAAAGAAGTTACACAGAGGAAATTTTGCTTGCTTTACCCTATGTTTTTGTGTTGATAGTTTTCTGCACTATAATGTGACTCCAGGGTTTAACTGACATGCAAGCTGTTCATGCCAATTCATACAGCAGTACTGTATAACTCACATTCTCTTAATAGATTCTTCTACAGTGCCCAGCATTTTGGTGTGGGAGTAACTAAGTTCAGAAATAAAGCAATGAAAGTGGATGTTGGGTTAATAATTAGCCCATCTGGCCAGTGCAGTACCAACAGTTATACCAGTGCTAATAATGTCTGTACAAAAGATCTGATCATGAGCTCTGCAGACCTCACATATTCCCCATCTGAGTTAGAGAAGACAGATGATTTCATCTCAGTGCACAGACGCAAAAGTACTGTCACAATATAAAGTAATCTAACATAAACAAACTGATTGGAGCAGCATATTTGAAGGTACTTAAGCATTACAGCTGAAAGACATCCAAATTGATTTCAAGCTGATATATCCACTACACTCCAGCCACACAGCAACATGCTCATTAAGAATTCCTGCAGCACCTTCCACATCACAGGACCGAAACAAGGATGTTTTCTATAGCAACCCCCCCACACAAAATCCACCTTTTTTTACCCCTAGGGAACTGCTTGCCAAATTACAGACTCCACACGAGGATTCACCATTAAAGTGCCTCCTTAGCTCAAAAGTCTCTGAACACAATTGAAAAATGCGGATCACCAAATCATATCTAAGCCTGCAACAGTTAACTTCAAAAAAATCATAACAGAATTCTGTACAAATGATTTGTATGATCATTGAGTTTTTCAACAGCATCACTTCGCTACAGAGGCTGAATTCCTATAGTCATGAAAGATTAGCGATAGCTCCATCTTCTTACCAAAGATTTTAAAACTTTTGAGCTTTAATAGTACTGAGCTGATTAACCACAGTAAACTATGCATTAGGCATTAAGTAAAAGTTATGGAGTCAGCAGCATTCCTTAATCCATGTGTCTGATTTCACAACCACAGTTGCATCTGAGAAACAGAGGAAATGGAAAGACCTCTAAGATCACTGGATCCAGAGCCTTTTCCTGGCAGGCAACCAGAGCAAATCCATGGCATACCAAACTCTTCTTTAAACTAATATATGTGCCTGCACTGGCCTTAAACAGCTCTTATGCGTCCTTAGCATTTATCAGCCCTGATATACTTATGGAGCGCTATGGAGGCAAAACAAATCACTTCATCTTCCCTTGCATGGAGACTCTGGAATTCCTCTGAAGAAAGTGCCATGTAAATGTGGCTTATTGTTAGGTAAAAGGATTTTACAGAACTCCCATCCTTTGTGAATCTACCCATGTTAGTGAACCTCCTCCTTGAAGTCCTAATGAAAAGAGTTAAATCAAGGTGATACAAGGAAATGATCACCTGCTTTGCAACTTATTTACTTATAGCAATTTATAGCAACTTATAATGATTTCTGAATATTGCTTAATAATCCTGCTTGCCCTGACTGTTCTGTGGAAACTTACCAAGAACTACTATGTTCAGCAAAAATAAGAGACATGTCCTTGGAAAGCAGATGTGTTCTAACAAGTTTAGTCTTTGTAGTGGATAGATGGCCATATATGGGCGGTAGAAACTGATATACTGGTGCTTTTAGATAAGATAGAACTGGTAAAACATCTGGAACCACTCTTGTTGTTCAAGAAATTGGCTAAGAGAATCTGCGCATGCTCCAAGGAAAAGTACAAGGTGAGAAAGACTGTGAGCCTTCCTCCAAAAGACCCCTGAAGACGCCCACCAGGAGGCAATGCACAGGTGCAAAGATAAAATAAACTGCTGACACCAGCCTTTTGAACTAACCCAGCCTTACTCATGCATATGTATGTTTGTGTTATGTAATCCAATGGATATGTATATCCACACTCGATAAGTTTTTAGTAAAATGTGCTGTTGGTGTGCAAGCTTTGTGGAGAAATCCCCTTGCACCCCGGCGCTGGAGTAAACATACCTGCTTTATAACTCTCTCTGAGTTGTAGAGTTTGTTTCCATGAATCAAAGGTCAGATCTTCAGAGTCTTGCTACTGATATCTCTCAGAACTAGAACCACTCAGATTAAGAAATGAGTGGCCCATATCAAGGTTTTAGCAATGAAATATAAAGCAAGCAGAAGAAAATTAAGTCCTTCAAGGTACAAGTTAATATAGAAAAATAATTAAGTATCTGGCATAAGTAAATACATTATGGCTAAATTATGTTTTATCCAGATTTTACTTTGCTATTTATCTACCTAAACATTGTGTTATTGAGAGAGCAAAATATGTGTTGGGTTTGCTTGCAGGAATCACTGGCTGCTCCCTAAGCAATGGGGCGCTGGTACCTATGCATGATAACACAGCCAGTGGTGCAAAGGCCTCAGCAGCCAGGGCTCATCCCACTGCCTTTGAGCAGTGATGCTGGTGAGGGTGGTCAAGGCCACTAGAGCCTATTACTGCCCTCAGGGCCCTGACAATATTTTTGCTACTTAGGATAGAGTGTGAGTAGTAGACTTGATTCCAGGATTTTTTCTATGGAAAAGTCAAGCAGTGATGATAATGTAACCTTAGTATTTGGCAGGGAGGGGAAATACAAAAATAAACAGATAGTGATTGGCTTATAGAACATAGGCATAAGAACACCTATGTTTCAGAAAATGAATCTTTAAAATAGAGCATAAAATGATACTTTTAAGAGAGAGTGCATAGAGCTGTTTTGCCTGTCCTCAATATCTGTTGATCATCTCCTGCTGAGTCAAGGGGTATCTCAGTATAGAAGGGTGGAAAATCTTTTAGTGGATTTTCATTATGAGAACATTGCCTTGACATCAATAACAGAGTTAACCCATCCCTGCTTGGTTTCTGTTGTGCAAATGCTAAAAAAAGTATTTCCACAGTAACTTAAATGTAGCTGTTTCCAGGGACAAAGCTAAGAAAGGGAAGGCATCAGACTGGCTTTATCAAATATGTAAGACTCTATGGCTTACAAATGTTTAGTCTCCTGTGGATCAAAATGCACTAATCAAACTAACTGGGCTAGAGAGAGAGGTAAGTGGATGGAGGTTAATGGCCTGCAATGCACCAGAGACACAACAGGATGGCTGAGCAGTTCCTTTGATCCCCAGGCTCTATAAAATCTCATAATAAGTCCTTTTCCCCAGTTATTTATTATTTCATGATTAACAAAATGCTACAGCAAAAGATGATGTTATAAATCAATTTAAAATTAAATGATTCAAAAGGTTAAAGCTAAGAAAAATTAGGCAAAGCTTACAGAATTTAAATTACAAATCAGTAATTAAGTCACCAACTGAAATTGATATGATTCACTTAATGTATTATTCTTATTAGTTTGTATTTACTAACAGAGTTGACAGTATAATAGGTACTGTCAATTTTACACTCCCAGAGCCTATATGTGTGGTAAGAGATATTTAGTATTTGGAAAACAGATTTGAAAGTGTTATAATGTTCAGTATAATTATGTTTAATTGACCACAATTAGTTATGTCGCTAAACCGAATGTATGATGGATTAAATTTCTAACATTGATTCCACTAGGGAGGTTTTTCAGACTGCCAGACCATGGAGGAGAATACAGATGTTTTGCAAGTGAACTTTGAAGTCTCTAACATGAGACAGTACAGAGAGCAGCCTCTAAAAAGGCTAGAAGAGGGAATAAATCAGACTCCTGAAGAATAAAAGATATGAAGAACATAAGGTTTTTCTACATTAATTCTAGTTTTAAATCAAAAAATCATGGCTGTGACAGAGCAAAACTTAGAGACAAATATCATGTCTTTAAAATTTCCACATTTTAAAATTTCCAGAGGTTGGGAATTTACCACATGCCAAAATGAATTGTTCTCAATTACCCATCTGCTATGAAAAAGCCACACTTAGTCTGGCCTGAATTCATGTAGTACCAGCTTTTCTTTGATCTTGTTACATCATTTGTCTGGCAGATTAAAGATCCCTTTGTTATATGGTCTGCTTTCACAATATAGGGAGTTAACAGACCACAGTCCAACTACCTAATAAGATTTCCTTTGACAAGCTCAACAAACTGAATTCCTTGATTTTGTTTCCCAGGTCAGTCCTCCTGTTCTTAGATCATTCTTTCATTCTTTTTTGAACCCTTCCTAGTTTATCATCCTTCTCCCTGGCATGTCACCAGTGGTGAGCACACCTTTCTAGGGTGATCATTCCAGCACTAAATAAAAAAGGTTCTTTTAGCCTCTCAGTTCCTTTACAAAACTCGCCTCTCTATAGAGCCAAGGATCTCCGAGGCCTTTCTTGGCTGCAGTGCAGCAATGGGGTTTCACCACTGCAGTTCTGAAGCACTTTTAAAAATCACTGCTCCTCAAGATGGGGCTCCTGCTGTATGGATGCATTGCTTGAATTTCTTTGAACATATGCTTGGACACTGTAACGCAGAGCGGTGCCTTGTACTCAGCTACAAAGGGATCTAAATCACTCTTTGATCTGATTTTTTCATTTCTTACCACCTCCCAGATATTTGTCTCATCAAAACATTTTATCAGCAGTGATTTTCTGTTTAATTCTTCCTCATGGATGAAAACATAGAATAGCATTAGACCTAGTTATTAATGGCTTTTGATATGCTTGCCTCAGAGGCATCTGATCGCTACATTTTGTTTCCTGCCTTTTTTTCCCCCCCAGCAGCCTCTTTTTGATTAATACAATGTAGTCATGGGGAACTCCTTACAGCTATTAAGAAGTCACATAGCACATACAGCACTCATAAATTAATCCAGAGCAGGCCCATGTCTTCCAGAATCTTCCTTTTTGATTATGGGGGCACTGAGTGTCCATAAAATAAAAATGTTCTTCAACAATACACAAATACAACTCACATATTCCCTTTTAATTTTTTCTCTTTGCTTATATGGTTGATGCTTGTTTTCTGTATTGTAATATTTCCTTAGAGTAGCAACTTCACATATTACTTTGGCTTCAGTCTGCCTGATACAATAAATATAATCAATTAAAATCACTGGCAACTAAGCAACCAGTATGCTTTATTCTGTGATTGTCTCTTTTTTCCCCTCAAGATAAATTCAGTACTAATAGTTAGATATCACTATTAAATCAACTACCATTAATAACTGGCATTATCAGCATTCACAGATGGTGACAGTCTTTCAACTTACAGTACAAATATCCAGAACATCAATAAACAATACATTCACAGCTAAAAGAAAACAGTCACCATGTTGACACAACACAGTTCTCAAACCTGTCACCAAAAAGTCAGTGATCCTCCTGGGTCTTCTAACACTAAAGACTTATTTAATTTTAAGCAACTTCAGATCAGTGCTGGGCATATGCCTCTGAACAGACACTGAGACATTTTCGCAAAGCTGGGATCTGTTATAGCATTTTAGTGCTTTATACAAATAAAGGCCAAAGAACAAATTGAATCCAGTCTGCAATATGAATTTCTCTTTGAGGTGTGTGTGCGCTACTGTGGGCCACATGAATCTCTATCAGCCTTTTATGGTATTGCACTCAGGAAACTGGAGTAGCTTTACTGTGGGGTCCCAAAAGGCTGAAGCTTGCTGCTGGACCCAGTCCAGCACACAGACCATTATGTGACTGGGGACCCACCAGCCCCCTGATCCAGTGCAGTCCCCTCACCTGAATCACATGTGCACACAGCCTTATACAAGACAAGGAATTTCATCTAAGCAATCTAAAATGCTTTTTCTCTCTCTGACCAAGTCTTCAATCCCCATATTCTCAATATAAAAATAGACTCGTGTAGCTTAGAGAAAGATTAGCAGGGAACTCTGCTCCCAGAAGTCTTCTCTGCCTGTTCTGAGAACATGATTTAAATATATAAACACCTCTGAAGCCACCTAGAAGAGACTTTCTGTGAGCTGGTTCAGAGATCTGAATTTGTTAGGCAGTATTCAATCCTCTTAGTGCTTTTACTTAAAGCTCTTCAGTCATTTATCGGAAGATACCAAATTTAATAGCAGATTGTTATGTAAATCCACTCCAGACTATCTTCCACATGCTGCATCACAATCTTTAAATCTACCACTGCAGAGAAAAGTACCCACAAACATCTCGTACAATTTCTAACAGTGACTCTCCATACACTTCTGTCCTTGTCACAGGGATTGCCTATCATCTATGGGGCTTTGCTCTCAACTGTGCCAGGAATTACACTACATGCAATCTTCATTAAGTGGGACTAAGTTTAGTCCTCAAACCCATGGTTAAATAAAGTAATATCTTTACACAGAGATAGACTAATTACCCATCTCGGACCTGCTGGGATCAGGACGACGCACTGAATCATGACAAACTCACTCAAGTTTGTTGAAGGGGGAGTATTGCCAAGAGCAAATGCCGCCGCACTGTATGCAAGCTCCCAATTTATTACCAATTGTTTACATAGGTTCATTTCTACTTCTACATCTTATTGACCTTCAGATTTTGTCTGTTTACTGCTCACACGCTCACCATGCGCTCTGCAGGTGGTGTTCCAACCTGCTGTTTCTCAAGCTCGCAGCATGGTGTTCCGTAATGTTGCCTCCTTCATCCACAATCATTCTTCTAACCTCAAGGTCAGTTTACATTTTGCTAACTACCAATTCTTAATTCCCACATCTCCCCCTTCTTTGTTTTGTACCTTTGGCCACAACAACCCCCAGCAGCGCTACAGGCTTGGGGAGGAGTGGCTGGAGAGCTGCCAGTCAGAGGGACCTGAGGGTGTTGATTGACAGCCGGCTGAACATGAGCCAGCAGTGTGCCCAGGTGGACATGAAGGCTTGTATCAGAAATAGCGTGGCCAGCAGGGACAGGGAAGTGATCTTACCCCTGTACTCGGCACTGGTGAGGCCGCACCTCGATTACTGTGTTCAGTTTTGGGCCCCTCACTACAAAAAGGACATTGAATTACTCGAGCATGTCCAAAGAAGGGCAACGAAGCTGGTGCAGGGTCTGGAGCACATGTCGTACGAGGAGCGGCTGAGGAAACTGGGGTTGTTTAGTCTGGAGAAGAGGAGGCTGAGGGGAGACCTCATTGCCCTCTACAACTACCTGAAAGGAGGCTGCAGAGAGCTGGGGATGAGTCTCTTTAACCAAGTAATAAGCGATAGGACAAGAGGTAATGGCCTCAAGTTGTGCCAGGAAAGGTTTAGACTAGATATTAGGAAGCATTTCTTTACAGAATGGATTGTTAGGCATTGGAATGGGCTGCCCAGGGAGGTGGTGGAGTCCCCATCCCTGGAGGTGTTTAAGAGTAGGGTCGACATGGCGCTGAGGGATATGGTGTAGTTGGGAACTGTCAGTGCTAGGTTAAAGGTTGGACTAAATGATCTTCAAGGTCCTTTCCAACCTAGATGATTCTGTGATTCTGTGATTCATTTCCATGGCGATCATTGCAATCAGTCGCAGTTCGGCCTTTCGCACTGTGGACAGGAGGCGTCATATGCATTGCAGGATGGCAAATCCTGTAAAGCAAATCAAACATCCCAGGCCTGCTAAAACCCACATCCGTAGGTTCAGACCTGCAATCCAATGTCTAGGGTTGAGTCAGGATAAACTTTTGCCTAACTCTCTCATGATGTTATCATGTGTTAATTTCTGAATCTCAATTAATTCATGTTGTAATGAATTGTGTGGTTTGGTAACTTGTTGCTGCAGATTGCTAGAAAAGGCTCCTTGTAGATGCATCTTAACCAGCTCTTATGTTGTATCCTTTGGTAACGTTATTCATAACCTGTACCACTGTATGGGCTGTTTGAACAGAATGTACAAGGGCCGTAGAGGCTACCACGGCTATGACCACAATTATAATAGCCGAGATAATAAAGGCTATCAGTAATCCAATGAATCACTTTTGTCATTTTGCCGTAACTTGTTGACTCAACAGCTTGTTTACTTGAGACAATTCAGAGTCACCCTCCTAAGGGCAAGCAAGACTGGTAGCCATAATTCAGATCTACATCTCAAAGGAAAAATTACTGTAAGATTATAGCTAGATACGTTGGCCGTAGATAGACAACTAAAATAATGAGGATCTGTAATTATGATCTGATATCGGCCACTACTATTGCTTATTCGTGCCTCTTTTCCAGTCAACAAAATATACGGATGAGTTGCACAGACAGTCTAAAATACAGGTGCTGTTGTGGCTGCAGCGGCACACATGCACCCCCTCCTCCTGTGGACATACACACGGGGGGCATCCGCATCCAATGCTATATTGGCAACATTCAAACGATATGACTGATTCTCTGTGTCTCAAGGAGGAAGCCAAGCCCCTCCAGTCCACTGTGTGTTGTTATTGGCTACTGGTACATTGGGATCCCACCAGCTTACCGGGGCAAAAAATGGTGGGTTGATGATGTGTGTCCAAGATATGTGACCAGCTGCTCCCGGCAAAAATAATAAACCTATACTTATCGTCAAGTTGGTTGAAATGAGGGCCAAATAGGCAAAAAAGGTATTTTCCAGAGTTGGCATCGCTCCTACCCATGCCATCATGTCTTCTGCTTTCTGTTGCAGTTGTTTTAGACTTCCCCAAGTGATAGCTGCAGTTGCCAAGTTCCTAGGGGAACGTAGCCTGTGCACCTATTCCTGCATCGTCAGTTGAGAGATCTGGGGGTATCGGGTTGAAGGGTTGATCCTTCCAGCTCACGATATGGTTTGACTTTCCTTGCTGGTATCCACCGAGGACCTGTGGGCGATAAAACACAAGCATACCCCCGCCCCCACACCAGCAGATCTATTGGTCCTCTCCAGATCGGGTCTCCTTTGGGATCCTTATACAAGACCTGCGGTTTAACTATAGAGTCTGTTGTGGTGCTAAAATGACGTTCTACTGCTGTCAGGGCAAAATGATTTCTGTTTGAAAAATTAAGAGTATATAAAGCCATTGCCAGCTGATTATATGGTGTGTCCGGAGAATTCCCCCTTCTTTGTTTTAAAATCAAGGCTTTTAGTGTAGCATGTGCACGTTCGACTATTGCCTGTCCCGTGGGGTTATGAGGAATACCTGTCTTATGCCGAATCTGTGTAGAACCCTCTTGATAACATGCACAAGTCTGCTACCTTCCGTCTCTAAAATCCACTGTCATTCTCCTGGATCCATCACTTTCTTGACAGGCCATATCAGATTGTTCCAAGCTGTGGTGGTTGGCTTTAAAACTCCTACATCTAATAAATCTCTAATTGTCTGTGATATCTCTTCATGTCCTCCCAGAATTCTATATTGCTTCATTGTAACTAACTTAGTTGCAGCTGGAATCTGCACAGGAGGCATTTTACCAACTGTAACAGGTCTGGCACTAATACAGGGTTTAACTCCAAATTGATACTGACCATCAGAAAGATTTAAAGTTAGTCTTTTTAGAATGTCTATACCTATTATATATTCAGGAACAGGAACAATCATGACTGAATACAATCATCTAGGGAGGTTTCCTATTTCATTTCTATTTGTGTTTGTACAGCTTCAATTTGTTTTCCTCCCAAACCTGTGATAATTACAGGTTGTCCTTTAAATTTCCTGTGATTCCCATATATTAAGGAGGCCTCCACTCCAGCGTCAATCAGGGCATCCACAGTTTGTGGGGACCATAATATTGATTCACCTCCCTTGCCTCCTGCAAAGGGTACAAGTCAGAAAACGATGCCCAATCTTCTTTCACCCCTGGAACCGTTGATCCACTCGTGGGGGCCCTCCGTGAGCAGATGCAGGGTCCCGTTGAGGTTCAAGAAGGGGCGTCATAGGCTGAGTTGTCCCTGGATCCTTAGTTTTAGAACTCTGCACTCTCTTGCTAGGTGTATTCAGCCCTCTCTGTGTATATATTCGCCACAGCTCATCAGTTGGAACACTGTCAATTTTTTCACAAGACATTGCCATCTTTTAACAAAGCCGTAAACATTTCCTTATGAGAAATCCTGTTTTCACTACCTTTAGGGCTGTCTCGAGTGTCTCAATTCCCTGCACTCCCTCGGGGACCCCACTCTCCAAGGTCACCCACCTGCTGTATTTTTTCTATCACATTACAAAGGGGAGTTTCCATCTTATTAATCAAAAGAGTCATGATTACATTTTTATATATCGGTGGGGCAGCCTTAGTCAGTTTATTTCTCATGGTGACAGACAAAGGATGCCACATCATAGTGTCAGCATCTTCTATAAATACTGCCTCTTTCATCCCTTTTTTCGGTATTACAAAAATAGGTGTGTTCCATGGGCTATTAGAGGGTTCAATGTGTCCTGCATCTAGCTGTTCTTTGGTACGAGGCAGATGTATGATCTGCGGGTCAAGCCCTGTCAATGCTTGACATCGCTCTCGTCCCTTCTTTACCAGGGTAGCATGCTGACCCACAATAGGTATATCCTGCATGGGGTGCACTAATGGCTCTAACAGGTCTTTTTGTGGACTGTACTTGAGAAAGCCAAGCTTCTAGTTGTGCATTCAGCTGGGGTCCTGAGGCTGTGTTCCAGCGGCGGGCATGGCTGGCTCCCGGCAGAGCCCCCGGTTGGACATCTTGGTGCCGGAGCCGCCTCTGGTGTTCGGGGGAGGTGGTGGGGGACGGGCACGCGTGGAGGCAGCGGGCGGGGCGGCGCGGGCCGGGGTCACGGAGTCGGACTTGGCCGCAGGCGGTTGCCCTGTGGGGGGGGAGGGGCAAAAGGGGGGGGGGCGTGGGGACAAAGCTCGAGGCCGCTGCCAACTCTGCGCTGGCAGGTAAGGGGGCGCGAATGCTGAGTACAGAGATCTACATACTCGGTTTTCCAGATAGAATACTACGCCGGCATTAGTACCGTTTTTAAAAGTGCCAGCCAATCCCATGGGATCAATCGATATCCATGAGCGATTGCCTCCAGTATACCTGTTGTAAATGAGTTTTGAAGCCCGTTCTCATTGATGCTTTTCCATAGTTCTTTAAAAACCAGGTATGGCAGGGGCTCATGCTGCGGCTGCTGGTTGGGCTTTAAGATTGCTGGAAATGCCACAGGGTCCCCATTATTTAGTGCCTCCTTAAAACATGTCTCTAGCCTAGATCCTCCTCCCTGAATTTCTACCAGGAATGCCTCTGGTGGGGGAGGTGGAAAATCCAGAGGTACAGATTCTAGTTCCTCATCTTTACCCTTTTCACCCCCGCTTGTTTCTCCTGGGGGAGCACTAGGAGTTACTTCTTTCTCCTGTCGGGACGGCATACCGAGAGGTTCTACTATTTCTCCTGCCAGCGGTTGTAAAGACATGTAAATCAATTGCCATGTAAGCAAGACAGAGGTCGGAACTACAATCCCCAGCTCTTTTTTAGTTTTAAACTCCTGTCCGACCTTCCACCATAATGCTAAATCAAAACTTCCGTCTGCCGGGAACCATGTACAATACTTAAAGATACAGCACAGTAACTCATGCAGTTGATCGTCTGTTACTGAACATTGGGCAGCCTTAAATAGCTGCTTTAAAACTTGTATATACAGCTTTTGTTCCTTCGAAAACCCTGACCCCATGATTTAAGAGAAAGAGAAAAAAGAGAAAGAAAACCCCCTTATGATTTAAGAGAAAGAGAAGAAGAGCCGTATGCCAGCAGCTTCCCACAGCCAGGCGCTGCTGTCTGGTATTCACCAGATAATTAAAGAAAACCCCTTCTGGTCTTACATATGCTGGCAGTTTTCCCAAAGCCAGGCACTGCAGTCTGGTACTTTCCAGATAAATGAATACTGTAGTCTGGATGCCACTTTCCTCCTTCGCACACAAGCATGCCGCTGTCTTCTTCAATTTCCCGTATGGCTCACACGGGGCACCACTTACCCATCTCGGACCAGCCGGGATCGGGGCGATGCGCTGAATCATGACAAACTCACTCAAGTTTGTTGAAGGGGGGGTATTGCCAAGAGCAAATGCCGCCGCACTGTATGCAAGCTCCCAATTTATTACCAATTGTTTACATAGGTTCATTTCTGCTTCTACATCCTACTGACCTTCAGATTTTGTCTGTTTACTGCTCACACGCTCACCATGCACTCTGCAGGTGGTGTTCCGGCCTGCTCTTTCTGATGCTTGCAACACGGTGTTCCGAATGTTGCCTCCTTCATCCACAATCATTCTTCTAACCTCAAGGTCAGTTTACATTTTGCTAACTACCAATTCTTAATTCCCACAACTAATAACTTCTCAAAATCCTTTTCAGTTCTATTTTCTATGACTTTCTAATGTATCTGTGAGTTTCAGAGAGCTGGGCTTCATAAGTTATTTCCATAATGTGACTGAGATCTCATAGAAAACTTGAAGGATTTATCTACATCTCAAGATCAGATAAAGCATTATAGCTTCTAACAAGTAGTTAACATGAATTAATGATCACAGACCTTATCTGTATGTGGTGAGATTCAGTGTGAGGATCCCAGTCCTGCTGAATTATCTCCCCTATTACTTAGCACCAGACCTATGGAGAGTGTAAATGTCTTGTCAAAGCTGCCATCCATCTCATCAGGATGACTGATGAAGTAACTGTGCTAACAAGACTATATCTGTGTATTCCTTGGGCATTCAATTAAGTGCATCATAATATTTGATTTTAAAACTTATATGACATGGAATTAGGAGAGCACATACTAGATGGATTAAAAACTGGTTCACTGCCAGAGCCTTAAGTAGAGCTGTAAACAGAAAGTGAAATGAACAGAGATGGTTTCTAGCACAGATTCCCAGGCATCAGTTCTTAGTCCAGCACTGCTTAATATTTTTATTTTGATCTGCATAATGATATAAAATGTTTGTTGAGAGAGCCTGAAGATAAGACAACAGTGAGTGACATGCATAAGAGAGAAACTAGGTCAGTATGCCTGGTTATGGTGTTTGCATTCAAGAAGAATGCAGATATGTTGGAGAAAGGTTAGAGAAAGTCCACTGAAATAACATGGCAGATGGAAAACAAATCTTGAGTATGGCTTAATGAGTTCAGCCTAAAGAAGAGAAAAATGAGAGATGTCTTTATCAGTGCATATGGGCACTTACACCACTTATGGAGAAGGGACTTCCTGGAAAGGCTTTTTAAGCTTGCTGCCAAGAGAATAATGAGTTTCAATAGCTGAAAATTTAAGTTAGATAAATTCAACATTGAAATGAGATACCATTTACCAGGGGGCAGACCAATTCAAAGTTGGAACAGTATAGCAGAGGAGGTGAAGGACTCACCATCAGATGGAGTTTTGACAAGGAAATAGCATCATTCTAAAAGCTTTGACCCAGATTTTAAGAAAACATCCTCCAGCCAGCATGTGAAGGTAGAATGGGATCCAGACCTGTTGTCCATTACTTTCTTTCTTGACTCCAAGAAGAAGATTGCCCTCCCCATGCTCAGAACACCTATAGGCTTGCCTTAGAAGAGTTATGATCAGAGCTTATGCTTCAATGCTTTGATTGCTCTTCTATCAGGATCAGGAAGAAATGTTTTCCTGATACCTAACCCAGCTCCTGGATTTGCATTTTCTGCAAGTTTGTCTTAATCAACAGACTGTCCATAGCTGAAGAGAAGGAACTTGTCAGGGCAGGGCACAATTCTGCCGTGAGACCATAAGTTCCTTCTGATGCCTGGTGCAGGCATCTTGCTTACATGCTCAGGATGTTACGCTATGTCAGAGAGTATCTGTCTTAACTCAGACTGACAAGATTTTAAGGTTTCAATGTCTCTCTATGGCATCATGAGGTAAGAACCACCCTCTAAAACCATCAGGGTACAGGGTACCTAATAAATTTCCTTCCCTTGGAAGAACCTGGATACAGGGTACCTTGGCCTCTCCTATTCCTTACTTATGCCTCTGTGCCTCTCAAATTCATATTTGGCAGAGAAATATTTTGCTAGAAAACAAAGTATTTGGTCTAGCACAAGTCTTTGGGGCTTGGAACAGGCTGTGTACAACCTAAGTGGTGTGTAAAATGGAGCTGATCTTAATTTTCATTAAATCTTTGGGGTGAATAGTGGATTGGGAATTCTCTACTAATTATTTTTTCCACTGTTTCTTTTCTAGACAGAGGGGGGCCAGGCTTCTTGTACAAAAAGAGAGAGAGAAAAATGGCATATCTCCAAACATACTCTCTCAGTCCCTGCAGGATGAATTTTACCCTCTAGAAATGAGCTAGTTTTGTTACCATTTTCTTTATTCTAATCTCCAATTTAAATGACTGATTTTGCAAATACTCATCACCAATTATAATGTGTAGTAATGAATCCTCCATTCAGTTGTCTGTGCAGGATCAGATCCTTGCTGAGAAGCTGTCTGCAAAGTAGGAGAAGCATGTTCCTTGACCATGCCAATCTTGACATTCATCTTGTTATCTTGTCTTCACTACCCTTCCTGGAGAGAACGTTTCTCAGTGTTACTGAGGAGCTAGCTCCTTGAGGAGCCATACTTCATCCTTTAGTGCTAAGTGCTCATTCACTGAGGATGAATAGATTCAATTGACTTGAAGAGTGGCAGAACTGCTGAGGGATGAGACCTTCAGCAGAGCAAGCAATGCCTACGAAGCACAGAGGTGAGCAGGAAGCTGCAGTACCTTGCTATTAAAGCCACCTGGCTCATTTTCTCCTCTCCCTGTTCCCTCCAAAGCACCCTGAGCATGTCCCGTTCAGGAATATCCTTATTGCAATGATCATTCATCAGCCTCAATCAGTGGAGAGCAGTAAATAAAAGATTGTCCATGTTCATTGGGCAGCGCATTTGAGAAATGGGAAAATACAACTGTCCAGTTAGTACACCCAATCTCCCTGTGTTTACCTGACACTACATTGCAGGAGAGTGCAACAAGAGCTGGCCTGTGGTCTCAGTGTTCAACCATGACTCATCAGCACCAGGGAGCCTCAGGACATCTATTAAATACCATCTCATCTCTGTGAAAACTCTGGCCCAGATTTTACACAAATTTAGTTCACTCAGAGTCACAACTCTTACTTTGGATGCAGTCACACCAGTATAAGAACCCTGTACTAGCATTGTTCATCCTGATTCTACATAAGAAAGCTAGAGCAGTAGAGGCATCCTTACGTGATCTAGTTCTGTCTACATGAGGCACTGTTAACCAGAGCCATTTCAGACCCAGCACTGTGAAGAACTGAGGAGCAGATACCTTTGCCAGATACGCCCAAAGCACTGGCAATCTGAGGTGAGTCTGTACTCTGTACCCATCCTTGTGACTGTCAAGTTACATCCACTGAGTGCAAAGAAACAGCAGGATAAAATACATTAGCCATACAGATACTGTTTTTCCCTACTCACCTCATATGCTGACAGATAGAGCTGCGCATAAAAAGCTATCTCTGAGGCACACTTACTTCTGGAACATGAACTGAGGTGATTGCTAAGACCTGGGCTTGTGTTCATGGTGCTCCCATCATCAAGGCAGAACACAAGCCCAACACCCATCACAGCCTCTCTGAACCCTGCACTGCAGGCTGTCAGTCTAGCCAGAAACCCAGCAATCTCAGAATCACAGAATCACAGAATCATCTAGGTTGGAAAGGACCTTGAAGATCATCTAGTCCAACCTTTAACCTAGCACTGACAGTTCCCAACTACACCATATCCCTCAGCGCCATGTCAACCCGACTCTTAAACACCTCCAGGGATGGGGACTCCACCACCTCCCTGGGCAATCCATTCCACTGCCTAATAACCTGTTCTGTAAAGAAATACTTCCTGACATCTAGTCTAAACCTTCCCTGGCACAACTTGAGGCCATTCCCTCTTGTCCTATTGCTTGTTACTTGGTTCAAGAGACTCATCCCCAGCTCTCTGCAACCTCCTTTCAGGTAGTTGTAGAGGGCAATGAGGTCTCCCCTCAGCCTCCTCTTCTCCAAACTAAACAACCCCAGTTCCCTCAGCCGCTCCTCGTACGACATGTGCTCCAGACCCTTCACCAGCTTCGTTGCCCTTCTCTGGACACGCTCGAGTAATTCAATGTCCTTTTTGTAGTGAGGGGCCCAAAACTGAACACAGTAATCGAGGTGCAGCCTCACCAGTGCTGAGTACAGGGGCAAGATCACTTCCCTGTCCCTGCTGGCCACGCTATTTCTGATACAAGCCAGGATGCCATTGGCCTTCTTGGCCACCTGGGCACACTGCTGGCTCATGTTCAGCAGGCTGTCAATCAACACCCCCAGGTCCCTCTCTGACTGGCAGCTCTCCAGCCACTCCTCCCCAAGCCTGTAGCGCTGCTGGGGGTTGTTGTGGCCGAAGTGCAGCACCCGGCATTTGGCCTTATTGAAGCTCATACAGTTGGCCTTAGCCCATTGATCCAGCCTGTCCAGATCCCTCTGCAGAGCCTCCCTACCCTCGAGCCGATCAACACTCCCACCCAACTTGGTGTCGTCTGCAAACTTCACAACTCTCTGGGCCCGGCCATCCAGCCAGTTTTTTACCCAGCAAAGCGTGCGATCATCCAAGCCTCGATCAGCCAGTTTTGCCAGGAGAATGCTGTGGGAAACGGTGTCAAAGGCCTTACTGAAGTCGAGGTAAACTACATCCACAGCCTTTCCCTCATCCAATAAGGAGGTTGCCCTGCCGTAGAAGGAGATCAGGTTTGTCAAGCAGGACCTGCCTTTCATAAACCCGTGCTGACTGGGCCTGATCATCTGGTTGTCCCACATGTGTTGTATGATGGTACTCAGGATGAGCTGCTCCATCAGCCTCCTGGGCACCGACGTCAAGCTGACAGGCCTGTAATTTCCCAGATCATCCTTCCAACCCTTCTTATATATGGGCGTCACATTGGCCAATTTCCAATCTGTCAGGACCTCCCCGGTCAGCCAGGACTGCTGGTAAATGCTGGAAAGCGGCTTGGCGAGCACCCCAGCCAGCTCCTTCAGCACCCTCGGGTGTATCCCATCTGGTCCCATAGACTTTTGTGTGTCTACGTGATGCAGTAGGTCACTGACTGTCTCCTGGATTGTGGGGGGGTCGTTCTCCCAGTCTCTGTCCTCTGGCTGAGGAGGCTGGATTCCCTCAGTACAACTAGTCTTGTTATTAAAGACTGAGGCAAAGAAGGCATTAAGGACCTCATTTATGCAAAAACAAAAACAGAAAGACAGCTCCTCCTGATGGGAATAAAAATTAATTCCAGCCAAGCAGGAAAGATCCTGAATTGCAAATTACAATGACAATATTTCCTTGTTCAGAAGAGACTGTCTCATGCCAAAGAAACACCATTAGCATCAGAAACCCCATCCAAATAAATCACTGGTGAAAATTCCAGAAATAAGATACAAAAGCAAGGGAGAGGCTAGGGGCCTCTTTGTAAAGAATTTGCCATGCTAGAGTGAAATAGACCCACAGTAAACAAGGGACCTTTAGTTTCAAAAAGTATAATTTGGGCAGTAGGACAAATGTGTTACTTGTATCCTGGCAGTGCTCCCAAATACATGCTGCACAAAAGACTAGCAATGTAATGGCCACCGCAGATCCAAAGATCTGGATTCTGTTCCTGGCTCTACCCTAGCCCTCATGTGACTCCAGGACTATTTCCTCTGGCCAGGATTCATCTCTCCTCACTCTAGCAATCTAAGAGATAGGCATCTAGTCTAGATGTTCTGCCCAGGCTCACTCTACAGTCCATGGGGAGAGACTACCCCTTCCAGAGGGTTCCACTCTTGGACACCATCCTTAGGGAAGGATGGGTGGCCTCTGGATGTGCTGACCTCTCACTGCTGACTAAAGGGGAAGCTTAGGGCAGAGACTCAGGTCCTAGCTGTTAGATGGCTACAGCTGGCTGAATTGAACTCTGCCCTCTGTGTCTGCTATAAAAATGGGATAAGAAGTTTTCTGGATATTTAGCCCATTTAGATGGTGAAGTGCTAAGGCTTGGACAATAAGCCCAAACCAGAGTTGACCTATAGATGAATCCTGTATGTTTTATAACTGACAAGCATTGTATCAATAGGTATTGTACTAAAATTATAACAAACCACCTGTCCGGATGTAAAAGGTGGGAATATTGAAACCTGAACAATAGGTCTTGAACCAAAATTGCTAACTCGGTATGTAGTCATTAGTGAGATATGTATAGAAAATGTAACTTAAACATCATAAAACATGTATCCTTCTTTGTGTGTGTAAACAAGGTAACAAGACCACAATAACAGGGCCACAGAGACAATTTTCTAGCCCTGTGACCTGGTGTGTGACCTTGCTCATAAATCACCTAGATAAGCTGGGAAAACTCCCTTAGTTTTTTCCCTGAGCCCCGGACAGGCTCTGGGAAAAACTAATGTGAGACTGACTCCAGATATTTCCACTTAAAACAAAAGGTGCCAGCTATTCTGGCTTACTGATTTCAGGTATATAAGGCTGGGCCCGCTCACAGCGACTTTGGAAGCCTCACCTACGGGTGGACGCACCGCGTAGGATTTCCCACTTGCCGGGACAGGCTCTCCAAATCCTCGCTGTAACTGGGGCTGCCCAGCGACTGCGGATCTGGATGATGGTAACGTATGCAAGTGGTGAGGGATCTTTCTTAATCACTATTCTCTCTCTCTTGTAGTAATGATTTGATGCATTACCCTGTATTTTCCTATTTGTTTAAGCACGCTACTTTGTCTTTTCTTACTGTATGTTTTCTATATTATTCTGTTATATTATTTAGTTATTTCTAGTAAATACGCCTGCTCTTTTCACTCTGGTGTCTGAGTTTAATTGATATCCCTGATCAGCAAAACATAAATTGGTGTCAGAAGTGGGATCCGACAAAAATGCCAGTATTTAAAGTGACCATTGGATGTTTTAAATTGTATGAAAAGGTACTGTACCGGGTCTGGCTGAGCCAGAATTTGTTTTTCCCCCGTAGCAGCCCTCATGGTGCTGTGTTTTATGTTGGGAGCTGGCAGGGTGTTGATAGCACACTGGTGTTGTGGCTACTGCTGAGTAGTGCTTACACAGCACCAAGGCTCTTTCTGACATTTCCCCCCCCACAGTGGGACGGGGTGGGCAAGATCTTGGGAGGGGACACAACCAGGACAGCTGACCCGAACTGACCAAAGGGATATTCCAGACCATATGACGTCTGCTCAGTATAAAGCTGGGAGAAAGGAGGAAGGGGGTGGGGTCACCCTTGGTCCTCCGAGGCAACCACTACGCGTATCAGAGCCCTGCTTCCTGAGAAGGCCCGACATCGCCTGTTCATGGGAAGTAGAAAATAAATCTGTTTTCTTTTTTTTGCTTCCGCGCGCGGACCTTTGCTTCGCTTTGCTTATATTAAAACTGCTGTTGTTTTACCCACAAGGGTTGTTTTGTTTTCCTATCTTATTTTCTTTCCCCTCTTTGCCCTGTTGAGAAAAAAAGGGGAAAGGGGGGGAAGTGATAGAGCAACTTGGTGGGTACCTGGCATTTAGCCAAGGTCAAACCACCACAGGTACCTATTGAAAAAGGAAAAGAAACTACAAATTCAAGTAAACGAGGGTGGATTTCATTAACTGCATGTAGAAAACAACACCAGAGTGAATAGAGGCTGTTGTTAGAGCGCTCCCAGATGGAGCGACAGATATGTGATTTGCAGAGTCAAATAGTGGTGTTGCAATGCCAGAAGAAGTTGTTTACTAATAAGCTGGATCCTTATCAGACAGTGGCGGAGAAAGCTGCGGTGCGAGTAGCACAATATAAGTATAGGAAAAGGAGAAACTGTAAAAAAGTGCACGCGGTGATTGCAGAAGCGGGTGTGCAGTGGGATCCTGGTAGAGATCCTAATAGCGGACAAGTTGTGAGGAAGGATATGATAGAAGATTATACACAGTATGAAGTAAATGATATAATTGAAAGATTTAAGCAGAGACCGGGGGAATCCTTGCTCTCTTGGATGGTGCGTTTGCAGGATCAGGGAGTGGCAGGGGTAACCCTAGACGCAGGAGATTCTAAAAAGTTTTTGTTTTTAAGTTGAAATGCTTTTGTGCAGGATGCATTTCGAAACAATGATCAGGATATTAATTTGTTAGCACTGGCTGCTCTGGGATGTAATACCAAATATCCTACAGAGAATGATTGGCCGGCATCTGACCGTCAGTGGTTTGCTTTGCGAGATTGTATACAGCGAATGAAAGAGGAAGGGATGAAAGCAGCTATTTTTGTAGGAGACACTGACTTTATGATGTGGCATCCTTTGTCGGTCACTATGAGAAACAGAGTGATTAAAACCGTTCCACTGGCATATAAAAATGTAATTATGCCCCTTTGCATTAATGAAATAGGGGATCCCCTCGATGAAGTAATTGAAAAAGTGCAACAGTTACGTGACCTTGAAGAGTGGAGCCCCCGAGGGAGTGCAGGGAATCGAGATACTCGAGACAGCCCTAAAGGCAGTGAAAACAGGATTTCTTGTAAGGAAATGTTTACGGCTTTGTTAAAAGACAGCATGTCTCCTGAAAAAATTTATGGTGTTCCAACTAACGAGCCGTGGCGAATATATACACAGAGAGGGCTGAATAGACCTAGCAAGAGAGTGCAGAATGCTAAAACTAAGAATCCAGGGACACCTCAGCCTATGGCACCCCTTCTCGAACCTCAACGGGACCCTCCATCTGCCCACGGAGGGCCCCCCGTGAGTGGATCACTGGTTCCGGGGGTGAAAGAGGATTGGGCAGCATTTTCTGACTTGTACCCTTTGCAGGAGGCAAGTGAGGTGAATCAATATTATAAACAGCACATATGAATTAATGGCCAAGCTCCAGAGCAGTGGGTGCAGAAGGACCGATGGCCCCATGTAGAGCTTAAAGTTGTTTGGTTTGTTGTTTTTTTTTTCTTTTGTTGTTGTTGTATGGTTGGTTTTTATTTAGAACAACCAGTCCCCACAAACTGTAAATGCCCTAATTGAGACTGGAGCAGAGGCCTCCTTAATATATGGGAATCCTAGGAAATTTAAAAGACAACCTGTAATTATTACAGGTTTGGGAGGAAAATAAATTAAAACTGTACAAACACAAATGGAAATGAAAACAGAAAACCTCCCAAAATGATTATATTCAGTCATGATTGTCCCCATTCCTGAATATAAAATTAATATAGACATTCTAAAAAGACTAACTTTAAATCTTTCTGATAGTCAGTATCAATTTGGAGTTAAACCCTGTATTAGTACCAGACCTGTTATGGTCAGCAAAGTAAAAAATGCCTCCTGAGCAGATCCTGGCTGCAACTAAGTTAGTTACAATGAGGCAATATAGAATTCTGGGAGGACATGAAGAGATATCACAGAAAATTAGAGATTTATTAGATGTAGACAAGGATGGTTGCATAGCCCCACTATCTGTTATAAAATTTTAGCTGAACACTTAGATGAAATACAGCTGCCTCCTCACACATTCAAGAAAATGATGAGGAGGAAATACAAGGAGTTCTTGAATTAGTAGTAGATCATATGAAACAGAAGAGTTGGGAAATTAACTCTGCAAAAATCCAAGGACCGTCTGAGACAGTGAAGTTTCTGGGAATTCAGTGGCATTGCGGGCATCAAGCCAGCTCCACATGGCCCTGACCACCCCAGAAATCCATCTTATTTTCCAGGACAACCTGTCTTAGTCAAACTCCCCGTGGTGGGAGCAGTACCATTGGTATTGGATACCCAAATAAACAAGTACACCTGGAAAGCCAAAGATGCTCATGGAAAGGAGCACAAAATTAATACAAGGTGGATTATCCCATCTTTCTAATTATAACCCACTTCCGGTTCTCAAAATGAACCGAGAAGCTTTTCTTTCCTTTATTCTTGCAGTTAAAACCCTTGGAGAAAGATATCCTGAGTCATGATGGAGGATCCTTATGTAAATTTAAATCTTTATATAGCGTTGATATTCATTGTCTTATTAATATTTCTAGGATGTATTGTCTGTCATTGCAAAAATTGCTTTGGGTGACCATTCCCCTCTCCCTTGGTTCTGGGGGAAGCTCCGACTTCCTAAGTGTTAACCAAGAATGGGAGGAAAATGTATTTGTGGGTTTAAGTCATTCTGTTACCAGTATTATCAACAAACAACAGACACCAAACCAGGGCAAGGTCCCTTTGCTAATGGGGCCTGGGCTTTAAAAGGTCATTACTTGGACCATGAAGGCGAGGTGGAGGTATCAAGACCTAAACCACACATGCACTCTGGGCTGGGGGCATGGAAATACATTTTCCTGCTGCAAAGGCAGACCCCAACGCCAGCGAGCCAGACCATCTTCAACTCCACAACTGACAGCAACAACCAGAATATTTTCCCTTGTGATATGTATGTGTTAGTCTTATAAGTGTCCATGTAAAACATCCTGTAATTGTACTTGTTCATGCAGACAACCACCTTCTCCCCCCAATCCCCAAGGACTGGGAGCACATCCTTAGGGCCAACCTAGGACACATTTTGATTAAATATGTTTGGTTAAAATATTGTTAATTGACATTGTTATTGTTACTGTTACCTTTATTATATGTTTGGTTAGGATGTTGTTAACCATTGTCAGTGTTAATATTGTTTTATTTGTTATTTGTAGTGTTATTGCTCATTTACCTTTGTTTAAATCTGGGATAGAAGTTTCTAGGCCCAGATGACACATGTGCTTTAGGATAAAGGGGCGTGGAAAGCGATTTTCCTGCTGCGTATGCTGACCCCAACTTCGGCAGACCAGGGCAACAGACTGCGTGGACTACCAGGGCCACCAACACTCAGTGGTATATTACCAGAACCGCGGAAAAATAATGGATAATATGTTAATAATAATTTCAATTCACTTTATAACCTTAACCTTGATAATAATTTTCTTATTTGTTCTTATAATACATCTTTTTTGTCCCTGTGAATGTCAATCATGTAAACTGCCGTTGTGTTCTTCTACTGATTCCTCGAAACCTTAAAATCGGTTTATAGAATGTTTTGGTTTTGTAAAGTTAATCAATTTTAAGCATGACATGTTTGTTAGAGATGTTGTTAGCTATATGCTTGTTAACTGAAGATATTCCTATTTGTTAAAGATATTGTTAGTTACATGTTTATTAACGAAAAATTTATATATCTGTTAAAGATGTTATTAGTTATATGTTAGCCAGAAATATCGTTAGTTGTCATGTTGCACGCTATTTCTGTCCTTTCTTTCTCTCTCTCTTTATATCTCTATCCTTTGTGCCACCACGAGGACAGCAATGTCAAACCACGGGGCAGTGTGAGAGACTATATTGCCTCGACATTGCTGCTGCACCACTACCACTACCTGGCCTCAACATCCTGTCACCGTGGAGGAGTACACTCTGAAGGAGACGAATTGTCCCCGAAGAAACCACCATATCTGCCTGAAGCCAGAACAACATCATCCTTGGCAGTGCCTGTCAAGCTGCACTTGCGCACGAGCCAGGTGGAGAAGAAATCAGGGTGAGGAAGGCGTGCGGAAGCTGAAGACACCGCAGGCCGACACCCCCCCCTTCCAGCACGACCACTGTGAACACCTGGACATGCGCACCTGGAGGAACACGGGGCGGCACGTATGACAATGAGCTCCATGGAAATGGACAGACTCTTTGGAGAAATTGTGGGGACTTGGACAATAAAAAGACTGCGTACTCCTCTCTCAGGGCTCGGAGCTGACTAAGCCAACAGGACGTCACTGGATTCGTGGTGGTGGTAACTGATCGTGCTGCATCTCTTCTGTTTGCTTGCTTAGGTATTCTGACTTTTTCTTTCTTCTTCCCTCTGTCCTATCGCTATTATTACTTGTTACAGGAAATAGAGTTTACAAGGTTGCATGGTATCTAACCTCGTTTGTGTCTTAAGATCACAACTGAGATCGTTTAAGACCCCTCCCTGATATTGGATCGGGACATGCCTGACAAAACATCATCAACTGATGAACAAAAACTAATGTCACTAACCATAGAGATGGTTTGAGAGCCATGATTCACCTATAGGTCAAAGGACTGAATGAAGTGCTAAGGCTTGGACAATAAGCCCAAACCAGAGTTGACCTATAGATGAATCCTGTATGTTTTATAACTGACAAGCATTGTATCAATAGGTATTGTACTAAAATTATAACAAACCACCTGTCCGGATGTAAAAGGTGGGAATATTGAAACCTGAACAATA
The DNA here is from genome assembly GCF_031877795.1 of Strix aluco. NCBI lineage: Eukaryota > Metazoa > Chordata > Aves > Strigiformes > Strigidae > Strix > Strix aluco. The sequence continues at coordinate 31,140,319 of NC_133970.1, forward strand.
GGTCTTGAACCGAAATTGCTAACTCGGTATGTAGTCATTAGTGAGATATGTATAGAAAATGTAACTTAAACATCATAAAACATGTATCCTTCTTTGTGTGTGTAAACAAGGTAACAAGACCACAATAACAGGGCCACAGAGACAATTTTCTAGCCCTGTGACCTGGTGTGTGACCTTGCTCATAAATCACCTAGATAAGCTGGGAAAACTCCCTTAGTTTTTTCCCTGAGCCCCGGACAGGCTCTGGGAAAAATCTAACGTGAGACTGACTCCAGATATTTCTGCTTAAAGCAAAGGTGCCAGCTATTCTGGCTTACTGATTTCAGGTATATAAGGCTGGGCCCGCTCACAGCGACTTTGGATCCCTCACCTACGGGTGGACGCACCGCGTAGGATTTCCCACTTGCCGGGACAGGCTCTCCAAATCCTCGCTGTAACCGGGGCTGCCCAGCGACTGCGGATCTGGATGATGGTAACGTATGCAAGTGGTGAGGGATCTTTCTTAATCACTATTCTCTCTCTCTTGTAGTAATGATTTGATGCATTACCCTGTATTTTCCTATTTGTTTAAGCGCGCTACTTTGTCTTTTCTTACTGTATGTTTTCTATATTATTCTGTTATATTATTTAGTTATTTCTAGTAAATACGCCTGCTCTTTTCACTCTGGTGTCTGAGTTTAATTGATATCCCTGATCAGCAAAACAGATGGCAAGCCACTGACTTAGGGTCTGCCTTCCTCTAATGAACCCTGACAGAACTAACACAAACAACAAATACAGCACAACCTAGAAAGCACACATCAGGGTCTTGCTTAGTGTAATGAGTTAGAAAAATTTTCTGAACAGGCTAAGTGGAGAGGTTACCATCCTTGAGCTTGTATCTCTCCCTTCTGCTCCTGAGTGGCAAGGCAGTAGGAAGGCTCTGCCCATTTCCTCTCCCCTGAGCACAGGGGCTGTGAGCACAATAAGATTTTGCTGTGCTGTACAAGGTGAGGAATAACCTGACCACTCCTCACCATGCTTTCTTTTGCAAAGGCTGATCCTAATCTGCTCTTTAGAATAGCTGCTGCCTGCTGAATTCATCAGGTCAATTTAGGCTTCTTGGCAAACTAACAGGAACACTTCCAGGGCTCAGATGGAGTGAACTTCAAAAGAAAAATATCATTTTAAGAGGAAAAAGAAATGTTGCAACATTGCAAGCAGAATGCAATCCTTACTAGTGTAAATGAAGACAACCCATATGGTTTTATTATCAGATCACAGAGAAATACATAATGACTATTTGGGATCACACCAAAGGTCCCTGTAGCCAAGTATCTTCTCTCCAAGGGTACTGAGTAGCAACCGCTTAAAGATCGTAAGAACCTCAGCAATTATAGGTCTATCCCCTTGTATGTACTCAGAGCTTCCAGCAGCTTGCAGTTATAAACTTACTGAATCAGATGGTTTGTCTTTCTTAATAGCCAACATCAAACTGGCCCTCTGTGAATTTATCTAACCCCTTTTGAATCCATGTATATCTTTGTCCTCCAGATCACAAAGAACAAGAAGAAAAGTTCCACAATTCCATTATTATTCTGTTTTAAATTTGTCTTAATCCTGCTACTCAATAATTTCATAAGGTCTCTCTCACTTTTGAGTATCATGGTTTAAACCTGGCCAGCAGCCAAACACCACACAGCCACTCACACACCCTCCCTCAGCCCAGGGAAGGGAATTGGAGGGGTAAAGGTAAGGAGACTTGTATGTTGAGATAAAAACAATTTAATAACTGAAATAAAACTAAAATAATAATGATAATAATAGTAGTAATAGAAAATACAAACGAGTAAAATGATTGCTCACCACCCGCCGACTGATGCCCAACCTGTTCCCAGCTAGCGATCCTGGAGAAGAGAGAATCCCAAAACTGCAATCCCGGAAGCAAGAGCAAGCTTTCCAGTCAATCCTTATCTATATACTGAGCATGATGTTATATGATATGGAATATTCCATTGGCCAATTTGGGTCTGTTGCTCTGGCTATGCTCCCCCCCAGCTTGTGCACCTGCACACTAGCAGAACATGGGAAGTTGAAAAGTCTTTGATTTTCTTAGCAAGAACTGAAAACATCAGTGTATTAGCAACATTTTTCTCATATCAAATCCCATAATGAATCCAAAACACAGCACTATTCTAGATACTAAGAAGAAAAAATTAGCTCTACCCCGGCCAAAACCAGGACACTGTGTTATGAGCAACAATGAACATTTGACCCCCCTTTCACTTTCTCCATGCCACTCAGCATTCTACAGACCCATACTAAGTCACTTTACCTTGTCTGTTATAAGAGTCCTAGTCTGTTTATGATCTCTGATACAAAAGTCATTACATATATTTCTGTTCATCCTTGCTGCCCTTTTCTGGACCTTTTTCAATCCTTCCACAGCCTAACACATTATTTTTCAGAGTTCACAACCAGAACTGCTCACAGTAATCAAGATGTCAGTTTATCACAGATACTGTTTTTTTTCTCTTCTTAGTTTTATATTGTTGTTTCTACTACTGCTTTATATGTAGTTTTCTATTTTGTTTACACTATATCCAGAAGTTTTGTGTTCTTTTTCTTTCATAGCAATTCCAATCAATTTTTGCTTTGCCTTTTTCAATATTGCTGAGCAATATCAAGTGTTTAAAAAGAAACACATAGTTGAATGACTTCAGGATCACTTTCCTGAATAACAGCAATCTCCTTGGAGCCAAGTGCTGAGCTTTTTATCCCACAGACACTAAATTTCTCAATAATTAATTGCATTTGTCATTTTATCACAGCTGAGAGAGTTCTATGTCCATTCGAAAAAGGTATTCCCTTAAAATAAACACCAAACAACTTGTTTTGGTAGTTCAGAATATTCACAACAGATTCTAAATTTTTCAGCCCAAAGAACACTAGGAAAAATACCCACCTGCAATTTGCCAGCACTTATAGATTAACTGAAATGGCTAGTGGGCAAACATGTACCTATTAGTAAGGCTCTTTCTCTGGCTCCCCCACTCAATGTCCTCCACAAAGAATTTCTAGGGTCGGGGTATTTAGGGTAAAAATTTTAGTGCCTGATTGTGCTATCTGCAATTCTCAACCTGTAGCACCATGACTGGTGGTCATGCTACTGGTGGTCAAAACTACGACCTAGTTGCCATTACCCAAACTTGGTGGGATGAATCCCATGACTGGAGTGCAGCTATCAATGGCTACAGGCTGTTCAGAAGGGACAGGTGAGGAAGAAGGAGTGAAGGGGTTTCCCCCTTTGTCAAGAAATGGATAGATTGTGAAGAGCTGTCTCTGAAGAACAGCCATGAGCAGGTTGAAAGCTTATGGGTAAGAATTAGAGATTGAGGCAACAAAGGGAACCTTGTGGTCAGTGTTTATTACAGGCTGCCCGATCAAGGGGAGCCTATTGACGAAGCCTTCTTACTCCAGCTACAGGAGGCATTGCACTCACAGGCTCTCATCCTGCTGGGGGGCTTCAACCACCCCGACATCTGCTACAGCATGGCGAGCTGTGGGCAATCCAGGAGACTCCTGGAGTGCACCGAGGATAACTTCTTAGGCCAGGTAATAGACAGCCCTACCAGAGGGGATGCACTACTGGACCTGTTGGTCACCAACGCAAGTGAGCTAATCGATTGGAGTCGTCAAGACTGGAGGCAGCCTGGGCTGCAGTGGTCATGCACTGGTGGAGTTCGCAGTCCTGAGGGATATGGGACAGGTGAAGAGTGAAGTCAGGACCCTGAATTTTAGGAAAGCAAACTCTCAGCTATTCAAGGAATTAGTCAATAGGACCCCCTGGGAAACTGCCCTCAGGGACAAGGGAGCAGAACAGAGCTGGCAGATCTTTAAGGACATTTTCCATAGAGCGCAAGAGCTCTCGATCCCCATGTGTAAGAAATCAGGAAAGGAAGGCAAGAGACTGGCATGGATGAATCAAGACCTGCTGGTCAAACTAAAGGGCAAGAAGGAAATGCACAGGCAGTGGAAGCAGGAGCAGGTGTCCTGGGAAGAGTATAGGGACACTGCCCGGTTATCTAGGGATGGGGTCAAAAAGGCCAAGGCGCAGCTGGACCTGAACTTGGCAAGGGACATAAGGGTTTCTACAGGTATGTCAGCCAGAAAAGGAAGGCCAAATAAAGTACACCTCCCCTATGAACAAGACTTGCAAACTGGTAACAACAGGCGAGGAGAAGACTGAGGTTCTCGACAGTTTTTTTGCCTCAGTCTTCACTGGCAATCTCTCTTCCCACACCTCTCGAGTGGATGGACCTCAAGGCAGGGACTGGGGGATCAAAGTCCCTCCCACTGTAAGAGAAGATCAACTTTGAGACCACCTGAGGAACCTGAACATACATAAGTCTATGGGACCTGATGAGATGCATCCCACACTCCTGAGGGAATTGGCTGATGTAGTTGCCAAGCCACTCTCCATGATATTTGAAAAGTCATGACAGTCAGGAAGTCCCTGGTGACTGGAAAAAGGAAAACATTGCACCCATTTTTAAAAAGGGTAGAAAGGAGGACCCTGGGAACTACTGACCAGTCAGTCTCACCCCTGTGCTCGGAAAGATTATGGAACAGATCCTCCTAGAAGCTATGCTAAGGCACATGGATGACAGGGAGCTGATCTGAGACAGCCCACGTGGCTTCACCAAGGGCAAGTCACAGAATCACAGAATCATTCAGGTTGGAAAAGACCCTTGGGATCATTGAGTCCAGCCATCAGCCCTACTCTACAAAGTTCTCCCCTACACCATATCCCCCAAAATCTGCTGACACGGAAGTTCCGGACACAACTTAGACGACCAATGTGATCAAGTTGATGCCACTTTATTAAAGGCTACGCAGCAATTTATACTCTATCACAAGCTTCATGCGCCACTATCTTATTGCTAATAGGCTAAAGCTACTTGTTCACGCGCCCTTTTGCCCTCTATGATTGGTCCCGGTGTGGTGTCTATGCGCTGCTCTCCCACCAGGTAGACCCCCTGTTTTCGACATTCCAAGTTCTTTATCTTTTGGCCAGGAATGTAGTTTCTCAGACCGTCTCGGCCTTGTTTATGTCCTTGAACACAGCTGCAGCTTGCTGTTACAGTGAGGCCCCTTGGTCTGGATCGCTCACAACATGTCCGTTGTTCTCCAGCGATGCCACAAATCCCCCTTTTTGTTTTTGAGCGATCCAGACCCCCCTTTGTTCCTGTGCTAAAAACATTGCACCGACAGTCCTCTGCAGGGCCCTTTGCAGAAGGCCAATAAGGCAAGGCAACATTAAGAGCACAGTCACTACAATCAAAAGGACTACTCTGACAGTTTTGACTAATGTTATCAACCAACCAGATAATCCCCAACCTTTAAACATCCTTGTCAGCCAGTCCAAGCCATCATCTTCTGTTAAGCGTTTGACTCCATCCTTCAATTGCTGAATGCTTTTAAAGATAGATTCTGAATGATCGGATAGATTCATACAACACATTCCTCCAAATTCAGCACAACCATGTCCTTGCGCTAGAAGCAAAATATCAGTCATAGCTCTATTTTGTAACGTAGCATGTCTAACACTATCAGCATCAGTTAAAAGACCACTTAAAGCTAAAGAAGTAGCATTAGTTTGTTTGCTAAGCCAAAACTGCAGTGGGTTCGGCCATGTATCCACAGGTATTTCTACCAAGCATGTAGAGAACGGATTTTCAGGGCTTGCGGTGGTATTTGGTTGTGAGACCACCCATCCTTCACCCTGAGGCAGGTTCTAATACAGGCCGAACACACCGAGCAGGAACCCAGCGAGAACCAGCATCTGTGAAGACACAAACATAACCCCCGATCCAAGTTAATATCTCATTCAGTTTCTGTTTCACCTTTTTTAACTTCCTTTTTCCAGGGTCGCACCCATCGACTCGGAACCCATCTAGTGCCGGTGTCGGTAATAATGCAGGCATAGCCTCGACCCGTCATTTTTAGTTCCGCAGGTCCTTTCCACTCTCCTGTAGCAACATCTTTGTACTGAGCAAAGGCACTATCTCCACACCGGCTTATACCGGATTTCAGACCCATACTATGTATTACTACTGGTGGTTCCTCCCTATCACCTGTGAGCCGTAAGTAATTTAACACATACACCGCTTTTGCAAGTGGTTCTGCAGCAGCCAAGACCTCTCCCCCTTTTTGTTTTTCCAAAAGGGCTTTTAAAGTTTTGATGCGCTTTCTCCACTATGGCTTGCCCCGTGGGGGAATGTGGTATAGCTGTGATGTGACGTATACCCCAGAGTTGACAAAAAGGAGCGAGCTTTTGAGAGGTATAGGCTGGTCCATTATCAGTTTCACGGGTCAATTGAACTAATTTCCCATATTCCCTAGCGCATTCCGACCTACCACGATGGTAACTTCTCACAGCTTAGTACTTTTTCACAGTTCAGTGTTGCAGCTGTCCGCTGTTTTTCCCTGCCCCCTTGGCACAACTCAGCAGTTCCTTATCTATCTTCCAAGGCCTGTTCTTCATCAAAGCCTAGCTATTGCTCAGAGGCTGTGTAAGGCTGACAGGCCAATGCCTCCCACATCTCCCCTTTCTTTGTTTTGCAGCTGCACCTGCAAGACTTATTTCGAGACTTTATCAATTAAGGGTTAGGCAAACTTCAAACAACACAGCATACTTAAAATAGTTTCACAGAATGCTAGAAACAATACAGCAGTTACAGTTACTAGTTAAAAAAGAGTAGGCTAATTTCAGTACCCATAATTGGGGGATATGACTAAATACTACAAAAATAAACAGTAAGGAAAATACAGAATAGCACACTCACCTAATGGGGTACTAACATTCAGATCCGCAATTGCTGGGGAACCCTGGATGCAGCGAGAATTTAGAGTGCCCTTCCTCGCAAACCGGAAATCCTACGCGATGCGTCCATCCGTAGGTGAGGCATCCAACATCGCTGCAAGCAGGTCCAGCCTCTAAATCAGCAGGCCAAAATAACTGGCACTTTTCTTTGAGCGGAAACATCTGATCTCATCCTCCTGTTGGGTTCCACCCAGAGCCTGGCCACCACTCAAGGGGGAAAACCAAGGGAGTTTCTAATAAGGTTAAACACTTGAGTTCTTAATTCTTAATATTGCTAAAGAAAGAAACTTGAATACACACATTCTTATAGCATTTCATCCTTATTAATAACTACATTTTGTCTAAGCTACATCTTTCACTAGTGACTAGTAAGCCTATATATGTCATCAAGGAGTTGCAATTACTGTCAGCATTTTCTCTTAAAAGAGTTGGCAACTGTAGTGTGATTAAGGACAGACATAGTGTATTTTGTCCTATTGCAGCAGCAAGCATTGCCCATACATTCTGCTTAAATGATCAGTCGAAGAGACCAAAAACTGTCGGCACAGGGGCACCCACAGCACCCACATCCGGCTCCTGAGTGTCCACCAAAAGCTGCCTCTCACGCCTCAGGTATGGTCGCACACACCTTGCCGGTAACCACCGGGGACCGTGACCTGTGGAGACACAAGCATAACCTCTTCCCCAGGTTATTAAAGGATATGGTCCTTCCCAGTTACCACTTTCCAGGTTTTTTGCCAACACTTGAGCCTTGCCCTTGGACTTCTTGTTTGTCTGGTATCTGCGACGAGAAGTGACGCAATATTGATGGCACCTGTGAGGCAGGGGAAATGTTTAAAAAGTTCATGGCATATAATGCCTCATTTAGCCTTTCGTGAGGTGTAGATAGATACCCTCCATCTCCCCGTTTTTGTTGTTGCAATAGATGCTTTAGCGTGCCATGCGTACGCTCCACAATGGCCTGTCCAGTCGGTGAGTGGGGAATGCCGGTCAGATGCTTGACTCCCCACTGTATGGCAGGACGCAAACACTGCTCCAGAAAAGGTATCAACAGACACATGTACATATTTTAACGTTCCAAATGCGGCAAAGTGAGTGACGTCAGCTTGCCGTAATTCTGAGGAGGTGAGTCCCCGAGGGTTGACACCACTAGCTGTTGAAGAGAGGGAGTCCTTCTGGTATTCAGGGCAAGTCGCGATGATGTCTTTAGCCTGACACATTGATAAAGAAAACTGGTTTTGTATTGCCCTGGCATTTTGGTGGAAAAAATGCATGTGAAAGCCGAGCTTGCTCAAAGACATTTGTATTAGCCACTGTAACATGTGCATAGTAACCGGAACAATGATACACACAGGTTCCTGACCAGCAAGTAATAGTAGGCGCTGCCTACCTTTCATGATCAGTTTGGCAAACATTTCTGGATGAGTAGTGACCGTCTTGTGAATTTGGTGTGGCAAAACAAAAAACAAAACAAAACAAAACAAAAATCCATTCAACAGTAACAAGAGGGTCACTAAGTGTTTCATCCTACTGAAACAGCAGAGCATAGGGCTGCCCTGGAGGGTTAAATAATATCAGTTGATACGGATGGCCGGGCACACATCGCAATGCTTGTGTTTCTGAGATGGCGTTAGCTACCCGGTGGAGATCTTGTTTTGCTTTCTCTGTAAGTACTCTGGGTGATGTCAGTGAAGGATCTCCTCGCAAAATATCAAACAAGCTATGCAGATCATCATTAGTTAGGCCCAACAACAGCTGTATCCAATTTATAGCTCTCAACAGTTTCTGTCAGTCATTTAAAGTCTTAACATCAGTTTTAAGTTTAACCTGTTGCGGGACAATGGTCTGTTCACAAATTCTCCACCCCAGGTACTGCCACGGTGATGATCGCTGTACCTTTTCAGGTGCTATTTGTCACCCCATTTGAGATACTGAGTCTTTGGTTAAAGCAAGAGGCTTTTCCATGATCTCCTGTGTTTCTGCTGCTATGAGGATGTCATCCATATAATGATATATAACAGCCTGGGGGACCTGCATTCTAACAGGGCTCAAAGCCTTTGCAACAAACCACTGACACATCGTGGGACTTTTTTATGCCTTATGGTAAAGCAACCCAGTGGTACCGTCTTGCAGGTTCACTAACATTAATACTGGGAACAGAGAAGGCAAATTTAGGTGCATCATCCGGATGCAAGGGAATGGTAAAAAAAAAAATCAGTCCTTTAGATCCATTATTACAAGATGCCAGTTTCAGGGAATCACTGTTGGGGAGGGCATTCCTGGCTGTAACGTACCCATATCCTCCATGGCATCATTACTGTGTCGGAGATCATGTAAAAGTCACCATTTACCACTTTTCTTTAAAATAACAAACACCAGGGAGTTCCAAGGACTGGTGGTAGGTATGATATGTCCTGCACTTAACTGCGCAACTTTTCCATTGGCAAGGACAACTGTTCCACCCACACAGGTGATTCTGTTTTCCAGGTTAGTTTCAGGGTGGGTTTCAGGGTGGGCTGCGCTGCAGTGGCGATTAAGACAAATTTAATCCAATTTGAGTTCCCCATCAAGCCATACAGTCATGACCCCATAATGTAATAGGGGTTTCTAATATAAATGGACGAATATTTGCTACCCGGTTTTCTGGGCCCCTTACATGAATGAGATCTTTGCTTTGAAACGTTACAGCATGACCACCAATCCCAAAAAGCACTCGAGTTACCCGAGCTAACAGCCAATCTGCTCACAGATATTACGGTCACATCCGCACCAGTATCTAAAATGCCTGCCAGTTCAACAGATTCTTCTGCTTTAGTGAGGGCACATTTTACCAGAGGTCGACCTTGTGTCACTGTCTGAGCCCAAAATATTTGAGGAGTACCTGCTGATCCATATCCTGAGTCACCCCGGCTTCTCGGCATACTATTAGGGGGATACGCAATAAAATAAAGAAGCTGAGCAATTTTTGACCCTTTTGTTACTGAACACGGGGGTCCAGGGGTCCAGGCCATAATTCTGATTTCCCCTTCATAATTGGCATCTATGACCCCTGATAAAACGAACAACCCCTGTAAGGTTGTAGATGATCTTCCCAGTAATAATGCACTTTTTCCATTTCCCAACGGTCCATATACTCCTGTTGGTATCAAGGATACTGTGGTATCTAATAATGTTACTGACTCGGAGGCTGCCAGGTCCATGCCTGATCGATATCGACTAAATTATTATAAACCACCACTGATTGCAATATTTATTAGTGTCTTTTTATTCACACTTGCGCCTGGAGGTCCCCCTATCTTCTTCCAGCGTTTTAAAATACAGCCTAGGGGACTCTTTTTGACTATTCCCCCACTCTGGCTGCTTCCCATCTCGTCTACTTTACCTTAAAACGCTACCTGATTAAGCTGACAATATCCCCCTCAGGCAGATGGTACAAGGGTGCCCTCTCCCCACAGAGTATGCACCTAAATTCAAGACAACAATTAACACAGAATTACTGCCTCCCGCTAGAGGAGATATTTCACCTGTGACACTTCAAACACTGAGCCCGAACAAACAGGCAGCACCGCTGACCCAGCGGGCGGGCACTAGGGCTCTCTGTACTAAGGAATGTTCACTGGTCCTGCACTACCCCCCCACTGGTACAGAGTCTGCCCTGCGCTTCGTTCCTCTGCGGCTCTTCCCTCGCGGGATAACGGAACTGCGGGTCAGAGAACTCCGCACTCCGCAGCTGCAGCTGGGCTGCGTCTCACACACACAGAACAATCACACAACCACACAAAGGGGCCCCTCACACTTATTACTCACACAACATCAAATGACAAATACTACAAACATCAAAACACCGTTAAGAGTATATAAAGCCATTGCCAGTTGATTATGTGGTGTATCCAGAGAATTGCCCCTTCTTTGTTTTAAAATCATGGCTTTTGGTGTACTGACCATCAGAAAGGTTTAAAGTTAGTCCTTTTAGAATGGACAAGGGACTCCGCATCACAGTGTCAGCACCTTCTGTAAAAACTGCCGCTTTTGGTGTTTGGGGGAGGCGGGACGGACGATCGCTTGGTGCCAGATGGCCGCAGGCAGTTGCTCCACTGCGGGGGGTCTCGGGGAGGCCCAGGGCCGCCACTGCCAACTCCGCACTTTAAGAGTATCCAAAACCAACTTCCAAGTGGTCGCTAGCTCACTGGCATGCTGATCCCCCTTGGAAATAGCATCCCACAACTGTTCACCTATTTCAGCCCATTTTGCTGGTTCAAAGGCTGTGAGGGTATCAGCAGGATAGCCGTGGTTTCTGCACCATTAAGTAACCTCCGTACAGAAGTTCCATGACCTTCCCTGGCACCGAGGTCAGACTGACAGGTCTATAGTTTCCTGGATCCTCCTTTCTGCCTCTCTTGTAGATGGGTGTCACGTTTGTCACCCTCCAGTCCAATGGGACCTCCCCAGTTAGCCATGACTTCAGGTAAATCATGGAAAGTGGCTTGGCAAGCACGTCTGCCAACTCTTTCAGCACCCTTGGTTGTAACCCATCCGGTCCCACAGACTTGTGTGCATCCAAGTGGTGTAGCAGGTCTCTGACCACTTCGTCTTTAATTGTGCTGACCTCAGTCTGCTTCCCCTCCCCATCTCCCAGCTCATGAGGCTGGGTGTCCAGGGAACAGCCAGTTCCACTGCTAAAGACTGAGGCAAAGTAGGCGTTGAGCACCTCAGCCTTTTCCTCATCCTTAGTTACCATGTTTCCCTCTGCATCCAGTAAAGGAGGGAGATTTTCCCTAATCCTCCTTTTGCTGTTAATGAATTTATAGAAACATTTTTTGTTATCCTTAACAGCTGTAGCCAAGTTGAGCTCTAGCTGTGCTTTGGCTCTCCTAATGTTCTCCCTGCATAGTTTCACTACATCTTTATAGTCTTCATGGGAGACCTGGCCCCTCTTCCAAAGGTCATAGATTCTCCTTTTTTTCTTGAGATCCAGCCAAAGGTCCCTGTTTAGCCAGGCCGGTCTCCTTCCCTGCCTGCTTGTTTTTCGGCATGCGGGAACAACCTGCTCCTGTGTCTGTAAGATTTCGCTCTTGAAGGATGTCCAGCCTTCCTGGACTCCCATATCCTTCAAGGCAGCCTCTCAAGGGATTTTGTTAATCAGTCTTTTGAACAGGTCAAAGTTTGCCCTCCGGAAGTCTAAGGTGGCAGTTTTACTAACCCCTCTCTTTGTTTCTCCAAGGATCAAAAATTCAATCATCTCATGATGACTGCACCCTAGACGGCCTCCAACCTTTACTTCCCCCACAAGTTCTTCCCTGTTCACAAGAAGCAGGCCCAGGAGGGCACCTTCCCTGGTCAGCTCACTCACCAGCTGTGTGAGGAAGTTATCCTCCACACATTCCAGGAACCTCCTGGGTTGTTCCCTCTCTGATGTGTTGTGATCCCAGCAGATACCCGAGAGGTTAAAGTCCCCCACAAGAACAACGGCAAGTGACCGCGAGATTTCTCCCAACTGTTTATAGAAAGCTTCATCCACCTCACTGCTTTGGTTGGGAGGTCTATAGCAGACTCCCACAGCAAGATCTGCTTTATTGGCCCTTAACCTAATCCAAACACTCTCAACTATACTTGATTTCTGAGCTCTCATAGCATTCTCTAACATGCAGGGCCACTCCACCGCCTCTCCTTCCCTGTCTATCCCTCCTGAAGAGCTTGTAGCCATCGATTGCAGCACTCCAGTCATGTGAGGTATCCCACCACGTTTCTGATATAGCTACTACGTCATAGTTCTCGTGCTGCATCATGGCCTCAAGCTCCCCCTGTTTGTTGCTCATACTGCGTGCATTGGTATAGATGCACTTGAGATGAGCTAATGAATCCAACACCTTTTTGTGAGTGTGGGCCCCATTTCCTACCAGACCCTTCTCAGGTGCTTCCATGGTTTCTAAACATCTTTCCCTTCTCTCAAATGAAATGGCAGAGGGAGAGCCCTTACCAGTCCACCATCCTTCAAACCTTGGCATACTTCCCTTGAGCTTATTCGTAACAGGCCCAGTTATCTCCCCCTCCCCCCTCATATCTAGTTTAAAGCCCAGTCAATAAGCCCTTCTAACTCCTGCCCCAGAATCCTTTTCCCCCTCTGGGACAGCTGCATCCCACCTGTCTCATTTGTCGCCAGCAGACCAGGTGCCTTATAAACTTCGCCATGATCAAAGAACCCAAAATTCTGATGGTGGCACCAGTCTGAGCCATGTGTTAATCAGATGTGTTTTCCACTCTCTTTCAGTGTTTTTCCCTTCCACTTGAGGGATTGATGAAAACATGACCTGCCTGACCAAGCTAGTGGCCTTCTATGATGGAGTGACTACATCAGTGGACAAGGGAAGAGCTATGGATGTCATCTATCTGGACCTCTATAAGGTCTTTGACACTGTCCCCCACAACATCCTTATCTCTAAATTGGAGAGATATCGATTTGATGGGTGGACTGTTTGGTGGATGAGAAATTGGTTGAATGGTTGCATCCAGAGAGTAGTAGTCAATGGCTCAATGTCCGGATGGAGACCAGTCACGAGTGGTAACCCTCAGGGGTCTGTATTGGGACCAGTACTGTTGAATATCTTCATCAATGACATAGACAGTAGGATCGAGTGCACCCTCAGCAAATTGGCAGATGACAGCAAGCTGAGTGGTGTGGTTGACATGCCTGAGGGACAGGATGCCATTCAGAGATACTTGGACAAGCTCAAGAAGTGGGCCCATGTGAATCTCATGAAGTTCAACAAGGCCAAGTGAGAGGTCCTGCACCTGGGTCGCAGCAACCCAGGTCATATCAAAACAGGCTGGGGGGATGAAGGGATTGAGAGTATCCCTGCTGAGAGGGACTTTGGGGTACTGGCAATGTGCACTCGCAGCCCAGAAAGCTAATCATATCCTAGGCTGCATAAAAAGAAGTGTGGCCAGCAGTTCAAGGGAAGTGATTCTGCCCCTCTACTCCACTCTGGTGAGACCCCACGTGGAGTACTGCATCCAGCTCTGGAGTCCTCAGTACAGGAAAGACATGGACCTGTTAGAGTAGGTCGAGAGGAGGGTGTCATGACCCAGACTGGGAGCCCAGAGAGTCACAACGGTTCTGTGATCCCCTTGGGTTAAATTAAGGTTGAAATGAAGAAATTCACTCAACAGTCAGAATCCAATACAACTGTTAAGCAGGTATTCTTTATTAGCAGCGCTGGGGTCGCCCTGGGGATTCTCCACCATAAGGACTCCCCAGAACTAGCAAGGGACATCAGTTTACATACACACAAATCATACATATTCATTAGATTTCCTGGAAAGGGGTGTCTTATGATAATGAGTTCCTGGAATTCATTTACATAGTCCGAGCATGCATAGTAAAAATAGAGTGAGGGTCTTCGGTGGTCGAGGGAAGAAGTACGTGGTTTTCTTCACGGTGTCCGCTCTTTCCGGAGCATGTGCTGTGAGGTAAAGTCCAGGTGTCTTCTTCCTAAATTGGCGAGATCATCCTCCCTAGATTGTATCTCTGTGTCCTTTTGTTCAAGTTCCCCCTTATCTTAGTTTGCCCAAGTGCCCATTGAAGGCTTTGAGGCTGCTATCAGTGAGTTATATAGGGAGCGTTTTACTTTTGTCTAGACAGACAAAGAGGCCTAGGGAAAACAGTTGAGGAGTCCTTGGGAAACAAACACAAGCAAAACTTTCATGCATCACAGTTTAGTCTTAATCAGAAATTCACTGGTTTGAGCCCTTTCAAGGTGAAACGACACCAAACGACCAGTTAAAATATTTTACTTGTGGTAGAAAACAATTTAAACTTGGAAAAGGATAATAAACAATGTGGTTTCTTATAAATCTATAAGAAAGAAAAGGAAGGAAAGGAAAGAAAAATAAAGGAGAGGAAGAGAGTCAAAGAAATCCGGATCACCACCCCTGGATCCAGCGTTGTCTCAGGTCCGATAATCTTGGGTGGTGGGTGCACACACAGCAGTTTTCTGTCGCCTTTTAAGTTCATCTTATCAGCTGATTAGCATACTAGCCAATGAGAGGCAGGTATTCCATGTTATAGACTATCTTGTCAAAATGATGTAAGTTAGGACAAATTAAATTTCAATTATTTATTTTAGCAAGCGGCAATAAGCAAAACAGCGCTGGGCGGCCGGGGAGTCCCTGCTCCACCAACGGCGCGCACTCACTTCCCGAGGGTTCATCTTTTTTATATCCTCCGCCTTCCGGTATCGGGTCTCTCTGAGAGGTGTACCCTGCGTCTGCGCACTTTGCAGCTAGGGGGTCGCTCCATCCGGGTCTTCCTCACGTCACCAGCTCCTCGTATTTCCTGCTTTCCTGAGAGTGGCTCACAAAGCTTTTGTTTATATCTTACAAAGTATAGACACTACCCCCTTTTTTTTTTTTTTTCTTCTTCTCCCCTTTGTCTTTCTCCCCTTTGTCTTTCTCCCCTTTGTCCTTCTCCCCTTTGTCCTTCTCCCCTTTCTCCCTCTTTTCAGTCTTTTGCACAGTAGGAGTCCTTGCTTCAGCATTTCAACTTAGATAAGCACTTGCAGTCAGTTAGTCGTTACACAGTGTAATAGTTAAGATTAAGGTTAGGCCTACATAGTTTATGGAATAACATGTCACGAGCTCCCAGTATCTTTAATGGAATTTGATGAACAAACAGTTTACTGTCTATCACAATCCCCCCTTTTTCTTTTTATCATTTTGTTCATCAAATTGTTGCAATTTTTGTTGAGTTAACAGGAGAGTTGTTTTTTTGTTGGTTTTTTTTGGTTTTTTTTGGTTTTTTTAAGTCGTCATCTAATTGGTCGTTTTTGGTTTTAATGAGTATTGGACGGGTGACAGACATCAGATATGTTACCCGCTGCATCATTTTCCAAGTTACGACATATAATATTATTGACAAAGTTAAACTGATCAAAATTAATATCAAGAGAACCACAATGGGGTGACACAACTTATTCAAGATGTCTGTAGCAGTAGGTGACCATCCAAAAAGGGTGTCCCACCAGTTATGTTCTGCATTCTTTTTGCTCTTTCCAAGACTCAGTGTATTTCCTCCACATTGTGATGAACAGTTATTAGTTTGTTTTTTTTTTTTGTCCGTTTTCTCAAACTTTCTCTAAAATTCTAACTAAGTCTTTGTGTTGAAGTAACTGCTTAACCAAAGTGAGATTCATTCCAATGGGTGTAGGTTGTAGATTATGTATTAATGTATAATTGGATTGTAGGAGTTGGTGAGACATGACCGGGGCTAAATAGGAAAAGTCACATTCGATTATCTTTGTGAAATTGTAAATACAGAGATTTGAATAATTTTTAGTCTCTACTATGACCTTGTCTACGGTTAAGAATTCACAAACCGTCCTCAAACATACACAACCTTTGCCGATATATATGAGTACTGTTTTAGGACTTTCATTGGGATGGACCTCAAAGTGGTAAATATTTTGTTCGATATCTAAACAAATATCTTGTGCCTCAATTGCATTGCCTTCACAAATAATTCCTTGTTGTCCTCATACAATGCAAGGTTCTAAATTGACAGTTTGTCATTTTTTGTTTACTTTTCGGGCCCATACTCTATGCTCAGAAGGATAGAGTATGGTCCCGTTGTGATTTAGTTTTAATGAAATGACAGGGTAAATTTGGTATATGGTGGTATTATGAACAGTGAGTACAAAGGCAGTAGCTGTATTTGTGATGGGGTCATAGGTAAAGTTTACCAGATTCCACCAGGATTGGAGTTTCCTTTCAAAATCAGTGGTACTGTCCCAAATTATTCTCTGAATTTCAGTAGGGAGGGTTCCTTCTTCATCATTTTTTATAATTGAAGTAGCTACCGACTGCATCCATATTTGGGCCTGGATGCAGCTGAGAGCCAAAGAGAGGTTATTTTGGAGTATACCGAGTGTACCTGTAATCAATTCGTGATCTTTTATATTTACCTTTTCCCCTTTTGGTAATATATTTGACAACAGCTACTGATTTGTCCCCAAAGCCAATAAGGAAGATTACAAAGGTTGTTGTAAATCAGTTAAATTATTAACTGAGGTTGTCAATTTGTTCATTATTACCTCAGAGTCAATATTATTTAAAACTCCTAATCCTGTTTCCAAAACGTCGGTTAAGTTTCTCTGTATTCTTTTCATAGGAGGAGTTCGTTTTTGTAGCCAGGTTGTCCAACCTTTATAAGAGGTCTTTAGGAAAGGTGAACAGGTTGGTTGAATATTTGAAACATTATTTTGTATCAGCAATTCAACTTATTTGAGAGACCACGCCGGGTTAAACAGCATTTGTTGTTGACCTGTATTTCTAATTGCATATGGTCCGATTCCAAAGATTCTTGGGTTAAACGCGGCAGTTGGTTGTGTTGGAACAGTATGAACAGGAGTAGTGATAGTTTCCTCCTGTATGTTCAATGGGAATCGGAAAGATACAACCTGGTCTCCTGACCTGGTTCCCCCCAAACAAACTATGGACACTGGTTAGGTTGCAGTAAATGCATACCAACAGATCTCAGTCTCACAACGGGTTTGAGTTATTTTAGATCCCGTCTTGTCTCTTATAACGATTTGAGTCAAAGGGGGCTGACGGGTTATCACACTTACATTGAATGTTCTGCAGTCTATTTGTATCTCATCTCCTTTTTTAGTTGTCCAGGTATGGGATGAATTTTCTTATTTATATGTTTGGAGTGTTCGGTTATTATTTAATATGGTGGTTGTCAACCTCATCCCATACAAATTTGTACCCATACTTCCTGTATGTCCATAATAAGTGTCTGACCAGGGTCATGGTATTAGGTTAGTTAGGGTATGTTCAAAAGGCTGGTGGGATTCTATAGATTTATGTAGTTTCTCTTATATATTTTTTTTTTTTTTTAATCAGGGTGTTTGGCACTCCTATCTGGCCCTTCCCTCTCAGAGGTCTTTTTCTCCTCAGAGTAGGGTAGCAAAGTTTTCCCCACTTTGGTATGTCTCTGCCTCCTCTGCCTACTCTGTTGCTTAGAGCAGCAGGGTGTTCCATCTTCTCGGCAGCAGCCGTATTCTTCAGGGGTACGCTTACCTCTGCTCCGGGACACGTAGGCCTCCTAGTTTTTAATTTTGACTTCGGGTCCACGGCAGGGGACCCAGGGGATCTGCTTTCTACAGATCACCCTTAGGATCTGAGGGTGATATTCAGTAGGCCAATTAGGGTGAGTGCACTCTATTTTGGGATTTATCCCTTTGGTAAATATTTCCCACCAAGTTTTCGAATCCTCAATTATTTTTCCCGTTTTTACTCCAATTTTTAGGGCCTGATTAGTTAATCTCTGTTCTCGTTGATAACACTGTTCGCAACTAGACCGAAGATTTATTCCATGTGCATTATGAACCCACCAGTCTTCTTTACATACATTACACTTTATGCAGATAAAGGGAAAACAAATACAAGTTTCAATTGGACAAAATATCAGGGTCTCACTCATCGAGTCCTTTGTAGGCTCTTATCTCACAATGTGTAGAGAGTTCTTTCAAGTTTTCCGAAGGGTGACTCGTAGATCCCCAGGAGGGCTGGTCACTTTCCAGGCCAGATCCTGTATAGGTCCCTTTACTCGGCTTGCGTGTGTCCACCCCTTCTCAGCAGTCCGAACAGCAGTTTCTGTAGTGATAAGAGCAACATAGGGTCCTTCCCAACGGGGGGGTCAAAGAAGATTCTTTCCATGATTTGGTTAGTACTTTATCTCCTGGTTGGATTTGATGCATGGCCACATCCAATGGAGGCCTTTGTACTACCATCCCCCGGGCCTGTAGTTGTTTTCCCCTTGCCATTAGCTGTATCAGGTAGGATTTTATCTTTAATTCTTCAAGCTGGGGGTGATCTGGTGGTATTTCTAAATCATAGGGCATCCCATATAACATTTCGAAGGGAGAAATACTTACATCGGTTCGGGGTAGAGTTTTGATATTTAACAATGCTAAAGGGAGACACTTTATCCATGACATTTTGGTTTCTAACATCAATTTGGTAAGGTTTGTTTTTGGTTTTGGTTTTGGTTTTTTTGGTTTTTTTTTTTTCTCCATTCATACGTTCAACTTTTCCTGAGCTCTGTGGGTGCCACGGAGTGTGGTATTGCCACTGTGTACCCAGGGCAGCCAAAGTCTCTTTGGCTACTCTAGATACAAAATGTGGACCCCTATCTGAGTCTATTGCTTCTATTGCTCCATACCGAGGTATAATTTCTTCAAGTAGTATCCTTGTTACTGTGTGAGCTGTGGCTCGGGCTGTGGGAAAGGCTTCTACGAATTGGGTTAAATGATCTATAATTACTAATAAGTATTTATACCTCCCCACCTTTGGTAATTCGGTAAAGTCTATTTGTATTCTTGCAAAAGGTCTATGAGCCAATTCTCGCCCCCCATATACTTGTTTCCTTATTTGATGTTTATTTACTTTTTGACAAACGAGACATTCTCCTATCACTCGTTTGGCTATATCATATATCCCAATGTACATGTATTTAGTTGCAAATTGATCCACTAATGCCTGAGTTCCCCAATGAGTGTTTTTATGGAATTGCTGCATTATCTTGGTATCTATGGGCTTTGGGAGAACTTCTCGGCTATCCGGGAGTTCCATTTTCCATTAGCTTTCTGTTTAATCCCCATTTGATTTAATTTTGCTTGTTCTTGAACAGTAAAGCTTAAAATTTCATAGGATTTTCCATGGAAAAAGCACTACTTAAACCCTGGTCTTTCACATACACATTCTATGCCGTCTACCCCGAAATCGTCCCAGCAAGCATAACAGGGGAGGTAATTATCTCCACAATTAACACACCGCTTTCTGTCCTCTATCGGATCATCCAAGTGCAGTGCTAATAGCGCTGCTCTCTTTGCCTCTTGATCAGCAAGGTTATTCCCCCGTACTAAAGGATTTAGCCCCCTCTAGTGTCCCTTTAAGTGTACTACCGCAATTTCGCTGGGCCCTCGTATAGCTTGTAAAATTTGTGATATTAACTCCTGATGTACTAGGTCCTTCCCCCGAGAATTGATTAAGCCTCTCTCTTCCCATATTTTCCCAAAGGTATGCACTACTCCGAAGGCATATCTAGAATCGGTATATATAGTTCCCACTTTTTCTTTTAGTAATTGTAAAGCCTTTACTACTGCATATCATTCGCATGCCTGTGCATATTCACTTTCCTCCAAACTAAAGGGTCCCTTTGAATTGACATAAATGTTTAAGGCTTGACAGACCCATTCTTCAAAGGACCCAAAAAAACCAGGCCAATAGAGATGGTTGCCCCTGATTTGTTTCCCTCCCCAAACCTCCATACAATAATAAATCATTTCTACTTTGTCCTTACTCCGCCTAAAGGGGTAATTTTCCCAATGGTTTAACATCAAGCCTAAAGGGCTATCTGGTGGTATTTGGGGGTACCTCACCTCGGGTCCCACACCACCCATGGGATCAGAAGGCTTGCTCTTCTTCTGTCCCATCTTCCGGAGCGCCTTCACAACTCACACAATTCGTTTTTCCCCCTTTTCGTGACCCAGTCCCTCGCGGGATATGGGAAATGCACTACCGGGGGGTCCGCGCTCGCTTCGCCCTGCTGGGCGTCTCACACACCACGCTCCGGGAAACCCAACCCCAACCGAACGGTAACCGGCCTATACTCACGCAACCCTGCGTCTTCGTCCGGGGCTTCGTGCACAAAGATTACGGGGTTACCGGTATTCTTTTGCTTGTTGCCGAGTTTTGGAGCTCGTCGGTAGAGGGCGTGATGTGATAGCACTCAGCCGGGGCTGCTGAACTCAGCGGGGCGCGCCTCCCCGTATGGGGCTTCCCACCAGATTGCCTCTATCCGAGTCACGGCACCAATTTTGTTATAAGTAGATTTCTCAAATTGATGTGAGTCAGAGCCAATCAAAATTTCAATTGTTTACTTAGCAAGCGGCAATAAGCAAAACAGCGCTGGGCGGCCGGGGAGTCCCTGCTCCACCAACGGCGCGCACTCACTTCCCGAGGGTCCGTCTTTTTTATATCCTCCGCCTTCCGTTATCGGGTCTCTCTGAGAGGTGTACCCTGCGTCTGCGCACTTTGCAGCTAGGGGGTCGCTCCATCCGGGTCTTCCTCGCGTCACCAGCTCCTCGTATTTCCTGCTTTCCTGAGAGTGGCTCACAAAGCTTTTGTTTATATCTTGCAGAGTATAGACACTTCCCCTTTGTCCTTCTCCCCTTTGTCTTTCTCCCCTTTGTCCTTCTCCCCTTTCTCCCTCTTTTCAGTCTTTTGCACAGTAGGAGTCCTTGCTTCAGCATTTCGACTTAGATAAGCACTTACAGTCAGTTAGTCGTTACACAATGTAATAGTTAAGATTAAGCTTAGGCTTACATAGTTTATGGAATAACATGTCACGAGCTCCCAGTATCTTTAATGGAATTTGATGAACAAACAGTTTACTGTCTATCACATTCCACAAGCTTATTTCCATGAGAGATGAGGAAAAATGTGGAGCATGGGTTCTGTGCATATATTGAGGGGGAATGGGGTGCACCAACCCCCTTGTCCAATTGAGTCGGTGGTCATGCTCATGCTGCCCACCTTTGTTTTTTCCTTCATTCCCAGAATTTTGCTGACTTCATGTTTCTTGAGCAATCATCTGGCTTCTGGGGCAAAAATGATCACGTCTTATCAGTTCTTATCACCTCTTCAATGGTGAAGGCATAAAGTTGTTAGCAAGGCCTACATGGTGTCTGGCCTACACAATAGAGACAGTGATTAGTGGTCCTTGTGCTTGATGAGAAACATTTGGTTTCACTCAGTCCAGTTTCCCCCACCTTGAGGCCTATCTGAGGAGTTTGTTAATACAACTGCAAGGGAGCGGGGGGGGGCATCCTTCGATACACTCCTGCTTCCTTGGGTGACATTCTTTAGACTAATCACAAAAGCCACAGCCTGTCCTTGAGGTTTTCTGTGTGGATGAATGTTTGAGGCATTACTTCCATCAGTTCCTTACAGAGGGCCACAAAAATGATCAGAGGGATGGAACACCTCTCCTATGAAGAAAAGCTGAGCGAGTTGGGGTTGTCCAGCCTGAAGAAGAGAAGCCTCTGGGGAGATCTTATTGCAGCCTTTCAATACTTAAAGGGAGCTTATGAGAAAGATGGGGAAAGACTTTTTAGTAGGGCCTGTAGCGACAGGACAGGGATTAATGGTTTTAAACTAAAAGAGGGTAGATTCAGACTAGGTATAAGGAAGAAATTTTTTACTATGAGGATGGTGAAACACTGGCACAGGTTGCCCAGAGAGGCTGTAGATGCCCCACCCCTGGAAACATTCAAGGTTAGATTGGATGGGGCTCTGAGCAACCTGATCTAGTTGAAGATGTCCCTGCTCATTGCAGGGGGGTTGGACTAGATGACCTTTTAAGGTCCCTTCCAACCCAAACTATTCTATGATTCTATGACTGATCTTTATTTCTAGCCAGAATGAAAATTATTAGTGCCCTACAGAAGAGTCACCTTTTACTTATATAAAATACGAACACTCAGAGAAGGACAACTCTCCTGCTAGAGACAATGGGGAGACTGACTGGGTCAAAACACCTGGTCCTTCTCACAAATCTAATAAGTACCATTCTGTAGTCTATCCTATTCTTGCAGCAAGGAGAAGTCTCTGCTGCCTTTACAATACCGTTCTTTTCTCAGCCCCTCTCTGCTTTGTATCAGAGTTAATGGTAAGACCTGGGGGAACATCTTCGCTAGGAGCAGATGCCCTGGAGATGAGCAGGTGGGGTACTGCTGTTGTCTTCACAAACTCTGAAAAAAAGCCAGTGGAGACTTAAAATAGTTTGGGATTTCAGTAGTTTGTCTGTATTCCCTTTAATTAACACCCATCTGATGTAAAGGTAAGGTTTTAAGGTCACCATTCACTATATGAGAATGCCAGCAACGTGACTCTACACCAGCTTCCAACAGTGGAGAAGAGTAGAGTTCTAGCAAGTCCCAGAGGCACTTTCAGGGACCTGAGAAATTTATGGAGTAATCTGCTGAGAAAATAACATTGAGGACCCAAAACCATCTGGGTGAGAAAGACCCCAGGAAAACTTCTCTCACAACTGGTCTCCTCCCTTTCGGAATTTCCCTGGGAAGCAGGGGTCCTGGCGGAGGGACTACCAGTATACTGCCCCCCGCCTAAGAAGCTATTACAGTAGTCAACATTTCAGGTAGAGCTAGAAAGTAGAAGAGGGTAGGAGAATGTAAGAGAGAATGTTTATTTGCAGTGACATAACTGTCCTGTCTACACAGGATATGAAGACAAGAATTCAGAAACTGTTCTGCTGATTAAGGATACCAATTAAACTCGGACACCAGAGTGAAAAGAGTAGGTGTATTTTACTGGGGATAACCAGATAATGTAACAGAGTAATACAGAAAACATGCAGTAAGAAAAAAGCAGAACAGTGCACTTAAAGCAACAAACAGGAAAATACAGGGTAATGCATCAAATCATTACTACACGAGAGAGAGAGAGAATAGTAATTAAGAGAAATACATCACCACTTGCATATATTATCATCATCATCCAGATCCGCAGTCGCTGGGCAGCCCCGGTTACAGCGAGGATTTGGAGAGCCTGTCCCGGCAAGTGGGAAATCCTACGCGGTGCGTCCACCCGTAGGTGAGGCATCCAAAGTCGCTGCAAACGGGCCCAGGCTTATATACCAGAGATCGACAAGCCAGAATAGCTGGCACCTTTGTTTTGAGCAGAAAGTTTCTGGTTTCATTCTCCTGTTGGATTCCACCCGAAGCTTGGCCAGGGCTCGGGGGGGAACCAAGGGAGTTTCTAACAAGGCCAAATATTTAGGTTCTCAGCCTTGAAGAAGGCTGCGAAAGGAAAGTTGAATACATTCTCTCCTCACTACTGATTATATTTTGTCTTTCACTAGCGAGTTTACATATTTTATTAATGACTACATGCTAAGTTAGCAGCTTCAGCTTGGGGCCTGTTGTTCAGGCTGCAGTATTTCAATGCTTTAGCACTTTTTACACCAGCATAAGTGGGTTGTTATAACTTAGTACAATACCTACTAGCACAATGGTTATCAGTTATAAAATATACAGGATTCATCTATAGGTCAACTCTGGCTTGGGCCTGTTGTCCAAGCCTTAGCACTTCATTCGGTCCTTTGACCTATAGGTGAATCATGGCTCTCAAACCATTTCTATGGTTAGTGACATTAGTTTTCGTTCATCAGTTGATGATGTCTCGTCAGGCATGTCCTGATCCAATATCGGGGAAGGTTCTTAAATGATGCTAGGAGTGAACTTAAGACACAAATGAGGTTAGATGCCATACAACCTTGTAAGCTCTATTTCCCGTAACAGGCAATAATAGCGATAGGACAGAGAGAAGAAGAAAAAGTCAGAATACCTAAGCGAGCAAACGGAAGAGATGCAGCAAGATCAGTTGCCACCACCACGAATCCAGTGACATCCCATTGTCTCAGTCTCGGTGCAGGTGATAAGGTTGCTCCAAGCTCCGCCAAGAGAGAGATGATGTCGAAATCCTGAAATTTCAGGTCCGAGCCCCGAGAGAGGAATACGCAGCCCTTTTATTGTCCCAGTCCCCACAATTCCTCAAAAGAGTCTGCCCATTTCCACGGAGCTCATTGTCATACATGCCGCCCCATGTTCTTCCATGTGCACATGCCCAGGTGTTCACGGTGGTCTCCACTTGGCTCACGCACAAGCGCAGCTTGACAGGCATTGCCAAGGATGTCATTGTTCTGGCTTCAGGCAGATATGGTGGTTTCTTCGGGAACAGTTCATCTCCTTCAGAGTGTACTTTGCCACGGCAACAGGATGTTGAGGCCAGGTAGTGGTAGTGGAGCAGCAGCAATGTCGAGACAAGCACAGTCTAACACAGTCTTTTACACCATCCTGTGGCTCGACATCGCTGTCCTCGTGGTGGCACGAAGGATAGATATATAAAGAGAGAGAGAAAGGATAGAAATAACACGCAACATGATAACTAATAACATTTCTAACGGATATATAAATGTTCCATTAATAAACATGTAACTAATAATATCTTTAACAAATACGAATATCTTCAGTTAACAAGCATATAGCTAACAACATCTCTAACAAATATGACATGCTCAAAATTAACTAACTCTACAAAATCAAAACATTTTATAAGACTATATAGTAAATTGGAATCACCACTAACATGTGATCCATTATTTTTCCACGGTTCTGGCAATGTACCACTGAGTGTTTGCGGCCCTGGCAGTCCACGCGGTCTGCTGCCCTGGTCTGCCGAAGTTGGGGTCAGCATACGCAGCAGGAAAATTGGTTTCCACGCCCCCTTATCCCAAAGCACATGCGTCGTCTGGGCCTAGAAACTTCTATCCCAGATTCAAACAAAGGTAAATGAGTAAAAACACTACAAATAGCAAATAAACCAATATTAACACTAACAATGGTTAGCAACATTTTAACCAAACATATAATAAAGGCAACAGTAACAACAACTGTGTCAATTAAAAATATTTTAACTAAACATATTTAACCAAAATGTGTCTGAGGCTGGGCCTAAGGATGTGTTCCCGGTCTTTGGGAATTGGGGGAAGAAGGTGGTTGTCTGCATGAATAAGCACAATTACAAGACAGTTTACATGGACAATGACAAGATGAACACTTACATACCACAAGAGAAAATATAGCAAGAGCTAACAGAGCAACCTCCACAAAATTAAGTATCAAAAGGGGATAAATTCTGGTTGTTGTTGTTGTCAATTGTGGAGCTGAAGATGGTGGTCTGGCTCGCTGGAGCTGGGGTCTGCCTACGCAGCAGGAAAATGTATTTCCACGCCCCAGCCCAGAGCACATGTATAGTTTAGGCCTTGGTATTTCCATCTTGCCTTCATGGGCTCAGTCATGACCTTTTAAAGCCCAGGCCCCATTAGCAAAGGGACCTTCCCCTGATTTGGCATCTATTGTTTGCTCATAATACTGGCAACAGAATGACCAAAAATCACAAATTCACTTTCCTCCCATTCTTGGTTAACACTTCGGAAGCCGGAGCTTCCCCCGGAACCAAGGGAGAGGGGAACGGTCACCCAAAGCAATTTTGCAATGATAGACAATACATCCTAAAAACATGAATAAAACAACATCAACACTATACAAAAATTTAAATTCACATAAGGATCCCCCGTCGTGACTCAGGATATCTGTCTCCGGGGGGTTTTACCTGCAAGAAAAAGGAAAGAAAAGCTTCTCGGTTCATTTTGAGAACCGGAAGTGGGTTATAATTAGAAGGATGGGATAATCTACCTTGTATTAATTTTGTGCTCCTTTCCATGAGCATCTTTGGCTTTCCAGGTGTACTTGTTTATTGGGGTATCCGATACCAATGGTACTGCTCCCACCGTGGGGAGTTCGACTAAGACAGGTTGTCCTGGCAAAGGAGATGGATTTCTGGGGTGGTCAGGGCCATGTGGGGCTGGCATGATTGTTGGAGCCTTTGGACAGAATGCTGTGATCTTTGGGCATCCATTTACTGACACATTTAACTTCACTTCTCCTTTCTGCAGAGGCCATAAATCAAAAGCCTTTTGAATGGTTTCTTTAGCTAATTCAAAAGCAGCTTGTTGTTCATTTCTCCATTCAAATTCATATTTTTTTCCTTGTCACCTTGTACCAAGGGGTTAAAATTTATCCCAAATGGGGAATATGTTGCCTCCAGAAGCCGAATAGCCCAATAAATCTTTGAGCTTCTTTTTGTCTTACGGTCCAGCAAAAACTAATGTCTTTTTTTGTTTTTGCTGGGCTTTAGGCAGTATTTCTCGATGCCCACAGTGCCACTGAATTCCTAGAAACTTCACCGTCTAAGATGGTCCTTGGATATTTTTTGTTTGTTTGTTTCAGGGTTAATTTCTCAACCCTTCTCCTTTCATGTGATCTACCACTAATTCAAGAACGTGTTGTACCTCCTCATCATCATTTCTTTGAATTAAAATATCATCTATACAGTGACTTAATTGTGTGTGAGGAGGCAGCTGTATTTCATCTAAGTGTTCAGCTACAATTCTATGGCAGATAGTGGGGCTGTGCAACCATCCTTGTGGTAATCTAAAGTATATTGCCGGCCCTGTCATGTGAAGGCAAATTGATCCCAATGCTCTTCTGCAATCGGAACAGTAAAAAATGCACTAGCTAAATCTATAACAGCGTACCCAGTTCCTGGATGTTTCTGAACTTCTTCTATTAAAGTGACAGTGTCCGGCACAGCTGCTGCAAGCGGTGGAGTATGTTTGTTTAGTTCTCTGCAATCCACCGTCATTCTCCAGGATCCATCACTTTTCCTGACAGGCCATATCGGATTGTTTCACACAGTGGTGGTCAGCTTTAAAGCTCCTACATCTAATAAATCTCTAATTGTCTGTGATATCTCTTCATGTCCTCCCGGAATTCTATACTGCTTCATTATGACTAACTTAGTTGCAGCCGGGATCTGCACAGGAGGCATTTTTACTTTACCAATTGTAACAGGTCTGGCACTAATACAGGGTTTAACTCCAAATTGATACTGACCATCAGAAAGATTTAAAGTTAGTCTTTTACAATCTCTATACCTTTTATATATCCACAAATGGGGACAATCATGACTGAATATAATCATTTTGGGAGGTTTCTTATTTTTATTTCTATTTGTGTTTGTACAGCTGTCATGTCCCGCTCAGACAAGGGGGACAAGTGACTCAGATTCGCAAATCCCCAATGGAGCGGACAACAAGTCTCCAAGTCTAAACATTTATTAACTACTCACAATGTACTAATTGAACACACGATAGTTGGCTAAGTATATAGCAAGTTGTGGCAAGCAATATAATATGCCTTGCATTTCTTAATAGGAAAGGGAAAAGAGGGAGATAGAGGGAATGGGGAAATACAGATCACCGGTCTGGGTTTCTGCGCTGATCCTGCCGACGAGGGTTCCGAGAGGCACAGGAGACATCCGTCTTTTTCGCTGGCATCCGTCTTCTTCGCTTCACTGCACTCTCTCTCTCCCGGGCCGCGCCCCCCCCCCTTCTTGATTTATACCCACTTTCCTTGGGTCCATCCCCTAGGTCGACCCACATACCTACGTATCCCATGTACGGGGAGGGGTAAGGTGTTTCATGGGATGATGTAATTAGCATGATCATGTTAGCCCTCGTTAGCATATTGAGGGGTGTTAACTTTAATATGCATTTCGTGGATAATGAAGCAAAGGTCATTCACCGGACAGATGGCCCTTGAAGTTTTGGCCAGGTGCACCAGAGCAGAGCCGTCCTGTCTCCACAGGGCTCCCTCCTCCAGCTGCATCCTGTGTTATTCGGGCAGCCTTATCAGCTTCGACCTCCACACTATCCACCCTGTGACTCATAGTTTTGACTTGTGAGTGTTTGAGGCATTTCTTTGATCAGCCTCAACTTTTGCTTTCTCAGGCTGTTTTTCTTAGTTTCTCACAGGCCTGGTTTCTCGTCTCTCACATCCCACCCCGTGACTCAAACACTCCAAGTTCTTCTTTGACCGTTGTGATCCCAAAATTATAGGGAAAAGGAAGACAGAAGGTGAGAGAGCATATAGCTAATTGCTGCAAGGCATACTATTAAAAGCAAAAATTTGCATAATATCACAATACTAATATTTACAAGCCATCTTCCCCACCCCGTGAGTCCTGAGGATCCCAGTGATGTGACCCATGACCCAGGGTTCCATCCATCAAACTAGTCCATCAGTCAATAAAAAGGTTCTCACTTCCCGTTGTTGATCATCTTCATCATGGCACGGTCTCCTCTATAGAGGTGGTGGCATTGTGGATGGTGATGTAGCATTCTCCCTCAGTTAGATTCAGCACACCGCACAGTCCATGTTCCTTCAGCAATGCTAGCCGGATTCTGCAACGCCATCTTAGATGCTTGTTGGGTCTGCACTTTTAATTCCTTAAAGGCATATCTTGTTAGTACATAGAATTGCTAAGTTAAATTTTCTAAAACTATTTGAGGTTACACAATGACATTATCAGGTCTATAAGGATTTAAATGGGAATACAATTTAATATTCAGGTACAATTCATTAATGCTTAATTTGTGGGATCAGACCCCTTCAACTAGTCTTTGATGACTGCATCTTGCTGTTGATGGATGTGGTGTTGTAAGGACCACATACAGTTATATGAGCTAGCACTGTGATCTGTTTGGTATTTGCAAGCACCAGTTTGCAGTCACAGGTGGCTCACAGGCTTCCTTTATTTTGGAGGTGATTCCCAATAAGGTAACTTAAGGCACAACTCCAGGTTAACCTTCTAATAAGTGAACTCATTAAATGTACCTGTAAAATTTCCTGGATTGTTGATTGTAATTGATTGGCAATGATTTATTCCACACTCAGCAGGTATGATTCCACAAATTATATAATAATGTAAGCAGATTACAAATAATAACTAGCCAATAATGCCTACAACCATTGAAAGTGCTAAAAGTAACATAGGTCTCCTGTTGTCCAGGATCAATGCTCTGTAAAACACATATATACATGACAAAACAATGATGGTTAGAAAGAAGGGACAATCCCCCTGGTATTGATGCGGTATTCTTTCCCATGGGCATCAGTAGCCACCCATGAACAAATATTGATGGGAGTTTTTAGGGTTAGGGGTACTTGCCCCACGGTGGGCAAGTCTACTAGAACAGGTTGTCCAGGATAATGGAGCGGGTTTGCAGGGTCTTTAGTCTCTTTTTTCCTGGCGAGTATGGACAGAGGCTTAGGACAGAACGCGGTAAGTCGTGGGCACCCATTAATTCCCCACCGGCTGTTTATCTTCATTACTGCGTCTGGCACCCGTTGTGGCCATCCTGGTTCGAGGGGTTTTAGGGCCTGCTTTAGAAGTCCATTGGTGCGTTCCACAATCCCATTTGCTTGGGGATAGTATGGAGTATGGAAAATCCACTGAATTCCTTCATCTTGAGCCCACTCCTGAACCACCCCGGCAGTAAAGTGACTACCGTTGTCTGATTGGATCGATTTGGGCTTAGGCAAGCAGCTAAACCAGCGTTTTAACCCCTTCACCGTATTTTCTGCAGTTGCTCGAGATACAGCTTCTGCTTGGGTTAGGCCCGATACTATTTCCACCCCCACCAATACATAACGTTTTCCCTCGGAGAGCCGGAAAGGGCCAATATAATCCACCTGCCAGGCATCCCATAGTCCCTTGTTGTCCCTTAGGTGTAGGGGTTGGTCCTTAAGAGGGTTGTGCTCTCCCAGCCGAGTACGACATAGACTACACGCTGAAATAATGGTATTGCACAGTTCCCTGGTTACAGACCATCCTCTGCTTATTGCCTCTTTAAACAAATCTTTGCTTCCTGAATGACCCCGCTTTACATGCAGCCATTCCAGTAAGTGTTCCCATTTCTCCTCCTCACCTTCTGTAGCCATTCTCATCAAACGAGTCATTGAATCCACCTGGTTGTTTAGCAGGTGGGCAGGGTGATTTCCTGACTGGTGTGCAGCAACCCATCCTACTAAAAAGGACTTCCATTTTGCAATGTTTAAGATTTCCTCCCACTTTTCACACTGCCACACTGGTACCCGATTTACTTCCCAGTGGTTTTGTTCCCAAAATGTAAGCCATTCAGTACATCCCTTGAATACGGCATAGGAGTCTGTGTAAATAAATCCTGGTTCTGTAGTCTCAGCTTCTTTAACAATCACGCTCCATACCGCTGTTAACTCTCCCACCTGAGCACTTCCCTCACCCTCTGTTATGATTTGGTCCCCCCGAGTCAACATGCAGTGCTACCGCTTGGTATTTCCATACCTTTCCCTCTCTTCTAGAAGATGCATCGGTGAACCATACATTCTTTAGATGGGTTTCAAATGGGGGAGCAGGTTTTATGTATGAGGGAGGAGGTTCAGGGTGGTCGGAAGGTGGATCTTGTATTTTGAGCACTTTGGGTGCCCCCTCCTCTATCTGATATGTGTGGCAGTAATGATCTAATTGTGCATACCACTTCCTCACTGTGTCTCGCTGCGCAACCCCCACAGGAGGGGGGGTTCCGGCCAGTACTGGTTTCAGGACCTTAAAGGGTCCTCGTAGAATGATTAGTTGCTGCCTTATGATTTTTTCATCTTCCTGCAAAGCTAGGGTAACCACATAAAGACCCTTCTCCCAGATCGAGTAACGCTTTTCTGCATCTTTGAAACTGCGCGAATGAAACCCTATAGGGCGAGTGGTACCCTCCGGCCCACGTTGCCACATATGTATGGATAGTCCATGAATTGCAAAACCCCACTCAATTTGGAATGGATCTGTTGGATGTATCGGCCCTAAAGCCTGATATACTCCAGCCTCAAAGATTAACAGCTTTAAGGCTTCTTCATGGACAGGAGTCCAGTCCCAAATAGCCCTTTTGCGTGTCAAATCATATAAAGGACGAGCTATGATGGAAAAATCGGGGATATGTTTCCTCCAAAATACCAGCAAGCCTAAGGCATGTTGCAGCTCCTTCTTATTTTCAGGGCTCTTTACTTCTTCCAGGGTAGTTAAAGTTTCTGGGGGAATACACACTGTTCCTCCCCGCCACCAAATACCCAGAAACTTTACCTCAGAGGATGGGAGTTGTACCTTTTCAGCTGGAATTTGGAGCCCTAAATTTTCTAGGTGGGTGATTATCTCTGTCTGGGTCTGTCCCACTGCAGCAGCATCAGAGCCACCAATCAGAACATCGTCAATATATTGATATATCCTGACCCCTTCCCTTGGAGGGATTTGAGCAAGCTCCTGTGCTAGTGCATAATGAGCGATGGTCGGCGAATGGCAGTATCCCTGGGGGAGACATGTAAAAGTAAATTGCACGCCTTCCCATGTAAAGGCAAAGCCATCTCTGTCTGCCTCCTGTATGGGGACCATAAAGAACATATCTTTCACATCAATAGTTGCTAAGATCTGGTGGGCTTGTTCCTGTATGGTTGCAATCAGTTCAGCTATG
Source organism: Strix aluco (assembly GCF_031877795.1). NCBI lineage: Eukaryota > Metazoa > Chordata > Aves > Strigiformes > Strigidae > Strix > Strix aluco. Next base: position 31,172,223 of record NC_133970.1, read on the forward strand.
TTAGGCACTGCAGCTGTTAGAGGACCTGTATTGGCATTTAATTGCCGATAGTCAATTGTCAGACGCCACTTTCCGTTAGGTTTACGGACTGGCCACACTGGGGAATTATAGGGTGAGTGAGTTGGAACGATTATCCCTTGCTCCCGCAGCTCTGCTATTACCGGAGTGATCCCCTCCCTTGCACCTAACGGTAAGGCGTAAGGTTTCACATTAACAGTTTTAGAAGGAGGAAGCGCAGGCGCTTGCTGTAAAAGTCTTATAGAGGCAGTTGGGGACCCAAATTTCCATTCCCTTCCTTTAGAATCCACCCAGGCTTGTCCCTTCAATAGGTCAAGTCCCAGGATATTTGTGGGGAAATTTCCCAGGATCATAATAGCCTCTGTTGCAGTTTCATTCCCAGGTAACCAGCATTTCACCCGAGCAGTCGGCTGTGGCTTAGAGTCCCCGAAAACATCTGTAACCCAGATCTGCTTTTTGTCAGCAATTATGCCATTGCGCTTGGGAACCTCAGCTTGGAGTGCTGAAATCTGAGCACCCGTATCTACTAGAAACGTAACTGGAGTTTTAAAGGGACCGAGCGGAAAGGTAATCAACAAGTCTCCTTTAGTATTCTCTGTGAGCCTCCTTAAGTGGACCCACCCGCCATCCCCCGGCTCACTTACTGGGGATGGCGCATCCAGTTTCCCGACCCTAAATCAATCAAGTCCTCTTCAGGGGCAGTTGGTGTTTGAGAAGCAATTACCACCATCTCGTTAGTTTCCAGCTCTGTCCCTCCCTTTGCCCGAAAGGTCCGCTCGGTTGGGGGGGGCAGCTTTCTTTTGTCTTTCCAGGCTCGAATGAGCTTTTCTAAAACTGTAGTAGGCATACCATCCATTAACTCTCGGGGAATCCCCTGTCCAATTCCCTCAGTCCAACAGAGGTTTCTCTTTGCTCTTAAAACTTGCGGAGGGGAAGGAGGCGGATTTTCCTGCTGTTCCACTCTGCGTACCGAGGGCTTAGGTTTACCCGTTCCCCTGGTAAGGCCCATTCTCCGGCCATAATTTATTAAGTCCTGAGCTATCTCTCCCCAGGTCATGGCTTCTCCCCCCGCCCGTCTCCCCCCTCGCGGGGCTAATGCATTCCGCAAACGATCTTGTAATTGTACTGCATGTGATTTCAAAGAGTCCGGCAAGCCCCGAATCAGGGGAGTCATTTGATCAGGGTTAGCAATTAATAGCATCGGGGAAGGCTGCTGCGGAACCAAACGCCTGTCATGCATTAATTGGAGACAAGCAGCCTTCTGCAGACTTTCAGTCAAATGATTTACGGTTGGGGTCTCAATACATACTGGATCCCCCCTTTCCAAGGGGTCCAGACCCCCAGCCCAATAAGCAGCTCGTTGAGTTAACGACCATGGCTCTCTCTGGTCATCAGTAACTAAGAAAAGCCCTGGCCCCCAGTACCCCTGGGCCTCATCTTCTGATAACAAAATTCGGTCGCCACCAGTCAAAGATACCCTCCACACGTATTCAGTCTCAGTTTCCTGAGCTCGTCTGGTATATTTCTCCTGAATTTTTGCCAGCTCAGTCGCTGGATATGGTGTAGTTCGAATGGTGACCTGTGGAGCTCTTCCACCCTGACCCTCGGTGGTCTCCATTTTAATTAATGGTCTTAAATTTGCCCCCTCATTTTTGGGGTAAAAAATTTCTCGGCTTATCTCTAAATCCTTTGTTGGATACAAGGGTCTGGCTGCTGCTTTTGCCAGACTCGTAACTCCCTGTTCACTATCCGGAACAGAGCCGAAATCTGTCCGGTTGCAGGTTTCTTGTTCATTCCCCTCTTTTTCGGACCGTGCGATTTTTTCTCGGTCCAAGGCATCTAACAGAGCCATGTGAAATCGCTGAGAGGTGTTACGCTCATCAGCTAATTGGCTTTTCAGAACTTCAGTTTGCTCTTGCCAGAGTTTAGCTTTTTGTTCAGTAACTTTACGTTCCTCAACCAATTGATCCTGGAGAGCTTTTACCAGATCTTGTAAGGATTTGATCATTTCCCCTTCTAATTGTTTCTTAACATGTTTATCTTTTTGGGCTGCAGTCAGTGCTGCCCCTAATACAGCGCACACTACAGCTTTTCCTTTGCCTGGTCGCGACCCTTGCACCCCCGCAAGTGCACTGATATAGCTTGCCACTGCTTCTGGATTATGCCAATTATCATGGGCCCAAACCTCTACTAAATGAGGAGGACAAGCCTTATACTCCTTCAGTTTCTCAAAAATAGGGGAGCAGTCAAGCACCGACATTTCCTGGCCAGTCATGGCTTGCCACTGCTCGAACCTCTCCTGGCTTAGAGCTGAGAGGTCACTTCCCGATTCTCCCTGTCCTTATCGGATAGAGAATCGGTATCCCTCCGACCCTTTCCCAGCATATAGCTGAGGGGCCAATTCCCAGTTCTCCCTGTCCGAGTTGCTTGGATAGAGAACCAGTATCTCATAAGACTTTCCGACACCGAAGGGGATCCTGCCGACTACGCCAATTATAATGTCACGTCCCGCTCAGACGAGGGGGACAAGTGACTCAGATTCGCAAATCCCCAATGGAGCGGACAACAAGTCTCCAAGTCTAAACATTTATTAACTACTCACAATGTACTAATTGAACACACGATAGTTGGCTAAGTATATAGCAAGTTGTGGCAAGCAATATAATATGCCTTGCATTTCTTAATAGGAAAGGGAAAAGAGGGAGATAGAGGGAATGGGGAAATACAGATCACCGGTCTGGGTTTCTGCGCTGATCCTGCCGACGAGGGTTCCGAGAGGCACAGGAGACATCCGTCTTTTTCGCTGGCATCCGTCTTCTTCGCTTCACTGCACTCTCTCTCCCCCCCCACCCTTCTTGATTTATACCCACTTTCCTTGGATCCATCCCCTAGGTCGACCCACATACCTACGTATCCCATGTACGGGGAGGGGTGAGGTGTTTCATGGGATGATGTAATTAGCATGATCATGTTAGCCCTCGTTAGCATATTGAGGGGTGTTAACTTTAATATGCATTTCGTGGATAATGAAGCAAAGGTCATTCACCGGACAGATGGCCCTTGAAGTTTTGGCCAGGTGCACCAGAGCAGAGCCGCCCTGTCTTCACAGGGCTCCCTCCTCCAGTCCCATCTTGTGTTATTGGGGCAGCCTTATCAGCTTCGACCTCCACAGAATGCACCCTGTGACTCATAGTTTTGTCTTGCGAGTGTTTGAGGCATTTCTTTGATCAGCCTCAACTTTTGCTTTCTCAGGTTGTTTTTCTTAGTTTCTCACAGGCCTGGTTTCTCGTCTCTCACAACAGCTTTAATTTATTTTCCTCCTAAACCTGTAATAATTACAAGTTGTCCTTTAAATTTCTTGGGATTCCAATATATTAAGGAGGCCTCCGCTCCAGTGTCAATCAGGGTATTTACAGTTTGCGGGGACTACTTGTTCTAAAAAAAAAATTTTAAGCTCCACATGGGGTCGTCGGTCCTTCTGCACCCACTGCCCTGGAGCTTGGCCATTAATTCTTTTGTACTGATCATAGTATTGATTCACTTCCTTTGCCTCGTGCAAAGGGTACAAGTCAGAAAACGGTGTCTAATCGTCTTTCACCCCCGGAAGCGGTGATCCACTTACCGGGGGGGGGAAGGGGGCCTTTCATGGGCAGATGGAGGGTCCCGTTGAGGTTCGAGAAGGGGTGCTGTGGGCTGAGTTGTCCCTGGATTCTTAGTTTTAGAACTCTGCACTCTCTTGCTAGGTTTATTCAGCCCTCTCTGTGTATATATTCACCACAGCTTGTCAGTTGGAACACTGTCAATTTTTTTTTTCACGAGACATGCCATTTTTTAGCAAAGCCATAAACATTTCCTTACAAGAAATCCTATTTTCACTGTCTTTAGGGCTGTCTCGAGTATCTTGATTCCCTGCACTCCTTCGGGGGTCCCACTCCCCAAGGTCACCCTGCTGCTGTATTTTTCTATTGCATCACAAAGGGGATTTCCTATCTCAGTAATCAAAAGAGTCGTGATAACATTTTTACAGTAGTACCACATCTCACACACTCACACACACTCTTAGATTAAACAGATCGATCTTATATTACCACACAAGGAGCTCCCTTACACCATCTACACAAACAACACAGAATTACACTTATAACCACAAGTACCACTAGGAAAATTATGACAAACAACAAATCTAAATTTAACACCATACGTACAATATACAAGTTCCAAGTCTCAGAGTCAATATCGGTGCCAATGGTCAAAGCAGACGATGAATCCAGCCCTCTCCTTTTCCTATACTTATATTGTGCTACTCGCACTGTGGCTTTCTCTGCCACTGTCTGATAAGTATCCAGCTTATCAGCAAGCAACTTATTCTGGCATTACAACATCACTATTTGACTCCATAAGTCACATATCTGTCGCTCCATCTGGGAGCGCTCCAACAACAGCCTCTCTTTACTCTGGTGTTGTTTTCTATATGCAGTTAACATAATCCACCCTCGTTTACTTGAATTTGTAGTCTCTTTTCCTTTTCCAATAGGTATCCTTTTCATATAATTTAGAACATCTAATGGTTTGGCTTCTTGCAGCCAGCTCTCCCATTGTTCACACGGTCCTCCGACCTGAGCCCACTGCTGGGCCCGCAAACTATAGGGAGGATTTTTCCAACCGGGAGTATCTGGTGGACTTGACAAATTACCTTTGAACTTAAATAATGGCATTTTTTGTCAGATCCCACTTCTGACACCAATTTGTGTTTTGCTTATTAAGGATAGCAAAGAAACTCGGACACCAGAGTGAAAACAGTAGGTGTATTTTACTGGTGATAACCAAATAATGTAACAGAGTAATACAGAAAACATACAGCAAGAAGAAGCAGAATAGTGCACTTAAAGCAACAAACAGGAAAATACAGAGTAATGCATCAAATCATTACTACACAAGAGAGAGAGAGAATAGTGATTAAGAGAAATACATCACCACTTGCATATATTATCATCATCATCCAGATCCGCAGACGCTGGGCAGCCCCGGTTACAGCGAGGATTTGGAGAGCCTGTCCCGGCAAGTGGGAAATCCTACGCGATGCGTCCACCCGTAGGTGAGGCATCCAAAGTCGCTGCAAACGGGCCCAGGCTTATATACCAGAGATTGACAAGCCAGAATAACTGGCACCTTTGTTTTGAGTGGAAAATTTCTGGTTTCATTCTCCTGTTGGATTCCACCCGAAGCTTGGCCAGGGCTCGGGGGGGAGACCAAGGGAGTTTCTAACAAGGCCAAATATTTAGGTTCTCAGCCTTGAAGAAGGCTGCGAAAGGAAAGTTGAATACATTCTCTCCTCTCTACTGATTATATTTTGTCTTTCACTAGCGAGTTTACATATTTTATTAATGACTACATGCTAAGTTAACAGCTTCAGCTTGGGGCCTGTTGTTCAGGCTGCAGTATTTCAATGCTTTAGCACTTTTTACACCAGCATAAGTGGGTTGTTATAACTTAGTACAATACCTACTAGCACAATGGTTATCAGTTATAAAATATACAGGATTCATCTATAGGTCAACTCAGGCTTGGGCCTGTTGTCCAAGCCTTAGTGAGATGAGGAGCTAGGAAATTAAAATAGGATATAGAAATTAGGCACTCAAGAAATGAAGGTATAACTTAGTTTAGAGATAAAGATGGAAGGCTTAGAGATCAGGCTAGGGGCTAGAGGCCCATTAGTTAAAAGATAACTAAGATTGAATAGGATAATAGATCATAGTCGATGGGCCAGAGAGCAGAACAATATGGAAACCTTGATTAATGGAAGCTGTGAGGGAATGCTTCCTGAGGGAATAGGAAGACAGCCCTAAAAAAACTGGTCAAAACCAACCCTATGGTCCGGCCTGAGTCCAGGAGGCTACAGAGACTGCGCAAGAAATCGAGGTAAAAAGTTCAACAGTGAGGAAGAGGAGTAACTTCATCTCTGCGACCCCAGCCCATGACCACCGGGACACACCGCGCAGACGCGACTAGGAGGAGACCGGGGCGGAACATATGAAAAAGACTTTCAGGCTCATTATAATACGAAGCGGGAATAGGTCATGCATATGTATAGGTGTATTATGAATATGTGATGCTTTGTAGCATAAAGCCAAGACCAGGTGCCACGAGAGGTGCGCACGTTTGTGGTGGAGCGATCCCCCGTGCGTCTCAGCGCTGAATAAACATACCTACTTTATAACCTTATATGTTGTGGAGTTATGTTTCCGCAAGTCATTTTGGCGACCCAGATGGGACGTGCTTTGCTCAGCTGCAGGATAGACTGAGGAGCGGACATCCTAGGCGTGCCTTGAGTCCTTTCTCGGAGGAACTCCGCTCCCAGCCACTCACTGCGGGGGCAAACAATGACCATCTACAGCTGCGGACAAACGGTATGTTTAACGAGGGAAGCCAATAAGTCGTACGCTTGGCTGGGGCTGCTGATAAATCGCGCAGAGACGTCTGGCGTACAGCACAGTCCCCGTATGGGAGGAGGGTACCCTGTATGTTGGTAAAGGGGATTCGCTGACCGATAGAGCGGCCGCTAGCGATCTTGGGAGTAGATCGAGTGAATCCGAGGTCACCGCTGCATCTCAGTTTTGGGAGCCAGGATGGACCTGCTAATGACTGTGTAAGAAGCAGGAAAAGGGTAAGCAGAACCTCTTGAGTGGTTTTGGTAAAACATTAACAGCTGTTGGAAGGATATCAACTGGCATGTAGTAACTGTGTATTTAATTTGTGAAATGCTAGGAATTTTATGTATGTTTAGGAAACCGTATTACCACCTAAAAACGTTTGTATGGTGTGCCCGGTACCGAGATACAACATCAGCAAATTGTGGATCCAAGAGTAAACAACTCAGACCAGTTATAAACAACATTATATTAAGCTAGCTTTTAGATGAGTAAATGAGTACCTGTGTGTGTGTGAGACGCAGCACAGCTGCGAAGCGAGTGTGGAGTTCTGATCTGCGGTTCCGTGTTCTCCACGAGGAGAGCGGCCGGAGACGAATGAAGCAAACGAAGTGTATGTCAGATTGTAAAAAGTGTTATTTGAGCCTGTGATTAATTTTTGGTGTCCGTATATACAAGTCCGAGGTTTTTCTTGTAATCCAGTCTTTGTGTTGAATGCCTCTGAAGCATGCAGGAATGAATGAATGAGTAGGAGGAGAAGGAATAGTGAGTCTCTCCTCCGGTGGTTTGGGCTGGAACCCAGTGATTATTTGAACGATGAGAGTGAGTGGATAAGAAGGGAAAACGGTCTATATCGATTGGAGGGATTATATGTAACCCCTCTAGCGAGACCTGTAGCATTAGATTGGGAACAACCCTCTGAAATCGCTCTTCTCCCAATTGAAGACAGAATTCCTTGTTTTGTTTGTGGATTAATACCTTATAACTTTTATAATAGAGGGGGTTACCATCAAGCCTGGGTATTGCTGGAGTGTAAGCTCTGTAAACAAAGGTGGTATTGTGCATCTGATAGGCGAAGGCCTGAATGCCCTAAATGCTTACCCGAAACGGCACCTCCGAATCTTTATAATTGGGAAAGGGCTAGACAGGAGTCAACAATAATAAAATTTGTATGTGGTAAGAGCAGCTTAATTCTAGAGCTTTGGGACGTATGGGAAAAGAACTGGGACAGAGTTAAGATACAGTGTAAGAAACGCTTTAAGTGGAAATTAAAAAGAAAATAATTTTTAAAAATGGGAAACACACAAGGGGGAGTTATAAAGAGCAGCCCTCTGGGATGCATATTGGCCCACTGGAAAGATATTGCTGGGACAGGAAACACAGAAAGCAAAAGAAATTTTGTTAAATATTGTAATCAATGGTGGCCACTATATGCATTAGAGAATGAAGCCAAGTGGCCGTTTAATGGGACTCTCGATTATAACACCCTTTTACAACTAATGTTGTTTTTGAGGAGAGAAGGGAAGTGGGATGAGGTATCATATGCAGACATGTTTTTCACTCTCCAAAATCATCCAGAGTGGCAAAGGGACCGCGGGATTGTACCTCCACAGGACCCTTTGGTACTCGCCCTTGAACAAGATAATAAAAAGGAACTTAAAGGCAAACTGAAACGGTGTTGCTCAGCGTGCAGTATTGGGCAAAGATGCACTAGAGCAGATAAGATTCATCAGGCACCAGAGCAGGATCTAACCGATTTGTTTAAGCCTCCCCCTCGACCACAGGAACAGGATGAGGACTCGGATGGACCCTCCACTCCCCCGGGTAGTCCAGTATCCTCCCACACCAGGAAAAAGTCTGCTCCAATGGTCTTGCAGGCACCTCTCCGAGAGGCAGTAGGACCTAACGGAGGGACAATGTTAATTAAGGTACCTTTCTCTACTACTGATTTAGAGGCATGGAAAAAGGTTGCCAGGGATTGCCGTAACGATCCGACAAGCGTGACCAGATACTTTCAGTTTATTGTAAAACAACATAATCCTGACTGGAATGATATACAGCTATTGTTAGATCATTTGACTGAGACGGAAAAGCAACTAGCTTTAAAAACTGCAGGGAATTTGGCAGAGGATTATTATAAAACTACGGGAGGAGACGTTAAAGAATATCTCCCCCTCCAAGATCCAAAATGGGAAGCAAACAGGTCTGCACATATGGAAAGATTGCAGGCATACCAGGAGTGGATTGTAAAAGGAATGGAGAGGGCTATTCCCAAAGCAATAAATTGGTCAATATTATATGAAATTAAACAAGGTCCTTCTGAGTCACCATCAGAATTCCTGGATCGACTGAGGGACGTAATGCGTCGCAACACACCATTGGATCTGGGGTCAGAGGTAGGACTACAACAATTAGTTTCTCTGTTTTTAGGACAATCTACAGGGGACATTAGACGCAAGCTTCAGAAGCTGCGTTCCACAGAAAGTAGAAACCTGGAAGCGTTACTGGATGAAGCGTGGAGAGTGTTCAGAAATAGAGAAGAGGATTATAAGCGAGGACAGAGAAGGGTACTGGCAGTTGTTAGGGAAGAAGAAGAAAGGAAACCTAGGCGAGGACTGTCTCAATTAAGAAAAAAACAATGTGCAATATGCAAACGGTTTGGGCACTGGAAAAATGAGTGTCCGGAAAAATGGAAAGTTAAGGAAAGGGGATGAAATAATCAGAAAGGAAGGGCAGTGGCCCATATGAAAGAGGACTGACGGGGACCTGAGGAATCTACCCTAGCGGATCCGCTGGTTACAATAAAGCTAGGGAAAGAACAAAAGAAGGTAGAATTTTTAGTGGACACTGGAGCGACATACTCAGTTTTAAACCAAGACCTAATGCCCTTAGAAGACAACTATATTATGGTAAAGGGGGCGACTGGCCAAAGTGAAAAGGCATATTTTTGCAAACCCCTAAGGTATAAATTAGGAAAACAATGGGGCATACACAAATTTTTATATATGCCTAACTCCCCGAAGGCACTTCTGGGGAGAGATTTATTTAGAACAATTGGGTGCAATAATTAAATTTAAAGAAGGAGAGATTACTCTGGAGGTAAATGACCAAGAGTTTATACAAATAATGAGTTTATCCCTAACTAGTGTTCCCACAGAAGGAAGAATCAGCGAAGAAATTATTGACCAGGTATATCCCGGAGTATGGGCCACTGATGTGCCCGGGAAAGCAAAGAATGCCCCAGATGTTGAGGTCAGACTTAAAGAAGGACAACAGCCAGTAAAAATCAAACAATATCCTCTGAAGAGAGAGGATCAGGAAGGGATCCAGCCAGTTATAGAGAAGTTCCTACAACTAGGATTACTGAAAGAATGTGAGTCTAACTTTCATACTCCCATATTACCTGTCCGTAAACCTGACGGGTCATATCGGGTGGTTCAGGACCTGCGGGCAGTGAATAAGATAACTGAAGATCTCTACCCGGTGGTGGCAAATCCATACACTTTACTGACTGTATTGACACCTGAACTAACCTGGTTTACTGTTTTAGACCTCAAGGATGCTTTCTTTTGCCTCCCTCTCCACGAAGCCAGCCAGAAAATATTTGCATTCGAATGGGAAAATCCTAAAAGCAGACGTAAAACCCAGCTGACTTGGACGGTGTTACCACAGGGATTTAAAAACAGCCCTACTATATTTGGCAATCAACTCGCAAAAGACCTCGAGTCGTGGGAAGCCCCAACCCCGCCTGAGGAAGGGAAACTGTTACAATACGTGGATGATATCTTGATTGCCACCAAGACAAAAGACACTTGCATGACTTGGACGGTAAGCCTGCTAAATTTTTTGGGGCTTCAGGGATACCGAGTGTCTAAGAAAAAGGCCCAAGTAATGCAGCGCAAAGTGATTTATCTGGGCTATGAAATTAGTGCTGGAAAAAGAACTTTAGGACAAGCTCAAAAAGAAGCAATATGTCAGACTCCGAGGCCACAAACAGTGAAAGAGTTACGGACTTTCCTGGGAATGACTGGGTGGTGCCGACTATGGATTTATAATTATGGACTGCTTGTCAAACCCTTATATGCATTGACAACCACTGAACAAAAACACCTTCAATGGAATAAAGAAACTATACAGGCCTTTGAGCTACTGAAAAAGGCTCTGATGTCGGCTCCGGCCATGGGACTCCCAGATGTAAGTAGGCCATTTTTCCTTTTCTCTCACGAGAAGCAGGGGATTGCCCTGGGGATATTAGCACAAGACCTGGGCCCGTATCATCGAGCAGTTGCCTACTTTTCCAAACAGTTGGATACAACTGCCAAGGGTTGGCCTGGATGCTTGCGAGCAGTCGCGGCTGTGGTATTAAACATCCAGGAAGCCCAAAAATTCACCTTGGGCCCGAAAATGACTGTGTTAGTATCCCATACAGTGTCTGCAGTGCTGGAGGCGAAAGGTGGACATTGGCTTTCCCCACAAAGATTCTTGAAATATCAGGCTGCAATGGTAGAACAAGATGATGTAGAGATTGTGGTTACTAACATTGTCAATCCAGCCTCTTTCCTCAGTGGGAACACAGGAGAACCAGTACAACATGACTGTCTAGAGACCATTGAAGCGACATATTCAAGCCGCACGGACTTGAGAGACAGCCCTATGGAGAACACAGAGAACTGGTTCACGGATGGAAGCAGCTATGTCCTAAGTGGTAAAAGATATGCTGGGTATGCTGTTACTACCAGCCAGGAAATAATAGAATCAGGGCATTTGCCCATGAACACCTCTGCACAAAAGGCAGAAATAATTGCCCTGACCCGCGCTTTGGAGTTGACCCAAGGCAAGGCTGTGAATATCTATACGGACTCAAAATACACCTTTGGAGTCGTACACGCGCATGGAGCAATTTGGAAAGAGAGAGGACTATTGAACTCACAGGGTAAAAACATCAGACATGCAGAGGAAATTCTGAGACTGTTGGAAGCAGTCCAGCTTCCTAAAAAAGTAGCAATCATGCACATCAAGGCACACCAAAAGGTGAACTCAGATTTGGAGAAGAGAAATGAGCTGGTGGACAGAGGGGCAAAACGAGCAGCCAAAGGAGAGGTAAAAGTAGAAGGAGCTTTAATCCCTGATGGGCGAGTTTCCCTAGAGGGTAAGCCTAATTATACTAAAGAAGATCAAAAACTTTTCACAGATCTGGAAGGATCATATAATGAGGAAGGTTGGGCCCTCACCCCGCAAGGAAAGATAGTCATTCCCTCTTCTTTAACGTGGTCCCTAGTAAGGGAGGAACATAAGAAAGGACATTGGGGAGCAGAGGCCCCATATAAACACTTAATTAAAGACATTAGAGCTAGAAATTTATATACTACAGTAAGACAAGTGACTCAGCAGTGTGATCTTTGCCTCCAGACTAATCCTAAAAATACCCCCAGATTGGAAATGGGCCGAATTGGGAAAGGCAATGGGCCTGGGCAACAATGGCAGATTGATTTTTCAGAACTTCCAAGAAAAGGGGGGTATAGATACCTATTGGTATTAACAGATACCTTTTCAGGCTGGCCGGAAGCGTTCCCTACCAGAACCGCCAAAGCTCGGGAGGTGACCAGAATATTAATACAAGAAATAATACCGTGCTTTGGGGTTCCAGCAACAATATCCTCTGACAGAGGGCCACATTTCATTTCAAAGGTGGTGCAACAAATCAGCCGCCATTTAGGTATAGATTGGCAGCTTCATACCCCATATCATCCCCAGTCAAGTGGCCAAGTAGAAAAGATGAATCATTTAATCAAACAGCAGATTGTGAAACTTGGACAGGAAACTAATTTGGCTTGGCCTCAGTCTCCTCCTGTGGCTCTTCTGCGCGTACGAACTAAGCCAAGGGCAAGAGAGGGGTTAAGTCCTTTTGAAATTCTGTACGGACGACCCTATAGCATACAAAAGGGCATATCCACGCAGGCAGGGGATGAGACTATAACTTCATATCTGGTGGCATTGGGTAAACAGCTCAATAAAATTGGAAAACATGTGTTTGGAACCCGAAGTAGAGGGTTAGATGGACCTGTGCATAATATACAGCCTGGGGATTATGTGTATGTTAAGTCTCTTGCAGAAAAGACTCTGGAACCGCAATGGGAAGGACCGTTCCAAGTACTCCTCACCTCCTTTACGGCAATTAAGATCAAGGAGCAGAGCGCCTGGATCCATCATACCAGAGTGAAGAAGGCCCATAGATCTCCATGGAAGGTTACACAAATTCGGCCAGAAAAATTGTATTTTTCATGATAATTTTGGTCAACGTCTATGCCGTTGTGGTAGCATGGAATCAGAATTTTTTTGTAGGCCTTCTTCACGGGATAGCTCAAGGAAATAATTTGTCAGATTGTTGGGTATGCACAGAATTACCAAAATCAGGTCAATTTCCTTTTCTAGATATTTCCAAATTGAGACAGATGTACGTAGGATTTGGGAAGCTTCAAAATTATTTCATTTAATAGCACAAGATGATACGTCCTGGGGTTTCACAAATCTTTGGGAAAAATTGACTTCATGGCTACCTAAGTTTGCATGGTTAAAACAGCTTTTTGTTCTGGTAGTGACAGTGTTGATTTTAGGAGTATTAACTTGTATTTTAATCAAATGATTCTTTTGGTGCTGCCAGAACACTGGAGATGCTTATGTCACATGGAAAAAGAATCAGCTTAGGCATAGGCTAGAATCAAACAAGTACTTTTCTAAAGTGTTAGATCAGGAGTCAATTTATTAAAGGTAGTAAAAGAATTTACTAATGTCTTAGAAAAGGGGGGAATTGAGATGAGGAGCTAGGAAATTAAAATAGGATATAGAAATTAGGCACTCAAGAAATGAAGGTATAACTTAGTTTAGAGATAAAGATGGAAGGCTTAGAGATCAGGCTAGGGGCTAGAGGCCCATTAGTTAAAAGATAACTAAGATTGAATAGGATAATAGATCATAGTCGATGGGCCAGAGAGCAGAACAATATGGAAACCTTGATTAATGGAAGCTGTGAGGGAATGCTTCCTGAGGGAATAGGAAGACAGCCCTAAAAAATGGTCAAAACCAACCCTATGGTCCGGCTTGAGTCCAGGAGGCTACAGAGACTGCGCAAGGAACTGAGGTAAAAAGTTCAACAGTGAGGAAGAGGAGCAACTTCATCTCTGTGACCCCAGCCCATGACCACCGGGACACACCGCGCAGACGCGACTAGGAGGAGACCGGGGTGGAACATATGAAAAAGACTTTCAGGCTCATTATAATACGAAGCGGGAATAGGTCATGCATATGTATAGGTGTATTATGAATATGTGATGCTTTGTAGCATAAAGCCAAGACCAGGTGCCACGAGAGGTGCGCACGTTTGTGGTGGAGCGATCCCCCGTGCGTCTCAGCGCTGAATAAACATACTTACTTTATAACCTTATAGGTTGTGGAGTCGTGTTTCCGCAAGTCATTAGCACTTCAGAAACCACCAGTCAGTTTGTCTGTAAGTGACAAGAGATACTGAACAGGAGTAAATGCAAGCTGTTGATATGGATTCCCACGTTGTAAAAAGGAAAAAAAAAAAAAAAAGATAAACTGAGCAGGTATATGTAATGCACACAGCAAAATAACAAAAAAGGCAAGAAAACATCACAACATTTCCTGAACATGAGAGCAGTAATACTGGATATTGGAGTTATATGGAGTAACGCAACAACCCCTGAACCTTATGTTCATAGCTGCTCATAATTATCCCATGTCCAATCCCAGGCATTAGAGCAGGGAAAGTACATTTTCACAATATCCAGGCCTGATGTGCCCTAATGGAGAGCTTATCCTTTGAGACATCCCTGGAAGGTGTCTCCTAACAAGAAAGCAATGAGTTTACACTTAGAGAAGTCTCCGATGATTACCTTCTAATTGCTGAAAGACCAGATCTGTTATGTTTTACAAGAAGGGCAGTAACAGAGAAATCAGAACCATCAAGTAAGATAAAAAGGACTAAGTGGTGCTTCTAGAGGCAAGTTCTTGACTGAAGGAAGAGTAAGCAATGTCATAAACCATAAGCCCCAGCTAATGCTGCCCACACCTATGCATTTCTGGATGTTTATGTCATGGAATGTAAAGGCTTTATCCCCATCTTGAGTTCAATCTCAATATACTGCTTTGAAATTAGGTGACCCCTTGTTACGAGATTAAATCCATGACCCAGAGTATTATATGATTTGATCTCAATGCACCAGTTTAATATTTTAAGTCTCAATGATTTTTTTCTTTTTTTTGCATTTGTTACGTACAAGAGCCATACCCCACTGCAAATAGGTCCTTGTATTTTGGATTCCTGTAATCATAGAATACCAGGTTGGAAGGGACCTCAAGGATCATCTGGTCCAACCTTTCTTGGCAAAAGCACAGTCTAGACAAGATGGCCCAGCACCCTGTCCAGATGAACTTAAAAGTGTCCAATATTGGGGAAACCACCACTTCCCTGGAGAGATTATTCCCGTGGCTGATTGTTCTCATTGTGAAAAATTTTCCTCTTGTGTCCAGTTGGAATCTCCCCAGGAGTAACTTGCACCCATTACCCCTCGTCTTTTCCATGTGACTCCTTGTAAAAAGGGAGTCTCCATCTTCTTTGTAGCCACCCTTTAAATACTGGAACATGGTGATAAGGTCTCCCCTAAGCCTTCTCTTCTCAAGGCTGAACAAACCCAGTTCTCTCAGCCTTTCCTCATATGTCAGGCTGCCCAGTCCCTTGATCATCTTTGTGGCCCTTCTCTGGGCCCTCTCCAGCCTGTCCACATCTTTTTGGCATAGCGGGGACCAAAACTGAACACAGTATTCCAGGTGTGGCCTGACAAGCGCTGAGTGGGATAATGACTTCGTTGTCTGTGCTGGTGATGCCCTTGTTGATGCAACCCAGCATCCTGTTGGCTTTCTTTGCCACAGCAGCACACTGTTCACCCATATTGAGCTTGTTGTCTACCAGGACCCCCAGGTCCCTTTCCACAGAGCTGCTCCCCAGCCAGGTAGATCCCAGCCTGTGCTGCACTCCTGGATTATGTTTTCCCAGGTGCAAGACCTTACATTTGTCCTTGTTGAACTTCATAAGGTTCTTGTTAGCCCACTCTTCCAGCCTATCCAGGTCTTCCTGCAGGGTGGCTCTCCCTTCCAAAGTGTCCGCTTCCCCATTCAGTTTGGTATCATCAGCAAACTTCATCAGGGTACACTTGATCCCATCATCCAGATCACTTATGAAGATACTAAACAGCGTTGGGCCCAACATCGATCCCTGGGGGACCCCACTTGTGACAGGTTGCCAGTTTGAAAGAGCTATTTACCACCACCCTCTGGGTGCGGCCTGTCAGCCAGTTCCCCACCCACCACACAGACCACTTGTCTAGACGGTAACACATCAGTTTCTCTAGGAGGAGGCTGCGGGGAACCATATCAAAAGCCTTGGAGAAATCCAGGTAGACAATGTCCACCACTCACCCCACATCAACCAAGCAGGTTACTTTGTCATAGAAGGCGATCAGGTTTGTCAAGCATGATTTGCCCTTGGTGAATCCATTCTGGCTTTTCCCAATCATGTGCTTCATTTGACTTCACAGATAGCCCCCGGGAGGATTCATTACTTCAGTCCCTGTGAAAGTTATGGAAGACTAATGGGCCTATAATTTCCTGGATCCTCCTTTAAGCCCTTCTTGTAGATGGGGGTGACATTAGCCTTCTTCCAGTCTTCTGGGATGTCCCCCAATCTCCACAACTTCTCAAAGATTATGGAGAGCGGCCTCACAACAACATCAGCCAGCTCTCTTAACACCCCCAGGTGGATATTGTCAGGGCCCATTGATTTGTAGGGGTCAAGCTCCTGTAATAGCTCACATACCAACTCTTCCTTCACTGACAGTGGGTTTGTGTTTGCATCAACCTGGATTTTTTTGTTCCCAGGGCCTGGGGCCCAACAGTGCTGGTAAAGACAGAGGTGAAGAAAGTGTTGAGAACCTCTGCCTTTTCAGCATTGTTGGTGACTAATTCACCTCTCTTGTTTAACAGTGGGCCAATATTTTCCTTCTGTTTCTGCTTGTTGTTTATGTACCTGAAGAACCCTTTTTTCTTGTAGTTTTTGACATCTCTGGCTAATTTCAATTTGAGCTGAGCTTTTGCTTTTCTAACTGCATCTCTGCACACCCTGGCAATGCCCTTGTAGTTCTCAATGGGTATTCATCTGCTTTTCCATCTCTGGTACGCTTCTCTCTTGGTTTTGAACAGACTCAGAAGCTCGCAGTTAAGCCAAGGGGGCCTCTTGCTCCACCTACTTCCCTTACCTTTAAAGGGGTGCCCTGGTTTCGGCTGGGATAGAGTTAACTTTTCTTGTGCTGGGAGGGGGCACAGCTGGAGGGCCGGGCCCAGATTGGCCATCGGAGTATTCCATATCATGTGATGTTATGCTCAGTATATAAAGGAGGCGGGTTCTCTCTCGCTTCCGGTTTTGCGAAGGTGGGATCTTCATTCTGTCGGCATCGCTGGCTGGGAGCAGGCTAGGTATCGGTCGGCAGGTGGTGAGCACTTGCATTGTGCATTACCTGTTTGTACTTTCCATTATTGTTATTGTTTTGCTTTATTACAGTCACTAAAATGTTTTTTTTTATCTCAACCTACGAGTTTTCCTTGTGTCCCTCCCCTCTCTTCCCCCATTCACTGGGCGGGGGGGAGAGCGAGCGACCAGCTGCATGGTGTTTGGCTGCCAGCCGAGTTCAAACCATGACAAGGGGATGAACTGGTTTTGTGCTTCCAGGAGAGCATTCTTGAAAAACTCCCAGCGCTTGCTAGCTCCTTTATCCTCCATGGAAGCTTCCCACGGAATCCCTCCCAACTGAGCTCTGAGTGAGCTGAAGTTTGCTCTTCTAAAATCTAAAACCTTTGTCTTAGTACTAACCTTCAGTGTGCTCAGCAGGATCCTAAACTCCACGATGTTGTGATCACTGCAGCCAAGGCTATCACTAACCGAGATATAACAAAGCAGGTTTTCTTGGCTTGTGAGTAGCAAGTGCAGCAGTGCCTCATTCCTGGTTGGCACATCTAACATTTGTATGAGGAAGCAGTCCTCTACGCATTCCAGGAACTTGATGGATGACATGTGAGCTGCTGTACTGTTCTTCCAACAAATGTCTGGGTAGTTGAAGTCACCCATAAGAACCAGGTTCTGTTGGCCTGAAGCTTGCTTAAGTGACCCAAACATTGCTTCGTTGGCCTTATCGTCTTGGTTTGGAGGTCGGTAGCAGATGCCTACTGTAAGATCCCCCTTGGAGACGACCCCTCTGATCTTGACCCAGAGGCATTCGATAGGGCTTCCACAGTCACCATAGCTGATTTCTATACATTCAAGGTTCTCCTTAACATAGAGCACGTCTCCTCCTCCTCTTCTTCCCTGCCTGTCTTTACAAAACAGCCTATAGCCATCCATTGTGATCCTCCAGTCATGTGAGTTGTTTTAAGGAACCAAAGGAAGGAATGCCTCAAACATTCATCGACACAGAAAACCTCAAGGACAAGCTGTGGCTTTTGTGATTAGTCTAAAGAATGTCACCCAAGGCAGTGTGAGTATATTGAAGGATGCACCCCCCACTCCCTTGCAGTTGTATTGACAAACTCCTTAGATAAGCCTCAAAGGGGGAAACATGGACTGAGTGAAACCAAATGTTTCCCATCAAACCCAAGGCCTGCTAATCACTGACTCTGTTGTGTAAGACTGTGGGGATTCGGAAGGAGTCCCTGCGAGAAAATGGGCGTGTGAGCAATCCTGCATATGAGCAAGACTGGTAAAGCCTCAGCGTCGGCAAGGACCTAACCCGGAAAGAATGAAGAAGAACACAGGAAGTTAAACAACTTCAGGGTGTGGGTTTGGGTGGAGAAGGAAGTTTGTACAATGTCGATGTGGCAGTTTTCATCCAATCAGAAGAGAACTTAAGGCGCATGTGCAAAGCTAACTGTCCAATCAGAAAGAATTATACCATGTGATTATATCATGTGATTCTCACCAGCTTTATAAAAGGTTTGCTTCACCACAATAAAATCGGCATTGCTTAATCACATTGATAGTCTGCATGCCCATATCTCCTGCATAAGACCAATACGATGTGGCTCTACTGTGTAGGCCAGACACCATGCAGGCCTTGCTAACAACTTTGCACCTTCACCATTGAAGAGGTGATAAGAACTGATAAGAGGTGATCATTTTTGCCCCAGAAGCCAGATGATTGCTCAAGAAGCATGAAGTCAGCAAAATTCTGGGAACTTAGAAAAAAAACAAAGTATGCTAATCAGCTGATACAATGAACTTAAAAGGTGACAGAAAACTTTGCTGTGTTGCACCCACCACCCAAGATTATCGGACCTGAGACAACGCTGGATCCAGGGGTGGTGATCCGGATTTCTTTGACTCTCTTTCTCTCCTTTCTTTTCCTTTCCTTTCTTTTCTTTCTTACAGATTTTTAAGAGACCACATTGCTTATTATCCTTTTCAAGTTTAAATTGTTCCTACTGCAAGTAAAACATTTTAAGTGGTTGTTTGGTGTCGTTTCACCTTAATTTAACCCAAGGGGATCACAGAACCCTTGCGACTCTCTGGGCTCCCAGTCTGGTTTGTGACAGTTGTCCCACCGTGTTTCAGTTATTCCTATGATATCATAACTTCCTGACTGGGTGTGGAGCTTCAGTTCCTCCTGTTTGTTCCCCAGGCTGTGTGCATTGGTAGACATACACTTGAGGTGGTTGGTCTTCTGGTTCTCATATTGGGAGTCAGCTAAGGAACATTTGTCCCTGCTCTGGTTGGCCTGGCTTATTCCCCAGTTGGTTGCAATGGCGTGAGAATTGCCACTTTGACTCCCACCTCCCGAGTCCTTCAGTTTAAAGCTTGCCTCACCAAGTTGGCCAGCCTGCTGCCAAATATTCCCTTTTCTCTTCCAGACAGGTGGATCCCATCCCTCCCTAACAGGCTATAGTCATCAGAGAATTTCCCGTTGTCATAAAAGCCAAAGCCCTCATGACAGCACCAGCCACAAAGCCAGAAGTCGATGAGAAGTAATGAGAAAATATATATAAGATTGCATTTATTACTAACCATATAGTTTCACAGAAATGCACAGTGTTTCACAGATTAACATCAGTCTGTTCTCACAGGACTGCATACAGTCTGAAGGCTTGACCCTTTAAACATATGCACTAGTAAAGTCTGTATATGAGTAATTCTTCTGGACTCAAGATGCATAAAAAAATATAACACCAGAAGACCACAGCAGTAGAGGAAAAGTATAAAAAGGGCAGACAGACATTATGTCAATCTCCAGCACTTCTTGGCTTATCCATTTCATAATCACGGAAAGTTTACTTTTAAAAATGAGGTCTTTGAGGAAAGGAAAAAGGCAGGAATGTGTATTTTTCCATCTTTCAGGAGCAAGAACAAAGGAGATTCTAAACCACAACAGAATAATACCCAATAAAATTACATTACCTACCTGTTATTATATAATGATGGATGCTTCAAGAGACAGGTATCAGTTCATGAATTCATGATCATTTCCACAGAGCAGCGTCTCATCCCATGCAGTGGGTTATGAGGGGGGTGACTCTTTTGAATTCCCCGAGAGCCTGCATGCCAGTGGAAGAGCTGGTCTCTGCTCGGCAGAGCCGCAGGGCGGACCAAGTCACCACAATGACTCAGAGGAACAGTTGTGCTGGTGACTTTATTAACTGACCACTTTAGTAAGTGAATGGAGTAAATTTGGCAACAATCAACTGATAACCGTCCCAGGAACGAATAAAGGCACTTTGGCAATGAGACTATTTTCCTAATAACCCGTCAATGATCAAACAATTGCAATTCAATTCCTACAAAACTTATACACATGAATATATGTAAGAGAGAGAGAGAGAGCAGAAAGAGGAAAGAGAAAAGAGAGGAGGAGGGGATAGGAAAAGGATAAATCACCACCCTTGGATCCCGTGTTGTCATAGAGTAGCCAGCTTGGTCTGTAGATGGTGGGTCGACAAAGACACATGTGGGGTATTGCCTTTATATAATCTTTCTTACGCATGCGCAATAGGTTGTTCCAGAAGGTTCTCATTTTCTCTGGTTTGTACCTGCGCAGTTAGGTAAATTCTGTCTCTGGGCAACAACAGGAGGGAAGGGGAAAGAAACGGCCCACTGCCCCACCTCCGCAGAGCTTGATCCGCTTCTTCCCCACAGGGCGTCCCACTCAAGTTGTTTGAGACATCCTCTTTATGAACAGTTTCTTGTTTATGAACAGTTTGTGACAACCAGAAAGGGAAATTCTGGTTGTTGCTGTCAATTGTGGAGCTGAAGATGGTCTGGCTCGCTGGAGCTAGGGTCTGCCTTTGCAGCAGGAAAATGTATTTCCATGCCCCCAGCCCAGAGTGCATGTGTGGTTTAGGCCTTGATACCTCCACCTCGCCTTCATGGGCCCAGTAAGGACCTTTTAAAGCCCAGGCCCCATTAGCAAAGGGACCTTCCCCTGATTTGGTGTCTGTTGTTTTCTTATAATTCTGGCAACAGAATAACCTAAACCCACAAATTCGTTTTCCTCCCATTCTTGGTTAACACTTAGGAAGTCGGAGCTTCCCCCAGAACCAAGGGAGAGGGGAACAGTCACCCAAAGCAATTTTTGCAATGATAGACAATACATCCTAGAAATATTAATAAGACAATGAATATCAACACTATACAAAAAATTAAATTTACATAAGGATCCCCCGTCGTGACTCAGGATATCTGTCTCCGGGGGGGGGTTTACCTGCAAGAAAAAGGAAAGAAAAGCTTCTCGGTTCATTTTGAGAACCGGAAGTGGGTTATAATTAGAAAGATGGGATAATCCACCTTGTATTAATTTTGTGCTCCTTTCCATGAGCGTGTTTGGCTTTCCAGGTGTACTTGTTTATTGGGGTATCCAATACCAATGGTACTGCTCCCACCACGGGGAGTTCGACTAAGACAGGTTGTCCTGGAAAAGGAGATGGATTTCTGGGGTGGTCAGGGCCATGTGGAGCTGGCTTGATGCCCGCAATGCCACTGAATTCCCAGAAACTTCACTGTCTCAGACGGTCCTTGGATTTTTGCAGAGTTAATTTCCCAACCCTTCTGTTTCATATGATCTACCACTAATTCAAGAACTCGTTGTATTTCTTCCTCATCATTTCCTTGAATCAAAACATCATCTATATAGTGGCTTAATTGTGTGTGAGGAGGCAGCTGTATTTCATCTAAGTGTTCAGCTACAATTCTATAACAGATAGTGGGGCTGTGCAACCATCCTTGTGAAAGCAAATGCTTTTCTACAATTGGGATAGTAAAAAATGCACTAGTTAAATCTATTACAGCATACCAAGTTCCTGGATGTTTCTGAACTTTTTCTATTAAAGTGACAGTGTCCGGCACAGCTGCTGCAAGCGGTGCAGTATGTTTGTTTAGTTCTCTAAAATCCACTGTCATTCTCTAGGATCCATCACTTTTCTTGACAGTCCACACCGGACTGCCACCTCAAAACTCCTACATCTAATAAATCTCTAATTGTCTGTGATATCTCTTCATGTCCTCCCAGAATTCTATATTGCCTCATTGTAACTAACTTAGTTGCAGCCAGGATCTGCTCAGGAGGCATTTTTTACTTTGCTGACCGTAACAGGTCTGGTACTAATACAGGGTTTAACTCCAAATTGATACTGACTATCAGAAAGATTTAAAGTTAGTCTTTTTAGAATGTCTATATTGATTTTATATTCAGGAACAGGGACAATCATGACTGAATATAATCATTTTGGGAGGTTTTCTGTTTTCATTTCCATTTGTGTTTGTACAGTTTTAATTTATTTTCCTCCCAAACCTGTAATAATTACAGGTTGTCTTTTAAATTTCCTGGGATTCCCATATATTAAGGAGGCCTCTGCTCCAGTCTCAATTAGGGCATTTACAGTTTGTGGGGACTGGTTGTTCTAAATAAAAACCAACCATACAACAACAACAAAAGAAAAAAAAAACAACAAACCAAACAACTTTAAGCTCTACATGGGGCCATCGGTCCTTCTGCACCCACTGCTCTGGAGCTTGGCCATTAATTCATATGTGCTGTTTATAATATTGATTCACCTCCCTTGCCTCCTGCAAAGGGTACAAGTCAGAAAATGCTGCCCAATCCTCTTTCACCCCCGGAACCAGTGATCCACTCACGGGGGGCCCTCCGTGGGCAGATGGAGGGTCCTGATGAGGTTCGAGAAGGGGTGCCATAGGCTGAGTTGTCCCTGGATTCTTAGTTTTAGCACTCTGCACTCTCTTGCTAGGTTTATTCAGCCCTCTCTGTGTATATATCTCCCACAATTCTGGGATCGAAATTCCATCAATTTTATCACAGGGCATACCATCCCCTAGTATAGCAGTAAACTTTTCCTTACGAGAAATCCTGTTTTCACTGCCTTTAGGGCTGTCTCGAATATCTCGATTCTCTAAACTCCTTCGGGGTCCCCTCTCATCAAGGTCACGTAACTGTTGCACTTTTTCAATTACTTCATCGAGGGGATCCCCCATTTCATTAATGAAGAGGGGCATAATTACATTTTTATATGCCAGTGGAACGGTTTTAATCACTCTGTTTCTCATAGTGACCGACAAAGGATGCCACATCATAAAGTCAGTGTCTCCTACAAAAATAGCTGCTTTCATCCCTTCCTCTTTCATTCGCTGTATACAATCTCGCAAAGCAAACCACTGACGGTCAGATGCCGGCCAATCATTCTCTGTAGGATATTTGGTATTACATCCCAGAGCAGCCAGTGCTAACAAATTAATATCCTGATCATTGTTTCGAAATGTATCTTGCACAAAAGAATCTGAACTTAAAATCAAAAACTTTTTAGAATCTCCTGCGTCTAGGGTTACCCCTGCCACTCCCTGATCCTGCAAACGCACCATCCAAGAGAGCAAGGATTCCCCCGGTCTCTGCTTAAATCTTCCAATTATATCATTTACTTCATACTGTGTATAATCCTCTATCATATCCTTCCTCACAGCTTGCCCACTATTAGGATCTCTACCAGGATCCCACTGCACACTCGCTTCTGCAATCACCGCATGCACTTTCTTACAGTTTCTCCTTTTCCTATACTTATATTGTGCTACTCGCACCGCAGCTTTCTCCGCCACTGTCTGATAAATATCCAACTTATCAGCAAGCAACTTATTCTGTCATTGCAACATCACTATTTGACTCTGCAAATCACATATCTGTCGCTCCATCTGGGAGCGCTCTAACAACAGCCTCTCTTTACTCTGGGGTTGGTTTCTACATGCAGTTAACAAAATCCACCCTCGTTTACTTGAATTTGTAGTTTCTTTTCCTTTTTCAATAGGTACCTTTTCATACAATTTAAAACATCCAATAGCTACTTTAAATAATGGCATTTTTGTCGGATCCCACTTCTGACACCAATTTATGTTTTGCTGATTAGGGATATCAATTAAACTCAGACACCAGAGTGAAAAGAGCAGGCGTATTTTACTAGTGATAACTAAATAATATAACAGAATAATACAGAAAACATACAGTAAGAAAAGACAGAATAGTGCACTTAAACAAATAGGAAAATACAGGGTAATGCATCACATCATTACTACCTGAGAGAGAGAATAGTGATTAAGAAAGATCCCTCACCACTTGCATACGTTACCATCATCCAGATCCGCAGTCGCTGGGGAGCCCCGGTTACAGCGAGGATTTGGAGAGCCTGTCCCGGCAAGTGGGAAATCCTACGCGGTGCGTCCACCCGTAGGTGAGGCTTCCAAAGTCGCTGTGAGCGGGCCCAGCCTTATATACCTAAAAATCAGTAAGCCAGAATAGCTGGCACCTTTGCTTTAAGTGGAAATATCTGGTTTCCATCTCACATTAGGTTCCCCCCAGAGCCTGGCCAGGGCTTAAGGGAGAAGCTAAGGGAGTTTCCCTGCTTATCTAGTTGATTTATGAGCAAGGTCACACACCAGGTCACAGGGCCAGACACCTGTCTCTGTGGCCCTGTTATCTTGCTCACACACACAAAGAAGGATACATTCAAGATAGACATGTTTTATGATGTTTAAGCTACATCTTCTATGCATATTTCACTAATGACTACATACAGAGTTAGCAGTTTTGGTTCAGGGCCTGTTGCTCAGGCTTCAATACTCCCACCTTTTACATCAGAATAGGTGGTTTGCTATAATTTGGTATAATACCTATTAGCACAATGGTTATCAGTTATAAAATATACAGGATTCATCTATAGGTCAACTCTGGCTTGGGCCTGTTGTCCAAGCCTTAGCACTTCACCTCTTCATTTCCCCTCCCACTTTCTGTAAAGTTTTCATAAAGCTTTGTCACTGGTGCCCTTCTGTTATTCCTTAACCTCCAGGTAACCTCCCCTAGAAGGCTCCCTGTAAACAACTATTTAATTGTTTTCCTTTAAAGACTATCTTAAAATTACTCTTTGCTGTGATGTGCTTGGGGAGTTAGCAGTGGTTAACTTCCCAGCTGCTCATCAGTATTTTCCATGGTTTTTCAGCGCTTGTGGCTTTGTAAGTGTGGATCTTTTTCTCTGGGCTCACTGTGACATGCAAGCATCTGGGGCAAGAGCAGTGTTTGAGTAAGGCACTAGAACCCTGTGTGTTACCGTAAATTCGGTCTCAAAAGAACCCTCTAAGACGTAGTTTGAAGTTTTAGAAGGCGGGCATTCTTTATTGCAGCGCTGGATGCACGGGGGATCATTCCACCTAATGTGCATACCAAAAGACAAAAGCACAGTTATTATATACAATAAATGAATATTCATGTAATTTCTGAGAAGTACACACCTATTTCCAGATGATCTAAAGTATATGTTAATACATTGCACAAGCGTACTAAAATTTGGGGAAGGGTCTCTGAGGGGCTTCCATGGGGGTTTTCGGTGGTCTGTGCTGGTCCCTAGTGGTTGTCGAAGAGGTGTCTTAGTGTCCTTGCCATGAACTTTGAGGGTTTTTTTCATATATGGCCTCATCTTCGCTCATTGCTCTGTCTGTAAAGTTTCTCAGGTTTCTTATCTTTGGCTCCCACAGGTGTCTGCTGGTTTCTCTGCCCTCCCCAGGATGTACCCATCACAGTTGCAAAAATGATGTCCTTGGGTGCATTCTTGTCTGAGGCGCCTTACAGCAATTAGCACCAACCGCTTGCAGGCATCAGCTAGCAGGCATCAGTTTCCCCCTTTTCTTGAGACTTTGGACTCACAAATCCAAGGTCTCCATACTTAATACCCATACCTTATTTTTATGTAGATTTGGCTACAACAACTACAACACTGAATCATAATGCAAGCTAAGATACAGATGCAGACCACTACTATTATTATTACAAAGAAATTTTAAACCATACGCAATGTGGTAGCCATGAGGTAAGTTCGTGCCACAGTTCTTCAAAGCCCCAGGACGTATCGTCCTTGGTGGCCTGATGCAGGACCTTTGTCTGTTCCCAAATTTCTGCCAAATCTGTGAAAACTACCATTCTGATCTACATATACACAACAGCTTGTGTTAATCATGGTGCAGAAACCCCCTTGTGAGGCCAGTAGTAAGTCAAGGGCCATTCGATTTTGTAATACTACCTGAGATAAACTGGACACTTCAATTTGTAATGCTTGTATGGTGTCCATAGTTTTGTTTTCTATGTTCTCAATTACGGCGGATATATTTACAATTGTCTTTTCCAATTCACTTACTCCAAGCCAAGAGAGAAACCATCTAACAAAACTGTGGAATGCATAAGGACAGTCTGCTATAGCACTGTGAGTCCTTCTGGTTTGTTTAAGAAGGTCCTCACCCATCCACTCTGTTCATGCAGCTTATTAACTAGTCATGTTCAGGACTAGGGCTCCTAGGGTGCACACTCCTTTCCATCCTAGGGGTAATATTTTCTGAGCTCGGTTACCACATAGCAAATACCATCCTGTTCGGGGTACAGGCCACCCAATTGAGGGTTTGCTTTTGTTTCATTTAAATCTATCTAAGAGGGCTAGATCAAATTGTCCATCTACATATTTCATATAACTGTTACATCCCTTGGTTAGTCCTACATCTATTGTTGTTTTTGCAGTATGGAGTTGCATCATTTAGATGACATCGCTGTATGCAAGTATAGTTATAGGATACTTGTGGTTCTTCTATTTGGACTTCTTGTTGAGTAGTCATCATAGCACTGCCCCACTGACAGTCTGTGCTCATTGTAATCTGTCCGTAGCTCTGGCCTTGAGTAATGGTAATATTATCATGTAAGGGAGTATCAATCAGGCATTAGAATCCCCATGTACTTTGGTGTTCCTAGAGAGTGTTCTGGTAAATGTGTACAGACCCAACAATCGCTTCTATGTAGTACCCGAGTAATTCGTTGTGTCAAAATTAAATGGAGACTCTGATTCCATTTTGATTCTGGCCAGACTTGACCCATGGCTATCGTAATTGTTGCAGACCAAACATAAAACTCAATCATGACCTCCTTAATTTCAATTTAAGAGGAAGCTGCTGCTCCACTACCCAATGGGGTGGGAGCTTTCTTGATTCTTGAATAATGAATTCAAGGGCCTTTGTCCCAAACCTTGACTGCCATATAGATAGTTAACAAAACTCGAAACGGTCCTTTCCACTTTTCTGTCCGAGGTTCAGTGTTCCATGACTTGATGTAGACCCAGTCTCCAGGCTGGAAAGGATGTGCTGGTGTATCAAGTTCCAAAGGTTTGTTTGTCGCGACGTATTTCTGGAGCTTCTGTAAAGTATTCCCTAAAGATATCAAATAAGTTTTAAAATTTAGTTCTCCCATGATATGAGTGGCACATGTGGAGCCTGGTAAGGTCATCCATATAATAGCTCATATGGACTCAAATTACCCTTTCCAGGGGGCTGGATTCTAACTCTCAGCAACACTAAGGGTAGGGCCTGTACCCAAGCCATAGATGTTTCCTGACATATTTCCCAAGCTGCTGTTTGAGAGTATAATTCATTTGCTCCTCTTCACCACTGGACTGTGGTTTATAAGGAGTGTGGTAATCCCAAGTTATAGACAAAACTTTGCTCAACTGTTTCACAATTCCAGCAATAAAGTGAGGCCCATTATCTGATGACATCCCCAAAGGTGTACCAAATCGCAGGATAATTTCTTTTAGTATAGCTTTAATTATTTCTTTTGCTTTGTTGGTGCAACAGGGAAAAGCCTCAGAATCACAGAATCACAGAATCATCTATGTTGGAAAAGACCTTAAAGATCATCCAGTCCAACCATTAACCTAACACTGACAGTTCCCAACTACACCACATCCCTAAGCACTATGTCGACCCTACTCTTAAACACCTCCAGGGATGGGGACTCCACCACCTCCATGGGCAGCCCATTCCAACGCCTAACAACCCGTTCTGTAAAGAAATGCTTCCTAATATCCATCCTAAACCTTCCCTGGTGCAACTTGAGGCCATTACTTCTTGTCCTATCGCTTATTACTTGGTTAAAGAGGCTCATCCCCAGCGCTCTGCAACCTCCTTTCAGGTAGTTGTAGAGGGCAATGAGGTGTCCCCTCAGCCTCCTCTTCTCCAGACTAAACAACCCCAGTTCCCTCAGCCGCTCCTCGTACGACATGTGCTCCAGACCCTTCACCAGCTTCGTTGCCCTTCTCTGGACACGCTCGAGTAATTCAATGTCCTTTTTGGAGTGAGGGGCCCAAAACTGAACACAGTAATCGAGGTGCGGCCTTACCAGTGCCAAGTACAGGGGTAACATCACTTCCCTGTCCCTGCTGGCCACGCTATTTCTGATGCAAGCCAGGATACCATTGGCCTTCTTGGCCACCTGGGCACACTGCTGGCTCATGGTCAGCAGGCTGTCAATCAACACCCCCAGGTCCCTCTCTGACTGGCAGCTCTCCGGCCACTCCTCCCCAAGCCTGTAGCGCTGCTGGGGGTTGTTGTGACCCAAGTGCAGCACCCGGCATTTGGCCTTATTGAAACTCCTACAGTTGGCCTTAGCCCATCGCTCCAGCCTGTCCAGGTCTCTCTGCAGAGCCTCCCTACCCTCCAGCAGATCAACACTCCCACCCAACTTGGTGTCATCTGCAAACTTCCTGAGGGTGCACTCGATCCCCTCGTCTAGATCATCAATAAAGATGTTAAACAGGAGTGGCCCCAAAACCGAGCCCTGGGGGACACCACTCGTGACCGGCCGCCAGCTGGATTTAACTCCTTTCACCACAACTCTTTGGGCCCAGCCATCCAGCCAGTTTTTTACCCAGCAAAGCGTGTGCCCATCTAAGCCACGAGCAGCCAGTTTTGCCAGCAGAATGCTGTGGGAAACGGTGTCAAAGGCCTTACTGAAGTCAAGGTAAACAACATCCACAGCCTTTCCCTCATCCAATAAGCAGGTCGCCCTGTCATAGAAGGAGATCAGGTTTGTCAAGCAGGACCTGCCTTTCATAAACCCATGCTGACTGGGCCTGATCATCTGGTTGTCCGGCATGTGTTGTGTGATGGTACTCAGGATGAGCTGCTCCATCAGCTTCCCGGGCACCGACGTCAAGCTGACAGGCCTGTAATTTCCCAGATCATCCTTCCAACCCTTCTTATAGATGGGCGTCACATTGGCCAATTTCCAACCTCTTGGGACCTCCCCGGTCAGCCAGGACTGCTGGTAAATGACGGAAACCGGTTTGGCGAGCACCCCAGCCAGCTCCTTCAGCACCCTCGGCTGTATCCCATCCGATCCCATAGACTTCTGTATGTCTATGTGATGCAGTAGATCACTGACTATCTCCTCCTGGATTGCGGGGGGGTCGTTCTCCCATGTAAAATGTCTTGTAATTGTACTTGTTCATGCAGACAACTACCTTCTCCCCCCAATCCCCACGGACCGGGAGTACTAATTATATTCAGTCATGATTGTCCCTGTTCCTGGATATATAAAAAGTATAGATATTCTAAAAAGACTAACTTTAAATCTTTCTGATGGTCAGTATCAATTTGGAGTTAAACCCTGTATTAGTGCCAGACCTGTTACAGTTGGTAAAGTAAAAATGCGTCCTGTGCAGATCCCGGCTGCAACTAAGTTAGTCATAATGAAGCAGTATAGAATTCCGGGAGGACATGAAGAGATATCACAGACAATTAGAGATTTATTAGATGTAGGAGCTTTAAAGCTGACCACCACTGTGTGGAACAATCCGATATGGCCTGTCAGGAAAAGTGATGGATCCTGGAGAATGACAGTGGATTGCAGAGAACTAAACAAACATACTCCACCGCTTGCAGCAGCTGTGCCGGACACTGTCACTTTAATAGAAAAGGTTCAGAAACATCCAGGAACTGGGTACGCTGTAATAGATTTGGCTAATGCATTTTTTACCATCTCGATTGCAGAACAGCATTGTGATCAATTCGCCTTTACTTGGCAGGGCCGGCAATACACTTTCACTACATTACCACAAGGATGGTTGCATAGCCCCACTATCTGTTATAGAATTGTAGCTGAACACTTAGATGAAATACAGCTGCCTCCTCACACACAATTCAGTCACTATATAGATGATGTTTTGATCTAAGGAAATGATGAGGAGGAGGTACAACAAGTTCTTGAATTAGTGGTAAATCGTATGAGACAGAAGCGTTGAGAAATTAACCCTGGAAAAATCCAACGACCGTCTCAGACGGTGAAGTTTCCAGGAATTCAGTGGCACTGTGGGCATCAAGAAATACTGCCTA
Organism: Strix aluco; assembly: GCF_031877795.1. Taxonomy (NCBI): domain Eukaryota; kingdom Metazoa; phylum Chordata; class Aves; order Strigiformes; family Strigidae; genus Strix; species Strix aluco. Next base: position 31,202,478 of record NC_133970.1, read on the forward strand.
AAGCCTGACAAAAAATTTTTTAGATTTTGCTGTACCGCAAGACAAAAAAAAAAAAAAAAAAAAAAGAAGCTCAAAGATTTATTGGGCTATTCGGCTTCTGGAGGCAACATATTCCCCATTTGGGATAAATTTTAACCCCTTGGTACAAGGTGACAAGGAAAAAATATGAATTTGAATGGGGAAATGAACAACAAGCTGCTTTTGAATTAGCTAAAGAAACCATTCAAAAGGCTTTTGATTTATGGCCCCTGCAGGAAGGAGAAGTGGAGTTAAATGTGTCAGTAAATGGATGCCGAAAGATCACAGCATTCTGTCCAAAGGCTCCAACAATCATGCCAACCTCCCAAGGCCTTGACCACCCCAGAAATCCATCTCCTTTGCCAGGACAACCTGTCTTACTCCAACTCCCCAAGGTGGGAGCAGTACCATTGGTATTGGATACCCCAATAAACAAATACACCTGGAAAGCCAAAGATGATCATGGAAAGGAGCACAAAATTAATACAAGGTAGATTATCCCATCCTTCTAATTATAACCCACTTCCGGTTCTCAAAATGAACCGAGAAGCTTTTCTTTCCTTTTTCTTGCAGGTAAACCCCCCGCCGGAGACAGATATCCTGAGTCACGACGGGGGATCCTTATGTGAATTTAATTTTTTTTATAGTGTTGGTGTTCATTGTCTTATTCATGTTTTTAGGATGTATTGTCTATCATTGCAAAATTGCTTTGGGTGACCGTTCCCCTCTCCCTTGGTTCCGGGGGAAGCTCCGGCTTCCGAAGTGTTAACCAAGAATGGGAGGAAAGTGAATTTGTGATTTTTGGTCATTCTGTTGCCAGTATTATGAGCAAACAATAGATGCCAAATCAGGGGAAGGTCCCTTTGCTAATGGGGCCTGGGCTTTAAAAGGTCATGACTGAGCCCATGAAGGCAAGATGGAAATACCAAGGCCTAAGTTACACATGCGCTCTGGGCTGGGGTGTGGAAATACATTTTCCTGCTGTGTAGGCAGACCCCAGCTCCAGCGAGCCAGACCACCATCTTCAGCTCCACAATTGACAGCAACAACCAGGATTTATCCCCTTTTGATACTTAATTTTGTGGCAGTTGCTCTGTTAGCTCTTGCTATATTTTCTCTTGTGGTATGTAAGTGTTCATCTTGTCAGTGTCCATGTAAACTGTCTTGTAATTGTGCTTATTCATGCAGACAACCACCTTCTTCCCCCAATTCCCAAAGACCGGGAACACATCCTTAGGCCCAGCCTCAGACACATTTTGGTTAAATACGTTTAGTTAAAATATTTTTAATTGACATTGTTATTGTTACTGTTACCTTTATTATATGTTTGGTTAAAATGTTGTTAACCATTGTTAGTGTTAACATTGTTTTATTTGTTATTTGTAGTGTTATTGCTCATTTACCTTTGTTTGAATCTGGGATAGAAGTTTCTAGGCCCAGATGACACATGTGCTTTAGGATAAGGGGGCGTGGAAAATGATTTTCCTGCTGCGTATGCTGACCCCAACTTCAGCAGACCAGGGCAACAGACCACGTGGACTGCCAGGGCCGCCAACACTCAGTGGTACATTGCCAGAACCGCGGAAAAATAATGGATCACATGTTAGTGGTGATTCCAATTCACTTTATAGCCTTAACTTTGTCAATTATTATATTAATTGCTCTTCTAATATGTCTTTTTTGTCCTTGTAAATGTCTACCATGTAAACTGCCATCATGTTCTTCTACTGATTCCTTGCAACCTTAAAATCGGTTTATAGAATGTTTTGGTTTTGTAGAGTTAGTTAATTTTGAGCATGACATGTTTGTTAGAGATGTTGTTAGCTATATGCTTGTTAACTGAAGATATTCATATTTGTTATTGTTAGTTACATGTTTATTAACGAAAAATTTATATATCTGTTAAAGATGTTTTTAGTTATATGTTAGCCAGAAATATCGTTAGTTGTCATGTTGCACGCTATTTCTGTCCTTTCTTTCTCTCTCTCTTTATATCTCTATCCTTTGTGCCACCACGAGGACAGCAATGTCAAGCCATGGGGCAGTGTGAGAGACTATATTGCCTCGACATTGCTGCTGCACCACTACCACTACCTGGCCTCAACATCCTGTCCCGTGAAGGAGTACGCTCTGAAGGAGATGAATTGTCCCCGAAGAAACCACTATATCTGTCTGAAGCCAGAACGACATCATCCTTGGCAGTGCCTGCCAAGCTGCGCTTGCGCACGAGCCAGGTGGAGAAGAAATCAGGGTGAGGAAGGCGTGCGGAAGCTGAAGACCCTGCAGGCCGACACCCCCCCCTTCCAGCACGACCACTGTGAACACCTGGACATGCGCACCTGGAGGAACACGGGGCGGCACGTATGACAATGAGCTCTTTGGAAATGGACAGACTCTTTGGAGAAATTGTGGGGACTGGGACAATAAAAAGACTGCGTACTCTCTCAGGGCTCAGAGCTGGGATTTCAGGAGAGACCAAGCCAACAGGACATCACTGGATTCGTGGTGGTGGTAACTGATCGTGCTGCATCTCTTCTGTTTGCTTGCTTAGGTATTCTGACTTTTTCTTTCTTCTTTCCTCTGTCCTATCGCTATTATTGCTTGTTACAGGAAATAGAGTTTACAAGGTTGCATGGTATCTAACCTCGTTTGTGTCTTAAGATCACTACTGAGATCATTTAAGACCCCTCCCTGATATTGGATCGGGACACGCCTGACGAGACATCATCAACTGATGAACGAAAACTAATGTCACTAACCATAGAGATGGTTTGAGAGCCATGATTCACCTATAGGTCAAAGGACCGAATGAAGTGCTAAGGCTTGGACAATAGGCCCAAGCCAGAGTTGACCTATAGATGAATCCTGTATATTTTATAACTGATAACCATTGTGCTAATAGGTATTATACCAAATTATAGCAAACCACCTATTCTGATGTAAAAGGTGGGAGTATTGAAGCCTGAGCAACAGGCCCTGAACTGAAACTGCTAACCCAGTATGTAGTCATTAGTGAAATATGCATAGAAGATGTAGCTTAAACATCATAAAACATGTCTATCTTGAATGTATCCTTCTTTGTGTGTGTGAGCAAGATAACAGGGCCACAGAGACAGGTGTCTGGCCCTGTGACCTGGTGTGTGACCTTGCTCATAAATCAACTAGATAAGCAGGGAAACTCCCTTAGCTTCTCCCTTAAGCCCTGGCCAGGCTCTGGGGGGAACCTAATGTGAGATGGAAACCAGATATTTCCACTTAAAGCAAAGGTGCCAGCTATTCTGGCTTACTGATTTTTAGGTATATAAGGCTGGGCCCGCTCACAGCGACTTTGGAAGCCTCACCTACGGGTGGACGCACCGCGTAGGATTTCCCACTTGCCGGGACAGGCTCTCCAAATCCTCGCTGTAACCGGGGCTCCCCAGCGACTGCGGATCTGGATGATGGTAACGTATGCAAGTGGTGAGGGATCTTTCTTAATCACTATTTTCTCTCTCAGGTAGTAATGATTTGATGCATTACCCTGTATTTTCCTATTTGTTTGAGTGCACTATTCTGTCTTTTCTTACTGTATGTTTTCTGTATTATTCTGTTATATTATTTAGTTATTTCTAGTAAAATATGCCTGCTCTTTTCACTCTGGTGTCTGAGTGTAATTGGTATCCCTAATCAGCAAAACAAGAGGATCCTTTTGAGAAGACACTGAGGGACAGGTAGGACAAAGAACTCAGAAGGCAAAGAAGGAAGTTACCATATTTCAAGAGGAGAGCTGATAAATCAAACAAAGGAGACACCATTAGAGACCTTGGCAAGTACAGTCTCAGGATGGATCCCAGATAACATCGGATGGGATGGATGGGAAAAGCAGAGGAGTAACTTGGAAAAAGTGTTTGACTTTGTGACATGAAAGAAGGGGTACTAGAGGAGAAGAGGGAAGGAAAAGAAAGAGGGGGGGGGGCAATTCCCATGGGTTTATTGATTTTCTTCAGAAGAACATTAGACTGTGCCTTTCAGCTCAGATCAAAGGTACACCTAGCCAAGTATCTCTCTTCAGCAGTACTCAAAAGCAGATATCTACAGAGCTTTCTCCAGGATGTCCTTTCAGCCTCCAACAGGGACTTTCACTAGAAATACTATCCTTTTTATTTCATATCAGTGGACCTTTTTCTCCACAAATTTATTCATTCATTTTAGAATCCATGCACATTTTTAGCATGTACAACTTCTGCAGTAAAGATTCCCATGGCACAACTACATGCTAATGCAAAGAACTGCTGCTTGCTTTTTCATAGAATCATTTAGATTTGAAAAAGACCTTTAAGATCATCAAGTCCAACTTTAAACCTAACACTGCCATGTCCATGAACTTTAAATCTGCAACTTCCTGTTTTCATTTGTTTTTCCTAGTTCTACTGGAAAGCCCAGCTTTATCACATTATGTGTTGTTCATCCCCTTTTCCATACCTCTTATGAAGGCCAGTTTTAATATCTTTATCAATGATCTGGATGAAGGGATCAAGTGCACCCTCAGTAAGTTTGCAGATGACACCAAGTTGGGCGGGAGAGTTGATCTGCTTGAGGGTAGAAAGGCTTTTATCACTTTATTAACTTTTATCACTTTCCTTTTTTTTTACTATTTGGTCTTCGCAGTTCAGACAATGAAGTGAGGTCATCTGCTAACCTTCATGGCCCTAACCCTACTCTGGGAGCAGCAGTGTGGGTGGATGTGTGTCTGTGAGACCTCACTGTCTGCCTTCTGGCTCTGCATGGACATCTCTGCATGCATCCTCTCAGAGCATGAAGGGCTCAGTCAGATTCATTCCTGGATCTCATCTACTACTGGAGTATCAAAGTGTTTGATTTAAAAGCAGAAGCTGACCTGGCAGATAAAACCTTTTTCATAACAGGTTTAGGTCAATCCCAGTTTATTTGATCTTTGGAGTGGGGGAAAGAGGGTTAGCATAGGTGGCCCAGAAGTGACCGAGAACAAGCAGCCTGCTTCCTCAGCCCAGAACACATGCCGGAAAGCCATAACTAACCAAGTGTGGTGGTTTAGCCCCTGCCGGGGTCTGAGACCACGCGGTCGCTGCCCCTCCCCCACAAAGGGAGTGAAAATACAAAGGCCCAAGACTGAAATAAGGAAAGGTTTAATACAACAGTGCAATAGCAACACAACCAACAACAACAATAACAATAACAGTAATAGTGATAGCAATGAACAGAGCAAAATAGCTACCAAATACAGCAGTGAGAAGCACGATGTACAAAACCACGAGTGCACCGAGCTCCCGCGCCAGGAAAATGTGACCTGTCAGGATGTGACGTCCCCATGGTATCTGAATAACCGGCTAGAGCTCCCCCCCACTGCTGGGGAAACTTAACCCTATCCTGGTTAAACCAGGACACCAAGGAAAGCAGAAGGAAAAAAAGAGGGACTGACGTCTGATGGTTCAGAGCTGTGAGGTGGTAGTTGAGATCCCTGGACAATCCCAGTGGTCTGTGAGGGGGTCCAGACAGCAGGAGATCTTTCAACAGCGAGGGAACAGCAAACCTTGCTGATCATCTGATTCCCATCTAGTTACCCAAGGGTGATTCATCTGGACTCTGGTTTATCCACACTAGGGCTGTATAGACTCTCTACATACCTATGTGACTTCTGAAGCCTGAGCTAATAAATCCTGCTTAGTGTGAGCTGACTCTGCAGAGCCAGATCAGATCTCCCTGCTCCTGCAACCAAGGGTTGGAGACCGAAAACCAGAAGTACTGAAATGGTTCTGCATGGGCCTGATGTCTCTGGGAGCCACATGGGTATATCTGCACACACGGTAGAAAGGCTTGTGGACTCTAGAGTAGGTAAGAATAAAAGAGGATCACTGTGACATTCCTAATGCTTCTACTAAGAAGCACTAGTAATTATCAAGTTGCAAAAGGCTTTATAAAGCTTGCAAATGGCACAATTTCAGAACCAAAGACCACATCTAGTTCTAGATAATGAAGATGTTTATGCTAAAATTGCAAAACCCATTAATAATAATAATGATATAAACTAAACCTGGGATGAAATGTTTGCACTGAATTTCAGTTTCTTTTATTTTTAGAATTTCTGCATAAATATTTTCAATCATTTTCAGTAGCCATTATCTCAAATATTCTAAAACAGAGAGGCTTTGATTCACATGTTATTTGAAAAACCTAATTAATGTGCTGTAAAGGCATTAATTTTATTTTACAGCTCTTGAAACATCATAAACTGTTTAAACTCTTTGGATTTTTGGCTTTTCACATAACTTTCATTACAATAACTTAAAATAAAATAATTTTCATCTGTCCTGTATTGCCTTTCCTACATTTGCCTTGAGCTTGTTAAATCTGATTGCTGTTTCATGTCCTTTTATCTACTAGAATATTCTTGCAGTGGAGGAATTCTGTGGATGAATAGCTGGCTCTGGAGTCCAGAGGCTTTTGCCTCATTTTACTTGACTCAAAATATAGCCCATGTCTCAGTGGCTTTGAGAGTCCAGGGAGTGGATGGCTGTGCCTTTGCACTACTCACTGCCCGATCAGGGCCTGATGATTAGTATTTACTGAGCCCTGATGACCACTGTAAAATTAATTGGTTAGTCAAGGTCTAGATCAGAGTTCTTGACAAGAAATTCTCCTTTGAAAATAAGTGAGTAAGCTCCTGCGCTTCTGTCACATATGCTCCTCCTCTCTGCCAGTGTTCATAGTGAGGCAGGAAACAAGCCTGCTACTTGCCAGTGAGGCTGTTTTTACTGCTGAGCATCATTTCCGTAGGCTTTCCGTCCTTGTCCCTTTCACTGCAAATTCTCCTCTAGCACTATGCTCTTTTCACCTATCCCTGTGCTTTTCATTACTCTATTTCCTATGTATTACTTTGTTCTGCTCTGCCCCCTCGTTTTTTCGTTGCTGGCTGCTTTCCCTTTGAAAATTTTCTTCCTGAGATTGTTCTCAAAGCCAAGATAGTTACGTGAGCACTATCAGGTCCTTCCCTTTTACTGCGTGTCACTTCCAGCCCCTCCTTTGCTTTCATGGCTGTGTGTTCTTCAAGTGCTTTGTGAACAATTCTTCTTTTTTCTCTTCTTTTCCCTTACAGGTGGTGGTTGCCTGCCCTTCTTCTGTGCCTGTCTTGTATCTGCCTTCTCCTCTGACATCAATTTCTTGCTTTATTTAACTCTTTATTTCTTCATCTGGGTGACTTCAGCCTCCAGTTCAATCTCCAGCCACCTGATGTCTTTTTCTTTTCTCTTTGAATGGAATCTTCCATATTCTTGGGTGAAAATATGTCAAAAGTTGGTTGGCCATCAGAGATAAAGGTAGTGGCCTTCTGGATGAATCATTAGTTAGAAGCATCTTCAGGCTCTTGTATGTTTGTGCATATTAATAAGAAATGTTTCAGCGTTCAGTCTGTTAAAATAATTGGATGTGCCTGTATCTTTGTGTTCCCAATGCAGCTTTGTAAATAATAATACTTATGTATGCTCTGTACTTCAATAACATAGTTCCTTTCAGGTCTGAAACATGTTATGCACAATTGAGCCCCACAGCATTTTGGGAAGATGCAAATTGTGTAAAGGCATAAGCCAACATCCCTAAATCAGATTGAAGGGAATGGAAGAATTAGATTCTCTGCTCTCCTGAAAATGAGGTCTTGAGTATGACAAGCAGGACACCCAAAAGTGTAGCATTCTTTAAAAACACTGACCTGTGTGACATGTACAAGAACATGCAGGAAGTTGCTGATAGGGCAGGGAACAGCACCCCATTAACCCTGTGTCAGTCCCATGTGTGGTCCTGGGTGGTGAGAGAAAGTGGCCAACAATTCTGATATTTATAAGAGCAGTTATTTTAAACATGGTTATCAGGTATGCTGTTGGAGGTGTTGGTTCCAGACTTCCACATCTTTGCTTTGTGGCTCAAGGAAAAGCCTTGTCCGAGCAATGGACAGCACCCTGTGCTGCTGTGTACCTCTGCAGCTGAACTCACCCCAAGGAGAAGCAAGATTTGGCTATGGTTTCTTAAATGACATTGCATACACTTCTTTGCATTTACAGTGCGTAAAACCAGACTGGCTGGACTTATCACTTAGGGTCAACTCCAGTGTCAGCAACAGGTAACTTAGCAGTTTTAAGAAAGCATCTGAATTTGGACAGTGAGGCATTTCTTATTACACTTGACATGCACCTGCTGACATGCAAGCAGCTTCTTTGCTGTTGTGAGAGACGAGAAACCAGGCCTGTGAGAAACTAAGAAAAACAGCCTGAGAAAGCAAAAGTTGAGGCTGATCGAAGAAATGCCTCAAACACTCGCAAGACAAAACTATGAGTCACAGGGTGCATTCTGTGGAGGTCGAAGCTGATAAGGCTGCCCCAATAACACAAGATGGGACTGGAGGAGGGAGCCCTGTGAAGACAGGGCGGCTCTGCTCTGGTGCACCTGGCCAAAACTTCAAAGGCCATCTGTCCGGTGAATGACCTTTGCTTCATTATCCACGAAATGCATATTAAAGTTAACACCCCTCAATATGTTAACGAGGGCTAACATGATCATGCTAATTACATCATCCCATGAAACACCTTACCCCTCCCCGTACATGGGATACGTAGGTGTGTGGGTCGACCTAGGGGATGGACCCAAGGAAAGTGGGTATAAATCAAGAAGGGGAGGGGGGGGAGGGGGGGGGGGCGGGGCCAGAGAGAGAGTGCAGTGAAGCGAAGAAGACGGATGCCAGCGAAAAAGACGGCTGCCTCCTGTGCCTCCTGGAACCCTCGTCGGCAGGATCAGCGCAGAAACCCAGACCGGTGATCTGTATTTCCCCATTCCCTCTATCTCCCTCTTTTCCCTTTCCTATTAAGAAATGCAAGGCATATTGTATTGCTTGCCACAACTTGCTATATACTTAGCCAATTATCGTGTGTTCAATTAGTACATTGTGAGTAGTTAATAAATGTTTAGACTTGGAGACTTGTTGTCCGCTCCATTGGGGATTTGCGAATCTGAGTCACTTGTCCCCCTCGTCTGAGCGGGACGTGACAGCTGTTCAGCAAATTGTCAAAGAGAAACAGAGATCCCCTCCCCAAATGCAGTCTACAATTAGCCACATTTTACTTTTTTTGCCAGCAAAGGCTTTTAAGGTGCTCGTTGGCTCTTAAACATGCATTAAACCATCCATGGAATATAAAATAAACACTCAGTTTAGTGTCTCTCAGAAAACAGATTAGAAAATGTGTTGGTAAATTGCTCTTAAATTGGCCTCTCCAGTGTGTGGAAATGGATGTTTGCTGCAGAGCAGGCTAGAAGTCACTTTGCTTCCTTTGGCTTTGTTTCCATGCCGTGCTTCTCTGCTCATTCTGCTGAACAGCAGCTTACTATGGACACTGCTAATATTCAAAACAAGAATAAAATCTAGCAGGAAATTATTAAACAGTTTTAGAAAAATGTCAAGCCTAGCTCTTGTAATGATTCATCCTCTTCCCCTTAGAATCCTACAAGCAGCTTTGTGTTCTTCTCTTTTTTTCAGATTACATGTTAACCTCTGTGCTGTGCTCCAGAAGAAGTGGGAATGATAATGTCTCTGCTCAGGACGATAAAGTAAACTTAGCAGGAGCATTCTGTGATTGCTCAGCCTTGTAGTCTGATTGTCTTATGGTGACAGCTAGCATGGGGAGCAGAAAGGCTGCAGGAATGTCTCTTTAATGATCTTGAAAAAAATATAGTCTGGGTTTGTCATTGCCCTTTGATGAGTGTTTCATTAATATGTAATCGATTTTCAGCCCTTGGAAAATTTGCTTAATATGAACTGACAGTTCATCTTTGCAGAGTAATCAACCTGCATCATCCCTGCCTCTGGGTTTTCTGGTATTTTAAGCTGGATCTGCAAATCCAGATCTGCTCAGCCCACCTTATGCTTTAAGCATAGGGAGAAATTTCACATTTCTCAAGGAGTTATTGTATGATATGTCTGGCTCCTCACCTTGCAGAGACCAGTTGCAAGAGCTAGTCTGGAAAGGGTAGTCTATTCTGACAGTATAGGAGAAGGATGTATCACCCAGAAAAGGCTATAGTGAGGAACCTTATCCTGGCTGGCAGGACAGCAGATGTGGCAGCATCATTGCATCTCCTACTTGATTAGTCAGGGCAGGCCTTGGATCTGACACATTTTTTCCTGAAGGATTTCTGCAGTCACAGATTGGGGATTTGACCCAGTTCTTAAATGAACACTTGTTCTTGAGAGTAAATCTCTGCTTCCTAGGACACCAAGATGATTTATGTACCATCAGCATTGCTACTGACAATTCAGAGGTTTTCTGCAGTGGAGAATGAAATAGTTGAAAAGTAGGACCATAGCAAATAGCTGTTACAAAAGAACCAGATGTGATTGTTCCAGCACTTGGAAAAAGCTTCAGAGCTTTTGCTATTTAGTCAAGAAGGCAGGTACTGATTGCCCTGTCTATTCTGTATAAAATCAGTTAATGAGTCTCAGATCAGCAATTAGTGGCTGTCACATCGCCAACTGTCATGGTTTAAGCCCAGAGGGCAATTGACCACCACTTGGCCGCTTGCTCACTCCTTCTCCCCCCTGGTGGGATGGGGAGGAGAAAATATAACAAAAGGCTAAAGGATTGAGACAAGGATGGAGAGGGATGACTCACCAATTATGGTCACGGGCAAAAGACAGACTCCTTAAGGGAAGAAAAAGAACATCAATTTAATTTGAACACAACCAACACTAATTTACCAATCAAACCAGAGTAGGACAGTGAGAAATACAACCACATCTTAAAAAACACCTTCTCCCCCATGCCTCCCTTCTTCCCGGGCTTAACTTTACTCCTGATTTCTCTGCCTCCTCCCCTCGAGCAGTGCATGGGGCAGAGGATGGGGGTTGTGGTCATTTCATCACCCACTGTTTCTGCCACTCCTTCCTCCTCAGGGAGAGCACTCCTCACACTCTTCCCCTGCTCCAGCATGGGGTCCCTCTCACGGGAGACAGTCCTCCACGAACTTCTCTGTAACACTGTAACAGTGACAAAATGGCGTGACATAATGATGTCCAAATACCTTTGTAATCTCACAGGGATGTAACAATACAGTGACACAGTGTGGGGTGCTGTGGCTTTGGGACACACTGGTTTGCCTGAGTAGGGTGGCACTGCATAGAAGTGCCATGGAACATGCAGGGTGTCACTGTCAGGGTGATGTCATACCTCAGTGCAGGGATGGAGCAATGCAACATGATGTAACCACACAGCAAGCAGTACCAAGGAGGGGCTGTGCTGAGCCCCCATGTCACACCCAGCCCTGCAGGGTTACAGCTCTGCAGGGCACCCTGGAGGGAAACAAGCTAGGCTACACATGATGATGTAAGGTATGGTGGCGCTGGGAATGGTGATGTCATTGTGGGCCTGGTGTCACACCAGTGACACTATGGCATCCACTCAGAGCAGGAGCCGAGTGGGGCAGAACCAGAGCAGGGCCACAGAGCTACGCTCCCTCGAGTGAACCGTTATCACCCCGCAGCATGAGGCACTGCAGTGACGCCATTCAGAAGGTGACGTCACCACAGCGCTATCACACGGGAGCGCGGCGTCGCCCTGCTCGGGACAGACCCTTACTTGCCGGTGCCTGTCGCCCGCCCACTTTGGCTGCGACAGCGGCTCCCCGTCACCTGCCGCTCCTTACGACAGCCCCACGCCCTCCCGGCCAACCACCGGCCAGAAGTTGATAGCGGCAACCATGGCAATACGCCGGAAACGGCGTGCGGCCAATCCGGCCACAGAACGCCGTCGGCGCTGGCTATTTCTTCACCCCCACCTCTCACCGAAGTATCTCCGCTCCCCCTGAGGGAGAAAATGGTATGTTCCGGCTGCAGTAGGGTAACGGCCGCGGGGAACCACCCATCCGGGCTCCGGAATTATTGTCAGAGGACCCGCCTTCTTCATGAATATGCAAATATAGGGCCGACCGCGGCCGGGCTCGGAAGTGGTGCGGCTGAGTCACTTCGGTGGTGATGATGCGGTAGAATCTGCGGTGGGTGTTGTCGTCTTTCTGCGCTTCAGGAGTCTCCCCACATTCGCTCTTCTTTATTCCCGCCTTGTCTCCATCATCATCATGGATGAGATAGACCGGTTCCAGGTGCCTGCTGTTCGCGCCGAGATACAGCCGCTGGTGAGGGCCGGGTGCGGCCGCGTTGTCCTCAGGAGCTGCCGCTTCGTCAGGGGGCTGGGGTGTCGGCGCGGCGGCGATGGTGAGGTCGGGCTCGCGCGCCGCGATCGTTATGTAACGGCTGTCCCCTCAGCGCCCGGCGGCTGCTGTGTCATCTCCGGGCGCCCGTGGTCATTGCTGTCCGCCCGGCTCTTCTCTCCTGCTCTTTTTCTCCCTCGGCATCTTCCTGTGTGCTGTCACTAGCAACGGTAGAAGCTGCCCGCTCTTGCTTCGGTTGAAACGTCGCTTCTCTAAACGCAGCGGCGTTCCGGAGCGCCCCGGCCTGGCTGGCGCATGGGGCGGGTGTTTCCCGCCGCCTCGGCCGGTGGGCTCCAGCGCCGGGGAGGGGAGTGTTCCGGAGGGGAGTGGCGGTAAGACTGAGGAGCCTGTCTGGAGAAGGACGGGTAGACAGAGCAGCTGGAGGCGCAGAGGACTGGTGGGGTTGTAGTTGACTCTTAAAGTATACTTGAGACCCGGGGGAAGAATTAGGCAGTATTTGTGCGCAATCCGGTCTGAGAGGTGCTCCCCAGGGACCGGGATACCTGCACAGGATGGGTGTTAAATACGTGTGTCTGGCGTGAGTTGTGGTTTGAAGCTGCAGGATGCTCTCCGTGGCTGGTTTTATAGCCGTTCCCTCTTAGTGCAAAACTGCTATTAGATACTAGTTGTGTGAAAAATCTAGGTGTTTTGCAAAGAAACATCTGTCAAATTACAGTTTTGCTCACATAAAATTCTTTATGTAGAAAAGCAATCTATGAGGGGTTGTGTTTTGCTTTGTTTTTTTTCCCCCATGCCAGGGCATGTGTTTTTCATTTCATAGACACAATTATACTCAGTTAATGAGCTCTGAATAAGTTGATGTAATGGTTGCACTGCTATATAGGACCCTGGGAAATCTTGACAGAGAAGGTAATATACAGGCTTGTGGAACTTTGGCTGCATAAATGAGTGGTCCTGGGCTCTTGGTAGCTTCTGAAATGACACTTATGAAGGAAGGCCAGCTGGCTGGTAGCCGTAGGAGATGCTAGATCATCACCAAGTAGTCCAAGACTTGTTATGAGCATGTAGCTGCTTTGCTTTGATGCTACAGGCTTGCTTGTGTGTGTTGTGCTCCAGCTGCATTCTGCAGAACACTTGAATGTGTGTATCCATTTGTATCCCATCTGGAAAAGGTTCCCTTGTGTGTTCCTCTTTGCTTACTCCAGTCTGCCTTGCTCTCCACTTGAAGGTGCATTGTTATATGTAACCTGGGACCTGTTGAAATACAGTTTACCTTAGCATTGAAGTGAAAGCTGGATAGTGGGCTGACTCGCTCAAGATGTTGATTCCCTTTGGCACCTGGAGTAAGCAAATTCCATTTCAGCATCCGATTGTGTGAAATGGTGATATGAAATATTTGGAGAAGTGGAAATAACTTTAATGAATACTTGTACAGATCCTTTTGACAGCAGGTGAGGATAGGGTATTGGCAGGTTCATGTTAGCACTGAAGATACTACTGGGATTTCCAGTATATCAAACTGCATATTATTTAGAGTTGATGTACCAGTCCTTGGTTTCTTGTTGCACCTAGTGTTTACAAAAAGTTGAGAATAAAATAATTGTCTTGTGAACAGAAAGACTCCCCTATGAAGGTCTACAAACTCAAATTACCCCTCAGTGACAAGACAACCACTTTTCTTATGGTGGGAGTGTTGAAAAATTTGTGAAAACATTTTTAGCTTGGTGGTGGTTGTTTGTTGTGGGTTTTCTTGGTGTGGTTTTTTTTTTTTTTTTTTTTTAGCTTTTGTGGTAGGGAAGAAAACTGTCCATAAAAGCTGATGTACACTTGTTGCATGCCCTACTTGTGGTGTGTGTGTTTTCTGTCAAGCAGAAACAGCAGACATGACAAGGCTGGCTCTCTTTATTCATGTTGAGGGCAGTAGGCATGGTAGTGAGATTAGCAAGTTTGTCTGCCAACAGCTTTTCCAAAAAAAATACACAGAAGTATTTTCTAGAAACCCCATTATAATAGTGGAGGAGTGGAATTGGCATGTGCATGCATGTTTGCATGGCCATAGAGTGACCAGAACCCGAAGAGGTTGTCTGGTCTAGCCCTGCTGTTGCAGGGTAGGATGGTATATTATGCAGCTGTGATAATAAGTTTAGGAGGTAGGTTTCCTTCCCTTCTTCAGCAGCCAAGAATTAGGAAATTTTCACAAAGAGATTTAATGCTTGCATTAAAAGAATACTCTGAACCTTTGCTTTTGGGTTTCAGTTGATTTTTAACTAATGGAGTTCATAGTGAAACCTTGTGCATGTGAGGGGCTTCTGCTATGACTGGATGTGTGGGATTCTTCTGCGTGCCTGGAAATGCTGGCATCAGGCTCATAAGTAGGACAGAACAAGTCTGGTACAACATTTCCAGTGGCTTTGTCTGCTTTGTAGCTCCTGGTCTATATCTTGCAAGTAGGGACTGGATGCTTGCAAGAATCATTGCAGTTCAGAAGCTGGCTGGGGTTTATCATAGTAGTTTGCTTGGGTAACACAATTCTGCCCAAAGCTTTCAGTTCCACATGGTCTCAGGGACAGATGGGTCATCTGATATTGAAGGCCAAAGGAGTATGGCAGGGTTTTCCTCATACAAAGGGCTGAGATAGAAGTTTGTTTTCTAGGTGTAACCTGAGAGCTGTTGTGAACTGCCGCTAAAGCTATCAAAAACTGTTTTGAAACATGATTTCCTGCTGAAAGCAAATATAGAAGAGAAGGTCCCTTGCCTGGTCTGAAGTGCATACACTATAAGGAATGTGTTTTCATCCTTTTTAGGCTGGAGGGTGTCCTAGGAGACCACTGTTCCCTCTGAGTCTGGCCAGTACCTGGCAGTGTGAGAAGGGTCCTGAAGTGAGGTTTGTGAAGCCAGGCTTTTCTTGAAATCCTTAAAAACTTTGTATTCTTGATCAGCATGTACACTTCTGAATGTTCTGTTCATCTGCATAGATAAAGTGTCATCTTAGCTTTTGACTTTTGTCCTGGTTTCAGCTGGAATAAAGTTAACTTTCTTCCTAGTAGCTGGTATAGTGTTGTGTTTTGAATTTAGGATAAGAATAATGTTGATAACACACTGATGTTTTAGTTGTTGCTAAGCAGTGTTTATATTAAGTCAAGGACTTTTCAGCTTTTCATACTGCCCTGCCAGCAGAGGTTAGGAGTGCACAAGAAGCTGGGAGAGGATACAGCAAGGGCAGCTGAACTAAACGAGCCAGAGGGGTATTCCATACCATATGATCATCATGCCCAGTATATAAACTGGGGAGAGTTGGCTGGGGGGGGGGGTACTGTGGCTTGGGGTTTAGCTGGGCATTGGTCAGTGGGTGGTGAGGAATTGTACTGTGTATCACTTTTGTACATTTGCTTATTATTATTTTCAGTTTTCTGTCCTATTAAACTGTCTTTATCTCAATCCATGAGTTTTACTTTTTCCTGTTTTTTTTCCCCCATCCCACTGGTGGGGGAAGAGTGAGCTAGCAGCTGCATGGTGCTTAATTGCTGTCTGGGGTTAAACCATGGCAGATGTCTTCATACTGAAATACAGGTTAGCTGCTGGAGATCTGCCTAGAAACCATCTGATAGGCCTGCTGATCTGCTACTGTTCAAAACTAAGAGATAGGTATGGCTATTAAATGCTGAAGGGAAGCAATTCTCAGAAAGTAGTCTGAAGCCTTTCTGAGCCCCTCAGCCTCCAAACCTGCCACTGATACTGGCACTATTGATCAGCTGTCTGAAATCCTCCTGAACCCGTGTGTCTAGCATACACCAAGCACTGGCTGGTGTATGATGGCAAACTGACAGATGACGGTGTTGGATCACACGTTGCTCCCATACACTGATGCAGGCGGTTTCTGTTCTTAGTACAAAAATGGAAGTAGAGTAAAAGTGCTCTTGCCCACATGGCACCAGTACAACTTTTCCTAAGAAAAAGCATCTGTCAAAGTGCAGCAGCTTCGGAGGAGCTTCGCTACAAACTCCTGAGACTGACTTGCTTTCTGAAAGTGGCAGGTGTAACACAATATTTTAGTTTCCCAATTCTCTGCCCATGTGAAAAGTAGGAGCTCTTTCTGGAGAAATTGAGTTGATGGTTCTTATATCTATCTTGCTCTGAAGCGTTATGGCCAGACCAGTTCCTTGCAGATGTTTGCCAGGCTGTGGGACCTTGGACTGGTAGCTCTAGTTGTAATGACTACAGCCAACCTAAGGATTTTGCTTAGCCACATCCTACAGTGAGGTTGTTGGCTTTCTAGCTGAGATGCCAAATCTATGCTGGTCCTGGAGGTGTAAAGTTTCCAGAAACTTTAAAGATACAGAAGATGCATTTCTATACAGCTTTTTTTTTAACATTAGAAAAGAAAAAACAGAAATGAAAAAACTAGACTATCTACTGGATGCTTAGTTTTCAAAAAATGAACTATTGTAGTTGGTGGACAGTATGAGTGTTCAGCATGCTTATAAAATGTGTTCTTTATTTTTGGAAAATATTAACTGTCTCATCCTAGGGAAGTTGTGCTATGTGTTGAGATCTTTTTGTTTTGTCTGATGCATCCCTAAAATAGGGAAAAACCTGAAAACAGAAAAGCAAGAGTAACTAAGAATCAAAAAGAAAGGTTATACCTGTAGGGCTTAGAGTATGTTAATATAACATTAGGTCTCTAGTGTAGATACACAAGAAACTCATCTTTCTAGAAGGAAAAAGCTTCTAAAATGAAAATGTCATCCCTATGTATGTTCACTGTAATATGGCCCAGGGGTTACACAGCTACATATTTTGTAAATGTGTTTTGCTGATTAAGGATACCAATTTAAACTCAGACACCAGAGTGAAAAGAATAGGCATATTTTACTAGTGATAACTAAAGAATGTAACAGAGTAATACAGAAAACATGCAGTAAGAAAAGGCAGAAGAATGCACCTAAAGCAACAAATAGGAAAATACAGGGTAATGCATCAAATCATTACTACCTGAGAGAGAGAATAGTGATTTAGAGAGATACCTCACCACTTGCACCCGTTACCATCATCCAGATCCGCAGTCGCTGGGCAGCCCCGGTTACAGCGAGGATTTGGAGAGCCTGTCCCGGCAAGTGGGAAATCCTACGCGGTGCGTCCACCCGTAGGTGAGGCATCCAAAGTCGCTGTGAGCGGGTCCAGCCTTATATACCTAAAAATCAGTAAGCCAGAATAGCTGGCACCTTTGTTTTGAGCGGAAAGTTTCTGGTTTCATTCTCCTGTTGGATTCCACCCAAAGCCTGGCCAGGGCTGGGGGGGGGGGGGATGGGACACCAAGGGACTTTCGAACAAGGCCAAACACTTGGGTTCTCAGCCTTGAACAAGGCTAAACAAGGGAAGTTGGATACATTCTCTCAGCATTTCAGCCTCACTACTGTTTATATTCTGTCTAAGCTGCATCTTTCACTAGTGAGCTTACATACTTTGTTAATGACTACATGCTAAGTTAGCAGCTTCAGCTTGGGGCCTGTTGTTCAGGCTTCAGTATTTCAATGCCTTAGCACTTTTTACACCAGCATAAGTGGGTTGTTATAACTTAGTACAATACCTACTAGCACAATGGTTATCAGTTATAAAATATACAGGATTCATCTATAGGTCAACTCTGGCTTGGGCCTGTTGTCCAAGCCTTAGCACTTCATTCGGTCCTTTGACCTATAGGTGAATCATGGTTCTCAAACCATCTCTATGGTTAGTGACATTAGTTTTCATCCATCAGTTGATGATGTCTCGTCAGGCGTGTCCTGATCCAATATCAGGGAGGGTTCTTAAATGATCCTATGAGTGAACTTAAGATACAAACGAGGCTAGATGCCATACAACCTTGTAAGCTCTATTTCCCGTAACAGGCAATAATAGCGATAGGACAGAGAAGAAGAAAAACTCAGAATACCTAAGCGAGCAAACGGAGGAGATGCAGCAAGATCAGTTACCACCACCACGAATGCAGTGACATCCTGTTGACTCGTTCTCGGTGCAGGTGATAAGGTTGCTCCAAGCTCCGCCAAGAGAGAGATGATGTCGAAATCCCAGGTCCGAGCCCCGAGAGAGGAGTACGCAGCCCTTTTATTGTCCCAGTCCCCACAATTCCTCAAAAGAGTCTGCCCATTTCCACGGAGCTCATTGTCATACATGCCGCCCCATGTTCTTCCATGTGCACATGCCCAGGTGTTCACGGTGGTCTCCACTTGGCTCACGCACAAGCGCAGTTTGACAGGCATTGCCAAGGATGTCATTGTTCTGGCTTCAGGCAGATATGGTGGTTTCTTCGGGAACAGTTCATCTCCTTCAGAGTGTACTTTGCCACGGCAACAGGATGTTGAGGCCAGGTAGTGGTAGTGGAGCAGCAGCAATGTCGAGACAAGCACAGTCTAACACAGTCTTTTACACCATCCTGTGGCTCGACATCGCTGTCCTCGTGGTGGCACGAAGGATAGATATATAAAGAGAGAGAGAAAGGATAGAAATAACACGCAACATGATAACTAATAACACTTTTGGCTAACATATGACTAATAACATTTTGAACGGATATATAAATTTTCCATTAATAAACATGTAACTAATAATATCTTTAACAAATATAAATGTCTTCAGTTAACAAGCATATAGCTAACAACATCTCTAACAAATATGTCATGCTCAAAATTAACTAACTCTACAAAACTGAAACATTCTATAAACCGATTTTAAGGTTGGTAGGAGTTAGTAGAAGAACACAACAGCAGTTTACATGGCGGACATTTATAAGGACAAGAAATAAGTATTAGAAGAGCAATTAATATAATAATTGACAAAGTTAAGGCTATAAAGTGAATTGGAATCACCACTAACATGTGATCCATTATTTTTCCATGGTTCTGGCAATGTACCACTGAGTGTTTGCGGCCCTGGCAGTCCACGCGGTCTGCTGCCCTGGTCTGCCGAAGTTGGGGTCAGCATACGCAGCAGGAAAATTGGTTTCCACGCCCCCTTATCCCAAAGCACATGTGTCATCTGGGCCTAGAAATGTCAATCCCAGATTCAAACAAAGGTAAATGAGCAATAACACTACAAATAACAAATAAAACAATGTTAACACTAACAATGGTTAACAACATTTTAACCAAATATATAATAAAGGTAACAGTAACAATAACAATGTCAATTAAAAATATTTTAACTAAATGTATTTAACCAAAATGTGTCTGAGGCTGGGCCTAAGGATGTGTTCCCGGTCTTTGGGAATTGGGGGAAGAAGGTGGTTGTCTGCATGAATAAGCACAATTACAAGGCAGTTTACATGGACACTGACAAGATGAACACTTACATACCACAAGAGAAAATATAGCAAGAGCTAACAGAGCAACTGCCACAAAATTAAGTATCAAAAGGGGATAAATCCTGGTGGTTGTTGTCAATTGTGGAGCTGAAGATGGTGGTCTGGCTCGCTGGAGCTGGGGTCTGCCTACGCAGCAGGAAAATGTATTTCCACACCCCAGCCCAGAGCGCATGTGTAACTTAGGCCTTGGTATTTCCATCTTGCCTTCATGGGCTCAGTCATGACCTTTTAAAGCCCAGGCCCCATTAGCAAAGGGACCTTCCCCTGATTTGGCATCTATTGTTTGCTCATAATACTGGCAACAGAATGACCAAAAATCACAAATTCACTTTCCTCCCATTCTTGGTTAACACTTCGGAAGCCGGAGCTTCCCCCGGAACCAAGGGAGAGGGGAACGGTCACCCAAAGCAATTTTGCAATGATAGACAATACATCCTAAAAACATGAATAAGACAATGAACACCAACACTATATAAAAACTTAAATTCACATAAGGATCCCCTGTTGTGACTCAGGATATCTGTCTCCGGCGGGGGGTTTACCTGCAAGAAAAAGGAAAGAAAAGCTTCTCGGTTCATTTTGAGAACCGGAAGTGGGTTATAATTAGAAAGATGGAATAATCTACCTTGTATTAATTTTGTGCTCCTTTCCATGATCATCTTTGGCTTTCCAGGTGTACTTGTTTATTTGGGTATCCAATACCAATGGTACTGCTCCCACCGTGGGGAGTTCGACTAAGACAGATTGTCCTGGAAAAGGAGATGGATTTCTGGGGTGGTCAAGGCCTTGGGAGGTTGGCATGATTGTTGGAGCCTTTGGACAGAATGCTGTGATCTTTGGGCATCCATTTACCGACACATTTAACTCCACTTCTCCTTCCTGCAGGGGCCATAAATCAAAAGCCTTTTGAATGGTTTCTTTAGCTAATTCAAAAGCAGCTTGTTGTTCATTTCCCCATTCAAATTCATATTTTTTCCTTGTCACCTTGTACCAAGGGGTTAAAATTTATCCCAAATGGGGAATATGTTGCCTCCAGAAGCCGAATAGCCCAATAAATCTTTGAGCTTCTTTTTTTTTTTTTTTTTTTTTTGTCTTGCGGTACAGCAAAATCTAAAAAATTTTTTGTCAGGCTTTAGGCAGTATTTCTTGATGCCCACAGTGCCACTGAATTCCTGGAAACTTCACCGTCTGAGATGGTCGTTGGATTTTTCCAGGGTTAATTTCTCAACGCTTCTGTCTCATATGATTTACCACTAATTCAAGAACTTGTTGCACCTCCTCCTCATCATTTCCTTGGATCAAAACATCATCTATATAGTGACTGAATTGTGTGTGAGGAGGCAGCTGTATTTCATCTAAGTGTTCAGCTACAATTCTATAACAGATAGTGGGGCTATGCAACCATCCTTGTGGTAATCTAGTGGAAGTGTATTGCCGGCCCTGCCAAGTAAAGGCGAATTGATCACAATGCTGTTCTGCAATCGAGATGGTAAAAAATGCATTAGCCAAATCTATTACAGCGTACCCAGTTCCTGGATGTTTCTGAACCTTTTCTATTAAAGTGACAGTGTCCGGCACAGCTGCTGCAAGCGGTGGAGTATGTTTGTTTAGTTCTCTGCAATCCACTGTCATTCTCCAGGATCCATCACTTTTCCTGACAGGCCATATCGGATTGTTCCACACAGTGGTGGTCAGCTTTAAAGCTCCTACATCTAATAAATCTCTAATTGTCTGTGATATCTCTTCATGTCCTCCCGGAATTCTATACTGCTTCATTATGACTAACTTAGTTGCAGCCGGGATCTGCACAGGAGGCATTTTTACTTTACCAACTGTAACAGGTCTGGCACTAATACAGGGTTTAACTCCAAATTGATACTGACCATCAGAAAGATTTAAAGTTAGTCTTTTTAGAATGTCTATACCTTTTATATATCCAGGAACAGAGACAATCATGACTGAATATAATCGTTTTGGGAGGTTTCTTATTTTCATTTCTATTTGTGTTTGTACAGCTTTAATTTATTTTCCTCCTAAACCTGTAATAATTACAAGTTGTCCTTTAAATTTCTTGGGATTCCAATATATTAAGGAGGCCTCTGCTCCAGTGTCAATCAGTGCTTTTACAGTTTGCGGGGACTGCTTGTTCTTAAAAAAAAAAAATAAATTTAAGCTCCACATGGGGTTGTCGGTCCTTCTGCACCCACTACCCTGGAGCTTGGCCATTAATTCATTTGTACTGATCATAATATTGATTCACTTCCTTTGCCTCGTGCAAAGGGTACAAGTCAGAAAACGGTGTCTAATCGTCTTTCACCCCCGGAAGCGGTGATCCACTTGGGGGGGGGGGGCGGGAAGGGGGCCTTCCGTGGGCAGATGCAGGGTCCCGTTGAGGTTCAAGAAGGGGTGCTGTAGGCTGAGTTGTCCCTGGATTCTTAGTTTTAGAACTCTGCACTCTCTTGCTAGGTTTATTCAGCCCTTTCTGTGTATATATTCGCCACAGCTCGTTAGTTGGAACACTGTCAATTTTTTTTCACAAGACGTCATCTTTTAGCTAAGCCATAAACATTTCCTTACGAGAAATCCTACTTTCACTGTCTTTAGGGCTGTCTTGAGTATCTCGATTCCCTGCACTCCTTCGGGGGTCCCACTCCCCAAGGTCACCCTGCTGCTGTATTTTTCTATCGCATCACAAAGGGGATTTCCTATCTCAGTAATCAAAAGAGTCGTGATAACATTTTTACAGTAGTACCACATCTCACACACTCACACACACTCTTAGATTAAACAGATCGATCTTATATTACCACACAAGGAGCTCCCTTACACCATCTACACAAACAACACAGAATTACACTTATAACCACAAGTACCACTAGGACAATTATGACAAACAACAAATCTAAATTTAACACCATACGTACAATATACAAGTTCCAAGTCTCAGAGTCAATATCGGTGCCAATGGTCAAAGCACACGATGAATCCAGCCCTCTCCTTTTCCTATACTTATATTGTGCTACTTGCACTGTGGCTTTCTCTGCCACTGTCTGATAAGTATCCAACTTATCAGCAAGCAACTCATTCCAGCATTACAACATCACTATTTGACTCTGCAAATCACATATCTGTCGCTCCATCTGGGAGCGCTCCAACAACAGCCTCTCTTTACTCTGGTGTTGTTTTCTATATGCAGTTAACATAATCCACCCTCGTTTACTTGAATTTGTAGTCTCTTTTCCTTTTCCAATAGGTATCCTTTTCATATAATTTAGAACATCTAATGGTTTGGCTTCTTGCAGCCAGCTCTCCCATTGTTCGCACGGTCCTCCGACCTGAGCCCACTGCTGGGCCTGCGAACTATAGGGAGGATTTTTCCAACCGGGAGTATCTGGTGGACTTGACAAATTACCTTTGAACTTAAATAATGGCATTTTTTGTCGGATCCCACTTCTGACACCAATGTATGTTTTGCTGATTAAGGATACTGTGGCAATTGAGGCACGGACTCTCCATTGTGGGCTGACAGACCGATGTCTCCCACATCTCCCCCTTCTTTGTTTTACAGCTGCACCTGCAAGACTTGTTTCAGAGCTTTATCAATTAAGGGTTAGACGAACTTCAAAAAACACAGTATATTTAAAATAGTTCCACAGAAGGCAAAAACCAATACAGCAGTTACAGTTACTAGTTGAAAAGAGTAGGCTAATTTCACTACCCGTAATTAAAGGATATGACTAAATACTACAAAAATAAACAGTAAGGAAAATATGAAATAGCACACTTATTTAATGGGGTACTAATATTCAGATCTGCAATTACTGGGGAACCCTGGTTGCAGCGACGGTTTGGAGTACCTTTCCGTGCAAACCGGAAATCCTACGCGATGCGTCCATCCGTAGGTGAGGCATCCAACATCGCTGCAAGCAGGTCCAGCCTCTAAATCAACAGGCCAAAATAACTGGCAATTTTCTTTGAGCGGAAACATCTGATCTCATCCTCCTGTTGGGTTCCACCCAGAGCCTGGCCACCACTCAAGGGGGAAAACCAAGGGAGTTTCTAATAAGGTTAAACACTTGGGTTCTTAATTCTTAATATTGCTAAACAAAGAAAGTTGAATACACACATTCTTACAGCATTTCATCCTTATTAATAACTACATTTTGTCTCAGCTACATCTTTCACTAGTGACTAGTAAGCCTATATATTTCATTAAGGAGTTGCAATTACTGTCAGCATTTTCTCTTAAAAGAGTTGGCAACTGTAGTGTGATTAAGGACAGACATAGTGTATTTTGTCCTATTGCAGCAGCAAGCATTGCCCATACATTCTGCTTAAATGATCAGTCGAAGAGACCAAAAACTGTCGGCACAGGGGCACCCACAGCACCCCCAGCCGGCTCCTGAGTGTCCACCAAAAGCTGCCTCTCACGCCTCAGGTGTGGTTGCACACAGCTTGCTGGTAACCACCTGTGGGGACTGTGACCTGTGGAGACACAAGCATAACCTCTTCCCCAGGTTATTAAAGGATATGGTCCTTCCCAGTTACCACTTTCCAGGTTTTTGCTAACACTTGAGCCTTGCCCTGGACTTCTTGTTGATCTGGTATCTGCAATGAGAAGTGATGCAATATTGGTGGCACCTGTGAGACAGGGGAAATGTTTAAAAAGTTCATGGCATATAATGCCTTATTTAGCCTTTCGTGAGTGTCCTGGTTCAGCTAGGATAGGGCTAAGTTTCCCCAGCAGTGGGGAGGGAGCTCTAGCCGGGTTATTCAATACCATGCTGACGTCACGTCCGGGCACCCAAGCACGGGAGAATTGGTAGAACGCGCGGGGCGTGCAGTCGCTCCTCTCACTGCTGTATCGGTACATTTCTTGCTCTGTTCATTGTTATTACTGTTATTGTTGTTGTTTGTTGTGTTGCTGTTGCACTGTTGTATTAAACCTCTCCTTATCTCAACCCCGGGGTTTGTATTTCGCTCCCTGCCCTGTCCGGTGTGAGGGTGGGGGAGGAGCAGCGGCAGCATGGTCTCGGGTCCCGGCAGGGCCTAAACCACCACAGTGAGGTGTAGATAGATACCCTCCATCTCCCCCTTTTTGTTGTTGTAATAGACACTTTAGCGTGCCATGCGTACGCTCCACAATGGCCTGTCCGGTCGGTGAGTGGGGAATGCCGGTCAGATGCTTGACTCCCCACTGTTGAAAGAAAGAAAAAAGAGAAACAGAAACATAAGCAGGTCCATTGTCTGTCTTAATCTGTCGTGGCACGCCCAAGGTAGCAAATGCAGCTAAAAAGTGTTTTCGCACATCGCGTGCTTTTTCACCTGTATGGCAGGACGCAAACAGTGCTCCAGAAAAGGTATCAACAGACACATGTACGCATTTTAACGTTCCTAATGCAGCAAAGGGAGTGACGTCAGATTGCCATAATTCTGAGGAGGTGAGTCCCCGAGGGTTGACACCACTAGCTGTTGAAGAGAGGGAGTCCTTCTGGCATTCAGGGCAAGTCGCAATGATGTCTTTAGCCTGACGCCTTGATAAAGAAAACTGGTTTTGTATTGCCCTGGCATTTTGGTGGAAAAATGCATGTGAAAGCCGAGCTTGCTCAAGGACATCAGGTACCACCTGAGCCGCCAGAGTCAACGCATCTGCTCGTCGATTGCCTTCAACCAAAGGTCCAGGTAGTGCAGTGTGCGCTCGAATATGTACAATAAAATAAGAAGTCTTGCAGTTATTTAATAACCGTAAAAGGGTGTGCATTAATGAATATAACAGTGGATTATTAACGTCCTTCAGACATGAATTCTCTATACGCTGTACAAGATTGGCAACATAAGCAGAATCAGTAACAATGTTAATTGGGGTGTCCCAGCGTTGAAATACACGGACTACTGCAGCTAGCTCAACGATCTGTGGCGATCCCGGGGATCGAGTAATGTCTGATTGCCAAATTTGAGTATGCGGGTCTTGCCATACTATGACTGACTTCCCCGTTTTTCCAGATCCATCAGTAAACACAGTCAAGGCTTGCAACGGTACGTCGCTGCACTTTGGCATGGCATATAATAAAAAATTTTGCTGTAATAATTTATGTGATGGGCTGTGTACTACAAGCTGTCCGGGGTAGTCACAGATCGCTGTCTGGAATTCTAAAGACATTTGTATTAGTCATGTAACATGTGCAGAGTAACTGGAACAATGATACACACAGGTTCCTGACCAGCAAGTAATAGTAGGTGCTGCCTACCTTTAATGATCAGTTTGGCAAACATTTCTGGATGAATAGTGACTGTCTTGTGCATTTGGTGTGACAAAAAAACCCCCATTCAATAATTACTGACTCGGAGGCTGCTAGGTCCACGCCTGATCGATATCGACTAAATTATTGTAAACCACCACTGATTGCAATATTTTTTTAGTGTCTTTTTGTTCACACTTGCGCCTGGAGGTCCCCCTATCTTCTTCCAGTGTTTTAAAATACAGCCTAGGGGACTCTTTTTGACTATTCCCCCACTCTGGCCGCTTCCCATCTCGTCTACTTTACCTTAAAACGCTACCTGATTAAGCTGACAATATCCCCCTCAGGCAGATGGTACAAGGGTGCCCTCTCCCCACAGAGTATGCACCTAAATTCAAGACAACAACTAACAGAGAATTACTGCCTCCCACTAGAGGAGATATTTCACCTATGACACTTAAAACACTGAGCCCGAACAACACTGATGACCCAGTGGGCGGGCACTAGGGCTCTCTGTACTAAGGAATGTTCACTGGTCCTGCACTACCCCCCCACTGGTACAGAGTCTGCCCTGCGCTTCGTTCCTCTGCGGCTCTTCCCTCGCGGGATAACGGAACTGCGGGTCAGAGAACTCCGCACTCCGCAGCTGCAGCTGGGCTGCGTCTCACACCCGCAGAACAGTCACACACCCACACAAAGGGGCCCTTACACTTATTACTCACACAACATCAAATGACAAAGACTACAAACATCAAACCACCGTTAAGAATATATAAAGCCATTGCTTATTGATTATGTGGTGTTGGCAGACAAGGGACGCCGCATCCCAGTGTCAGCAGCTTCTGTAAAAACTGCCGCTTCTGGCGTTGGGGCGGGGCGGGCCGAGGGCGCGGTGCCGGGCTCGGCCGCAGGCGGTTGCTCCGCGGTGGGGGGGGCTCGGGGAGGCCCGGGGCCGCCGCCGCCAACTCCGCGCTGGCAGGTGGGGGGGGGCGAATGCTGAGTACAGAGATCCACACACTCGGTTTCCAGATAGAATACTGTGCCGGCGTTAGTACCGTTTTTAAAAGTGCCAGCCAATCCCATGGGACCAATTGATAGCCATGAGCGATTGCCTCCAGTATACCTGTTGTAAAGGAGTTTTGAAGCCCGTCCTCATTGTTATAGATTAAAAGTAATTTAGTGGGAAATAACCACTTCTCAATTTTTAGTGATCAATAATAAATTTATTAGCAAGCGGCGAGTGAGCAAAACAGCACTGGGTGTGCCGGGAGTCTCTGCTCTACCAGGACACACACCTGACCCGGCAGAACCGAGTCCCTTTCTAGTGTAGGCTTCATCCATATTCATGATGGGCGTACCCTGAGGGGTCTGCAAAGGTGTAAACAAGTTTTCCCGGGCTTTTCTCAGGTTTTCGCGGGCTTTTCTCAGGTTTCGGCGGGCTTGTCTCAGGTTTCGGTCACAGAAGGGGGGATGACTCAGCACAAGTGTTTTTGTAGTGGCTTGAAGATGGGGGCCATTTTAGCTCCCTTCTAACAACTGATTTTAACAATAGAAACTATATACATATATCTTATTTCTTATTTACATAAGAGAATTACAAAACTGTTCGGCCACAACATCCTGACTACAACTTCTTTTTCCCCTTGAGATTTGAATAACAAATACCATATATGTTTTATTACACTCATTAACACTTTTCTGTCGTTCTTTAATAACAGAAAAATGCAGTCCTTCCCAATGTGACTGACGTCCCGGCTCATAGATTACAGGAGCAACAATCTTTCTGGCCGTGTCCATATCCCCTTGCGCCAAGGCTTCTTGCCTCACTTTTACCCAAGATCATCCCCAGCTAAGGGAGGACACAGGCCAGGTTCTCTTTTGGGATTTACAGTGTCAGGGTCTAAAAGATTATCACAGTCAAAAGACCCAGCATATAAAGCTTGCTGCAGGGGTTCAGGACATGTGTTCTCGCCCTGTGTGTCCTCATCCTCTGTCTTAACAGCCTGGCCATGTTCCTTATCTTGTCTTTTTATTACCTCAAAAAGAGTTCTCCATGTTGGTAAGAGTTCTGCCGCAACCTCATTCCCTCGGGTTGCACAGTCCCACAGTCTTACTGCTGCTTTATCCCATATCGGAACAGTGAATATAGTAACCGCGGCTGCTACCCACTTTAAAATTCTCTTCAAGGCATGCAGATTAATATGCACCTTATATTTAGCTAACAGTCTTTCCATCAGTGCAAGCACTGACTTTTCTTCCGAGGGTATAGACCTACCCATCGCTTCCCCACAGCTCACCTTGCTCACCCTGCAACGGTGATTGATGCTGGCTCCTGCTTCCTTTCAGCAGCTCTTAAGTTGTGAGGAGTTTGCCACCGGAGTGATCCAAGCTGGTCACGCTTATCGCCGCCTCACACGGGGCACCATGTGTGGCAACTGAGGCACGGACTCTCCATGAAGTGCAGAAGGAAAGACCCTTTATTCTTACAACAGTACATACTTATGCTCTGGTTAAAGCTCTTACTTCATAATTAGCAAATCAGCAATTAGACAGCTCTCAACCTTTTCTCCTATCAGCATAAGACCACTCTCACACACGCTGTGCAGACCAATCACCTTCTCGTTCTCACGCTGTTCACGCGGCGGTAACTTCTCACAGTTCAGTACTTTTCCACAGTTCAGTGTTGCAGCTGTCCGTTGTTTTTCCCTGCCACCTCGGCAGAACTCGGCAGTTTCTTATCTTACTCCCAAGGCCTGTTTCTCATCAAAGCCTAGTTGTTGATTCAGAGGCTGTGCAGGGCTGACAGGCCGATGCCTCCCACAGGATACCAGTTAAACTCAGACACCAGAGTGAAAAGAATAGGCGTATTTTACTCATGATTACTAAATAATGTAACAGAGTAATACAGAAAACATACAGTAAGAAAAGGCAGAATAATGCACCTAAAGCAACAAATAGGAAAATACAGGGTAATGCATCACATCATTACTACCTGAGAGAGAGAATAGTGATTAAGATCCCTCACCACTTGCATACGTTACCATCATCCAGACCCGCAGGCGCTGGGCAGCCCCGGTTACAGCGAGGATTTGGAGAGCCTGTCCCGGCAAGTGGGAAATCCTACGCGGTGCGTCCACCCGTAGGTGAGGCTTCCAAAGTCGCTGCAAACGGGCCCAGCCTTATATACCAGAGATCGACAAGCCAGAATAGCTGGCACCTTTGTTTTGAGCGGAAAGTTTCTGGTTTCATTCTCCTGTTGAATTCCTGTTGCTGTTGAGATGGACACAACAAGCACCGAATTGTGCAAAATGGCTCCTTTATTGTTCTAACAAGCCTTTTTATAACTTTATTAAGAGTATGTGTCCATATATGATTGGTTTAATTAGAGACTAACAGTTCATGATTGGATGACCTCTTCTCTGTTGCAACCTCGATAACCTTCCTTTCCTTGCGGTCAGGCAGTTCCGGTCTGGTAGTTCCTTACTCTTGTTTACTCAGCTCTTCTCGGGACTTTCAAGCCTCTAAAGGGTACACGGTTATCTGCTCAAGGTCAATATCAAACTTACATTCTGATCCCTCAGACCAGCCGAGGTCTCCCATAATTCCCCCTTTCTGTATTTGTTCTACAAAAATTGCCTGTGCCATCCGCTGCAGGGCCCTTTGCAACAGAGACACAAGACATGGCAACATTAATAACACAAGTACAATGATGAACAAAAGCAACAACCCAGTTTTCATCAAACCACCCTGACAGTCCCCATCCTTTAAACAAGGTATTCAACCAATCCCATCCATCATTTGCCTGTAACTTCTTCACTCCTTTCAGAAGCTGGATACTTTTATGTATTGATTCTGAGTGATCTGACAAATTCATACAACACATTCCCTCAAAGTCTTCACAACCATGTCCTTGGGCTAATAACAAAAAATCTATTGCGGCTCTATTTTGTAATGTAGCATGCCTAACACTATCAACATCAGTCAACAGCCATAACAGGCCAAATACAACGGGCAGGGTACCAACGCGGCCCATGTTCTGTGGAGACACAAGCATAACCCCTGCCCCAGCTGACTAGGTTATAAGGCCCAGACCATTACCCCATCTGTAAATCCCTAACAGGCACCAAGGCAGTTCCCCGTACCTCCTGAGTTGAAGAAAAAGAGGCAAAATGTCTCCCAATGGGAGGGACCAACCCTTGCTCGGGCATGGTTAAAAAGTTTAATACATAAATGGCCTTTGCCAACCAGGCCTCTGGGGGCTCCCCTTCCATTCCCCCTTTTTGGTTTTGAATCAGGCGTTTTACGGTACCATGGGCACGTTCAACAATTGCCTGTCCCGTAGGGGAATGTGGGATGCCAGTAATATGTTGAATCCCCCATCTATGTAGAAATTCCCAAACCGGTCTGGAGACATATGCAGGGCCGTTGTCGGTTTTTACTGTTTCAGGGACACCCAAAACAGAAAACGCCTTTTGCCAGTGTCGAATGGCATCTCTGGCTTTTTCCCCTGCATGTGCGAAAGCAAACATTGCATGTGAAAAAGTATCAATGGAAACATGTACATACTTCAACCTTCCAAACTCTGCAATGTGTGTAACGTCTGTTTGCCAGATTTGCAACGCCTGTAACCCCCTGGGGTTCACCCCATAAGAATACGGCACTTGCTGTCCCCAGCAATCAGGACATGATGCTACAATGGCTCTGGCCTCTGTAGCTGTAAGATGAAACTGTCTGTAATGCTCTGGCACCTTGATGAAAAAATTGATGTGATGATTGGGCTTGTTGCAGAGTATTTGGCACCACGGCTATAGACACAAGCCTGTCAGCCCGTGCATTGCCTTCTGCTAAAAATCCTGGTAGGGTACTGTGACTACAAATGTGCAACACATAATAGGGATTCGCATGTTTTTGGATCAATTCCGACAAGAACTGTAACAAATTAAACAATTTTTCATTGTCCACCTGTTTGATGATTGCTTTTTCTAACTGCTGAACCAATCCTGCAACATAAGCAGAATCTGTAACCAAATTAAAAGGTTCTGTACATCTGTGGAAGGCCTCGGTTACCGCTCTAAATTCTACAATCTGCGGCGACCCTTGCTGTTCTGTGACAATATTGTGCCACTCACCATTCACAAACCACATTACAGCTGCCTTTCCTGGTTTTCCTGATCCATCTGTAAACACAGTTAACCCCTCCACTGGCTTCGTGGAACATAGCCGCTTGTTCCCAGTCGAAATTTCACGCACCAGTTTCAACATTGGGTGGCTGGGGAGGTGATATTTTATTTGTCCTTGAAAATCTGCCAATGCGGATTGTAGTACCATGTTATTTGGTAGGCACCACTCAAAATATTCAGCTTGAATTGGAATAACAATGGTTGCTGGATCCCGTCCCACAAGTTCAAGGCAACGGGTCCGTGTTTTAATTATCAAGTGAGCCACCAATTCAAAAATGCTTGGTGCTGTCTTTTTGAATCGATAGGGTAAAAACGTCCATTCCAGCACATGCAAAGGATCTGCCCAGGTTTCATTCCATTGACAAAGTAATGCATATGGAATTGTGTGATCTGTTAAAACAAAAACTTGCACAACTTCTGTTAGTTCCAGGCGATAAACATATTTGTTCTGTATTGCTCTTTCTACCTCATCGAGTACCTGATGTGCTTCCTTGGTTAACCGTCTCGGTGCACAAATATCAGAATCCCCTGTCAATAATTCCATTAGGGGGCTCAATTGAGAAGATGTCAGTCCTAAATAGGGCCTAACCCAATGAATTGCTCCCAACAGCTTTTGGATGTCATTGAGATTTTTTACTTCCCTATTGTGGTGGTTTAGCCCCTGCCGGGGTCTGAGACCACGCGGCCGCTACCCCTCCCCCACAAAGGGAGTGAAATACAAAGCCCCAAGACTGAAATGAGGAAAGGTTTAATACAACAATGCAATAGCAACACAACCAACAACAACAATAACAATAACAGTAATAGTGATAGCAATGAACAGAGCAAAATAGCTACCAAATACAGCAGTGGGAAGCACGATGTACAAAACCACGAGTGCACCGAGCTCCCGCGCCAGGAAAATGTGACCTGCCAGGATGTGAGGTCTGCATGGTATCTGAATAACCCGGCTAGAGCTCCCCCCCACTGCTGGGGAAACTTAACCCTATCCTGGTTAAACCAGGACATAATCCACCACTTTATTCTATACCATGTGCGTCACATCCAGCTGCCACTTAGCAATTAGCATTGACAAAGAAAAATTAACAAAAGCACAGTATAACTCATGGTGTGTTTTCACCCACAATCAAGTCCCCTTGTGGCACGCATCGGACCTCTCCATCCTTCTGCATCACCCACCAGGTGCACCCAGGTCCTTGAGCAAAAACAATCCCGTGGATGGGTTTGCCTTTGCCCGGCGCAGGACTAACCCAGACCATTTTTCCCAGCAGGTCCCTCATGCGCACCACAGGGACTTTATCCCCGTCCACAACACGTGGAAGTTTTGACTGAGCCGGGCCAGCTCGATTGGCAGATCCTCTTGAGTTCACTAACCAAGTGGCCTTTGTCAGATGTGTGTCCCAGTGTTTGAAGGTTCCACCCCCCATTGCTCTCAATGTAGTTTTTAACAGTCCATTGTAGCGCTCGATCTTCCCAGAGGCTGGTGCGTGGTAGGGGATGTGGTAGACCCACTCGATGCCGTGTTCTTCTGCCCAGGCATCTATGAGGTTATTTCGGAAGTGAGTCCCATTGTCCGACTCAATCCTCTCTGGGGTGCCGTGTCGCCACAGGACTCGCTCTTCAAGGCCCAGGAT
Organism: Strix aluco; assembly: GCF_031877795.1. Classification (NCBI taxonomy): domain Eukaryota; kingdom Metazoa; phylum Chordata; class Aves; order Strigiformes; family Strigidae; genus Strix; species Strix aluco. The sequence continues at coordinate 31,235,128 of NC_133970.1, forward strand.
GGTATTTCGGGCGGTGGCGTGGGACACTGGATAAGTTTCGAGCCACCCAGTGGTTGCTTCCACCATTGTGAGCACGTGGCGCTTGCCTCGGCGGGTCTGTGACAGTGTGATGTAGTCGATCTGCCAGGCCTCTCCATATTTATATTTCATCCATCGATCTTCATTCTGCTGGGGCTTCACCCATTTGGCTTGTTTGATTGCAGCACACGTCTCACATCCGTGGATGATCTCTGTGATGGTGTCAATGGTGAGGTCCACCCCTCGATCTCGAGCCCACCTGCATGTTGCATCTCTGCCTTGGTGGCCCGAGGTCTCATGGGCCCACCGGGCTATGAACAGTTCACCTTTACGCTGCCAGTCCAAGTCCACCTGAGCCACTTCGATCTTAGCAGCCTGGTCCGCCTGCTGGTTGTGTTGATGTTCATCAGTGGCCCGACTCTTGGGTATATGGGCGTCCACATGGCGCACCTTCACAACGAGGTTCTCCACCCGGGCTGCAAAATCCTGCCATACTTCAGCGGCCCAGATGGGTCTGCCCTTGCGTTGCCAGTTGTTCTGTTTCCATTGCTGCAACCACATCCACAGGGCACTTGCCATCACCCACGAGTCAGTGTAGATATAGAGCCTCGGCCACTTTTCTCACTCAGCAATCTCCAAAGCCAATTGGATGGCTTTCACCTCTGCGAACTGGCTCGATTCACCTTGTCCCTCAACAGCTTCAGTGGTTTCTCGTGTGGGATGCCACACCGCAGCCTTCCATCGTCGATGTTTTCCCACAATGCGGCAAGACCCATCAGTGAACAGGGCATATTGTTTTTCTTCCTCTGGCAGCTCGTTATATGGTGGGGCCTCCTCAGCACGTTTCACCTCTTGTTCTGGTGACATCCCAGCATCTTTGCTCTCTGGCCAGTTCATGATCATTTCCACTAATCCTGGGGGGTCGCGGTTCCCTATGCGAGCCTGTTGTGTTATCAACGCAACCCATTTACTCCACGTGGCATCTGTTGCATGATGTGTGGAGGGAGCCTTTCCTTTGAACATCCATCCCAGCACCAGCAGTCGAGGTGCCAGGAGGAGCTGTGTCTCAGTGCCGACCACTTCTGAGGCAGCTCGAATTCCTTCATACGCTGCCAGTATCTCCTTCTCAGTCAGGGTATAGTTAGCTTCAGAGCCTTTGTATCCCCGGCTCCAAAAGCCTAGAGGTCGGCCTCGGGATTCCCCATCTGCTCTCTGCCAAAGGCTCCAGGAAGGGCCGTTCTCTCCGGCTGCGGTGTAGAGCACGTTCTTAATCTCCTGCCCTGTCCGGACTGGCCCGAGGGCCACTGCCTGGGCAATCTCCTGCTTAATTTGTTCAAAGGCTTGTTGTTGCTCTGGGCCCCATTTAAAATCGTTCTTCTTGCGGGTTACGTGGTAGAGAGGGCTCACAATCAGGCTGTAGTTTGGGATGTGCATCCTCCAGAACCCCACAGCGCCCAGGAAAGATTGAGTCTCTTTTTTGGGGGTTGGTGGGGCCATGGCTGTTATCTTGTTTATCACCTCCATTGGGATGTGGCGACGCCCATCTTGCCATTTTATTCCTAGGAACTGAATCTCCCTTCCAGGCCCCTTAACTTTCTGTCGCTTGATGGCAAAACCAGCCTTCAGAAGGATTTCAATTACCTTCTTTCCTTTCTCAAAGACTTCCTCAGCTTTGGCCCCCCATACAATGATATCATCAATAAACTGCAGGTGTTCTGGAGCCCCACCTTTCTCCAGTGCAGTATGGACCAGTCTATGGCAAATGGTGGAGCTGTGTTTCCACCCCTGGGGCAATCGATTCCAGGTGTACTGGATACTCCTCCAAGTGAACACAAACTGTGGCCTGCACTCTGGTGCTATTGGGATGGAGAAGAACGCGTTAGCAATGTCAATCGTGGCGTACCACTTGGCTGCCTTCGACTCCAGCTCATACTGGAGCTCTAGCATGTCCGGCACTGCAGCACTCATCGCTGGCGTAACTTCATTCAGGCCACGGTAGTCCACGGTCAGTCTCCATTCGCCATTAGGTTTTCTCACTGGCCATATAGGGCTGTTGAAAGGTGAGTGAGTCTTGCTGATCACCTTCTGGCTTTCTAGTCGACGGATCAGCTGATGGATGGGGACCAGGGAATCTCGGTTAGTGCGGTACTGCCGCCGGTGCACCGTCTTGGTGGCAATTGGCACTCGCTGCTCTTCAACCTTAAGCGACCCCACCACCGAGGGGTCCTCTGAGAGGCCGGGTAAGGTGGACAATTGCTCAACCTCCTCCAGGGCAGCTATACCAAAGGCCCACTGGTACCCTTTTGGGTCTTTAAAGTACCCTCTCCTGAGGTAGTCTATACCCAGGATGCACGGGGCATCTGGGCCAGTCACAATGGGGTGCTTATGCCAGTCCTTCCCAGTTAAGCTTACTTCAGCTTCTAATAGGGTCAGCTGTTGGGATCCCCCTGTCACTCCGGAGATGCAGATGGATTCAACCCCACTGTGGCTTGATGGCATCAGGGTGCACTGTGCGCCAGTGTCTACCAAGGCCTTATATTCTTGTGGGTCTGATGTGCCAGGCCATCGGATCCACACCTTCCAGTAAATCTGATTATCCCTTTCCTCCACCTGGCTGGAGGCAGGGCCCCTCTAATCCTGCTCACCATCACTCACTTGATCTAAGAGTGACTCCTGCAGGAATGACTTCCTGGTCCCCTCAAGAGGGTCAAGCATACTGTCGGCCATTCTATTCTGTCTGGGGGATTTCTGACTAGACACTGGAGCTGCATCTCTCTTGGAAGACTCCCCTTTCATGGTGGTCTTCCTTTCAGGTGCTGTACTCGTGCAGCTAGGGCGGAAGTGGGCTGTCCATGCCACCTTCTCATGTTTTCCCCATGGTTGTGGAGGAAGAACCACAGGGTGCCCCGTGGTGTGTGTCTTGCACTGCCCTTCTCTTGGGTGGGGAAATGCCTGCTTCTAATAGCTGAGACATCGGCTCGTGCAGGCGGAACATAGGACATGTCCTGTTCCACTTTCTGGAGCCTCTGAGACAGTTCCTCTACGGCTGAAACCAAAGCATGTTGGGAGGAAGGGAGACTTCCCTCATAGTGCCGGAGCTGCATGGTCACTTCATCCACTGTCTGAGTGTCTCGCCACCAGGATGCTGCTGCTAATGCTTTGGAATGTCCCTCTGGTCCATTTTGCAGGAACTTCTGCCACATCAGCTGTGTACAAGGGGCCTGATCTGGATCCATTGGTTACTGCTCATCATTCAGATCACCATAGACCATGTCAAACACAGCCATTTCCCTGAGGTTTTGAATGCCTTTCTCCATGTCGGTCCACTTGCCTAACCGACATAGAGCATCATCCTTGTAGGGGTACCTCTCCCTCACAGCGAGCAGGAGTCACCTCCAAAGGCTGAAGGTTTGAGCCTGTTTCCCTATTGCCTTGTCAATACCAGCCTGCTTGGCTAAAGGTCCCACCTGCTTGGCCTCTCTCCCCTCCAGTTCCAAACCAGCAGCTCCACTATCCCAGCACCGGAGCAGCCAGGTGCAAATTTGCTCGCCTGGACTGCGGCTGAAATCCTTCCGCATATCTCGCAACTCACTCAGGGACAGAGATCGGATGGTTACCTCCGGCTCTTCCTCCTGCTCTCGTGATGGGCCTGGTTCATTATCACCCTGTGCACTGCGAGGGGATTTTTTGGTATATTTGGTTTTCCGTATGGGGGCAACTGATATTGGTACTGCTTGTCCCCCTGGCCCAGCTGCTGTACCAGCAGGCTCACTTTCAGACCCTGCAGCCCTTTCTCCCCCTTGAGGGCAGTGATCAGTGTTAAGGGCGATGCGGTAAGCATGGGCAAGCCCCCAGCACATCGCAGCAAGCTGCATCTCCCGGGGTTTGTCAGATTGGCAGCACACCTTTTCCAAACACTCCACCAGTTTATCAGGACTCTGCACTTGTTCGGCAGTGAGATCCCAAAGCATTGGGGGTGACCACTGACTCAGGTACTTGCCCATCTTTTCCCACACACCTTGCCATTTATAACTATCTGCCCTCAGGGCAGGTTTCCGGGTGGTGCTATTGTTGGAGAAGTACCACATGGCCCAAAACAAGATCTGGCAGACATTTAGAAAGCACAGTGCCACAAGCACACTGGCCTGGGTGCTCCAGGGATAGTTGAAACTCTCAAAAACCGAGAGGATCTCTTCCCCTGGCTCACCCATAGAGGGGGTGAGACCCCAAACAAAAGACCAGGCAGCAAACAGGTACCGGTTCACCCCCACAAGCAGCGAAACGAGCCCATTATAAGCAGACAGTAACCAGTAGAGCAAGAGAAGTCCCTTGATACATTTTCCACCGAGAACAAACACCAGCACTGGGAACACACAGGGGATATAAGGATTAATCCAGCTCCACAATGCAAGCAAGTCGGTCAGCATTGCAAACGTTTCTTATCAAACAAATGCAAATAAAAACACAAAAAAAATTACACCTAACAGATTGCTCTAACACACTTCTCCTTTTGTCCTTATTTCAGTCTTCTCCAGCCCCACGTTGGGCGCCAAAGTTGTGGTGGTTTAGCCCCTGCCGGGGTCTGAGACCACGCGGCCGCTGCCCCTCCCCCACAAAGGGAGTGAAATACAAAGCCCCAAGACTGAAATAAGGAAAGGTTTAATACAACAGTGCAATAGCAACACAACCAACAACAACAATAACAATAACAGTAATAGTGATAGCAATGAACAGAGCAAAATAGCTACCAAATACAGCAGTGGGAAGCACGATGTACAAAACCACGAGTGCACCGCGCTCCCGCGTCAGGAAAATGTGACCTGCCAGGATGTGACGTCCGCATGGTATCTGAATAACCCGGCTAGAGCTCCCCCCCTCTGCTGGGGAAACTTAACCCTATCCTGGTTAAACCAGGACACCTATTCAGCGTTACTGGCTGTGGAGCTACAGTCTGATCCAATATTTTTGCACCTAAGTATAACCAAGGACTTGTACGTTGAACCTTTTCTGGAGCCACAACCAACCCATATTGTTTAAGATGACATAATGCTGATCGTTCCATGTCATCCAACTGGGTCAGGTCAGATACTGCAAGAAGAATATCATCCATATAGCGATAACAATAAGAATCAGGGTATTGTTCTCGCAGCCCTGAGAGTGCCTGAGCTACAAACCATTGACAAATTGTGGGAGAATTTTTCATGCGTTAAGGTAACACTTTCCACAGATAGCGTTTCATGGGCTCTGTGTGGTTCATGACAGGAACTGAAAAAGCAAATTTGTTTTTGTCTTGTTCTGCTAATGGAATGGTAAAAACCCCAGTCTTTCAGATCCACAATTAAGATATTTCATCTTGCTGGGATCATAGTAGGTGACGGCAGTCCTGGTTGCAATGCGCCCATACTAGCCATAACGGCATTGATTTGTCATAAATCATGTAACAATCGTCATTTTCCTGATTTCTTTTTTATTACAAACACAGGTGTATTCCAGGGACTGTGAGAGGGTTCAATATGACCAGCCTGTAGTTGTTCTTTTACCACGTCCTGGAGGGCATCTAACTTCTCTGGGTTGAGGGGCCACTGATCTACCCAAATAGGTGTATCAGTCAGCCACGTTAAAGTCAGGGTAGGTTGTCGTACGCCCTCAAGCATAGTGGCCCCTGTTAAAAATCCGTTGTAATCCTCACACCCCATGCTCCCCGGACATCTCTTCCCCATAAATTCAGAGGAGCAGCAGTAACATATGGTCGTACTGTGGCAACCTGTCCTTCAGGATTCCAAATTCTTACGGGTTTAGCCGCCATTAAGCTTTGGGTCGCGCCTCCCAGCCCCAATACCCCGGTGTCCATCAAAACAACGGGCCAACTCTGAGACCAATGGAGTTGGGAGACTATGGTAACATCAGTCCCTGTGTCTAATAGCCCAGATACCTTCACCTGTGAGGGGGTGGCGCCATCCATTGCGAGGATGCAAGTCATTTGAGGCCCTTTGTCTGAGATGTTTTGTGTCCACATGACTTGAGGGATGCCAGTAGATCCAAATCCACCATCTCCACGCTCTGTTGGATGTGACCTGGGAACACAACTCTTAAAAGGGACAAGCTGAGCAATACGAGTATCTTTTGGAATTGTCAAGGGTGGCGTTGGAGTAGAAACCATGGCACTTATCTGTCCAGTATAATCAGCATCAATAACACCAACATGTACATTGATACCTTGTAAGGCAGCACTTGAACGTCCTATTAACAATGCACTCAGGCCTCTGCCAATTGGTCCATGCGCCGCAAGGGGCACCTTTTGCACGGAATGCGATGATATAGTTACTTGCTTGGCGGTGGATACATCCATTCCTGCTGCCCCCATGGTTTGTCCTGCGAGTTGTTCGCAGAGGATAGGTTTGATGGAAATTGCTGGGGAATTGAAGGGAATACTTGTATCGGCACGCGTCCCTTCATGCTCGACTTCCCGTTTCCCAACAATAGTTGTCGATTAATATGGTATTTAGATTTATACTGTTTCACAAAATGTCCCATTTTTCCGCATCGGTGACAAGGCGTTACTATGGGACCAGATGTTTTTATCCCTTTCTTCTCAGGACAATTGGCTTTTAAATGTCCTGTGTGACCGCAATGATAACATTTTTGTTCTTTTACTCGGACAGCTGCCATAGCATTGGCTGAGGCTGCCATCTTATGTTCTGCTGACCCAAACTTAGCACAAGCAGTAACCATGGCTTCCAGGGTTGGATCCCCTGGCAATGCCTCAATTATCTTTCTACAATCTTCATTAGCATTATCCCTAGCTAACTGTGTTGTTAATGTCAATCATAAATTGGCATCATAGACCTGTTTCTCTATGGCTGCTTGTAATTTCTCCACAAATGGCAGAAATGGTTCTTTTGGCCCTTGTCTGGTTCCACTGCTAATAATTAAAGCATATGACTAAGTATTACAAAACAAGGAAGATACAGAATAGCACACTTACTTAATGGGGTACTAACATTCAGATCTGCAATTGCTGGGGAACCCTGGATGCAGCGAGGATTTAGAGTGCCCTTCCTCGCAAACCGGAAATCCTACGCGATGCGTCCATCCGTAGGTGAGGCATCCAACATCGCTGCAAGCAGGTCCAGCCTCTAAATCAACAGGCCAAAATAACTGGCAATTTTCTTTGAGGGGAAACATCTGATTTCATCTTTCTGTTGGGTTCCACCCAGAGCCTGGCCACCACTCAAGGGGGAAAACCAAGGGAGTTTCTAATAAGGTTAAACACTTGGGTTCTTGATTCTTAATATTGCTAAACAAAGGAAGTTGAATACACAATACAGATTTTACTAATCAAAGCAAAATGAGTTCTGTTTAAGAAAATTACAACAATTGCTGAATCATAAAAGTCATAAATCAAAGCCAAAAGCATAAATCCTATACCATAAGCTGTTTGCCATTTGCCATTTACCACAGATCCACACCTGATTGATATCGACTAAATTATAGAGAACTCCACACTCCACAGCTGCAGCTGGGCTGTGTCTCACACACGCAAAACAATCACACAAAGGGGCCTCTTACACTTATTACTCACACAACATAAAATGACAAATACTACAAACATCAAAACACCATTAAGAGTATATAAAGCCATTGCCAGTTGATTATGTGGTGTGTCCAGAGAATTGCCCCTTCTTTGTTTTAAAATCAAGGCTTTTGGTGTACTGACCATCAGAAAGGTTTAAAGTGTCTTTTTAGAATGAACAAGGGACGCCGCATCCCAGTGTCAGCATCTTCTGTAAAAATTGCTGCTTTTGGTGTTCGGGTGGGGTGGGACAGACGGACACACGCCGGGGGTGTGGTGCTAGACTGGCTGCAGGCGGTCACTCTGCAGTGGTGGGGGGGGGTCAGGGAAGGCCTGGGGCCACCACCGCCAACTCCACGTTTGCAGGTGGGGGGGTGCGAATGCTGAGTACAGCCATGAGCGATTGCCTCCAGTATACCTGTTGTGAGTTTTTAAGTCTGTCCTCATTAATGTTTTTCTGTATTTCTTTAATAACAGAAAAATACAGTCCTTCCCAATGTGACTGACGTCTCCAGTCTCTTCAATGGTGTGGGATACAAAAAGGGGTTGGTAGACACCACAGGGGTTTTTTTCATTTTCTTCATCAGAGGGAGGTGGTGCGTTCTGAGGGAGGGGTGGAGCAGAGGGCTCCACGATGGGAGGCAAAGGGGGGGCTGCCTGAGGGGCTTTCGGTCTTCGTGGAGGAAACAACTCATCTTATGCTTCCTCATCAGAGTCCTCATACAATCCCCTTGCCCTCAACCACGGTCTACGTTTAGGACGGGCTCCCCCTGCTAGATCCATATCTTGACCTTTCGCTGCCGAGACTCGGACCGTGGACGCCCCTGGATTATAAGGGGTTTCCCCTGAGCTTTCTTTCTCCACCTTAAAGTCCTTTAAAGACTCTTTTAACAACCTCCAGGTTGTAAGGAGGTCGGTTGCATTCTTATTACCCTGAGAAGCACTCTCAAGCAATTTCTGTCCCAGTTGTTCCCATTTGCTCACACTAAATGCAGTAACAGTGCTAGCTTCATATCCCTGCTTTTTGCTCCACAACAACATTTTTTTGAGCACTACGTCATCCACTTTGACTCCCCTGTGCTGATGCAGCAACTTCCACGTTGTCATAATCATACCCTCCTCCTTGGAGAGGCTAGCACCCATCGTTTTGTTCCCAGCCGCTCACCTGCACGGTGTCAAATTTCAAAAGGTTGTCCGGACTATGCAGCTCTCCCCGCCGCTACGCTTGACTGGGCTCCGTCTCTGCGGCTCTTTCCGCCGCAGTTATTTATTTCCTCGGTGTTAGGATCACGTCGGGGTCACCATTTGTCGCTGTTGAGACGGACACGACAAACACCGAATTGTGCAAAATGGCTCCTTTATTGTTCTAACAAGCCTTTTTATAACTTTATTAAGAGTATGTGTCCATATATGATTGGTTTAATTAGAGACTAACAGTTCATGATTGGATGACCTCTTCCCTGTCGCAACCTCGATAACCTTCCTCTCCTTGTGGTCAGGCAGTTCCGGTCTGGTAGTTCCTTACTCTTGTTTACTCAGCTCTTCTCAGGACTTTCAAGCCTCTTAAGGGTACACGGTTATCTGCTCAAGGTCAATATCAAACTTACATTCTGATCCCTCGGACCAGCCGAGGTCTCCCATAGATTCCACCCAAAGCCTGGCCAGGGCTCGGAGGGGAGAACCAAGGGAGTTTCTAACAAGGCCAAACACTTGGGTTCTCAGCCTTGAACAAGGCTAAACAAGGGAAGTTGGATACATTCTCTCATTATTTCAACCTCACTACTGATTATATTCTGTCTAAGCTGCATCTTTCAGTAGTGAGCTTACATATTTTATTAATGACTACATGCTAAGTTAGCAGCTTTGGCTCGGGGCCTGTTGTTCAGGCTTCAGTATTTCAATGCTTTAGCACTTTTTACACCAGCATAAGTGGGTTGTTATAACTTAGTACAATACCTACTAGCACAATGGTTATCAGTTATAAAATATACAGGATTCATCTATAGGTCAACTCTGGCTTGGGCCTATTGTCCAAGCCTTAGCACTTCAAAATGCCTACAGTACATGAGACTTGTGATGTTGCAGTACTATGGGTTCTGAAATTGAACTAATTCACACAGTGCTGCTCTTAGTTATACAGCCTGCTTTGATGTGCTGCTGTGTCATTTATAGCAGTAGCTTAAAAATGGCCTTCCTGCATACTTCAGTTCTATCATTGGGGTTGTCTTGTTCCTCCCTTGTCCTGTATCAGGCCTTAGGTGCAGAGGTACAGGAGCATTTTTATTATCCCCCCAGTCCAGGGAGAAACTCCAGCAGTGATTTCAGCACCAGCTTCCAAATGGCTGTGGTAGGGGATGTGGCTGCTGTTGCTAGATGATGACTTATCAGGACATGGGAGCATGTTCTGGCTGGCACTGTCTCTGTAGGCATGCTGTTTCTTCTTTGCACAAAATCTTATATGTAGTTGTCTGTCAGTATGTTTGGAAATCTCTTCTTAAGTGAAGAAAGGGGTTTAAAAAGAAGCTTTGAACTATGAAGAATTAAACCTGCACAGTTTCTTCTTGGGATTCTTCCATAACTTCCAGGAGATTGTTATCTGTAGCTTGATATTAATATCTACTCAGACACTAACTTCTGCTACAGAAATAGTCATATAGTCTCTCTGACAGTAGATAGTGGCAGATCTGTAAGGAGTTGGACAAGATGAGCGAAATGCCAGGGTGAGAGAGAACAATGTGTGCCTTTTAATTCTGAAAGCTTTTATTCAAGGAAAGCCATTGGCTTACCCATGGGGACTGTAAGGCATATGCAGCCTCTCTGGAGTTGATTCTTCCTTGCTGTGAAATTAAAGACTGAACCTGATGAGAAAAGAGGAGGGGACCCCATCACTGCTTTTATCTGTAGAGCAGGAGATTAAGAGGGGAGCTGGCTAATGGCAGGACTGGGAGTTAGTCATGATAGTGTACCTGTTTTTTCCAGACATTTTAAGACCTTGGCTGGAGTAGTTGTCTTTTGGTTTCTATGTAGATCAAATATCTGTCACTTTCCACAGACAGTCTGTAGAAATGCATCTCCACTTTCCCCTCACTTGCACACACCATGCATCTTAAGTCTTGTGCCATTTTGAATAAAGGTCCCTGTGAGTTTATCGTGTGTCTGTTGCTATAAAAATTGACATTGTAGTGATGCAGCCACTTGCAAATAGTAAATTTGTCAGTTCCAGCTCTAACCCTGTGTGGTCTCCCTGACCACTGAGGTTTAAAGTGTAATCTTGTACAGTGGATCGATGTCCATTTTGGAATATGTAATAGAAAGCAAGCATTTGCTTCTCTGCTTTGACTCTGAGGGGATAGCAAGTTGGAGTGAATGAAATTCTAGGTAGAAATTTTCTTCAGTTTTGAAGAGTACCTGCTTTTGGACGTATCCACCATTGATTCACGGGATAACAAGGTTTATCACTTCTCTGGGAAGTATACTGGCTATATCCAAACTGCTTTTACTAAGTGAGTTGCAAAGTCCTCTTAGGGACTGAGAAAAGTTTTGTTTTCAGTAGTAAAGCTGAAGGGGGGGAAGTCATGTCTGTTTGTTCACTAAGTTTTTCACAGGCATCAGAAGTGCTTTTGATGTGGGATGAGATAGCCTGCTTTGGTGGTGGCCCCTCCTGCTTCTTGCTTTCAAATGGGTCTCTCTTATGGTTGGCCAGTAGAAGATATTTCTTCCTGGTGGACTGAGTATCTTTAACTTCCTTAAATGCAATTTTTGTGTCTTCATCAGTTCTTCATTTCACTCCTGTACACAGTTGTCTAAGGTAATTTGAGATTTTTCATGTTTCTGTGTGTACCTCTGTGATGGTATTCTTAGACTTAAGGTACTGCGGCTTCCTTTTTTTACTCAAAGTGAGAAAGGCTGCAGTCCTTGCAGAAGAACGCACTGGCAGTGTCTTGCAGTATTGAAAAGGGCTTGTTGGTTAGACCCACACTTGTAAAATTGGAAGAGATTAATTTATGTTTGTCTAAGCTCTTTTGCTAGTATTGCTTAAATCATGTCCCCAGACACTGAACTGTGTTGGCTTGACTCTTTGGCTCATGTACAAGTCTTAAAACATAGCAAGTCTCATCCACTTCCCTTGTCCCATCACTACAAAGTCTGGTGTGAACCAAGCTAGTTCTAGGGAAGTAACTTCTTGGAGCATGTCAGAGCATGCAGCTCTAATATGTTAGAGATGAGGAGGTAAGTGGATTCAAATCTACTCTTGCTTAGCCTCCTAGTTCTGCTGAATTGCTAGCTGAGTTCCCAACTGAAATTATTATTGCTGCCTTGCTCTGAAGTGGTGTGAGATGTTCTTTGAGGTCACTATATCTTAAAAAAATAATTTAAAAAAATCACTGATAGTCCAATAAACCCAGTCTGATGCTCAAAGCAGTCTTGTTATTGAGAGACTGTTGAACAAACAAAATGCACAGGAACCATAGTGGTGATGTTCACATATTAAGAAACTGTTTGAATTCTGTATGAGTAGAGTAGAACAGTCCCATAAGTCGAGTCCTAATGTTTGTGGCCATGGTTAGAAATCTCTGAGTATAAAGACTAACCTTATAAGAAATGGGAAAGGGAGAGGTGTCTGCATTGCACAGGGTACATGTTGTTAATTGAGAAGAAAAAAACAAATAGTAGTGTTTCTGACCAACAAGGGCATTGTAAAGCTTTTGTCTGGCTGGATTTTGTGACTGATGATTCTAAAACCAATACTTGGTATGAAAGCATGATTTTCTTGCCAGCCGCATGCATGTGATGCAAATGGAAAATGCGTTGTCTTTGACGGGTAGAGCAGACCCTCCAATTGGATACCATGTAATCAAAGGGCTTCTATAAGCACTGCTCTGTCAGTTGGGGCATGGAAAGGGACCTTGGCTGGTGATCACAGAGATGGGGAAAAGAGTAGTGAAGGTTCACCCCTGCTGGCTTGGCTTGTCATTTGGAGTAGGGGGTCTCAAGTGTACAGAGAAAGGTACAGTGCTCCTGTGTCTGTACAGGGACCAGCTCTGTCAGCATAGCTTCCCCTCTGCAACAAGACTTCCAGTATTATCTGTGGGACAGCTTTGTTCAGTGCTAAATCAGTTTTGTCATAAGTACAGCCTAGGTCCTCAAAATGCTGAAGTGTCTTTTTAGTTGTAGCACTGAGCCTTAATGGTTGCAAATGTGGATTTATTTTGAATGCGCAATACCTAAACATCAGTTCTTGTGGTGGCCAGGTGTGGAATATGTGTGGAGTATGAGAAAGCTAAGTATGGTATCCCTTGAGACAAACTTGGGGGGGTATGTGAACAGGATGGGAATGTGTAATGTATTTCACAGAATCCATGTGATACAGAAACAGCAGGAAAAACTTTATTTCTAAGATTCTTAAACTTCAAAGAATCTTGCAGCAAAATTGTGATGTAGTCCAGGGAAAGGCTTCACTGTTCCTCTCTTCCCCCTATCAAACTCCTTTGAGTCTGTGGGTCTGTCTAGATCTCTATAATCTTACTTCCCCTTCATACATTGTTACAGAGGCTCTCAAATAAACCACCAATCACCAAAAATTAAAAGTTTATTATTAACAGAATTAACTAGCTCTCTGTAAATTACAGGTTTGAATGTCTGTGAGAGGAGAACAGAACAACTTCCTAGGGTTTAACAACAACCCAAAACGCAGAACAAAGCACCACTTCCTATGGTTTAACGGCAACCCAAAACGCTCTATCACTCACCTGACAAGTGAGGGCTCTCAACCTCGAGGACCTGCTCAGGGCAGCATCCTGACCCAAGGCACCTCGAGGAGTTTCCTTGGGCAGCGTCCCGAACCCAGGGGAGAGTCCTCGACCGCAGCGTGCTGCTCCAGGGGACGAGCTCAAAATGGCTCCCCCAGGGGACTCCATTTATACCCAGGCCGAATCTGACCTGTAGTCAATAGCGGCTCCCATTGGCCAAAGGCCCTAATTACCGTGAAGCCCTGAGAACAAAGGCAGTCAGGAGCTGCTACACTTCAGCAGCCAAGAAGCTCTGCTTTCATTGGGCGGATGCACCTGCCACATATATGAAAAAAAACCTGAGAATAGTTGTAGGAACAGCATGTTCACAGGCTTTGAAGATGGAGGTCACCTAGCCCAATGGAGCATGTAAAAGCTGCACTTCACTTTGGGTTGTTGGTAGTTGATAAGCCTAGGAGAAACTGCTAGCTAGTGAATCAATTTATATGAATCTGTGTGTGTCAGAAGTTTGATCAAAGACAGAATCTAAATCACTACACTAGGATAAAAGGGAATGGGTATGGTAAAGGAGTTACAGGAAGTCCACCTCTTCTTGAAAAAGTGTCATGAAACATCTGTACTGATGTTTAACTGGCAGGAATTGTCCCTTTCATAGAATAGAATCATTTAGGTTGGAAAAGACCCTTAAGATCATCAAGTCCAACCGTTAACCTAACGCTACCAAGTCCACCAATAAAAAATGCCCCAAAGTGCCACGTCTACACGCCTTTTAAATGCCTCCAGGGATGGTGACTCAATCACTCCCCTGGGCAGCCTGTTCCAAAGCTTGATAACCCTTTTGGTGAAGAATTTTTTTCCTAATATCCAATCTGAACCTCCCCGGGTATAACTTGAGGCCATTTCCTCTTGTCCTATCACTTGGTATTTGTGAGAAGAGACTGACACCCACCTCGCTACAGCCTTCTTTTAGGTAGTTGGAGAGAGCAATAAGGTCTCCCCTGAGCCTCCTTTTCTCCAGGCTAAAGAACCCCAGTGCCCTCAGCTGCTCCTCATAAGACTTGTTCTCCAGACCCTTCACCAGCTTTGTTGCTCTTCTTTGGACACAATGCAGCACCTCGATGTCTTTCTTGTAGTGAGGGGCCCAAAACTGAACCCAGTATTCGAGGTGCGACCTCACCAGTGCCGAGTACAGGGGGACAATCGCTTCCCTAGTCCTGCTGGCCACACTATTTCTGATACAAGCGAGGATGCTATTGGCCTTCTTGGCCACCTGGGCACACTGCCAGCTCATATTCAGCCGGCTGTCGACCAACACCCCCAGGTCCTTTTCCTCACACGGGGCACCATTTGTGGCAATTGAGGCTGTTACGGAGGCTTCCAAATAAACAACCCACCACCAATTTAAAAAAATAAATAAATTTATTTTTTCTAAAACCACCAATCAGCCCTCCGTAGATTACAGATCCGGATGTCCGCAAGAGGAGGACAGAATAACTTCCTGGGGTTTAACAATAACCCGAAAGACTTCACAAAACCCCACTCCCGAGGGGTTTAACGGCAACCCCAAACGCAAACTTCACTTCCTGGGGTTTAAGGGGAACCCGAAATGTAAAACAAAACCTCACACCCCAGGGGTTTAACGACAACCCCAAACGTAAACAAAGCTTCACTACCTCGGGTTTAACGACAACCCAAAACGCGCTATCACTCACCTGGAAAGTGAGGGCTCTCAACCTCGAGGACCTGCTCAGGGCAGCGTCCCAACCCAAGGCACCTCGAGGAGTTTCCCTGGGCGGCGTCCCGAACCCAAGGGGAGAGTCCTGACCGCAGCGTGCAGCTCCAGGGGACGAGCTCAAAATGGCTCCCCCAAGGGACTCCGTTTATACCCAGGCCCAATCTGACCTGTAGTCAATAGCGGCTCCCATTGGTCAAAGGTCTCAACTACCGCGAGACCCTGAAAACAAAGACAGCCAAAATCTGCCACGTTTCAACAGCCAGGAAGCTCTGTTTTCACTGGGCGGATGCACCTGCCACAATCCACCCCGTGACTACAGTCATGATTCGGCTGGTTTCCTTGGAGTGGTGGTGCAGTCACCTCTTGCCTCCAAGGTTAAAAGGGAGTGCGGTCCGGTGAGTCTCCATGCTCATTATGGATTGTCATCCCTAGGTAATTATACAGTCAAAATTGAAAAGGCTGATTAACCGTTCTAACAAAACAAACAATCAATGCCCAATATAACAACACCAAGTCCAATCATATTCTTCTGAGGGCTGTCAATTTCACAAGACTCATTCACCACCCCGTTGTCATCCGAGTCTTGATTGTCCATATGGATCCCCACAGCCAGGCAGGATGTCGACATCATCCATTCCTCCGAGGTCCTAATAAAAAAAAAAACAAAACTAGGCCTCGGATCAAAACCCGGGCATCAAGTTAAAAATCAGGGATTATCCATCGGACACTAATTCGGTGGGTTTTCCCACCTTTATCTAAAGTCTCCCAGGCATATAAACCCCTAGATTTTAACAGGGTCATAGGCACAATACCAACTGAGGGCAATTTCACGATGACAGGCTGGCCTGCATATATTTTCAAGGGACACTGACCCTTATGATTTTCACCACCTGATAATCCCATGGGACAAAATGCTCGTATTTTTGGATTCCCATAATGTCCCCAGTGGTTATTAACAATAAAAACCACTTGTGACAATCTCGTGTCCCAATTAGGCCGTGAAACATTAGCATGTTTCTTAATTAAGCCATTAACTCGCTCAACCATGCCATTAGCTTGAGGGTAATATGGTGTATGAAACACCCACTTGATACCTTCCCCTCGTGCCCAGTCTTGCACCGCTGCAGCTGTAAAATGTGACCCATTATCACTCTGAATACATTCAGGAATGGGCAAAATACCAAACCATCCCCTTAAAACTCGGATTGTTTGGTCTCCAGTAGCTACATTAACAGCTGTAGCCATAGTCAGTCCCGATACCACCTCTACTCCCACCAAGATGTACCTTCTTCCATGAGATGGCTTTAAAGGACCAACATAATCAACTTGCCAGGTGCTCCAAAGTGCCTTACCTTCTTTAATATGTTGGGCTGGTGCTTGATTTGGATGGTTAATCTTAAGCCTCACTTGACATTGTGGACAAGCTGTAAGAATTGCTTCACACATCTTCATCGACACAGGCCATCCTCGGGACCGACACTCATAATAAAGATCTGTTTTCCCTGAGTGACCTCGCTTAATATGTAGCCACTCAGCCAACCGATCCCAATCTCCCTCATCACTACTAACTACTCTAATTTGGGCCAAATGATCTACTTGTTGATTCCATTTTGCAGCAGGGGTTCCATCTCTTGCATGGCCCTTTACCCACCCCACCTTCAGGGGTCGCGATCTACTTATTTCCAACAATCGTTGCCAATCCCCAGCTCTCCACACCTCTGTATGACCCACCTGCCACTGATTAGATTCCCACTGACATATCCACTCTGTAGCACCCTTATACGTTGCATAGGAATCAGTATAAACCACAGTGGCACCATTCTCTACTGCTAGCAAAAGAGCACGCAACTCCCCCACCTGCGCACTACCTTCTCCCTCCTCTATAACTGTCTTACCAGTACCAATTTCTAAAGCCACTGCTTTATATTGCCACTTCGATTCCACCCGACAGGCAGATGCATCAGTGAACCAAACTCCCCGTGTATCTGAATCTATAGTCAATTCAGGTGCCTCCTTAATTGGAGAAGGTTTATAGGCTTGACTTAACAAAGCCAAGTCTAAATTTATGGGTTGCTGAAGCTTAGAGATTTTAACTGGGCCCTCTCTTAACTGCAATAGCTGACTAACTCCCTCCAAATAAGCATACCACTTACGCACCGTAGCCTTCTGAGCTATCCCTTCAGGGGGAGATGACCCCTTAAGAACTGAATTTAGAAGAAGAAAAGGGCCTTGTACTATGATGTCCTGCGTAGTACGTAGCCTCTCCGCCTCCTTAACTGCCCTGACAAGTGAGGGAAGTCCCTTTTCCCACTCTGTATACCGCTGTTCAGCCTCCTTAAATGAAGTGGAAGAAAATAACAAAGGTCTAACTGGTCCTTGTGGTCCCTTCTGGAACACACCACAATAAGAGGCATGTTCTGCAAATCCCCACTCCACTCTCAATGGGTCCTGTGGATGTAAGGGCCCCAACTTCTGATAAGTTTTAAGTTCATCCTTTAAAACATTCAGGGCCTCTGTATGCTGTAACGTTCAATCCCATTCTCTATTTTTCCGAAGCAAATCATATAAAGGGTGGGCAATTACCGAAAACCCTGGTATATGCTTCCTCCAATAACCCAACGTACCCAGCAATTGCTGCAGTTCTACCTTATTACCTGGTATCTGTCCCTTCTCAATAACTGATAAAGTATCATCAGGTACTGCAATTGCTCCAGCCACCCACCAAGCTCCTAAAAATTTAATTTCTTGTCCGGGACCTTGGCACTTAGAGGGTGGAATATCTAACCCTTTTTTAGTCAACAGGTCCCAAATGATCTCAGCCACTTGTCCTACCTGTTCTTTAGTATTTCCACCCACCAATATATCATCTATATACTG
Organism: Strix aluco; assembly: GCF_031877795.1. NCBI lineage: Eukaryota > Metazoa > Chordata > Aves > Strigiformes > Strigidae > Strix > Strix aluco. The sequence goes on from NC_133970.1 coordinate 31,253,081, forward strand.
ATATATATGAACACCCAATGGCACCTCCACCATGTCAAGAAGCTTGGCCAAAGCATTATGAGCAATAGTGGGAGAATGTTTATACCCTTGTGGGAGTCGATTGAAAGTGTATTGAATCCCCTCCCAGGTAAAAGCAAACTGAGGCTTATCTTCATCTCTCAGAGGAGTCATAAAAAACATATCTTTGACATCTAAAGCAGCCATCCATAAATGAGCAGCTGCCTGTATCGCTGCTACTACTGATGATATATTTGGGACAGCAGCTGTTAAAGGTGGAGTATTGCTGTTCAATCTCCTATAATCAATTGTTAACCGCCAGTGCCCATCTGACTTACGGACGGGCCAAACTGGAGAATTATAAGGAGAATGTGTTCGACTTATAATTCCTCTTTTTTCAAGATCATTAATCACTTCTAAAATACCTTGTTTAGCGGCAGTTGGCAATGGATATTGTGAAACACAGGTCACTTTAGACTGTGATAATGAAGGGGCAACCTGCAAAGTTTTTACATAAACAGTTTCTGTACCCCTACCTCCAAAACTCCACACTCTACCATCCGGCAAACACCACTGTTTACCTGCCAAAACATCAAACCCCAGTATATTTCCTTTATAAGGATTTAAAGCCACCTCCAACGCTGTCATCCTTTTTTCCCCTGGTAACCAAAATTGTGTTCTCACTAGGGGACATTTTTCTATTGCCCCCGTCACACCTACTATATTTATAAATTTCCTCGATGGTTTAAGTCCTAACTCAGTAGCTTGTTGTCTATTTAAAACACTAACTTGAGCCCCTGTGTCAATTAAAAACTCCAAACTTATCCGTTTAGGACCCACAGGGATATGTATATAAGGTTCCTTATCAGCGGACCATTGGCAGGAATTCACCATGCGGAGTGGGCGGCCCGATCCCCAAACCGCAGCTACTAGTTTTTTGACTCTCTCAGCTCCCCCCTCGATGCCGCAAAAGGGTTAATTTTCCCTTCCTGAGGGAGTACAGTTACCTGTGTCTCCCTTTGTTCTTGAGTCTTCCCCTCCAGCAATTCCACCAACTTTAAGATATTATCAGTAGACCGCCCATGCAACACTGCCCGGGGTATCCCCAATGCCAATGCCTTCCGCCAAAGATCATTCCTTCCTGACTCATAAAATCGACCTGGCTTATCTCGGGGCGATTCAAACTCTCTGCGAGCAGGCTGTTCAGCGGGGGAAGCTGTTCGACTAACTTGTCGAACCCTCCGATTTTCACCCCCACCCCCACTCAAATCAGTCCAGCCCATCTCCCATCCATAAGCAACCAGATCATGTAATACTTCCGCCCATGTTAACACATGTACATGGGCATTGGAGGAATTTCTCTGATTACATTCAATAGCCCTTTGTACCCTCTCTCTAAGGGACTGGACATGTATCTTTAAGGCATCCGGGAGCCCTCTAATGAGAGGTTTAAGGTGGCTGGGATCCACCGGCGCCGCAAGCGGAATTCCACACCGCCCCCTCTCATACATCGCCTGAATACAGGCTGCTTTTTGTACTCCCTCAGCCAGCTCCGACAGTCCCTTTACTTTAATAGTAACAGGCTCGCCTCTCTCCTTCGGGTCCACACCCCCAGCCCAGTAAGCCACTCGAGATGTTATCGACTGGTTACCCGCTGGTCCATCACTTAAAAACACGCCGGGACCCCAGAAACCTCCCGCCTCATCGTCACTCAACAGAATTCGATCCCCCCCTGTCAGAGAAACTCTCCACAAATATTCAGTTTCAGTTTCGCCTGGCTTACGTGAATATTTAACCTGAAGCTCGCCAAGCTCCGGTCCTGTCCAGGGGGTTGTGCGAACGGTGGTTCGGGGGTTCCCACCTTGTGGACGTGTATGCCTTTCTGTTTTAATGAGAGGTCGCACATGTCTTTCCTCCAACTCCTTCATTTCTTCCGAACCACTTTCATCAGACTCTCCCCAGATGTCTCCATCCCACTCCTCAAGATCTGCACTGGTAATTAACTTTCGAATCTAAGCAACACTAGGGGGTCTTTTTGCTCGTGCCAGCATGATCTCAATTTTTTTTTCTAATAACAACCTTCTCTCTCTTTCTCGTAATAACTCCGACTTTAAACGATCAATTTCCAACTGCTCCTCCAAAACATCTCTCTCCACTGCTGCAAAATAATCCTGGGCCTGAATCAAACAGGCACCTAATATGGCGCACATTTTTCCTTCATTTCCGCTTATCCACCAACTTCCCCGGCTCTGTTCTAACTTTCTCACAACTTCTACCGGGTCGAACCATCTCTCTCTTGCCCACTGTATCTCAAGAGGGGAGGGGGCACGACTATATTTCTGTAACAACTCCTCTATGGACATCCTGCCGACTACGCCAATTGTTACGGAGGCTTCCAAATAAACAACCCACCACCAATTTAAAAAAATAAATAAATTTATTTTTTCTAAAACCACCAATCAGCCCTCCGTAGATTACAGATCCGGATGTCCGCAAGAGGAGGACAGAATAACTTCCTGGGGTTTAACAATAACCCCAAAGACTTCACAAAACCCCACTCCCCAGGGGTTTAACGGCAACCCCAAACGCAAACTTCACTTCCTGGGGTTTAAGGGGAACCCGAAATGTAAAACAAAACCTCACACCCCAGGGGTTTAACGACAACCCCAAACGTAAACAAAGCTTCACTACCTCGGGTTTAACGACAACCCAAAACGCTCTATCACTCACCTGGAAAGTGAGGGCTCTCAACCTCGAGGACCTGCTCAGGGCAGCGTCCTGACCCAAGGCACCTCGAGGAGTTTCCCTGGGCGGCGTCCTGACCCAAGGGGAGAGTCCTCTGACCGCAGCATGCAGCTCCAGGGGACGAGCTCAAAATGGCTCCCCCAAGGGACTCCGTTTATACCCAGGCCCAATCTGACCTGTAGTCAATAGCGGCTCCCATTGGTCAAAGGTCTCAACTACCGCGAGACCCTGAAAACAAAGACAGCCAAAAGCTGCCACGTTTCAACAACCAGGAAGCCCTGTTTTCACTGGGCGGATGCACCTGCCACAGAGGCACGGACTCTCCATGAAGTGCAAAAGGAAAGATCCTTTATTATTAAAATAGTACATACTTATGCTCTGGTTAAAGCTCTTACTTCATAATTAGCAAATCAGCAATTAGACAGTTATCAACCTTTTCTCCTATCAGCATAAGACCACTCTAACACGCGCTGTGCAGACCAATCACCTTCTTGTTCTCACGCTGTTCACGCGGCGGTAACTTCTCACAGTTCAGTACTTTTCCACAGTTCAGTGTTGCAGCTGTCCGTTGTTTTTCCCTGCCACCTTGACACAACTTGGCAGTTTCTTATCTTTCTCCCAAGGCCTGCTTTTCATCAAAGCCTTGCTGCTTGTCAGGGGCTTCGCAGAGCTGACAGGCCGATGTTGACTTGCCTCTCTCCCACAAGGGTTGTAGTCCTTGGGTCTCACTAGAGCAGGGAGTTTAGCCCTGAGGTCCTTCACCCGGGCCCCAGGGAGGCAGCAGACTTCCCTATGAAATGGGTCCAGTCTGCATATGGGGCCTTCGACACCTTTCAGAATGGAGTCACCCACTGCAATGACTCTTCTGGGGTTCTTTTTAGAACTGGTTTTAATACCTGGTCTAGAATGACCCGGCCTTGGTGGACCTTGGTCTTCCTCCTTGATTGACTCATTTTCTTCATCCTTCTCTACTTCATTCACAAGTTCCAGGGCCCTGTATCTATTGTGAAGGGGCACCGTGGAAGGTGAGGGAGGTCGGGAGAGTCTTTTCCTGCCTCCATGAGCAGGGACCTGTTTCCAGCCTCCCCCATCTCTTAGGTCCCCTCCTTCTGCGTGGTAGCAAGAGGGTGAGGGATTACCTGCCTCTTTTGTAGCCTCCATTTGCTCCTGTTGCTTCAGGGGTGCTAACGTGTTACTCCACCAATCAATTTCCCTTTTGCACTCCCTAATACTTCTTGATCTTTCAACCTCTTCTTTGAGTTCTGCCACCAGGCTGAGCAGGTCATCCAGCTGATCACAGAGCACACAGTTGTTGTAACTGCTGCCCTCTGGCAGGACTGATGGGCTCAGGCACTCCCTGCAGCCCGGGACCTGGACCGCTGCATGTTTGCGTGGCAGCTCTGTCTGGGTCGCTACGTTCTTTCTAGTGGTGGTTTTGACATGAGTGGAGACCATGGCTCAGTCTACTTGTGGAGGACGATAAGATGAAACTAGCTCAGATAAGTTCTAGACCTAGGAGATGGACTGTGCCCTGTTCGCACAAACTGCCACGCCATGCCCTGTTTGCTTGTCCTGGTCGCTTGCGCTCCCTGGGGGCTGCTCTTGTACGTGAGGGGCGTTGGGCGTCGTCACTCTAGTCTGCACCCACTCTGAGTCCCTGCTGCCCTCGTTAGCAGCTTACTCTTCCCACTCAGGGGGGAGGCGACTTGAGGCTCTCCCTTGCCGACGCGGAAGTCTCGGACACAACTTAGACGACCAACGTGATCAAGTTGATGCCACTTTATTAAAGGTTACACAGCAATTTATACTCTATCTCAAACTTCACGCGCCGCTATCTTATTGCTAATAGGCTAAAGCTACTTGTTCACGCGCCCTTTTGCCCCCTATGATTGGTCCCGGTGTGGCGTCCACGCGATGCTCTCCCCCCAGCTAGACCCCCTGTTTTCGACATTCCAACATCTTTATCTCTTGGGCAGGAATGTAGTTTCTCAGGCCGTCTCGGCCTTGTTTTTGTCCTTGAACACAGCTGCAGCTTGTTGTTACAGTGAGGCCCCTCGGTTTGGATCGCTCATAATATGTCCGTTATTTTCCAGCCATTCCACAAATCCCCCTTTTTGTTTTTGAGCGATCCAGACTTCTCTTTTCTTAAACATTTGTTCACCCAGACTATTCAACATCCGTCACAAACACTGAAACAGACAGGGAAGAAGCAACATCAAGATTAGTAAACCTACTAGCACTATCAATACTCTTTTGACCAAGGTCTGCAACCAGCCCCTCATCCCGAGTCTAGTCGTCCAAGATAACAAGGACCACCGACAGGTCGTACAGGAATACCAGGCCATGCTCTATCCCCACAAATCAGAAAACACTCCAGGTGGAAGTTTAAAGCCTCCGGTGGTTTCTACGGAGAATCCTCCTGTTTTCAAATTATTCCAAGAAGAATGCCCTGTCACATTTTGACAACCTACAAATAAATCTCGGCGACCATTCTGAGCTAACCAAATATGCCATGGGTCACCAAACCAAACCACTCCTGTGCCATTCACTGGCTGCAGCTGAGGAACCACATTATGGCAGTTTGGCCTCTCCGTAACATCAACATACTTAACAGGTGTAACACTGGCCAACAAATCCAATTCTTGCAAGGGTAAAGAAGTTAACTGGTTTAGATTCTCAATGACTGTCTTTTGCCAAGCTGCATTACGCATGGAAGGCCAATTTAAAATGAAACAACTATCATCATCTGGTCTGCCAATCAGGTCCACTCTCTGTTGTTTCCAATATCCTTCAAAATCAGTTTCATTTTCCTGCAACGGAATGCCAATTAAACAGGTCCTAAAAGGATCATCTGCTTGTTGTAGACTCAAACAGAAATCCTTTATCCCAGATGCGTTTGCCCAGGTTACCCAAATGGTTGCTCTGGGTTCGATGTCAAGAATCCCTTCATGGCTTAATGTGAGCCAAACTAGAACAAATGTGGCCCACATTTGACGTGTAGTCATCATTTCACTTTCCTTTCTCAGGTGTCCTGGTACACCTGCCAGCTTTGAGAGCCATTCTTTCCCAACACCACAACTCTTATCTACTATCTTATTGTTCTAATTAACACACTGCAAAGCCAAACGTCTACAAAGCTTCAAAACCAATTTCTGCTAAAATCCTTTATCTAAGGTTTTCAATTAAGCCTATAACTTTAACAAACTACTGCTGTTTTCTAAAAACTAAGCCTGCCTTTCTGTAACTAAAAGTGGATTGCTGATATGTCGGCTTGTTTGCAAAGTCAGACAACCAACTTGCTTCAGTATAAACTTCTGATCTGTGATAAGCGGCTGTATTCGAACAGCCGTGCAAAACGACTGCAAGCCCAGGAAAAGACAAAAGGCTTCTCTGTTTGCTGGATGTAGTGCTGTCAGCAACGAGGTCAGAACCAGGTGCAGTCGATGTTGGTGTCTCTGAAGTGCCTCAAAACACAGGGTGCTTCGTCCAGTTCGCAGAGGCCTACGTAGATGAATTGCTACCTGTAAAGACACAAGCATAAACCCCTGCCTAGGACCTGTGAGTGAGCCTAGTGCTCTGCGTCGTTCTTCCTGACTTCCCCTTTCCAGGGCCGCACCCATTGACTCGGTACCCATCTGACGCCGGTATCTGTAACAACACAAGCATATCCCCGACCGGTCATTCTTAGTTCTGCAGGTCCTTTCCATTCTCCTGTAACGACATCCCTGTATTGAACAAAAACATTACTGTCACATTGGTTTGTACCAGATTTCAAACCCAAACTATGTATTATTACTGGTGGTTCATTTCTATCACCTGTGAGCCGTAAGTAATTTAACACATACACCGCTTTTGCAAGTCGCTCTGCAGCAGCCAAGACCTCTCCCCCTTTTTGTTTTTGCAAAAGCGCTTTCAAGGTTTGATGTGCTCTCTCCACGATGGCTTGTCCCGTGGGGGAATGCGGTATTCCTATGATGTGACGTATACCCCAGAGTTGGCAAAAATGAGTAAATTTCCGGGAAGTGTAGGCCGGACCATTGTCAGTTTTGATCTGTGCAGGCACACCCAGTGCCATAATTGCAGCATGCATATGTTTGATGACATGCCGTGCTGTTTCACCTGTTTGCGCTGTTGCCCAAAGGGCTAGAGAAAAGGTATCAATAGAAACATGCACATATTTAAGCCTGCCAAATTCTGGGATATGGGTCACATCCATTTGCCAGAGTTGTAAAGGTTGGAGTCCTCGGGGGTTTACTCCCAAACCGAGGCCTACTCCCACCTTCTGGCAATCGGGACAGGATTGCACAATTCCTCTAGCATCAGCCACAGGAATGTGAAATTGTCTGGCTAACATTTTTGCTGATTGGTGAAAAAACTGGTGTGACAGCCTGGCCTGTTCAAAGGTGTTAACGGCAGGGCCCGTCCAGGCTGGAGCGACAAGTTGATTGGCTCGAGCGTTTCCCAACGCAAGGCCTCCACATTGCTGATGACTGCGGATGTGCATAATAAAATATTCATCCTGACGTTGGTTCAAAAGTGTCAGCAATTGTAACAACAAAGTATGTAATACAGGATTTCGCACAGGTTTCACCATGCTGTTTTCCAGACGTTGTACTGTACCCACAACATACAATTAATCTGATACTATATTGAGAGGTTCTTGAGACCAGCGTTGAAATGTCCAGATAACAGCTCGAAGTTCTAAAGTCTGTAAAGAGTCACCAGGTACTCCAGGGAGTATTTGATGTTCCCAGGTGTCCCCTTCCTTCCAGGTGACTGCAGCCCTTCGAGATTTTCGTCCAGCATCAGTGAAGACAGTTATCCCTTCTACTGGAACCTCTGATCGCAAGGGTAAATGTACAAACCGCTGATGGCATAATAATGACAAAAGCTTATCCGATGGATAACTATTGGTGATAGTACCTAAGAAATCAGCAATTGCTATCTGAAAGACAGTTGAAGCAGATAATAACCAATCTAAATAGAACTGAGATACAGGTATGTAGATGACTTCTAGTTCGATGCCTGAAATATCTGAAATTCGCTGCCTCCCTTTTATGACAAGCTGTGAAAATAATTCAGGACGTGTAACTACTGTGTTTCTGGGCTGAAAAGGGAGAAAAATCCATTCCAAAATTCGTAAATTTGGTTTTGTTTCACTCAACTGAATAATAAGCCCCAATGGGTGTTCACGTTCACCCCCAGAGTTAACTAACATAAAAGAAAGAGCTTTATCATCCAATCGTCTGTGAGTATAAGCTGTCATGATTTTATTGGTCATTACTTGTAAGGCTTGCTGTTGATCCTCATCCAGTTGACGGCGCTCCTGAGCTAGTACAGATGTGCCCAGGAGTGGCATCAAAGGTTTCAGATCATCGTTCGTAATTCCACAGATATTACGAACCCACTGGATATCCCCAATTAATCTCTGCACATCAGACAATGTTTCTATTTTTGTGTTGATTTTAACCTTTTGAGGGCGAATCATTGCATCTGTAATAATCCAGCCCAGATACAGCCATGGTCCCTGTTTCTGAATTTTCTCTGGTGTTATCTCTAAGCCCCTCTCCCTGAGACTGCATGTTAGCTGACCCAATATTGTCTCGCAGTCCAGTTGTTTTCCTGCCACTAAGATATCATCCATGTAATGATAAATGAGTAAATGAGGATACTGTTTTCGGATGGGTTCCAGAGCCCACGCGACGAAAGACTGACAGATCGTGGGTGAATTTTTCATCCCTTGTGGTAGCACCACCCAGTGATACCTCTTTGCTGGTTCGGCCTTATTAATCGATGGCACTGTAAAGGCAAACCTTTCAGCATCCTCTGGATGTAAGGGGATTGTAAAGAAGCAATCTTTTAGATCGATAACCACCAGATCCCAGCCTTCAGGTAACATTACTGGGGAAGGCAAACCAGGTTGTAAGGTGCCCATGTCACAGATAACCGCATTAATCACTCTCAAATCATGTAACAGATGCCATTTCCCAGATTTTTTCTGAATTGTAAAAATCGGAGTGTTCCATGGGCTAGTTGAAGGCAGGATATGTCCGGCATCTAGCTGTTCCTGTACCAAATCATTAATAATTTGCAGCCGGTCCAGTTTCAGCGGCCACTGGTCGATCCATATGGGATCATCAGTTTTCCAGGTTAATTTTAGGATTGGCTGCTTTACTGTGGCTGTGCCTAAAAAGGCGAAGTAATCAATCGAGCTCCCATTTGACTGAGCAGATCTCTGCCCACCAGTGCCACAGGTGAGTGCATCACATAGGGACGTGTGGTTACTACCTTGCCATCCGGAAACATAAATGCTATTGTGTCTCTGCTGATGGATGTGACTTGAGTTCCTTCAACCCCTAGAACTCCTGTATTAGCTGGCACTAAAGGCCACTGTCTAGGCCACTGATAAAGGGGTACGAGCGTGACGTCTGCTCCAGTATCAATGAGCATTCGTAATTTACTCGTCTGTCCATTAGGGTGTCTCATCTCCATCTGCTCCTCTGGCTTCCCCCGACTAATGTCCAGGGCTAACAAAACATCTGGTTGTCCGGTGGACCCAAAGCCTTTTTCACCTCTCTTCTTTTGTTCTGCATTAGGCACTTTTGATTCAAATGGAATTAGCTGAGCAATTTTCGATCCCTCCATGATAGTCAAGGGGGGAGTAAGTGTGTATACCATGATTTTAATTGTTCCCTCAAAGTCAGCATCAATAAGTCCTGGGATGACAAAAATACCTCTTGCAGATGCTGAGGAACGTCCAATTAATAAGGCACTTAAACCATGACCCAGAGGTCCCACCAAATTAGAATCAACCAGATGTATTGTAGTGTCTGTAAGAGTAACAGCTACTGCTGTTGCCAAGTCCACCCCTGCGCTTCCTGAGGTGGCAGCGGAGCAGCGGTCCAAGCACCCTGGACTTGTGTTGTCGTGCGAGGGCGGGGCGCGCTCTGCCTCCCGTTTCCCCTCTTACGAGACACGTGAGCACGACATTCTGATTTGAAATGACCCATTTGTCCACAGTTAAAGCACTTCTTATCTCGCTTCCCTTTATTGTGTCTGCCTCTGACAATTGGTGTTACTGCAGCTCCTACCGCAGCAGCCATAAAGGCAGCTTTCTCCTGATCGAGCATTCGCTCTGCTGCCTCCAGCAGCTGACCTGCAGTAGATTGTCGTGGGAGAAGGCTTAAAGCTTTCTTAGTTTTGTCGTTAGCATTGTCATAAGCAAGCATATCAAGGAATTTAACTTTCATTCCCCGGGTCGCGGAAGAAGGGGTTAAAAGGAAGAGGCGGCGGTGCTGTGGGGGTGGGCTGAGCCGCTTGCTGCATTCGGATTTCAAGTTGCTCTAATTTTCTCGTTAGTTCTTGCAAATGCTGATCTTGTAAACCATAACGAGATTGTTCCTGCGGCGACCGAGGTGTCGGGGGCGAGGACGGGGGCAGGGCTGGGTCGGCGCCGTCCTCTAAGGAGGAAGCAGCGGCGGCGGCGGCGGGGGGGTCGGGCGGGGGCCGGCGAGAGCGGGGCCGGGCCGAGCGCTCCGGTGATTGATCTTTTGGGCTTGAGGGAGGGGAGTCGAGCTGTAGTAAACCTGTTGACTTTTGCTCTTGCCTTCCCTGCCGCACGGGTGCTGCGCGTGCAGCGTCCCCGTCCCTCCTTTTAGGAGCCGCCTTGGGGAACAGGGATCCCGCGAACGTCCCAGCAGTGGCGGAATCCTGAGCGCCAGCGCGTTCGGCCTCTGCTGACCAGGCAGCGAAAGCGGAGGCGGGGGTCTGCCGTTCCGCTTTCAGTTCTGTCAGAGTGTCTAGGACCAATCTCCACACGGTGGAGAGTTTCCCACTGTCTTTAGAGCCTGAGCTAATGTCGTCCCACAGTGCCGCGCCGATCTTTTCCCAAGTAGCTGCTTCAAAGGCTGCGCTCACTGAGGGGATTAGTCCGTGCTGCCGAGCCCACAACAGCACCCTCCTCAGGTTCCCCTGATAAGATAATCCTCTCTCAGAGAGTATGTGTTGGAGGAGCTTAACCACTGCCGCTTCTTCTTTACCCAGCGCGGACCCCATCTCCTCCCCAGCCGCTCACCTGATCAGGGCGAGATTCCCGACGATTGCGCGCGCGTCTTCCCAGGCGCCGGGGCAGCGCCTGCTACGGCTGATACTGTCCCCTCTGGGCCGTCTTCTCTTGCTCGGGCGAGCACCGACGGGAGGGTCCCTACTCCCAGGGTACAAGCCCCACGTATTTTGGATAAGGCTCTTGTGGGTCCCTGTTGGGGCGCCACTTGCTGACGGGGAAGTCCCGGACACAACTTAGACGACCAATGTGATCAAGTTGATGCCACTTTATTAAAGGTTACACAGCAATTTATACTCTATCTCAAACTTCACGCGCCGCTATCTTATTGCTAATAGGCTAAAGCTACTTGTTCACGCGCCCTTTTGCCCCCTATGATTGGTCCCGGTGTGGCGTCCACGCGATGCTCTCCCCCCAGGTAGACCCCCTGTTTTCGACATTCCAACATCTTTATCTCTTGGGCAGGAATGTAGTTTCTCAGGCCGTCTCGGCCTTGTTTTTGTCCTTGAACACAGCTGCAGCTTGTTGTTACAGTGAGGCCCCTCGGTTTGGATCGCTCATAATATGTCCGTTATTTTCCAGCCATTCCACACTCCCTCTTTTCTGGGCTTCTGCCTTCTCGTCTTGTGGTTTTGCCATGGGTTTTTGATGCTTTCAGAAGCATCTCCTCAGCAAGTTCGAAAGTCTTTGTAAGATCCAGTAGTCTGAGGGCAGGTGCTTCCATCAGGGCCCGCTTTATTTGCTTAAATGCAGTTCTGCTGTTCTCAGTCTAATCAAGATACTCATTGGGGGAATCTTTTAACATCTCATATAGAGGTTTCACCAGTAATCCATAGTTAATGATCCATAGGCAGCACCATCCCACCATTCCTAGGAACAATCGTAATTCTCACAGTTTTGGGTTTAGGGAGGTGACAGATGGCCTCTTTGCACTCGAATCCTAGCTGTCTCTGGCCTTTCAGGATTTCAAGTCCCAAATATGTAACCGATTCTTGGGCAATTTGGGCCTTGTCCTTTGACACTCAGTATCCGCTGATGCACAGGAAATTCAGAAGACTTATGGTCAGGGCAAGACATTGTTCCTCAGTCTCTGCTGCAATCAAAATGTCATCCACATACTGTAATACAGTTCCTCGGTGATTTTCTTTTCTCGAAATTTCTAACTCTTTGTGGTGGTTTGAACTTGGCTAAATGCCAGGTACCCACCAAGTCGCTCTATCACTTCCCCCCCTTCCCCTTTTTTCTCAACAGGGCAAAGAGGGGAAAGAAAATAAGATAGGAAAAAAAAAAAACCCTTGTGGGTAAAACAACAGCAGTTTTAATATAAGCAAGGTGAAGCAAAGATCCGCGCGCGGAAGCAAAGAAAGAAAACAGATTTATTCTCTACTTCCCATGAACAGGCGATGTCGGGCCTTCTCAGGAAGCAGGGCTCCAATACGCGTAGTGGTTGCCTCGGAGGACCAAGGGTGACCCCACCCCCTTCCTCCTTTCTCCCAGCTTTATACTGAGCAGACGTCATATGGTCTGGAATATCCCTTTGGTCAGTTCGGGTCAGCTGTCCTGGTTGTGTCCCCTCCCAAGATCTTGCCCACCCCGTCCCACTGTGGGGGGGAAATGTCAGAAAGAGCCTTGGTGCTGTGTAAGCACTACTCAGCAGTAGCCACAACACCAGTGTGCTATCAACACCCTGCCAGCTCCCAACATAAAACACAGCACCATGAGGGCTGCTACAGGGGAAAACCAATTCCGGCTCAGCCAGACCCAGTACACTCTTGCCAATTGATTTCTCAATATCATCAGGCTGTTCCTAAAGCCTTGAGGTAAAACCGTCCAGGTATATTGTGTTTTTCTCCCTGTTTCTTGATTTTCCCACTCGAAAGCAAAGCACTCTGGACTTTTAGTATCTAGGAGAATGCAGAAAAAGGCATCTTTCAAGTCTAAGACTGTGAACCAACCCTGTTCCTCAGTGCGGGTTGTTAACAATGTATATGGATTTGCCACTACAGGATGAATATCCTGGGTTATCTGATTTATTGCCCTCAGGTCCTGGACCAACCGGTAATCCTTACCATTGGCCTTTTTAACCGGCAAAATGGGGGGGTTGTATTTTGATTCACATTCTACTAATAGCTTGTACTTTAAGAATTTCTCAATTATTGGCACCAACCCGTTTCTAGCTTCCAGCTTTAGAGGATACTGTTTATTTCTTACCGGGAATGATCTTGGTTTAAAGTCAGTTCTTACTGGTTCTGCTCTTTTGGACTTTCCCAGGACTTCTCCAGCCCATACAATAGGAATCACAGCATCTTCTTCTTCTGAAGGTATGTTTTTCCTCTCAGGGCTTATATCCTGTAACAAGAAGGGTGCTGCCTCAACATACTTAGTTTTTGGAATCAAAGTTTCCACTTCCCCATCCTTAAATTTAATTTCTGCTTCTAAATTTTCCAGAGAAACTCTCCCTAACAATGGTTTTGGAGAATTCGGCATATACAAAAACTGATGGGTCACCCATTGTTTTCCCAATTTCATTGCTATAGGTTTGAAAAATGGCTGTGTTTCACGAACCCCTGTCACACCAACAACGCTTATATTTTTAGTGCTCAACTCTCCCTCTAAAGTGCTTAAAACAGAATAAGTAGCCCCGGTATCAACCAAAAATTCAATTTTCTCAGTTCCCAGCCTTGCTTTAAGCAGAGGTTCCACTGGGAGAGACTCCTCCGGTCCCCTTCAGTCCTCGTTGATTGAGAGTAAGGGATTCGGAGGGGTGCTTCACTTTTTCAAGGGGCATTCCCATCTCAAATGCCCATCCTTTTTACAATAAGCACACTGGTTTTCCCTTAAATGGGATCTGGGCTGTGCCAAGTTCCCCAGAGTCTCCCCCCGTCCTTGTCCCCTTTCCTGGTATTGTCCTCCTTCTCTGCCTCGTATATTTTCTTCTAATATGGCTACCAGCCTGCTATTTGTTTTTTTCTTCTGATTATCTCTATTCCTGTATGCAATCCAGGCAGTGCCCAATAATTTTCCCCAATCGCGAGCATCATTTCCCTGTAATTTTTGTAGCTTTCTTCTAATATCCTCCAAGGATTGTCCGACAAATATGTGAGCCAATTGACCTCTACCTTCCTCTGAATCCGGATCAATATTAGTATATTTGCGAGCAGCTTCTTTTAACCTATTCAGGAAATCTGTAGGAGATTCCTTCCTGTCTTGTTTAATTTCATATAGCCTAGACATGTTAACTGCCTTTAGGTATTGCGTTCCAAATACTGAATAAAATCCATCTCTGATACTGTGTCGGAAGCTGCCTGGGTCCGTCAGCATTTGGATCCCAGCGTGGGTCTACAGAGGGAAGATTAAATTTTTCTGTCCCCTGCAGGGCCCCCGAAGCAACTTGTGCTTCTACATGTGTTCTAGCTGCTTGGTGAATCATTTCTCTTTCTGTACTATCAAACAACACCTGCATAATTGCTTCAATATCTCTTCAGTCCAGATATTGGGTTTTAATCATCATTTTGAAAGCATTGGCTGCCTTATCTGGATCATCTCTGTAATTTCCAGCCACCGCTTTCCAGTTGTTAAGATCAGTGACTGAAAACAGGACCCTTACAGTCATTGGTCTGTCATTTCCCACCGTCTGATGCAAAGGAGCCTCTATTACATCCCCTAGTTTGCCCCTTGTCCTCTCTGCTATTGGGCTAAAGCCTTCTGCTCCTAATTCCAATCTCGATCCATCTCCTTGATAGGTATTATCCACCTTCACCTCATTAAGTTCCTCGTTCAGGGGCCCCGAACGCCATCTGGGGGCTACCATCAATTCAATATCCTCATCTTCCCTTTGTTCATACAACTTTAAACATCTCTGTCCTATGGTACATGCAGAGCAACACCTTCTCAAAGCTTTACTCTTATTTTTTTCTAAAGCTGGGACACCAGGACAAAAGGATCACTAGGGGCCAGATTTATACCACACTCTTTTTACCATTCTGGGTGATTTTTCAAAGTAAAGAACATATCAGCATATAACACTTCATCCCATTTTCCTTCTCTTCTCAGAAACAACATTAATTGTAGCATGGTATTATAATTTAAAGTGCCATTTTTAGGCCATTTTTCCCCATCATCCAATTTGTACAACAGCCACCATTGATTACAATATTTAATTAAATTATTTCTTGTCACAGTCCCACCTGGGGATCTACCTATTTGTTTCCAGTTCCTTAAAATACACCCTAATGGAGACTTTTTCAAAAGATTATTTTTAGATCGTTTTGCACCCATCTTAGTTAAACCTTATTAATATACAGAGCCAAAAAACATAATCCAATGCACAAAGTCAGAAACCGTGATCCAGTAAACAAAGCATGCAATCCAAAAATTGTAATCCAGTAAACAAAGCACATAATTCAAAATTACCAAGACTAATGGGTGGGACTCGAACCCACAATTCTCCTAAAGGGGACTTGACCCCCTATACCATTTTCAGACCAGGTGGGACTCAAACCCACAATATTTCAAACCAGGTGGGATTCAAACCCACAATATTTCAGACCAGGCATCCTCCAAACTTTCATCTGGTAGAACTTATCCAGGAGGGGACTTGAACCCCTTGGCTACCCTTCTGGCCCAACCTTGTGAGTCTTTCACCACATTTTACAGGCAGGCAATCGGAAATCCTGAAAGAATGCCTTTAATCTTACCAGGGGATTTGCTCTGAGCTCTTCGGTCTGGGGATCAGAGGTTCTCCCCGAGAATCCCTCGGTGCTGGCTGGAGGTCCTTGATCCCACGGACCCGTTGAGATTCAGAAGCAGTGTCCCATCTGGGTCGCTGAAATGTTACTGTAAATTCGGTCTCAGAAGAACCCTCTAAGACTTAGTTTGACGTTTTTAGAAGGCAGGCATTCTTTATTGCAGCACTGGATGCATGTTAGGTGGAATGATCCCACAGCAACATGTGTGTGTGACATTTAGGTGTGTCCTGGTTTGAGTGAGTGGCAGGGGTTTTTGGTAGCAGGGGAGGGAGCTACAGTGGTGGCCCCCTGTAAGAAGCTTCTCGAAACTCCCCCAACTCCAAGTCGGACCCACCTTTGCACCAAGGCCAGGCCAATTAGCTGTGCCTCTGTGATAACGTAGTTAAGAAGGGGAACCTGGGAGGAGTTGTGGGAGTTGTGAGGAGAAGATGTGAGGAGAACATCTGTGTGAACACCGAGGTCAGTGGAAGGACAGAGGAGGAAGGGGGGGAGGTGTGCCAGAGCAGAGACGCCCCTGTATCCTGTGGTGAGACTGCAGGGCCGCCGCCCCCCCACCCCCTGCCACCCATGGAGGTCTACAGTGGAACAGATACTGATTTGCAGCCTGTGGGGGGGCTCCACGCCGGGCCAGGTGACTGCGCCTGAAGGAGGCCGGGACCCTGTGGGAAGAAGGCCCTGCTGGTGTAGTTCAGCACTGGGAGGACTGCAACACGTGGGGGTGACCCACATGCCTGTGGGAGTGACTCATGTCAGAGTTGGTTTGTGGAGGACTGTCTCCTGTGAGAGGGGGACCGTGCTGGGACAGGGGAGAAATGCTAGAAGTTTCCCCCCCACCCCCTGAGTTGGAAGAAGCATCAGGACTGACTGCACCCCCCATTCCCTGCCCCCTGCGCTACTGGTGGGGAGGAGGTAGAGATATCGGAAGCAAAGCTGAGCCTGGGAAGAAGGGAGGGATGGGGAAAGGTGTTTTCAGGATGTGGCAATGCTTCTCACGGCCCTACTCTGTCTGTTATATGTTGTTGTTGTTAGTGTCTGTATTAAATTTTATGTTCTTTTTTTCTTCCCCTAACAAGCCTGTCTTTTGCCTGTGCCTTAATGGATGAGATCATCCCTCCCTGTCCTTATATCAATTTCATGGGTCTCTTGCTTTCCTTCTTCCCAGCGCTGGGGGGGAAGGGGGGAGTGAGTAGCTGTGTGGTGCTCAGTTGCCCTCTGAGTTCAAATCGCAACAAGGTGTATCACAAATAGGCAGTAATAATGAAAGAGCATAGCATTTCGTCATGCTGATAAATTGTTGTCTTGTATTATAAAAGTGACTGCCTTCCATTCAAATGATTTATAGACAAAATACTGGTATATTTGGGTTTTGAAACTTAACCATCACAGCAAACATTAGTAAACACATTAAACTTTTATTCTGCTTTGGTTAAATTATGAAGCAAGATTTTTTCAAGGTTTACATTGGATATGTTCTTGCTTCAGGGCCAAAGTGGACCTTCAAGAGGAAAGACAGTACCACCAAGGGCTGCCAGAGCTGTATCTAAAAGACAGATAAGATCCAAAAATCCAAGAGTCTTAAAAAATCTTTTTTCTTCTTTATCTATGAGATACAAACTATATTCAGTCTGAGCAATGGCATGTTTTATGAAACTGGTAACATTCCAATTGATTTAGCAGTAAGAGGTCACTCTAGATTTCCGCTGAGAAGGGAATTACACTAGCAAGTTAGAATGAAAATGGCAGCTAAAGCAAAGGTACAATTTAGGTAAACTGCAAAATGAAAGGATTAAAAAAAGTGTTTGAGATATAAATTCCAAAATATAAGCTGACATAGACTGTGAGAAAACTGCCTGCTTGGTTTAGAACAATCAAAACATAGCCCATATTCACTTAATTAACATAGAAATACAACATTAGAGAAAATAGCGTTAACTTTTTGACTGTTAGCCTCATGATAATATTTTTACTGTTGAGCAAATAAATGCTTAGAACACCCTTATTTAATCTACCTTCCTCTTATTTAGCTCCATTGGTATGGATGGAAGGACAATTTACATGCCTTTAAATAGGCATGGTGATAAATAGCTTTTCACTTTCTTAGGAGAAATCACAGTCTTGTTAAACATTCCTCTTTTGACCCTCTAAAAATGGAAAAATATTTACTTTTAAAAGAAAAACATAAATAAAAAGGTTAAAACCACAACACTTTTTATCTGCTTTAATATGGAAAACAGCACTGAACTAACTGTCATCGAATTGTGTATGATAAATGTCGTGCAAGCAGATGTTCATGTAGGGAGCGTTAAATCACAAACAACTGTTCTGCTGTCATGCCTCTTGTATATCAGAGTGCCTGACCTTCCTTACAGCTTGCCTCATTTCAGATCCCTTGGGAGAAAAAAAGGCTACAGCCTGTGACTTTCCCTGGGTGTCTGGCATATGCAGAATTCTGTGTTACTTTCAGCCACCACGTTTTACACAGCATTATGCTTTTTACCTTTGTGGAGCTGTCATGGTTTAAACCCGGCCAGCAGTCAAGCATCACACAGGTGCTCACTCACCCTCCCTTGCCCAGGTGATGGGGGAAAAAGAAGTGGGGTGGTAAAGGTAAGGAGACTCGTAGGTTGAGATAAAACCAGTTTAATAATTGAAATAAATAAAATAACATAAAATAAAATACCACTGCTACTATGTGTTGGGTTTGTGTGTGTAGCGGGGTTTTGGTAGCGGGGGAGGAGGCTACAGCAGTGGTCCCTGTGAGAAGCTTCTCGAAGCTCCCCTGGCTCCAAGTCAGACCTGCCTCTGGCCAAGGCCAAGCCAATTAGTGATGGTGGCTGTGCCTCTGTGATAACATATTTAAGAAGGGGAACCAGAGAGGAGGAGGAGGAGTTGTGAGGGAAATACCCATGCAAACACCGAGGTCAGTGGAAGAAAGGAGGAGGAAGTGGGGGAGGTGTGCCAGAGCAGAGACTCCCCTGCAGCCCGTGGAAAGAGGGCAGGCTGTCCCCCTGCAGCCCATGGAGGTCACCAATGGAGCAGATGCCCACCTGCAACCCATGGAGGACCCCATGCCAGAGCAAGTAGCTGCACCTGAAGAAGGCTGGGACTCTGAGGGAAGCCCACGCTAGAGAAATCTGTCACTGGCAGGATTGCAACCCACGGGAGGGACCCACGCTGTAGCAGTTCATGAAGAGCTGCAGCCCTGTGGGAAGGACTCATGTCGAAGAAAGTTCATGGAGGGCTGTCTCCCATGAGAGGGACCCCATGCTGGAGCAGAGGAAAAGTGTGAGGAGTGCTCTCCCTGAGGAGGAAGGAGCAGCTGAAACAGCAGGTGATTAACTGACCACAACCCCCATCCCCTACCTCCCTGCGCTGCTTGGGGAGAGGAGGTAGAGAAATCGGGAGCAAAGCTGAGCCCGGGAAGAATGGAGGGGTGAGGAGAAGGTGGTTTTAAGATGTTGTATTTCTCACTGTCCTACTCTGTTTGATTTGAAAATTAAGTGTTGGTGGTGTTTAAATTAAATTGATGTTCTTTTTCTTCCCCTAAGGAGTCTGTCTCTTGCCTGTGACCATAATTGGTGATTCATCCCTCCCTGTCCTTATCTCAATTCCCGAACCTTTTGTTATATTTTCTCCTCCCCATCCCTGAGGGGGAAGGAGTGAGCAAGCAGCCATGTGATGCTCAGTTGCCTTCTGGGTTCAAACCATGACATAATAGAAAATACAAACAGATAATGCATGATGCGATTGCTCACCACCCGCTGATTGATACCCAGCCCATTTCCAGGTAGCGATCCCAGAGAAGAGAGAATCCTGAAACCGCAATCCTGGAAGCAAGAATCCCTCCTTTCCTGGCCAACCCTTCTCTATATACTGAGCATGACATTATATGATATGGAATATTTCATTGGCCAATTTGGGTCCAGTGCTCTGGCCGTGCTCCCTCCCAGATTCTTGTGCACCTGCACACTGGCAGGACATGGGAAGTTGAAAAGTCCTTGATTTCTTAAGAACAACTAAAAACATCAATGTATTATCAACAGTTTTCTCATACCAAATCCCATATTGAATCCAAACCACAGCACTATTCTAGCTACCAAGAAGAAAAATTAACTCCATCCAAGCCGAAACTAGGACAGGCACTCTGCAGATAGCAAAGCTTTGCTGGGTCCAGTCTCTGTACCTGCAAACAGTCTGCATTTATACCCTGGACTCATCAGCAGCTCCATATGGCTATAAAGTTTAACAGACCTGAAAGAACTGTATTTAAAAGAATGATTGATTTATTTTAAATCAACTCATTACACATTTCAAACTGAGGGAGAAATTTTGCCTGGAGCAGTTAAACACTTTAATCAGCAACTTCACGTTTACACTAAATAAGCAAAGTGCATATCGCCTTTTCCTCATATTTGATTCCCCGCTTCTCCAAAATCTTTGTCAAAATATGTAAAATAGATTTTTCCTCTGCAGAAATTTGCGTCCCCATGTTAGCCCCCAGCTGCTCACCTTCTCTCCAGGTGCTTTCAGTTACTTGTCCAGACTAGTCGACTCACCTTCGCAGATCATAGAGTTCAGCTGGGCTCCGCTACCACCGCTCGGCTTCTGCGGTCCTTGCTCTGTCCCAAATCGAGTTGGGATTTGCATGTTGGGTTGGGATTCGCACGTCGGGGTCACCAGTTGTAGCGGCTGAAATAACAAGTCAGAGTGTTCTCTTTTTTTTTCTGCAGGGCAGGGGCCGTTTATTCTTACAACAGTACATACTTATGCTCTCGCCAAAGCTCTTACTTCATAATTAGCAAATCAGCAATTAGACAGCTCTCAACCTTTTCTCCTATCAGCAGAAGACCACTCTCACACGCGCTGTGCAGACCAATCACCTTCTTGTTCACGCGCTGTTCACGCAGCGGTAACTTCTCACAGTTCAGTACTTTTCCACAGTTCAGTGTTGCAGCTGTCCGTTGTTTTTCCCTGCCACCTCGGCACAACTCGGCAGTTTCTTATCTTTCTCCCAAGGCCTGTTCTTCATCAAAGCCTTGTTGCTTCTCAGGGGCTGTGCAGGGCTGACAGGCCGATGTCTCCCACAGTGGATAACAAGGAAGTCCTAAATATTTCCAGCCTACCGAGTGGCTGTGAAAGCACTAGTCAAGGCAGGGGTAGGTCAGATGTGGGCAGTCAGCAGAGATGGTGATGCTGTGGACTAAAAAGGGTCACTCTACCACACATGGCACTGATAGATTGAGCCCTGGCACACTGAGCTTTGCTTGCTCAGCCACTTCTGCAGGGAAGGCAGTTCACTGTGCTGTGCTTGTCCCTGTGGTGACAAGCTCTTCTCTCTACACAGCCCAAGGTGTCTCTCCCAGCCCTCTCCTGTCTCTACCCCTAGGCTGCAGCTCTAGGGATGGTTTTGCTAACCACTAATTGCTTGTTTAATTTAAACAGGGAAGGAAGGGTCTTGGTGGATGTAGCTTTTTACCCATTATCTTAGATTTCAGAGCTGCTCTCTGTAACGCTGCAGTGCAGGGGAGGCTCACCTTATTCTGTTCAGATAGAGCTATGAAACATAAATTGTTGTGATCTGTAAACCCTCATCCTCCTGGGGTCCCTCTTGCTGGCTGTGTGCAGCCAGAGTGTGGCAGCATCCTCTGAGCTGACTGAGAATGATGGGAAAGGGAGAGGAGGAACAGTGCTTGAGGACAACAGAGCAGGTTCATTCTCTCAGAAACCTGTTTCCTCCTTATCCAAGATCACACACTGATCTGAATCTTCAAGAAAGGACACAAGCTTTGGGTAACTTGGACACTTGTTTTCCAAGAGGCAGAGTGCTGGAATAGGTGGAGTAGCACAACTGTTTTGGAGCTCATATATAGGGCTCAAGAAAGACATGCTCCTGATAATTCAGAGCTGGGACAGAAGACTTGAGAAGAGGCATTGCATTGTGTGCCACAGCTGCTGCTGGAATTAGATGTCAGGATTCCTGCTAAAGTGGTCCTGCTCTTTAGGTATGCTGGAGTCCCACTTAGTACCTGCAGAAAATAAGGTATATCTGAGTTGGATCTTCCAGTTGGTTTCATTGCTGGAAAGGAGGAGCATTGTTTCTTTGAAGCCATGTTGATTGGGTTGTGAACAAGAAAGATTTTTTTTTTTTTCCCCATTGTCTTCTCCCCCATCCTTTTTTTGACCTGTCTTTTAACTGATAGCTGCTCAGGCTGTTTCAAAATCAGCAGAGTAAAACAGAGCTAGTTTTGTTAAGTTTTCCTGCTCATGATCCTTTTCTCCACCCTAACCAACAGAAGTACCTAGAACATCTGTTCTCACTGTGCTGCTGGTGAGCAGAGCACAAGCAGCTGCAGAAGTCCTGTTTGTCTGTAGAGTTAGGACAGTATTGTGTTGCCTCACAAGTGGAAGCAGAGGGATCAGGGCTTCACTCCTTTCACATGGAAAGTCAGCCTTTTCCAGCAGGTGTGGTCATCTGTCTGTTAGGGACTGAGTCCTGGCTGCTATTTCTTTTTGTATCAGCCTACATAAGTGATTGCTAATAAAATCTACAATTTAAACCAGGGCACTGAGGTGAAAAGCTCTGTTATCCTTCATCAGTGCTTTATGATGTTGAGACACCAGAGTTAATCTTAAGAAAGAAATTGGCAAATTGATAAGTTTGGTTTGTTTTTTTTTTAAATTTAATTGACCTTATATTTTGATGATCAGTTGGAGCCACTGATCCTTACATGAGTCAAAACTTTCAAATCATTGTCTTGGACAGTAAACACCTTGACATAGTTTCCAAATACAATGATAGACTACAGCTGTAAAAGCTCTTTTAATTATTAAAACCAAAATTCACCTTCAGTAAGTTAGATGCTTCGTCCTGAAACTTGGTATATATGAGCTGAGACAAATACAAAAGGAGAAGGAGTCAAATGTAAAAGAGGTAAATCTGCTGGTGGTGTTCTAATATGGCAACACTGCAGTGTTTCAGGCTACTTTCTGATTGGCAAGCTGAGTATACTGGTCCTAAAAATGTTAATAAGCCTTTTATAAATGAGTTAACTTGTTAATTAACAATTTCTAGCTATGGTTATGACCTGCAGGGAAATGTTTAATTGGCTGTTTTCCCTAGCTAGTTAAATGTCATCTTACTAGAAAAGAAGAGTGTATGCTTATGGAATTTGAATGCCTCAGACCTAGCCTAAGCCAGGATTCCTGTGCTTAATGCTGCTGCAGAAATTTTCACAGGTCCCATCTGCAAGGCAACTCTCTATTTCAGTGCAACAGAGCAAGTGCTTGCTTGCCTGCCTTGGTGTGGTGGGTTGACCTTGGCTGGATGCCAGGTGCCCATCCACCAAGCTGATCTATCACTCCCCCCTCCTCAGCTGGACAGGGGAGAGAAAATATATATCAGAAGGCTTGTGGGTTGAGATAAGGACAGGGAGAGATCACTCACACAGAATCACACACAGAATCATTCAGGTTGGAAAAGACCCTTGGGATCATCGAGTCCAACCATCAGCCCTACTCTACAAAGTTCTCCCCTACACCACATCCCCCAACATCTCATCTAAACGACCCTTAAACACATCCAGGGATGGTGACTCCACCACCTCCCTGGGCAGCCTATTCCACTGTCTGACCACTCTTTCTGTGAAAAATTTTTTTCCTAATGTCCAGTCTAAATCTCCCCTGTTGCAGTTTAAAGCCATTCCCCCTTGTTCTGTCACTAATTGCCTGTGAGAAGAGACCAGCACCAACCTCTCTACAATGTCCTTTCAGGTAGTTGTAGAGAGTGATGAGGTCTCCCCTTAGCCTTCTCCTCTTCAAACTGAACAGTCCCAGCTCCTTCAATCGCTCCTCATAAGATTTATTCTCCAGGCCCTTCACCAGCTTCGTTGCCCTCCTCTGCACTCGCTCCAGCACCTCGATATCTCTCTCGTATTGAGGTGCCCAAAACTGGACACAATACTCAAGGTGTGGCCTCACCAGTGCAGAGTACAGGGGGACTATCACCTCCCTACTTCTGGTCACGCTATCTCTAATACAAGCCAGGATGCTGTTGGCTTTCTTGGCTACCTGGGCACACTGCAATTACTGTCATGAGCAAAACAGACTCAACTTGGGGAAATTAGTTTAATTTATTACCAATCAAATCAGAGTAGGATAATGAGAAATAAAATGAAATCTTAAAATGCCTTCCCCCCACCCCTCCCTTCTTCCTGGGCTTAACTTCACTCACAATTTTCTTTACCGCTTCCCCCTGAGTAGCACAGGGGGACGGGGAATGGGGGTTGCAGTCAGTTCATCACACGTTGTCTCTGCTGCTCCTTCCACCTCAGGGGGAGGGACTTCATATTCCTCCCCTGCTCCAGTGTGGGGTCCTTCCCATGGGAGACAATCCTCCA
The DNA here is from genome assembly GCF_031877795.1 of Strix aluco. Classification (NCBI taxonomy): domain Eukaryota; kingdom Metazoa; phylum Chordata; class Aves; order Strigiformes; family Strigidae; genus Strix; species Strix aluco. The sequence continues at coordinate 31,277,029 of NC_133970.1, forward strand.
CAAACTTCTCTAACATGGGTCCTTCCCATGGGCTACAGTTCTTCATGAACTGCTCCAGCATGGGCCATTTTCACAGGGTGCAGTCCTTCAGGAACAGACTGCTCCAGTGTGGGTCCCCTGCAGGGTCACAAGTCCTTCCAGCAAACCTGCTCCAGTGTGGGCTCCTCTCTCCACAGGGCCACAGGTCCTGCCAGGAGCCTGCTCCAGCGCGGGCTCTCCATGGGGTCCCAGCCTCCTTTGGGCGCATCCCCCTGATCTGGTGTGGGGTCTTCCATGGGCTGCAGGTGGAGATCTGCTCCACCGTTAACCTCCACGGGTGCAGGGCACAGCCTGCCTCACCATGGTCTGCACCGCAGAGCACCTCCTCCTCCTCCTTCATTGACCTTGGCGGCTGGAGAGTTGTTTCTCTCCCATAGTCTCACTCTTCTCTCCAGCTGAAGTTTCCATTGTGCAGGTTTTTTTTTTCTTAAATATGTTATCACAAGAGGCATTACCACCATTGCTGATGGGCTTGGCCTTGGCCAGCAGTGGGTTCATCTTGCAGCTGGCTGGCATTGGCTCTATCAGACATAAGGGGAGCTTCTAGCAGCTTCTCACAGAAGCCACCCCTGTAGCCCCCCTGCTACCAGAACCTTGCCACACAAACCCAATATATGCGGTTTGCTCTTCCCTTGGAGATGGATGCAGGCAGTGGGAGGCAGCAGAAACATACTCTGCTCTGACAGAGCATGGGCATAGGTTTCCCATAGAAGCTGTGGAGTCTCTGTCCTTGGAGATATTCAAAAGCCATGGTCATGGTCCTGGGAAACTGGTTCTAGGTGGCCTTCTTTGAGCAGGAGGGGTTGGACCAGATGATCTCCAGAGGTCTCTGCAAACCTCAGCCAGCCTGTGATTCTTCTCAGCTAGAAAAAGAGGGAGGGAAGGGATGCACCCTCACAGTCGCAATATGGCATGCTGTGAGTCCACAGCTAGCAGAGGTGCAGCAGGCCAGAGAGGAGCAGTGGCGCATTTGCAGCCGCCAGCCTGTGTTTGGAAGAAGGATGGCCAAGGCATGATGCTTATGTTCCCAAATGAGATGAGGGTGATTAGAGCTTGTGTGTGTGTAGGAGTCTGGGCTGCGCTGGGAGAAAGTTAGTGCAGGCAGAAGAATGCAAGGACGAAGACAAGGCCAGCAAAATAAGGCTGGCAAAAACACACAAGATAGCAGATAAGTGAGAAACACCTGTGGTCAGCAAAAGCACACAAGTCTGAGCAAAACAGGGTATGAGATAAGGGAGTTTTGGCAAGTTTTGGGCTTTACGTGCTAATTGCAATTAACCAATGCAAATGCTTGTAGAGGCGCGTGAACAGCGCGTGTAGATGACCTGTAGCCTATTAGAAGATAGATGAGTACGTGTACGGAACTTAGTAGAATATAAATGTAACCAGGATTGGAAAAAAAAAAAAAAGATGGACGACCTGATCATCACATTGGTGTTGCGTCGTTTCTGTTCCCGCATGGAGAAATAAGGACCCCGGCTAATGGTGACCCCAATAAATGGTGACCCCGACGTGCCAACATGCCAAAGTGCTGACATGCCGGCATGCCGATGTGACCTGCTATCAATGTGAGTGATTTACTATCGACGTGATTTACGACGTGATAGAATCGTCGCTGATTCTGATAGAATCGCCTGAACAGAAGCCGGAGGAAGGCGGGGGCTGTCAGCCGGCGTTATCGGAGGTAAGCCGGGCTGCCCGAGAGAGGCAGGAGCGGATCCGCGCTAAGCCAGGAAAATAGGGGCTTAGATACCGACAGCATGGGGCTCGCTGCATCAGCGACAGAAAAGGCTGCAGTTCGAACTTTGATGCAGCTCGCAGAGGAGACAGAGGTGGATCTCAAGGAAGGGGATTTAGCCACGCTGCTTCTCTGGTGTAGACGTAGGACATTAATCACTAATACTGATCAGTTGTATGATGAAGAAGTTTGGAAATCTATTGGGACTGATTTGTGGGAATCGATTCAAGCAGGGAAAAAGGAAGCGAGAAAATTAGCACCTACTTATCGAAAGGTGCAAGTGATATTGGAAGCAATGAAAGGTCGGGCTTGTGTTGCTGCTGCCGCTGCTCGCGCGATTGCTGCCGCTGAGTGGAAGGAGAGTGACAAGGAGGAGAAAGAGAAGGAGGAAAAGAACTTGTTATTTGATGGTGTGCCTGCGTCCTGTAAAGTGGTGTGTCCCGTGTCAGAAAGGGAATTTTGGGCAGGTCCTAGGATTGAGATCGAACCCTGGGTGCCGCCAACAATGCCCTCTGCCCCACCTTTGCCTGGTTCACCTCCTCCTGGTACTTTGTCGAATTCCATAGACCCAGTTAAAGTGCCGCTCCCTATGGATGTGGATGATGAGTCGTCTCGGGCAGTCTATCCTAACCCTCACTCTGAAGAGCTTGCTAGTCTGTTAAAAGAACAAGAGAAAGCAATGTCTGACCTTTTGGATGAAATGCAACTGCTAGATCGTGGGTCAGCCAAACAGGCTATTCGTGAGGCGTATAAAGAGGCTCATCAAGCCATAAGGGATGGTTTGAAAGCAGTCGAAGAGAGCGTCTGTGGGCCAGAAGCTAGGGGTGCGCCCGGTGGGCAAAATAATTCTGAGAGACCCCCACAAGAGACTCAGATTACTGAGGAGAAATTGAGAGAGAAGGAAAAAAGAGCCAGAGCTTGGGTAATGCAGCTGTTAGAGGACGGAGAGATGACTCCAGAAGAGGCGGATAGTTATCTGATAGGTAAATTTGGAAATGGGCTTACATCAAAGGAACGGCGAGCATACGCAAAATATAAAGAGTTAGAGAAGGGAGGAGGGGAAGTTAGTTCAACGACTCCATTAAAACGGGTTGCTGGATGGCTGCAGGGCAAAGACGAAAGAAAAGGACATGAAAACAATGCCGCTTCTTCGGCATCCAGTCCTCCCGCGCCTGATCCGTCCCCCCCACAGGACCCTAATTATACTGTGGGGCAGAGATGGAAGGGGGTGATTGAACATGCAGTTATAGAAGGGCAGATGCTGCCACCTAGTGTCATGGCAATGCCAGTTGTCGTGCAAGGGAACCAGCGGGTGTGGCATCCATTTGACTGGAAGACTGTGACTCAGTTACAAAGAACAGTCATGGACTTTGGGTATGATAATAAACAAGTTATGACCGTGATACAATCCTTTTTTCGCAATCAAGATTTAGTGCCGACTGATATCAGAGCACTTTTGGAGATTATTCTTCCCCCTACTGCTTTTATGATGTTTAAAGATAGATGGCAGGAAAAATGTGAGATTTCAATGGTAAACAACCTCCATCAGTTGGATGGACATGATCCTTTAAGATTTGTTACACTTGATCAACTTATGGGGACAGGACAGTATTGTAATGGAGCAGCACAGGCAGCCTTGCACCCTCGTATAACACAACACTCTCAGGCACTGGCCTTAGAGGCGCTTCAAGAGCTGCCTCAAATTGGAAAACCGAGACTGCCTTATCATCAAGTGAAGCAAAAGCCAGATGAGCCATATATGCAATTTATTGATCGATTGAAAGAGGCACTGGATGCTGCACCTAATCTTACACCTGATGCTAAAACAGCGGTGGGGAAAGATTTGGCATATCAAAATGCAAATCAAAGATGCCAACAAGTGATTGCCAGTCTCCCACGAGGTGCTAGCCTGACACAGATGGTTGAGGCATGTTCACGATTGCCACCATTATTGGAAGAGCAAGAAAAGGCTACTATCCACGCAAGAGCCCTTGCTGCAGCTTTAAGACCTGTTACAAGTCAAGGAAAAGGAGATCCTGGACTTAAAAATGCTAGGAAAAAGGAAGGATGTTTTTTATGTGGTAAACCTGATCATTTTAAGCGACAATGTCCTCAGGCAAAGAAAGCTACCATAACAGCGCCATTTGCCGGTACCTGTAACCGATGTGATAAATTTGGGCATAAGGCCAGCGAGTGTCGATCAAAATTCAAGAAAGACGGGAGCCCCTTGCCGGGAAACTCCTCGCAGAGCGCCTTTCCGGGGGGCGCCAAGACACTCAAATTCCCCCAAGTGGCAGCTGCCTTGACGAGCTCTCAGCAGCCACCCGAGGAAGTGCAGGCCTCGATCTGGCCGTGGGAGTCGACATCACAATAGTAGATGATTCAGTGCATGTAGTTCCTTCCGCAGTTACAGGACCGTTAGGACATGGACTTAGTCCATTATTGATAGGACGATCCTCAGCATCGAAGCAAGGAATTATGATTATTCCTGGGTTAATTGATTCTGATTATACTGGACAAATTGGGATAATGGTGAGAATTCTAAACCCTCCAGCCACATTGCATAAAGGTGACCGTATTGCTCAATTAATTCCGTTTCAAGCACATGTTATTAAGAGTCAAGATCGCGAAAGAGGCGATCAAGGATTTGGGTCTACTGGACCAGTGACTGTTGCCTTTTCACAATTGATCACCAACAATAAGCCTATGAGAACAGTCACAATACTTGGGAATGATGGAGTTAAGATCCGCTCTGAACAAGTCATGCTTGACACTGGAGCTGATGTCACCATTATACCATATGCTGCATGGCCATCTTCTTGGCCTTTGATTATGGCATCCAGCATGGTTGTAGGAATTGGAGGAGCATCCCCTACACAGCAAAGTGCACATTTTGTTACCATTATAGATGACAAAGAAGGTCTCAGCGCACAAGTGAAACCATATGTACTGCATATGACACTCTGGTTATTAGGGCGAGATGTCTTGTCTCAGTGGGGATGTGTATTACAAACACCTTTTTAGAGGCGGCCATTGTAGCGAGCGACCCCCGTCCTGTTTTAAAACTGAGCTGGTTAACTGATACTCCTGTATGGGTGGAGCAATGGCCGCTACCAACTGAGAAGCTCGCTCATTTAAGGGATCTCGTGCAAGAACAATTGAATGCTGGACACCTTGTCCCTTCTACCAGTCCGTGGAATACACCTGTGTTTACCATCAAAAAGAAGTCTGGAAAATGGAGACTGTTACAAGATCTGCGAGCAGTTAATGCAGTTCTGCAGGACATGGGAGCACTTCAGCCAGGATTACCCAATCCATCCATGCTCCCTCAGGGCTGGGACATTGTGGTTATTGATTTGAAAGATTGTTTTTTTACAATACCTTTGCATCCGGAGGATTATGAAAAATTTGCCTTCTCTGTCCCTTCTACAAATAGAGCAAAACCTTCTGAGAGATATCATTGGGTAGTGTTACCACAGGGCATGAAAAATTCTCCCACAATATGTCAGTGGTATGTGGATTTAGCTCTACGACCCTTTCGAGAACATCATATCAACTGTATTTTGTATCACTATATGGATGATTTGTTGCTTTGCCAAAAAACACCCACCTCTGAAAAATTGATTCAAGAACTGATAGAAGCTCTAAATATAATGGGACTCGTTGTGGCCCCTGAAAAAGTACAACGGACTGAGCCATGGAAATACCTAGGGATGACTTTAACTGAATCTACTGTTAGGCCACAGAAGCTATCAATAGTACAGAAAGTGGAAACATTAAATGATCTACAGAAATTGGTGGGAGATATTCAGTGGATCCACAGTATTTGTGGCATTACTAACACAGATTTACAGCCTTTATTTAAGTTGTTGCAAGGAAATTGTAATCCTCAAGAACCTAGGTCTCTAACAGCGTCAGCTAAACACGCCCTGGATAATATTTCCCTGAAATTGAGTGTTAATTCTGCAGCTCGTATTGACCCTGTTCAAGCATTACAATTGTTTGTATATAATACAGAATCAGAAGTATCAGCTTTTTTAGGACAATGGTGTGAACAACAATCTAATCCCCTCAGAATTATCGAATGGTTATTTTTATCAGCCAGAGGACATAGAACAATAACATCACGTGTGGATGCGATAGCAAGTATTATTCGAAAAGGTGTTCGGCGAGCAATATCTATTGCTGGAAAGGAACCGGATCGAGTAGTTGTGCCGTATGCACTAGACCTAATTCAGGCTATGTGTGAATCATCTATGTCCTTCTCACTGGCTGTGATGAACAAATCCTATCAAATTGACAACCATTATCCAAAGCATCCACTATTTAAAACTGCTTTAACAATGACTACTGTTCCTGTCATTAGTCGACAACCTTTACAGGCTTTAACAGTATTTACAGATGCCAGCAGCAAGACCAAAACGGCAGGATTTGTTTGGAAGGAGAATGGAATATGGCAATCAGAACGCTTTGTTTGCGATACATCTGTACAGATTTTGGAGCTTAAAGCGGTGATTGCTGTGCTTAACCGCTGGAACATTCAAGATTTAAACATTGTGACTGATTCTTTATATGTGGCAGGTGTAGTACAACGAATCGAAAGGGCCTTGTTAGGACATGTAAACAATCCCACCCTTTTTCAGGCTTTTGTCGACTTACGAAATACTGTTAATCATCGCACGCATCGGGTTTTTATCATGCATATAAAGAGCCATACTAGGCTCCCTGGAGGTCTTGTAGAAGGCAACGCTCGAGCTGATCAGTTGGTTGCCGCTTTAGCAGACACGGATAACGTTGTTCAAGAAGCCTATAAATCTCATGCCTTTTTTCACCAGTCTGCAACTGCATTACGTAAGCAATTTAACATCCCTAAGACCCAAGCACGGGCGATAGTGGCTGCTTGCCCAGACTGTGCCACTCTCACACCGCTACAGGACGGTGGTGCGAATCCTCGTGGCTTACAGCCACGGGAAGTTTGGCAAACTGATATCACTGTGTTTCCGCCTTTTGGGCGTCTTTGCTACTTACATATGTCAGTGGATACCTGTTCCTCATTTATATGGGCCTCTGCTCATGCTTCTGCCTCGGCAGCAGCAGCTCGTCAACATTGGACGCAAGCAATTGCGGTTATGGGGTGTCCAAAGAAAATTAAAACTGATAATGGTCCTGCATATCGGACAGCCTCCACCACTGCCTTTTTACAACATTGGGGAATTCAGCTTCTCCATGGAGTACCACACAACTCTACTGGGCAAGCAATCGTTGAGCGCGCCCATCGTATATTGAAACATCACCTTGTTATTTTGAAAAAACAGGGGGAGACGGGGGGTTCCCCTCATGAGATATTGGCAAAAACATTATTTGTTTTAAATTGGCTTAATATACGTGGAGGGCAAGATGAACCGCCTGCGTGAATACATATGCAAACAAACAAGCATGATTATTCTTTTCAAAAGGTTCAAGTGCGATTGTATTCCCCTCAATCTGGGCAATGGGAGGGACCTATGCAGTTGCTAACTTGGGGAAGAGGTTATGCTTGTGTTTCCACAGGTAGTGATCCACCCAAATGGGTCCCCGCAAAGTGGGTGAAACCATGGATCGCAAAGAATGACGACACCAACCCTGTGTCCCGAGGCACTCCAGAGACACCAACATCGATTGAACTTGGTCCTGACGTCGTTGTTAACGGCACTACATCCAGCGAACAGTGAAGTTCTGTGTCTTTTACCGAATCTGCAGTCATTTTATGCGGATATTCGAACACAGCCGCTCACCATAAAACAGCTTGAAGAACATGACACAGCTTGTACGGAACATTGTCTAAACTGTCGACCTTGGGTTTTTATACATTGTGCATGGTGTGACAGGGGAACTTGGAGAGTCACACGTGCGCATGATCGGGAAAGTGTGTATAAATGTCACTTGTGTGCTGACCGGATTATCTTTTATACCGAAGCAGATTGGTTGTCTGATTTTATAGGTAGGTCAGTATATCAGCGATTAGCTGTTAGTACAGAAGGACAGATTAGAGTTTTAGAGAACAACAGCAGTTTTCTAGGGCTTTAAGCCTAATTGAAGATCTTGGGCAAAGAGTTTTAGCAGAAATTAGTTTTGAGTTTTGTAAACGCTTAGCTTTGCAATGTATTAGGCAAAATAATAAGGTAGTAGATAGGAGCTGTGGTGTTGGAATAAACGTTCCTCGAAGTTGGCAGGTGCACAAGGATAAGATCACACGGATCTGTTCGAACCTTTGACGACACCTGCAACGACAACGTGCAGCTACCTTCATTAGCCACTGTTATAGCTACTTCTTTCTTCTTTCCGCAAGGAATGGCTGCCATAAATGCAAAAATATATATGCAGATTAGCATGTTGGAGTGAAAAGCAATTTAATCTAACTTCGCAAATGCTGAGTGCGCTGCTTACTGATGTTGATAGTGTTAGGCATGCTGCTTTGCAAAATCACGCTGCTGTAGATTTTTATTATTGGCACATGGGCATAGATGTGAAGATTTTGAAGGAATGTGTTGCTTTAATTTGTCTGACCATTCACAGAGCATACACCAACGATTAGCGGAAATGCAACATAACATGAAACATATTACAGAGGGACATGGCTCCTTTTCAGATTGGCTCATTGATCTCAGACTGAGAGGTTGGTTACAAACATTGGTCAAAGGAGCATTGATGGTACTGATGGTATTGCTGCTTTTGATGTTGATTCTTCCTTGCTTGTTCCAATGTTTGCAGAGGATGCTGCAAAGTTTGGTTGAGCAAATAAAATAAAAAAAAAAAGGGGGAGATGTAGGAGTCTGGGCCGCGCTGGGAGAAAGTTAGTGCAGGCAGAAGAATGCAAGGACGAAGACAAGGCCAGCAAAATAAGGCTGGCAAAAACACACAAGATAGCAGATAAGTGAGAAACACCTGTGGTCAGCAAAAGCACACAAGTCTGAGCAAAACAGGGTATGAGATAAGGGAGTTTTGGCAAGTTTTGGGCTTTATGTGCTGATTGCAATTAACCAATGCAAATGCTTGTAGAGGCGCATGAACAGCGCGTGTAGATGACCTGTAGCCTATTAGAAGATAGATGAGTGCGTGTACGGAACTTAGTAGAATATAAATGTAACCAGGATTGGAAAAAAAAAAAAAAAAGATGGACGACCTGATCATCACATTGGTGTTGCGTCGTTTCTGTTCCCGCATGGAGAAATAAGGACCCCGGCTAATGGTGACCCCAATATGTGTGGAACCAAAATGTGGGCTGGGTATATTGCCAAATGGGAATGCCTTCATGTAACCTTGACTGGATTTCCAGCATCCAAACAGTGATTCCTGCTAGCTGCTAGAAATCTCATTGAATTACTGGATGCTGTGCTAAATTCCACTTGTTTGTTTGCAGTTAAATGCCTGTATAATTTTGGTTAGATAGTTTGGAGAAACTGTCAAAACTCATTGAGTGATTCTTAGTGATGCCCACTTTCATGTCTGCAGAAATGCAGCCACCTCTGGAGACAGCGGTACCACTTGGACATGTGAGGCAAAGGGGGGAGAAGGTACTGCGTGGGCAGGATCATTGCCATCACTTTGTTAGCTGGGACAGGGCTTTCCTACTCAAGTGGAGAACACTTCAATACCTAGCACAGGCATGATTTCTATAGTACTGAAGATGACCAGAAGAATATTTCTCTAGAAGTAATTTAGAACCTTTGTCCAATAATATTTTGAAGGGAGTGATTTGTCATGGCACTGCAGTTTCCTTTTTAAATACTTGGTTGTGGCTGGAAATGGTCAGAAGCTTGAATTCATATTTTGTCAGGTTAAAGCCAAAATCTGGAAATCTAGTCATGTCTGTGTACAGCCATTGAGTTTAATGGGAACTGTATGTCTGCAACAAATGGCACCCTGTTTGTCTTCATCTAATCAGCCATAAAATCCTCCACTGCTAAAATAATCTCAAATGGCTTAGAGTTATCCTTGCCTCCCCATCGACTAGTCTGCTAGCACAATCATGTTATCTGCAACCATTTTACGCCTTTTAAAAGTCTTCTCTGTTATCTCTTGGACTCAGAGATAAGCTCAGGGAGAACCTGAATAATGGCCTGAGAAAACCCTCAAGTTCTTTTTGCTGATGAGCCGAGAGCTGCTGCTGTGATGATGTAGTACCATGGCCAGTCTGGAGGTGGGAAAATGGTCAGTCTTGGACTGAAAGGAGGACAACAGCACTGCAGGTATAAAACTGTCCCTGTGTTAGCTGACATGCTAACTCCTGAAGAACATAACTCCAGAGAGCACCTGCTCCTGCTTTTGGGGATCTTGCAGAAAGTTTTTAACTTGACAGCAGTATAAAATAAACTACTTCAGAACAGAGACACCTATCTTGGGACATGTGGCTGATCCTGCAGAGGTAATTTGTATGGCAGAGAGGTGGTGATCTTTAGAAAGACCATGGCCATCGGATAATGCAGGAGGAAGTTGTCACATTCAAGTGAGTTTGAACACTGAGAGCCAATTGTGCTGTGTAGATATAATAAACCAAATCCTCTCTGCAGAATATTACTGGGGAGATGCTAGTCTGATACACATGGCAGGTAATGGATGGCCAGTCAGTTGCTGTTCTGAATGTATGAGTATTGTGTATCTAAGCCTAAAGTGAGATCTAGGCACCTCCATTCTTTAGGTGGATCTCACTGCTACTGGTACCTACTGTGGGTAGAGCTGTGTTAAAGCAGATATGAATGCAGCAAGGCATATAAGACAGTTTTCATCACAAAGCTATGTTACAACAAGAGAGTATTTTACAATAGATCAAGTTTCACTTTTGAAAGCCCTTGTTGGGAGAATGTGATCTGGAATGCCCTGCATCTGGGGATCACTGTGGACATGGGCATCACAGGAGGGAGAGCTGATGACACTGTTCTGTGCAAAAGCCCCAGGCATCTTCCATTTTTCTCCAGCCTCCATCTGTTGTGGCCTATTTAGCGGGACAGGCAGTAATATGTTTAGCTTCTCTGATCCTCTTGTTTATGTTAAAACTTGTGAGAATTTTAATTTTAATCTCTTGTTAAACATTCCTGATCAACAGTGTCACAGAATTTATCATATCGTCTAATTCCTAGCTTACTTCCTTGGGCTAGAGCTAATATTTCCTTGGGTTGCAAAGTCAGATGTTTCTTTTCTTCTTTGTAATATATGTAAATACTTTGGTTTTAGGATTCAGGATTTCTCATTTTCTAGGCATAAGAGCCAAGATAACTGGCTTGTGTTGTCTTTTCAATATTCTGCATGTTTAAACAGATTACCTGTCTAGGCATCCTAATGGGGATTTAATACAAAATATATTAAATGCAAACATGCCTTTTAAATGTTGATTGTATAGAGAGGTTCACGTTCTTATATACTGAAAGAAGAGAAAATCATCTTAGATGTTACATTCTCTTCTCTTGTAATTTTGTTTTGATAAGGATGAGAGTGCTTAACAAGGCAGTAGGGGCTGCAGAAGCACTCTCTTATACTAATGTAGAAGTCAAGCACTGCCATTAAAATAAAAGGTTTTTCTTCAGGTTTCCTTAGTGGACTGCGAGCAGAGTGTGGTCTGCAATCTTGTGTTGCATCTTAAGCATGGAAATCTCTATACTGATACAAGCTACAAAACAGGAAAACCAGCTATCAGCAATGTGTCCACTTAAACAGAACACCTGAAAAATAGAAGCTCACTGAACTTTTGTGCAGCCTGACTGTTACCAAAAACGGTATAAAGAACTTATCAACACCAATGTGATGTAGATAAGCAGACACTCCTTTATTAGCAGCGCTGGGTGCGTAGGGGAGTTGTCTCACCAACAACGCACACCTAATTCGTATAACATGCTGATTATATAGAATACAATAATACATATTAATCAAGTGCTCATACATAAACATGTTAATTCCCGTAACTCATTTTCATATCCACGCCTCTTTCCGGTCATGCGCACTTGAGTCCTGAAATGAGTCTGGGGACTGCTTTTACGACCACCAGAGACTGTGACCCCTCAGAAAAGACCCCCCAATGTCCTTGACTCAAGGACTTTGGCTCACATTGCAACTTTAACATGCTTCAAGGCTCTCTTACAATGTAGCCCCTAGTCTATAAGATAATAAATTACTTTTACCAAGCAGTCTAACAATAGTACTTTGACAACATAATTATCTAAGTAATGATTATTACTGGCCTACGCGGCCTTGGTTTGGGGCTTTACAAAGGAGCTCATAGCAGCATAACTGATTACATGGTTACACAATATTTCCATGGTTACTTAAAACAATATACAATTATTCTCTAAGTTTTATAAAACTAATATTCTTATAAAATTCTATTTGGTCATTTAGTTATGATCATTTTTATCATAAACCCCAAAATCAATAACAAATCAATGACAATCAGTAACATGACCAGTGTGACACGTACTGCTGGTGTCCAGAGCTGCGCTCCCAGCACTGTCTGCGTGTGGCTGGCTGGCAGCTGTGTGTGCATGAGGTGGACAGGAGGATGTTGGTTGTTGGTATAGCTTGCAGTGATGCAGCAGGAGGATTCTGCAGCCACGCAGAACTTTTCAGAAGAGGTGGTGTCTGATCTTGTATTTATGTTTAGCTCTGCTTTCTTTTTTTAGTAGATTCCTGACCTTCTTTTTGTGACTGTTCACAGGAATATTTGTGAAACATGGCCTTAAGGAGGGTTTATCTGTATCACCCATGTCACTCAGGATGCTTGTAGCAACATCTAAACCATGCTAGCAGGGGAAGAGGGAGAGTCTTTAGAAGAGTTGATGTGCGGTGCTTGCTTGAATATTCTGGAATGGCAATCATAGCCTTGTGAATTTTAAAGAAAAAAAACTTGCATTGATACAGGGCAGAAAATACAGCAGTCTGAAATGCTTGCTGCTCAGCACTGCTCCTTAACATCTACTTTAGGGGCAACACTAGAAAAGAGTTTTAAAATCCATAAAGCTTAAGAAAACTCTTTTTTTTTTTTTTTATTCAACCACCTATTTATGCCCCTTCCACTAATCTTGAACAACTTACTCTTTTCAAGCTTCTGTTTTCTGTGTCTTCCCTAGCATGGTTTTCATAGTCTTCCTCAAGGATGCAAATGATGGAGTCAGAGAACTGATGAGATGATAGAAAACCTTTCATATTCCAACTGCCAGTTCCAGTCCAGCAAAGATAATAACCAAGAGCCATTACAATGCAATTGTTATTTGGACAGAAAAGCACAGATTTTCATTAATACTAAATTCTGCTATACCAGAGCCCATATAAAAAATGATTTATGAAACAGTTTGTACTAATCTTGCTCTTGATCTCACCAAACTAGCAGCACAGGAAAGCAATGTTGGCTATCCTGTTTTCATGTTAACATTTAACTTGGAGAGACTGTGTGGCTCTTCAGGATGGCCTGCCTTGCCTATTGCATTTAAGGTAATGAATTAATTTGGTAAGAGATGAATCCCTTTGCGTTCTAGCCGATCCTCAGAGATCAGAGGGGCTAGGGGCGGCTGGACTTATCTCTTAATACCTATGCCAATTATGGCCTTAACTATAGGCCTGACACCAGATGCACGAACAGCCCGTATGCTGTAGGTCCGGTGGCATTCAAGAGAAGCAGTCAGGTTCACAAATAGTACGGTTTATTCTGATGCAACATCTACAGATTCTTTGAGATTGCCTACAATAAATGCACAAACTGCAGGTTGGCTATATAGCACTGCACACAAAAAAACGATTGCAATCACACACACTTAATTCCCAGGTAATCGCTCGGCGTAGCCGAGGGCCCAAATCTTGGCAAAAGGCGCCCCTTCTCGGGGGATAGGGAGGAGCACAAACCCATCTATCTGCCCCTCCGACTTGGTGTTGGATTATCGTCCCTCCGAGTTAGATACAAACTCGGGGTAGTATTTATCATAGTATGTATGTGTGAGTGGGTGGGACTGTGGTCAAGCCATTGTTTCTTGAGTAACGACACAGCACATTCCTTGGTGCAAGGTGTGCGCTGGTTTTGTGGGAAAAGAGGAGGAATGAGAGATAAGGTCTGCAGAGTACTGCAAAACAGTCCTTGAGAGAAGGGGAAGAGCAGGAGATCAATCTGCATAGTCATGTCAAATGTTCCTTGAGAAAAGTGGAAGAATGGGACCGCGTGGCCTCCACCTCGCTTCGCATTCCTCCTTGGTGCCACGGCAACACAAATCACTGGATCTCCATCCCATCCTGTGTTTGTTCCGGGCACCATGTGTTAAGGAAATGTGTGTTTTGCAGTTTTTTTGCTGTTTTGCTTTTCCCACACTTCCAACATTGCCCCTAGCACTGCAGGATGTTATCAGTCACATTTCCTAGGAGAGGTTGGGTTGTTGCCAGCAGCACTGAAGGGTCTGGAGAGTTAGGATTAAATGGGGCTGTGGAGTGGTTAGAAGAGCATCTCTAGCTGTTCCAGTGGGTAGTAGCTGCCAGATTACACTGGGATGGTGGCTACCAATGCACAGCATTTGTGTGTGCCTCTGAACTCTACTGCTAAACCTATTCACACCTCTCATAGGGAAATGAGGACCGATTTCCATTGTCACCTTGTGTTTAATGGGCCTCATGGGAATTGAATGAAGATGCCTCTTCTATCCTCACTCCTATGGGAAAACACTTTGTTTATGAACATCCTGAAGTGAGGAACCTTAACAAAATAGATGCAGGGCTCTCAGCAGGGTGGGCTCTCAGCAGGGTGGGCTCTTGAGATAAGGGAGGAGCTGCAACTACTGAGTCCCAAGATAAGGAACGGGGATTCAAGGAATGCTAAATTGTCATGCTGAAAAGACCTAATTGGGTGAAAAGTCACGAGAGGAAGAGGAGGCATCTTCAATCTTCATCCTGAAGACCCCCGCCCAAGACCACCAGGAGCCACTGCGCAGGCGCAACGGGGAGGGACTTGGGGCAGGATTTATGATAATGATTTCTCAAAACTAATTGTAATATCTCTCCCTATTCTCGGGATTATAATGAATATGTAACGCTTCACGCTATAGAAAGGAGCTGCTTTTTGCTCCAAAATGTGCACGTTTGTGGAGGAGCGATCCCCCGTGCACCCAGCGCTGAATAAACATACCTTCTTTATAACCTTACTGGTTGTAAAGTGGTTACTCCGCACGTCATTTTGGCGACCCAGATGGGACTCTCTCTGCTTGGCTGCCGGAACGACTGAGGAACGGACGTCCTAGCCGTGGCCCGGGAATTCTCGGAGGAACTCCGCTCTCAGCCGTTCACTGCGGGGGCAGACAAGAGCCATCTGAACTACGGACAAAGGTATGTTTACGGGGTAATGGGAGGCTGGTAAGGCGCGCAGAGACGTCTGGCGCACAGCGTAGTAGCGCGGTCCCACGGGCGACTGGTAAGGCGCACAGAGACATCTGGCGCACAGCGTGGTTCCACAGGTGGCTGGTAAGGCACGCAGAGACGTCTGGCGCACAGCCTAGAGGGGTACCCAGTCTGGTTAAGGCGCCTCGGGAAGATCTCTGTTTAGGGTGTTAAACAGGACAGCTATCGTTCATGTCATCTGTTGTAACCCATGGGAAATCAAAATATTGAAATTATATGTGTTAATTTAAGTTAACTGACTTTATACCTGTGGTAAATGATTAATGGTTTATGATTTATGTGGTACACGAACTTGTCTATTGTCTTAATTGGTACACTTTGTAGCATGAGTGTGAGTAAAAAGCGAGACGGGCCCTTTAAGTAACTGTGTGACTGAGTGCTTGCAGAGTGTGAGTGAGACACAGCACAGCTGCGAAGCGAGTGTGGAGTTCTGAGCCGCGGTTCCATGTTCTCCACGAGGAGAGCGGCCGGAGACGAACGAAGTGAATAAAACTGATATCAGAGTGTGAGTGAGACGCAGCACAGCTGCGAAGCGAGTGCGGAGTTCTGATCCGAGGTTCCGTGTTCTCCGCGAGGAGAGCGGCCGGAGACGAACGAAGCAAATTCAGCTGCCAGGCGAGCAAAGCGGTTGTAGGGGGATATCCAACTTAACATATTAAGAGCGAATGAGGCTGGTATGATGGGTTGGATGTCCCTGACGACCGTTGGTGGGATAGTAGCCAGAATAATAATTGTTGTAATCCTTTGTTGCTTTTGTTGCCGTGTTCTGTGGTAACACATTGACTCTGTGTATAGTGTAAAAGCCGCTGGGGTTCGGCTTGTTTCAGTTGTAGTAATTGCCTGTACCAATATTACGGTTGTCGCAGTTGAGATAGGTTGTGCTTTGGGATAAAATTGGGAAATTTCAAGCGTAAAGAGAAAGTATAGGAGTGTCCCCCGTTTGTTCCCACTTTAATCTAAAGCAAACTCTTTGGGATTGGGGTGGGAGCAGGATGGGAAATACCCACAGTAAAGAAGTCCTAAAGAGAAGCCCCTTAGGATGTATACTAATGCATTGGAAAGATATCACTAGGTCTGGGGGCACAGAAAATAAAAAGACCCTTACAAAATATTGCAATCAGTGGTGGCCACTTTATAAACTGGAAAATGAGGCAAAATGGCCACTAAATGGAACTTTGGACTATAATACCCTCCTACAGTTAATGTTGTAATGATGAAGTATCATATGCGGACATGTTTTTCACTATCCGTAATCATCCTGATTGGCAAAAAGATTGTGGTCTAATCGTACCACAAGATCCCCTGGTGCTCGCTTTGGAGTGAGAAAATAAAGGATTAAAAGGAAAACTGAGACAATGTTGCTCAGCATGTAGTGTTGGCCAGAGATGTACAAAAATTGGAAAGGCACCAAGGATCAGACCCCGACCTGACAGACTTATTTGAGCCTCCCCCATGAAAGCAGTCTCCTCCACGGCCACAAAACCAAGAACAAGACTCAGATTCAGACCCTACTCCTGCCCCCTCTCCCCCAGGTAGCTCGGTGTCTTCCCCCACACGGGGAAAACCTGCTCAAACAATTCTTCAGGCACCCCTCAGGGAGGCAGTCGGTCCAGATGGGGGAGCCATGCTAATAAAAATACCCTTTTCCAGCATAGACTTAGAAAATTGGAAAAGAGCTGTAAAGGAGTTCCGGAGAGACCCAATAAGCGTGACCAGACAATTTCAGTTTATACTGAAACAACATAATCCTGATTGGAATGATATACAGTTACTATTGGATTACCTAACAGAGACCGAGAAACAGTTGGTTCTGAAAGCAGCAGGTGATTTGGCCTCAGACTATTGCAGAACCACGGGGAACGAGATTAAGGATTTCTTTCCCCTTCAGGACCCAAGGTGGAATCCAAACAGTTCTGCTCAAATGGACAGGTTAAAAGGATACCAGGATTTAATCTTAAAGGGATTGGAAAGGGCCATGCCCAAAAATATAAATTGGTCAGCATTATATGCGATTAAGCAGGGTCCTTTGGAATCACCTTCTGAATTCCTGGATCAGCTAAGGGAAGTGATGCATCGAAATACGCCACTAGACCCAGGATCTGAAGCAGGAATACAACAGCTGGTATCGTTATTTTTGGGGCAATCCACAGGGGATATCAGGCGTAAGTTGCAGAAACTACGCACCATGGAAAGCAGGAACCTAGAAGTATTACTGGATGAAGCATGGAGGGTGTTTAGCAACAGGGAGGACGAATATAGGAAGGGGCAACGAAGAGTGGTGGCAGTAATAGATGAACTACAGGGGAGAAAATTTAAGAAGGGGTTTCTGGATAAAGACCAGTGTGCATTTTGTAAAGAAAGAGGACACTGGAAGGCTGCCTGTCCGAAACAAAAGCGGAAAGGGAAAGTACTTGCATCAATAAATAGAGATTGACAGGGACTGGAGGAGTCCACCCTAGCGGATCCACTGGTTACAATGAAGCTAGGGAAAGAACAAAAAGAAATAGAATTTTTAGTAGATACCGGAGCAACTTATTCAGTACTTAATCAAGCTCTGATGCCCCTAGGAGAAGAATATGTGATGGTAAAAGGAGCTACTGGACAAACTGAAAAAGCTTATTTTTGTAAGCCATTAAAATATAAATTGGGAAAGCAAATGGGTATACATAAATTCTTGCATCTGCCAAATTCACCCAAAGCTCTTTTGGGAAGAGATCTTTTGGAACAATTGAAAGCCATAATTACATTCAAAAAAGGGGAAGTTACTCTGAAGGTAAATAATCAACAATATATATAAATGATGAGCTTACTTTTAATGAATCTTCCAATAAAAAAAGAAGTAATTAGTTGTGGTGGTTTAGCCCCTGCCGGGGTCTGAGACCACGCGGCCGCTGCCACTCCCCCACAAAGGGAGTGAGATACAAACTCCGGGGCTGAGATAAAGAGAAGTTTAATACAACAGTGCAACAGCAACACAACAAACAACAACAATAACAATAACAGCTATAACAATGAACAGAGCAAGATATATACCGATACAGCAGTGAGAGGACCGGCTGTGCCAACCACGCGATCACCGATTCTTCTCGCGCTCTGGCGCCCGGACGTGATGTCAGCATGGTATATGAATAACCCGGCTAGAGCTTCCCCCCACTGCTGGGGAAACTTAACCCTATCCTGGCTAAACCAGGACATTAGTAAAGAAATTATGGACCAGGTATACCCCAGAGTATGGGCAATGGATATACCAGGGCAGGCTAAAAATGGTATGCCAGTTATAGTAAAATTAAAAGAAGGGCAAAAACTATTAAGGATAAAACAATATCCTCTAAAATGGGAGTATCGGGAAGGCATTCAGCCCAGCATTGAGAGATTTTTAGATCAGGGATTGTTGAGGGAGTGCATATCCGATTTCAATACCCCTATCCTTCCAGTAAAGAAACCAGATGGGTCCTACTGGGTGGTGCAGGATCTAAGGGCAATTAATAAAATAACCGAAGACCTATATCCTGTAGTGGCTAACCCTTATACCTTGCTCACCACCTTGACCCAGGAACTAGCCTGGTTTTCTGTTCTAGATTTAAAAGATGCCTTCTTTTGCCTCCCTCTCCACGAGTCTAGCCAGAAATTATTTGCTTTTGAATGGGAAAATCACAAAACAGGCCGCAAAACTCAACTAACTTGGACGGTGCTGCCTCAAGGATTTAAGAACAGTCCCACGATATTTGGCAATCAATTAGCTAAAGATCTTGAAAGTTGGGACCAGCCACCTGACAAAGGCAAGATTCTTCAATACGTGGATGACCTGCTTGTCGCTACGGAAACCAGAGAAGGGTGTATCGCCTGGACGGTGAGCCTCCTAAACTTTTTGGGTCTACAGGGGTATAGAGTCTCCCAGAAGAAGGCGCAAGTGGTACAACAACAGGTTGTCTATATGGGCTGTGAGATAAGCGTGGGAGTCCGTACCCTGGGGCAATCCCGAAAAGAGGCAATTTGCCAAACACCACAACCCAGAACTGTGAAAGAACTGTGCACCTTTTTAGGCATGACTGGGTGGTGTAGGCTTGGATATACAACTATGGGCTCGTGGTCAAACCTCTGTATGACCTTATTAAGGCAGGCACAAGCGGAAACAGATTGGAATGGACCCCAGACGCAGACAGGGCCTATATGGATTTGAAAAAGGCTCTGATGTCAGCACCTGCACTTGGACTCCCAGATGTGAGTAAACCTTTCTCTCTATTCTCGCACAAAAAGCAGGGAATAGCTTTGGGAATCCTAACCCAAGACTTTGGGCCCTATCGAAGGGCTGTGGCCTATTTCTCCAAACAATTAGACAAGGCTGCGAAAGGATGGCCAGGATCTCTCAGAGCAGTGGCAGCCATAATCTTGAATATCTAGGAAGCTCGTAAATTTACCCTGGGTCAGAAAATGACTGTGTTTGTCTCCCACACTGTATCAGCGGTCTTAGAAGCTAAAGGTGGTCACTGGCTGTCACCACAGAGATACCTGAGGTACCAGGCTATCATGGTAGAACTGGATGATGTAGAAATAGTGGTGAGTAACATTGTCAACCCAGCTTCTTTCCTAGATGGCAGGAACGGGGAACCTTTGGAACATGACTGCCTAGAAACTATTGAAGCCATGTACTCCAGCCGACCAGATCTGAAAGACACTCCGTTGGAGGGAGTCGATGATTGGTTTACCGATGGAAGCAGTTATATGGTAAGCGGTACCCGACACTCGGGGTATGCAGTCACAACAACCAGCGAAGTCCTGGATTCTGGGCCACTACCTGCTTCGACTTCAGCCCAGAAAGCCGAAATAATTGCCTTAACGAAGGCCCTTGAGAGGGCTAAAGGGCTAAAAATCAACATATGGACTGATTCGAAATATGCATTTGGAGTGGTGCATGCTCATGGGGCCGTCTGGAAGGAAAGAGGACTTTTGAACTCTCAAGGAAAAGCCATCAAACATGCCACAGAGATTCTGAAACTCTTAGAAGCCGTTCAATTACCAGAAAGGGTGGCTATCATGCATATAAAGGCGCACCAGAAAGTACAATCAGCCATAGAAAGAGGCAATGAGCTCGTGGACGGAGAGGCAAAACCAGTGGCACGGATGGAACAGGTAACCGAGGGAGCACTAATCCCAGATGGTAAGGTCACATTAGGGGAAAAACCCCGCTACAATAAGGAAGACCTTAAACTTATAGGGGATTTAGATGGAAAATATAATCAGGATGGATGGGCTAGTACCTCACAGAAGAAAATCATAGTCCCCTCACACATGATATGGGCGGTAGTTCGGGAAGAACATAGAAAGGGTCATTGGGGGACGGAAGCATTATATAAATACTTAATTGGGAAGATTGTTGCAAGAAATCTGTATACGACAGTGAGGCAAGTAACTCAACAGTGTGATCTTTGCCTTCAGACTAACCCCAAAGGAGGCCCAAAATTCGAAGTAGGACAGATAGGCAGAGGTAACCTGCCTGGGCAACAGTGGCAAATCGATTTCTCGGAACTCCCAAGGAAAGGGGGGTACCAGTATTTGTTGGTATTAACGGATTCTTTTTCAGGATGGCCAGAAGCGTTTCCTTGTAGAACGGCAAAAGCCCGAGAGGTCACCAAAGTCTTGCTACAAGAGATCATTCCAAGGTTTGGTGTACCATCAGCAATGTCCTCAGATAGGGGATCACACTTTATATCAAAAAATAGTTCAACTAGTGAGTTTGCTGTTAGGAATTGATTGGCAGCTGCATACGCCTTATCGACTGCAATGGAGTGGCCAGGTAGAGAAAATGAATCACTTGATTAAACAACAGATTGTGAAATTGGGACAAGAAGCAAATTTGGCTTGGCCACAGTCTTTGCCTCTGGCACTCTTATGAATCAGGACAAGGTCCAGAGCCAAGGAGGGGATAAGTTCTTTTGAAATTCTATATGGAAGACCGTATTCTGTAAAGATGGGGATATCATCACAAGTAGGGGAGGAAATAATGAATGGGTACCTCATAGGGTTGAGCAAACAACTCAGAAAGATCGAGAAACATGTATACAGTACAAGAGGCAGGGGGCTTGATGGACCCGTACATAAGATATCGCCTGGCGATTTTGTATATGTAAAGTCTTTTGCAGATAAGATCCTGGAACCACAGTGGGAAGGACCGTTTCAAGTACTGCTGACCTCTTACACGGCTATCAAAATTAAGGAACAGAACACCTGGATCCATCACTCACGAGTGAAGAAGGCACCTAAGTCCCAATGGAGAATCACACAAGTCCAACCAGGGAAATTACTCTTATCTCGGTCATAATATTGAGTCAGGATATGGCAGTGGGAAGCAGCTCTTTTTTGTCACCAATGTATATGTTTCGGCCAAATAAGCAAAACCAACATCTATCGGTAGTAGCAATACAAGCGACTCCATATCTGAATGACTCATGGGTCTGGGATGAGGAAAGAGGAAAGTATGAGATCATGGCAAAAAAAGGGGGAATGTTAATAGGTTGTGCAAGGAACGGTTTTGAACCGGCAAGTATTATAAGTGTTGTAACTCTGCCCCCTAGTCAGAAGCAAATCGCAAGGTTTTCTAAACGATTGTTTGATCTATGGAAATGCTGTGAACTGGGATGCTGTAGCACCCCGGGTGTTGGCAATGACAAGTGGCCATGGTCACAGGCTCATTTGGCGCACACAGAGAGAATGGGAAAAAAATCAGATATACAAGGGCTAACTTTAGCTACTGTGGTCATGTACAAAGAGGGTTCTGGAGGTTATGTATATAAAGAGGGAATATGGAATGAAGGTGAAGGAATCCCTCAGGTATGGGGGATATCCGGGGAAGAAATTAGCATAGGATGTCGAATGGTGGATGGAACCAAGTATAGTGGGTCCACCCAGATATCAATTTCAACCTCACAGGGTAAAAGCGTTACAGACTGTGATGGTAGTAAGCCTGAGTGTTGGCACGACCACATTTTAGAACAAAATGTTATGGTGGAATGCCTATGGAAACGACAGGGAAATGGGTTAAAATTTAAATTTCAAATCCAAGTCCAAGCCGAACCAACTTGGCTGAGTTTTTCATTAACCGAGACAGTAGAAGTCAGCTGTATATGGAAACGTCCGGATGAAAACATAATTTTTAGAATTAAAAATGGAACAAGGCCAATAAAGCCAATGAGGATGACGGTTAAGCCAACAATGACAACAATGGTCAATTCAATGGCTCCCCCATACCCTGGATACCACATTTATGAAACAGGCGCACACATAATTCGGAAAACAGGTTAGCAAATTGTATTGTATAATCCTAAATGGTCATTGAAGCAAATAGAATTACATTTGCAACTAGATATGTCAGGCGTCCACCAAAAATGCCTCCCATTTATAAAAGCAACCCAGGAGGGATGGAGAGAGTGGTTAAAATCTCGCACTATGAGGTCAAAAAGGGATGTGACAGGGGTCTTAGGAACAGGACTAGGAGTACTAAACAGCATAGACTCAGAAGTAATAATGAACAAGCTAGCATCCACAACCGGAGAGCTGGTCAAACTAAAACAACCTTTGATATCATCCTTGTTAGGCTGACGTCTAAACTACTCCCTGATTGGGAAAAAAACAATATTATGGACCATTTGATGATAGTAGAAGGACTGGAAATGATACCAAAAGACATATCCTGGGCCCTTAGTTGCATCCAGGCACAAATGTGGACGCAAATTGTCATTTCCAATATCTTAAGAGAAGGCGAAGAAGGAATCCTCCCAACAGAGATTAGAAAGATAATTTGGGATAAAGCAAAACCTCAAGAGAGGGAGTTGCAGTCCTGGTGGAAACTGGTGAATTTTACATATGAAAGACAGGATGACAAAATAATTGCCTTTGTATTAACAGTTGTAGAAGCTGCCCAACATAGCATATACCCTGTTGCCTCTATAGGACTAAACCATGGGGGAATGATAATCAGTCCAGTAGGGCATAGGGGATGGGCATGGAAGCAAGGGGATAAATGGCAAGCCATCAACACAGAATTATGCATTAATATGGGCCAGCAGGGATACGTTTGTGAAGGGAACAGCATACAGGCCGAAGACATGTGCTTAGACACACATCAGAAAGAGTGTCATTTTGAGATACAGTCATCCATAAACAATGATACAGTCATGATATATATAGGAGAAGGGTGCATATGTCTTCGTACCCTTTGCACAAGTGTGCTCATAGATGGCTATCATAGGGAGGAGATAGGAAACTATTCCAATCATTGTGTATGTAATTTCACAAAAATTGAAGGGTGTGATTTTTGCCTATACTGTCCCAGTACTAACCTCTCAGATAATAGAATCAGATTATGCCTTAATTCGAAAAATAGATCCTGTCTCTATAGGAATGAATTTGGATAGGATTAAAGAAATGTTGCAACATAAAGACTTACTCTCCATCCTAGAAGATGTAAAAAGGAAAGGAAAAGAAACGTTAGTTGTAGTAAAACATGATACAGAACAAATTCATGAGATTCTAACACAAGTACAGAAAACCACTGATCACCACTGGTGGGATACTCTCCTTGGGTGGTCACCTACAGCTACCGGAATACCTACTATAGCTCTCCACCCAAATATAGCATTGCTGATAGCAGTAGTGATCCTACTAATTCTCACTATAGCCATATATGTCTGGAATTGGAGACTTACCAGATGCATACAGGCTATATACGAGGCTCTTCACTTTACTCTGATACCAAAAAACAATAAGGCCCTGAAAACTAGATTTAAAATATATGTATAAGAAAGTAAGCATAAGTGTTAGAGTTGGGAATAAATTTCAGTAAGTAAAACCATTAGTTAGTATAAGGATTATGAGTAATTTTTAGCTAACGAAAGAAGTAAAAGAATTTACTACTAGGAAAAGAAAGGGGGGAATTGAAGTGAGGAACCTTAACAAAATAGATGCAGGGCTCTCAGCAGGGTGGGCTCTCAGCAGGGTGGGCTCTTGAGATAAGGGAGGAGCTGCAACTACTGAGTCCCAAGATAAGGAACAGGGATTCAAGGAATGCTAAATTGTCATGCTGAAAAGACCTAATTGGGTGAAAAGTCACGAGAGGAAGAGGAGGCATCTTCAATCTTCATCCTGAAGACCCCCGCCCAAGACCACCAGGAGCCACTGCGCAGGCGCAACGGGGAGGGACTTGGGGCGGGATTTATGATAATGATTTCTCAAAACTAATTGTAATATCTCTCCCTATTCTCGGGATTATAATGAATATGTAACGCTTCACGCTATAGAAAGGAGCTGCTTTTCGCTCCAAAATGTGCACGTTTGTGGAGGAGCGATCCCCCGTGCACCCAGCGCTGAATAAACATACCTTCTTTATAACCTTACTGGTTGTAAAGTGGTTACTCCGCACGTCAATCCAGATAGTCTGCTGTCTCAGGTTTATCCAGACTCCTCCTGCATAGTTTTTATCTTCTTTGTTTCTTATTGTATCTGTGAATCACTCTGCAGCCTGTCATAATTTATTTTTACAACACGCTGAAAGGTACAATAGAGAACTTATAAACATGCTGGGGAGAAGCCACATAAAATAGCAAATGTTTCTAATTATAAAGTTATAGCTGCCCTTCTTAAGCTGTTTGGTTTTTTTATTATACCTTGAACAACCTGAAAATGTACTTGGCTGCAATTAGACTTCCAGATACAGTAGGTGAATTGTAAATGAAACCTATCCAATGGAAAATTACACTATTAGCCTGGAGCAGTAGCCCTGATCTTTACAGTTTATGGTGCTGCATAACCTACACATCCAGTAATGTTCTGTGAGTCCATAAAGTTTAGAGGGGACAGTCTCTTAAAAGCAGAACAGTTTAGTTTTTTTAAAAAATTAAAGTAATTATTGCATTCTTTTATGTTTATTATTTTTTAACATTCCCAGGCTTTTCCACATTAGTCTGGTTTAAATGGAAAGTAATTTATCTTTGCCTTATCAAGATATATTAGGCAATGTTCCTGAAAGGGCTGCATTTAATCAGTTTCAGTCATGGTTTTAGTACCTGCAGGGTAGAAAAAAAAAGTAAATTTCTGTACATGGAAGAACTGTAATTTAGAGTCTGTGTGTTTCACATTAATCCCTTTCCTTATGCAGAGTTGCATGCTGATGGTCCAGGTTTGCTGCTTAATCAAAATGCTTTACTGACTGTACTAATTAAAGTCTGTGGTATACACCTTCAGCCATCACTGATTTGTCACAGTGTTCATAGAGAAATGAGAGTGACAGTGTCACAGCTGGCACAGGAAGAAATGAGCTAAAGCTACAGAGGAGTGGGTAGGGATTGGGACCACGTGCATCTAGGTTCAAGAGAGCAGTGAACAATTCAGGGTACTCACTGTCTAAAGTTGTCATGCCCTGGTTCCTGAAAAGAAGTTATCACACTGGCTGAGATTGACATCTGGAGCTAACAGTTTGAATACAGTCTCTTCTTCATCTGCTCGCTGCACTGGGAGCCAAGGGCATTTCAGATGCTGTCGGAGATGGTTTGAATAGGGTCTTTAGTAATTACATTAGTTGGCTTGGACACAGGACATTAAAACTGACATCTTGTCCTCTTACAGGATTTGATTAGGTGCCAGTTTGCATGAGGCTTGTCCTAGTCATTAAAATAAACAGAAACAGGAGAGAAGAGGAGAGGAGCTTTCACTTGACTAAAAAGAAGAGTTCTAGATAAGCGGTTCTCTTGCTAGGGAAGAGGGTGGAGATCCTCCTTCTGCTTTGTTTCTCTTATTTTCATTTCTGTTTGCAGGTAACGCATAATATTTGGGGTCTTCAATTCTGAATGTATTTGTGGTTTATTTGGGAGGTGTACTTAGACAGGGATCAATACCTTAATACAGTTCTCAAATGATCTGTTACAGGATATATAATATGTGCTAAAGGAAATTTCTTGGGTTATAAGATGTTGAAGACCAC
Organism: Strix aluco; assembly: GCF_031877795.1. Taxonomy (NCBI): domain Eukaryota; kingdom Metazoa; phylum Chordata; class Aves; order Strigiformes; family Strigidae; genus Strix; species Strix aluco. The sequence goes on from NC_133970.1 coordinate 31,303,176, forward strand.
TGGTGTGTTTTGAATTAAACTGATGTGCTTTCCTTTTTTCTCCTGAGAAAGGAGTTTGCCAGTGGCATCTCCCTTGCATGTTTTTGAAATGCAGCAAAAAGAAATAGTCTCTTTAACCATTTTCTGAAGTGCACATGATTCTTTTAGATTTGTACTTTCTTTTTAATTCATGGAGAACAGCTGTGGAATTGCTACTCCAGCAACATAAGTGAATCTCTTAACAGATGGTTCTTGCACTGGCTCAGACGAAAGCAGACTCTTCTGTCTTGGTGTGGCTTGTTTGTTGTTCTTAAATCCTGATATCTTGACAAGGCTCAAGTAAGTCTTTGCTGTTTTCATTGCAGTGCAAGTATAGTGTTGCTCCAGTAATTCTGCATTGAAGTCTTGCCCTTCTCCCCTTTAAAATTTTTCTTTTAAAACAAGGGAACAAAAGTATTGACTTTTTTCTTAAATCTCAGCTCTGGTGCAACATGTTCAGCTAGAGAGATCTGAATGGAAATGTAAAGTTCCTCCAGCTGGAAATGGTTTTACAAGGGATATTGAGTGCAGTTATGTCAAAGACCTGTTTTAGACCTTGAAACTTTCTTCCCTCCATTGCCTTAACTGAGGAAAATTTATTAAAATAAATAGAAGAGGTTTGGACCATGTAATAGTTTGCATATAAAATACCAGGTTTGCTCAGGTAATATTTAATGTCCTGCTTCTGAAGCAGGGATGAGTCTTCACATTGCAGAGATGCGTGGACACTTACTTCACAGACTTGAACAGATGTAGGAGTCTCATGCATAGAGGTCTATTATTTATTTTTTTTTTCAGCTGCAGTGTCTTTGTGACAGTCATCTTGAATATGACATAAGATGCACCAACCCCTTCCCTTTGTTGTGCTAGCAGAATCTGTCAATCAGCATAGCCCAGCTGCAGTGGCTTCATGGAGCTGGATTCTGCTTTTGAGGGCCAGTTGATAAGTCATGGCTCCAGCAGTACATGCTGGGTTGCATGCATGTGTAAGGTGAGGTGTGATCCCAGGTTCACTCCTTCCCTCTGGGGAATGCAGCAGCTGCTCAGGCTCTCTAGGCTGGTAAGCACCACAGCTTTGAGGAGACGATCAGATGTTAAGGCAGCCTATGCTGCTGGAAGAGCCATTCCCTTTATCTTTCAGGGAAAAAGCAGCATGCCAGCCTGGGCTGACAACTGAACTGAAGGAATACAAAACATACTGCAAGCAAATGTCACAATTTGTGGGTGAATGACTTGTCAGCCTGGCAGTTGGTTGCAGTTGAAGGAGGAACATGTTGCATTTGTAGTAAGAGGTTCATCTGAATAGCTGAGGTCTTGATTCAAGTCATTATCATACACTATTTTGTGTTTACCTGCCTCTACTAGTTCATGCTTTCTCTGGGGATGTGACTGGAAAGTGATTTTCCAAAGTTTTCTTTTTACCAATCATCTGTGACTTCCCGCTCAGATGAGGGAGACAAGTGACTCAGATTCGCAAATCCCCAACAGAGCGGACAACGGTGAGACAAGTCTCAAAGTCCAAACATTTATTAACTACCCACAATGTACTAATTGAACACACGATAATTGGCTAAGTATATAGCAAGTTGTGGCAAGCAATACGATATGCCTTGCATTTCTTAATGGGAAAGGGAAAAGAGGGAGATAGAGGGAATGGGGAAATACAGATCACCGGTCTGGGTTTCTGTGCTGATCCCGCCAGCGAGGGTTCCAGGAGGCACAGGAGGCAGCCGTCTTTTTCGCTTGCAGCCATCTTCTTTGCTTCACTGCACTCTCCAGGCCCCCCCCCCCCCTTCTTCCCCCCCCCCCCCTTCCTTCCCCCCCCCTTCTTTCCCCCCCCTTGATTTATACCCACTTTCCTTGGGTCCATCCCCTAGGCCGACCCACATACCTACGTATCCCATGTACGGGGAGGGGTGAGGTGTTTCATGGGATGATGTAATTAGCATGATCATGTTAGCCCTCGTTAGCATATTGAGGGGTGTTAACTTTAATATGCATTTCGTGGATAATGAAGCAAAGGTCATTCACCGGACAGATGGCCCTTGAAGTTTTGGCCAGGTGCACCAGAGCAGAGCCGTCCTGTCTTCACAGGGCTCCCTTCTCCAGTCCCATCTTGTGTTATTGGGGCAGCCTTATCAGCTTCGACCTCCACAGAATGCACCCTGTGACTCATAGTTTTGTCTTGCGAGTGTTTGAGGCATTTCTTTGATCAGCCTCAACTTTCACTTTCTCAGGCTGTTTTTCTTAGTTTCTCACAGGCCTGGTTTTTCATCTCTCACATCATCTGCAGGTAGAAGTCTCAAGGAGTCATACTGACAGAAGGAGCAGAAAGTCCTCTTTTCAGTGGCTCAGTAAGAAACCCTATTAGCTGATTGTTAGTGAGCTGGATTCTTCTCCTGTAAGGAAACACCTTCACTTTGATAATTACCTTCTGTAAACTGTATTGACAGTATGAGACCTAGGCTACTTCTGGAGGCCTTTGTGAAATGATGGTCTTCAGGAGAAGCCATACAGTACAGCTGTTGCTGGACGTGGCGGGAAGTGGAGACAGTGAGGAGTTAAACTGAAGTGGGGGGAGAATGCAACTTCAGCATCTGTGTTCTCGCACAGCCATGCTTTTGTGAGATATATCTTGACTCTGTATGAACTACAATACTAGCTCCTGTTCTACTTGGTGTACTTTTTTATTTCTGGATTTAAAATATGGCATGTTAATGCAATTGGATATCCACTGGTGTGATGGTAATATAGAAAAATTACAGAAATGTTTATGCAGGATGAGCAGGAGTGAGTTCAAGGTGCTGGGCTTGGTTGTAAATGAAAATCTGTTTGGCATGGCTCCTGTATAATTAAGATGCCACACACTGTCTCTGTGGATGGGTCACTATCAGCACCTCAGGATTATTGTGGGCATGATGGCAGCAGGTAGCTACCGCTGTAGTTTGCTTGATGTAAAAGCTGGACCTGAGACTAGCAGCTCAAACTGAGTTAAGCCATACATATGTTTTTGGAAACTTCAAAAACATTCACAAATTCCCTGAACCCTGCCCCATTATAGCTGGGGAAGTAGTTATATCTGAAAAGCTCTTGGAGCAGTTGAGTAAATGGCCCTAAACTACTGTTTGTACAATTTAATATCCATTTCTGCTCAAAGCAATTCTGCAGAGATTTTACATAGTGTAAGAGCAGAATAATTTAATTTTGCTATGTTAACATCTATTAGTTCTTTTGCAAACAGGAAATAGTTCACAGCTGCTTGATAACTCTGAAATGGCTGAGGTGGGAAATTAGAGTGAATTACATTTCCCTGTATAAGCACAGGTGTATACTTAGTGCTGACTACATTGCTCTGCTTCAAATGTTTGCAAATACTGCAGAAGTAGAAGCATAAAAAGCAGGTAGAGACAGGTTAAATGTACACCAGATATCCTGTGATTAAACATAATGCAATTTTAATGTCATTCTTCATATATGATATTTATCCTAGTGGCTGTGCAAACTGGGTGAAATGCAGATTGCAATTAAATTGTTGATCTCTCTGGCATGAGTTGTTTTGGGCGTTTTCTGGCCATGACCCTATTTCTGGTTCTGTGACCCTGTTCTGTTGGGCTCAGGCCACCTCTGTGTGCTGTCTTGGGATCACCCCACATCACACCCCTCAACTAAAAACTATGGTTCTTTAGTCACTTTCCACAAGCCCTTGTGATGATGCCTAATTTCCAGACATGATACTGATCACATGGTCCTGTAACTTAGATTGAAAATGTTGCTTTGGAGGTAAAGTAGTTATGAAATGGATTTTTACTTCAACAATTGTAGAGACAGAGAAGAGTTTAAATGGAAATGTAACCATTTTAAACTAAATTGAAAGCCTCCAAGTTTTGTCAGGTTAGAACACAGGTTACAGGTAGGGTAGAGGCTGGCTGCTTCATAAGAAGTGAGATGTCTCACCCAGGAGACCCTCTTCAAGATTAATGGGCTCCCATCTATGGGCAATGAGTTACTCAGGGGTGAAAATAAAAGGTCTGGGAATAAGGTGAGAGAGAGATGGTAAGAGCAAAAGAAGGTATGTGAAAGAGCAAAGGAACCTAAAATAGAGATAGCTGCACATAACTTACAAGCTAATTGTTATGATTTGTGTCATTAGTACATTATGTGATTATACATCATAATGAGCCAGGAATCTGCTGTCTCTTTTGAAGGTCATAACAACGCACTTAGATATCTTGTGTTTGTACAACATGACAGTGTCATCTTAGATCTGTATGCAGTGAAATATGCTGAAGATATGCCCAGGGGTTAGGCTATATGTACATGAGCTTTTTAAAATGCAAATTTCATCTAAAGCATCAGAAGCTCTCTCTGAGCTGTGGTGCTGATGGCAAGGACCTAATGAGACTGCTTTAATTCAGCTCTAACATACATATTAGGTAGCGGTTGGAAAGACAGCCTATCTTTCAAGGTTTAAGCAGCACATTCTGAAAGTGTCTTCAATTAACAACTAATGACAAGCTTTCTTCCATGCTTCTCTTGTTATCTTGTATAGTCAGATAATGAGAATGACCACCTAGAGAGACTCCAATTTATTTACCTTTTTTTATTTCATTGAGAGGCTTCTGGATATTTGAGCCAGTAATGTTCCTGATTTGTGCCTCCATAAGTCAAGTGCTTGAGGTCAGCTTCAAGCTGTCATTGCTCTTAAGATTTACATTTCCAGTGATAGCTTTTTCCAGCAGCACAGATGTTGCAAACCTTAAATTAATGCACAAAGCTGCTTCTACCCTGCAAAAGATGGAACTAATAGGTAAGGAAAACAGTAGCTCTTTCCCGTACCTGTCTTCTTAATGGTAATGGAATTTAAAATATCTACAAAGGGCTGCTTCAGCTAAATATCTTGCGTCCACTGGTATTTAAAAAGAGATTAATGAGCTGAAAGTGTTTCTGTGCCCACTCGCAGTGTTAATTGAAAACTGTGAAGACAAAGAGGTAGAATCAGGCTCAAGGGACCTTTCTTACAGAAACTTTGTGAACCATCTCTCCTGTATCTGAATGTATTGTCTAAGCCATCCTCATTAAGCTAAAAGGCTTCAATGGTAATGAGAGGTCTTCTTGATGCTTCCCCTTGTATTAATCGTATAGGTAACTTACAAACCAAATTGAAACCCTTGCAGATGGCCCTGTTCCTACATTTTGTTGACTCTTTTTGTCTCCACTCTTCCATATACAGTGCGCACAGCAGAAGAAACAGACACAAACGTGGACCTAGCCTCCATATTTGCAACTGAGAAGGTATCTTAGGAGAAAAATTATGCATTTTTATTTGCTTTTTAAGATCATGTGTTGCTCTTCCCCTTTTAATTGTGAGCTCCTTATATAAATGAGACTCATAGGGAGAAGAAATTCTCAGATGTGGCAGACAGGCAACTCTTTACATTGATCAGGGATGTGTAACATAATTGAAGTGTTGGGGAGCTCTGTCTGAATTACAGTAGTTTGGATGATCATGAGAAAGGAGTAAGTTCCTGAGAAAATTAACTGAGCAAAGAGCATGAAGCTGTTCACAAGGCAGTTCTGGAAAAACTTTTTCTGGAAAAGGAAGATGATAGGATGAAGAAACAAGCCTGTATACTGAACCCAACCTTTAAAATGTCTGGGGAACAGTCTGGCCTGTGAGACTTGTGATTTGTTTATGTAATTTTCTGCTTAATATCAAATGCTTGCAGGAAGGGACCACTTCTCAGGACTAATATAATCCTGGAACTGCAGCTCCTGGCCACTTCTTTTCCCCTGCAGTATAGTTTGAAGTATAATATTGGTACTTATTGCTTTCTGGTGCATACTATCAAATATATTCAGTAGAAGTGCATTTATGAAAATGCTCTTATCACAGGGGACAGAACCCTGGAGGAGGACACAGATCTCCTGCTCTTGTGTTGAGCAGCTTCACCTCTCTGGATCTCAGTTTTCCCAAATATAAAATATCTGTGCAAAAACACTTTGAAAGATGAAGAGGAGGACAGAAAAGCTGAGACACAGGGAAAAGAACGTCACTGCAGGGAACACGAATTAAGTCATCTGTGCAGTGTGGTGATAGAGACAAAAAGGCAAACAAAAGTTCAGGGATATTAAAATGCAGACAAGCTGTAAAGCCATTCTAGATCAATAGTATATTTAGCCTGGGACATTGTGTGTGTTTCTGATCACTCATCCTAAAAAAGATATTATGGAATCAGGAAGAGTTTGAGGGTCTGTAACAAGAAAGAAAGAGACAGTGAAAATACTGAGATTGTTTCTTCTTGAAGAAGCAAATAGTAGGAGGCATGCTAAGAGGAGGAAAATAAACAAGGACCTAGAAAAAGGAGAGAAGGGGTTAGTAGATACCCAAATTCCTACTTCAAACCACAAGATTTTAAGAACTTAGTGAGACTGAAAGGCACCAATCCCAAAGCTGAGTTAGTGGGGTGAGAGGGAGAGGCTGGGATACAAATCCATTCCTACAGCTTATGGACCCACTGGCACAAGACACCAGTTAATGGATAAGGAGGATGTCCAGATCTACACCAGAGTAAAAATAAACAGTCTGAGAAGGAATAGACATTCATGTTTCAGCACCTCTGGCAGCCCTCTAATTACTGGAGCTTAAAAGGGTACTTTCCCAAGCACCAGGTCATCCCAAAAGAGATTTCTTACCTTGTTTGGGGTGAATGAGTACAGGGCTTTGGTAAGACTGAGGTAAAGATCAGGGCTGTTGCTCTGGTTTGTTATAATAGTTCCTGTGCTCTTCACCAAGTGCTCCTGTTCTCCCAGCTCTCAGGGGAGAACAGCTGTACAGGAAGTGGGGTGATGCTGGCAAGGAACCTGACAGGATTGCAAACAGGATTGCAAGACATGCCAGTGCACCAAGAGGGAAGGATAAGCCTACTGCTACAGAAAGACATGGCAGAGCCACACACAAGATGAAAAAAAATGAAATTCCCTCTGACAACCAAGTAATTAATTGTGGGCTGCTCCATGGCATCTGGCATGACAGATAGTGTCTGACTTCACAAAGTCCTTGTTCATCTCTGCAGCACTCCTGCTAGGTGAGGGGATGGATCAGCCTCACCAGATCCCCCCAGCCCTTTCAAAATCCCTTCTCTCTCCCTTGTGATCTTGTGGCTGGACAGATGAGGGCTTGAGACAGGGACTGATTAAAGCCAGAATGTCATTTGGGGTTTTCAGCACAATGTACCTATTGCCTGATGATTTTATTTTATTTTTCCCCTCCTGATTCATAGCTTTTCACCTATTCAAAGCACAGCTCCTGCTCACTTTGGTAGCATTTGTAAGCACTCAGCATATCACACTCCAGGGCTGTGATCCAGGAGCCCAGCAAAAGAGGGAGACCTTATTAGTGACCCTTTGTGGGAAATCTGGTTTTAGAGACTTGGCACATTCCATGAAAGAGTGTAAAGGTCTCAGTTCTCTATGACAGCCCCGCGTTGTATAACCACAAGATCATCTTTCCTCCTGTGTGCTATGCTCCCCTGTTCCCTACATGACTTGCAACTTCTGCAAGAAATCACATACTTGGGCTTCTGTTCCTTTGTTGCATAACCCTGATTCATCTCCAGCATAGGTCTGTGCTGGCCCCTGAATTGCCATGCAAAAGGGTTTACATGAGTATGTCATTAAAGACTGTTTTGTAGCACATAGGTTGCAGCGGCTCAAATTAGGCTGTAGTAGCTGTATTTCAGAGCTTGGCAAACCAGCCTCACTGTTTTTTTCTAATGTCAGTTCCCTGCAGTTTTAACAGAGGAAAATGGACTATAAAGAAACCCCAGACTGGCCTGGCACAGCAGCACCAGCATGGTTCAGGGCCCTCTGAGCACACAGCTCTGTGCCACAGAGACAGGTTCCTAAATACCATTGATTTCTCTTCATTGCAAAAAGGTTTCTGGAGCTTCACTCAAAAGTAGTCTGGGACCAGCTGGGGAAGTAACAGCAATAGTCAGTTGTCTTTTGTGTGTGCAAGCCCTGGAAGAGCATGGAGCTGCATCATATCACGGATGTCTGACAGCTGTGTCCTCTAGTGCTTTTAACCCTGACTGCCTTTCACTGGCCCTGTCCTGTCTCTTCCTTGTCTTCTTGGATCTGTTCTTCTAGGAACATCCTTTAGCCATTCCTATTTCCCCTCTTGGCTACCCATCCAGTCTGTTTCCCCCATCCCCTTCTCCAGCCATCTCTAGTTCTCCTGGAAGACCCTGCCTTCCCTCCCTGCTCATCCCCTGCCAGTCTCCTGACCTCATCAGCCTCAGACTGCAGTTGCTGAGAGGGATATCACTTAGAGGGGAGGGCTCAGGGTGACAAAATGTGTTCCCAGAACCCCCCCCTAAAAAAAAAAGTATTTATATATATAGATTAAATTATATATATTTTTTTTTAAATCAGGCTGAGAGAAATGTCCAGAGTGCAAAATTTCATCCCAAAGCGTAGATATTTGGCAATTGAAAAAAACCTGTCAAAAGGCAAAGATTTGGGCAGTCATGCTCAGTGAGCAAAGCAGGCAAAGCCTTCCATGGCTCACAGCAGTCTGCCTTCCAGCAAGGCTCTCGGGAGCCTCGGCACAGGGCTTTGGGGCTGGTCCATGTCTCCACAGCAGAAGGAGCAGCAGCCTGGAGGGAGCTGAATAAAGAGCAAGAGCCAGCGAGCATGTGCCTGAGCCTGTCCCAGAGAGCACTGATGCTGCAGTCACCTTTTCATCTCCTTTCCCAGCTCAACCAGGGATCTGGTTTGGCTTTTTGTGCATGCAATGAGCTCCCTCAACCTCCTCCTGTTCCCACCTTGTGCAGTGCTTCCTCTTGTGCTCTGCAATCTGCTGTGGCTTCTCAAAGGGGGCCAGGGACAGATGGCTTGATTTTGGCTGATAAAGGGGTTGCCTTCAAAGGAGAAGTGAGGTGGAAGCCATCTAGTCTGGCCTGATATCTCTTTCTGGCGCTGTCAACAGGAGGCTGAGGAGACAAGCTGGAGCCGGATGGAGACCAGCTCCATTGCAGGGAGCACGGAGGGGAAACAAATTCTCCTTTAAAAATGCTCTCCTTGTGCTGTTAAATGGTGTCTGCTTGCCTTTATTTCAAACAGCTTCTGCCAAGCTCAGTTTACCTCAATATTTAAGGTATGCTCTGGTCTTTGCTCAGTCTGCTGCGCTATGTGAAAGATAACAGTGCTAAATATCTTAAGATGCTCTTGAAGAACAGCCGGGAATGTGGCTGGCATTTTGTGTGCTGCTGACTTGAAGCTCAACATGGTAAAATGCTAGCCATGCTTATCACTTCCCATCTACAGCATCTGGCAGTGCTGTGGCTGTTGGAGACCTTGCTGAGCCGAGCCCTGGCAGGCAGCGTGGGGCTGGCAGGCTCTCCAAGCCCTTTGCAGCGCATAAACTGCAGCACTGCAATAACTGAGGGAATCGGAAGTGAGCTTAGCGAATAGGGGAGAAGATGAGAGCTGCTACTTCTGGGAATAAAAATAGTTTTTTCTTTATCAAACTCTATTTTGCACTTTTTTTTTCAGGATTGGGAGGGGAAGAAGTGTCCCTGCCCTTTGAAGACAGAATAATTTCTAAATTCCTAAGCCACATTTATAAAAATCGGTGATTTCCCTTTGTTGGCTCCTGTGCCTTCATCTCAGCTTCCCTGATTAGTCACATAATGAGGATATTTCTAATACAAACGTGTCAGGGGAGAACAGGAGATAAACAGCGCTTTATCAGAAGAGAATCTGTATCCCCCTGGATGGTAATTAGTCACAGAGACTCAGGCGTGGAGGGTGGGGGTGAGGCGAACTCTTATTTTAGAAGCCGAAATGATTCGTGCCCTCACAATTTCTTGCACAGGATTGGAAAGCTGTGCTAAGGTAGAGAGTGACAAGATCTCCCTTGGCTTTTGCATCCCCACCCCTCAGATGTGTTTGCCGCTCTGCTGCCCCTGCTGCTGTTTGCGGGGTTATTTTTGTCACAGAAACTCTCTCCTTATAAATATGTAAATCTGATGATTGAGCTCTACATCTCTTGGGACAAGTTCAAAGCATTGTACTAAAGAGAAAAGGGCTGCTGAGCAGATTCGGCTTGGCGGTTTTGTTTTCTGTACTAGTGGAGAAAAATCAGTAAGGTTTTAACACTGGGATCCACCTTTGCAGGACGGCCAAGTGACCTCTCAGGCCCTGCTCAGGGCAATGTGCTGATGACTTAGAACTGTTGTCGAAGCCTGAGCATGGTGAGGTGAGGACAAGAACAGTCCTGCTTGCCTGCTGCTGCCCTCTCAAAGCTGTTAGTGTTGCCTACCAAAATCCTGTCTGAACCCATCGGCCTGGATTGTGGAGTCAGGAGGCAGTGCTGGGTGGGTATGAAAGTATGGGCTATGGCAGAGTCCCCTGCTCCTTCCAGGTTAAGCTGGTGTCCACCACTGACATCCCTGCCTGTCTGCAGTGTGACAAATATGCTTGGTCTGTGAGCCTTGGTCAGCTGCTCATCTTCTGGGTTGTGTTGGAAGAGTATGTTTTCAGATTTGTTAAAGAGCTTTGAATGCAACTGGGCATCCATTATTATTTCTGAGAAATCTCTTGAAACCTCTGTCCTGGAGTGGTGGGCCCCCACAGTGCTCCTTCAGGGCTTTGTTTGGATCCTGCTTTACAGCCTCTCTCGTTTCCTTGGATTTCTCTGCAACCTCCTTCCTGGGGACAGAGGTGGCTTTGGTCTTGGAAAATGCAAAGGTATTTGCTCTTCCCTTAACATCCTGACTGTTTGCATTTGCAGCATTCACAGATATTCAGCTTCCCTAGAAAGCAAAGTGCTGAGTCCTTGAAATTTCCATGCTGTTGACTTTAAATCTCCTTAGGCAGTTTTGGCTGAGTATCATAGAATCATAGAATGGTTTGGGTTGGAAGAGATCTTAAATATCATCTAGTTCCACCCCCCCGCCATGGGCAGGGACATCTTCCACTAGATCAGGTTGCTCAAAGCCCCGTCCAACCTGGCCTTGAACACTTCCAGGGAGGAGGCAGCCACAGCTTCTCTGGGCAACCTGTTCCAGTGTCTCACCACCCTCACGGTAAAAGAATTTCTTCCTTATATCTAATCTAAATCTACCCTCTTTCAGTTTAAAACCATTATGCCTTGTCCTATTGTCATGGTCCACTTGGTGGACTTGTGATGGTTCGTTTGCTACGATCTCGAAAGTGCAAAATTAAGGTGACCAACACCAAAGGGGATAGCAGTAATCAAACAGTGAAACTTTATTGTGTTGCCTGTGAAGCGGCACGCGATAGTTAGAGATGGATGAAAGAAAGGAGAAAAGTAAAGTTAAGTTTAGAGAGAGGAGGGAGAGAGGTTATAGCTACCACCGCTGATCTCACGACGTCCTAACGGTCCCGGGTCCAGCTGATGCTGCGTTGTTGATCATCGTGGTCCTTGGTGGGGAAGCTTCCAATTTTTGTTGTCCAGAAGTCATCTTTTATGCTTAGTAACACACCTTGCTCCACCTCTGCCTCAGGGGTCTCCGCCCTTCTCAGAATTCAATTATCATATCTCCGCCCTTCTCGAGCGAGGCCATCGCGCGTGCGCAGGGGGGAGTGTCCGAGGTGTGGTCAGTCTTGGAGGCGGGTAGCCTTCGACCAGGAGGTGTGTTTTGGTATTATAATGAAGCAAACTTCGTCTAAAGTTCATGATTTCTTCATCGATGTTATGGCAACAGTTGCGATCCATCTTTTTTGACAGTGTCTATGCGATTATCTCTAACAGCTCTGGCTAGGCCCAGGTACCGAACAATAGCACAGCACTCTTTGTACTGCACGGCTCAGGCATCGAAGAACAGCACTGCACTGCCTGCACCACACGGTTCAGTACTCAGGAGAACAGCACAGCACTGGCTGTGCCACACAGTTCTGCATTCAGGAGCCTTTGCACCACATTCCACTCCAGGGATCGGCAACTGCGCTCCAAACAGGCCGTTGTCGGGTACCTCACTGTCCATGTCCCCGATGACAATGTTGAGACAATGCTGATCTTCTGACCGACTCTTACACCTATCCCTACACCCCTTGACAAAGAGCCCCTCCCCACCTTTCCTGTAGTCCCCTTTAAGTACTGGAAGGCCACTATAAGGTCTCCCAGGAGCCTTCTCTTCTCCAGGCTGAACAACCCCAACTCTCTCAGCCTGTTCTCATAAGGGAGGTGCTCCAGCCCCCTGATCATCTTCATGGCCTCCTCTGGACCCGCTCAAACAGGTCTATGTCTTTCTTACGATGGGGGCCCCAGAGCTGGACACAGCACTGCAGGTGGGGTCTCACAAGAGCAGAGTAGAGGGGGAGAATCCCCTCCCTTGACCTGCTGGCCACACTCGATGCAGCCCGGGACACAGTTGGCTTTCTGGGCTGTGAGCGCACATTGCTGGCTTACAGTCAGTTTTCCATCTCCTACTACCCACAAGTCCTTCTCAACAGGGCTGCTCTCAATCCATTCATTGCCCAGCCTGTATCTGTGCATGGGATTGCTGCGACCCATGTGCAGGACCTTGTGCACTTGGCCTTGTTGAATTTCATGAGGTTCACATGGGCCTATTTCTCAAGCCTGTCCAGGTCCCTCTGGATGGCACATCCCTTCCCTCCAGCGTGTCGACCGCACCACACAGCTTTGTGTCATCGGCAAGCTTGCTGAGGGTGCACTCAATCCCACTGTCCATATTGCCAACAAAGATGTTAAATAATACTGGTCCCAATACGGACCCCTGAGGGACACCACTCATCACTGCTCTCCACTTGGGCATCAAGCCGTTGACCGCAACTCTTTTTGAGTGCGACCATCCAGCCAATTCTTTATCTACCACATGGTCCATCCTTCAAATCCATGTCTCTCCAATTTAGAGATGAGGATGTTGTGTGGGACAGCGTCAAATGATTTGCACAAGTCCAGGTAGATGACATCAGTCACTTGTCCCTTATCCACCAATGCTGTAACACCATCGTAGAAGGCCACCAAATTCGTCAGGCATGATTTGTCCTTAGTGAAGCCATGTTGGCTGTCACCAATCGCCTCCTTATTTTCCATGTGCCTTAGCATAGTTTCCAGGAGGATCCCCTCCATGATCTTGCCGGGCACAGAGGTGAGACTGACTGGCCTGTAGTTCCCTGGGTCTTCCTTTTTTCTCTTTTTAAAAATGGGGGTTATGTTTCCCCTTTTCCAGTCAGCGGGAACTTCACCAGACTGCCACGACTTCTCAAATATGATGGATAGCGGCTGAGCCACTTCATCTGCCAATTCCCTCAGGACCCGTGGATGCATCTCATCAGGTCCCATGGGCTTGTGCACCTTCAGGTTCCTTAGATGGTCTCAAACCTGATCTTACCCTATGGTGGGTGGTTCTTCATTCTCCCAGTCCCTGCCTTTGCCTTCTGTGTCTTGGTCAGTGTGGCTGGAGCACTTGCCAGTGAAGATTGAGGCAAAAACATTGTTGAGTACCTCAGCCTTCTCCATGTCCTGGGTAACCAGGTCTCCCATTTCCTTCTGGAGAAGGCCCACATTTTCCCTAGTCTTCCTTTTATCACCTATGTACCTATAGAAGCTTTTCTTGTTGCCCTTGACGTCCCTGGCCAGATTTAATTCTATCAGGGCTTTAGCTTTCCTAACCTGATCCCTGGCTGTTTGGACAATTTCTCTGTATTCCTCCCAGGCTACCTGTCCTTGTTTCCATCCTCTGTAGGCTTCATTTTGTGTTTGAGTTTGTCCAGGAGCTCCCTGTTCATCCATGCAGGCCTCCTGGCATTTTTGCCTGACTTCCTCGTTGTTGGGATGCATCACTCCTGAGCTTGGAGGAGGTGATCCTTGAATATCAACCAGCTTTCTTGGGCCCCTCTTCCCTCCAGGGCTTTATCCCATGGTACTCTACCAAGCAGATCCCTGAAGAGGCCAAAGTCTGCTCTCCTGAAGTCCAGGGTAGTGAGCTTGCTGTGCACCCTCCTCACTGCCCTAAGGATCTTGAACTCCACCATTTCATGGTCACTGCAACCAAGGCTGCCCTTGAGCGTCACATTCCCCACCAGCTCCTCCTTGTTGGTGAGAACAAGGTCCAGCACAGCACCTCTCCTCGTTGGCTCCTCTATCACTTGGAGAAGGAAGTTGTCATCAGCATATTCCAGGAACCTCATGGATTGTTTATGCCCTGCTGCGTTGTCCCTCCAACAGGTATCGGGGTGGTTGAAATCCCCCATGAGGACCAGGGCTTGTGAACGTGAGGCTGCTCCTATCTGTCTATAGAGGGCCTCATGTGCTCGGTCTTCCTGGTCAGGTGGCCTCTAGCAGACCCCCACTATAATGTCTCCTGTCCCTGCCCTTCCTTTAATCCTGACCCATAAACTCTCAGTCAGCTCCTCACCCATCCCCAGGCAGAGCTCCCTGCACTCCAGCTGGTCACCGACATAGAGGGTGACCCCACTCTCCTCGTCTCCCCTTCCTGTCTTTCCTAAAGAGCCTGTATCTTTCCATTCCAACACTCCAGTCCTAGGAGCCATCCCATCACGTCTCAGTGATGCCAGTAAGATCATAGCCCTGCAGCTGTGTGCACATCTCTAACTCCTCTTGTTTATTCCCCATGCTATGTGCGTTTGCATAGAGGCATTTAAGTTGGGCCCCTGAGGAAGCTGACTTACTGACTGGAATTCCTTTGTGCTTGTCATAGTTTAAGTCCAGAGGGAAAGTGAGCGCCACAGGGCTGCTGGCTCACTCCTTCCCCCTTCAGGAATGGGAAGGTGAAAATAATAACAAAAGGCTCAGGAATTGAGATTAAGACAGGGAGGGATGATTTGCCCATTACTGTCATGGGCAAAAGACAGATTCATTAGCAGAAGAAAAAGAACATGAATTTAATTTAAATACCACCACCAATAACAATTTAACAATAGAACAGAGTTGGACAGTGAGGAACACAACCACATCTTAAAAACACCTTCCCCTCACCTCTCCCTTCTTTCCAGGCTCAGCTTTGCTCCTGATTTCTCTACCTCCTTGTTGCAGTAGAGACAGACACGACAAACATCAGATTGTGCAAAATGGCAAAATGGCTACAATGGCTACTTTATTGTTCTAACAAGCCTTTTTATATCCTTCTTCAAAGTATGTGTTCATACAGGATTGGTTTACTTGGTAACTAACAGTTCATGAATAGGTAATAGTTTCCCTGCTGAGTTGTCAGGACAGTTCTTCTTATCTTTGTCTCGCAGTTCCTTAATCTTGTTTACATGGCTCTTCTCGGGACTTTCTGGCTCCTCATGGATACACTGGAATTTCGTCAAGGCTAAATTCTTCTTCAGTCAGGCTGGTGGCAGACCCGCTGCCTCCCCCGACACCTCCTCCCTCCCCCAGCAGCATATGGGGGTAGGTGATGGGAGGTGCTATCAGTTTGTCACCTGTTGTCTCTATGTCCCAATCCAATGTTGGGGGAGGTTTCGATACAATCCCAAGAGCAAGATTAAGACACAAATGAAGTCAAATGCCGTACAACCTTTCAAACTTTATTCCCATAAAAAAGAGGTAATAGCGATAGGACAGAGGGAAGCAGAAAAGGTCAGAACAGCTAAGCAAGCACATGGAAGAGATGCAGCAAGGTCAGTTACCACCACCACCAATCCAGCGACATCCTGTTGGTTTGGTCTCAGTGCAGGTGATGGGAGGTCTTTGCAGGCCATGGGGAATCCCCCGAGGGAAGAGTACACAGTCCTTTTATCATCCCAGTCCCCACAATCAGTCCACCCATTTCCACAGAGCTCATTATCATACTTGCCACCCTGTGTTCCTTCATGCGTACATGCCCAGGTGTTCACGGTGGTCATACGGGGGGGGGGGTGGTCAGCCAGCGATGCCTTCAGCCTCCGCACGGCTTCCTCATCCCGACTTCTTCACCCGCCCCTGCATGCAAGCGCAGCTTGGTAGATGTTACAAAAGATGTCGTTGTTCCAGATGCAGGCAGACACTGTGGTTTTTTCAGGGATATTTTTGTCCTCTTCAGGGCGTACTTCTTCACAGCAACGGGATGTTGAGGCCCAGTTTAGGCAGTGGTGCAGTGTCAAAACAGGCAGCTGATACAGTCCAACAATCTTACACCACCCCGTGGCTCAGGAGATGGTAATGGCGTAACAGCAAGGCTGAGACAAAACCTCTGACACAGTCCCTTACACTCTACTGCTCCTTACTCCTCAGGGAGGATTCCTCACACTCCTCTCCTGCTCCAGCGTGGGGTCCCTCTCACAGGAGACATCCCTCCACGAACTTTCTGCAACCTGAGTCCTTCCTATGGGCTGCAGCTCTTCCCAAACTGCTCCAGTGTGGGTCCCTCCTGCACATTGCAATCCTCTCAGCAATGAACTACACCAGCGTGGGCTTCCCTCAGAATCCCAGCCTTTTTCAAGCACATCCACCTGCTCTGGTGTGGGGTTCTACACAGGCTGCAGGTGGTCATCTGCTCCACCGTGGACCTCCACTGGCTGCAGGGGGACAGCCTGCTGCCTCACCACAGGCTGCAGGGGAGTCTCTGCTCCAGCATACCTCTACCACCTCCTCCTCCTCCTTTCTTCAGCTGACCTTAGTGTTTGCATAGGTATTATCTCCCTCACAACTTATCCTCATCACACCTCCTCCTCTCAGGTTCCCCTTCTTAAATACATTATCGCAGAGGTACAGCCACCATTGCTAATTGGCTTGGCCTTGGTGCAGAGGTAAGTCCGACTTGGAGCCAGGGGAGCTTTGAGAAGCTTCTCACAGGGGCCACTGCTGTAGCCCCCTCCCCTGTTACCAAAACCCCTGCCACACAGAAACCCGACACAGTGCTGCTCTTCAGGTGCTCTCCTGTTGACCTGTGATCCCTATTCAGGGTCTGGGCATCTATTGCTAGCACTGGCTTCAAGCTGGTAGGAATGGGATGGATTGAGGTTCCCTTCCCCCAGCAACTTTAGTTTAAAGCCCTCTACACCAGCTTGGCAAGCCTATGACTTAAGATGCTCGTCCCCTTCTCTGACAGATGGACACCATCAGCCCCCAGTAGAGCAGGTTTCTCAAAGCGTGTCCCATGGTCTAAGTAGCCAACCCCCTGGCTGTGGCACCAGTCCCATAACCAACTGTTGATTCACGAGATTCGACTGGCCCTTTCAATCCCCTTCCCTTTGACTGGGAAGACTGATGAAAAAACTGCCTGTGCTCCAGAGTCCCTTACCACCACTCCCAGGGCTCTGTAGTCCTTCTTGATACTCCTCAGACTTCTCCTGGCTGGATCAGTGGTGCCTACGTGAAACAACAGCAGCGGAAAACAGTCAGTGTACAAGGCTCAGTAGTGTCTTGGTGACATCCCTGATTTGAGCCCCCAGTAAGCAGCACACCTCTCTAGAGTGTGCGTCAGGTCGGCAGATGGGTGCCTCTACCTCTCGGAAGAGAGTCACCTGCCACTATCACCTATTGCCTTTTCTTAGTTGTGCTGGTTGTTATACGGGGAGCAGATCAGGCTGCCTTACTCAGCTTTAGCGTCTCTCCTGATGTGATGGGCCCTCTTCAGTCTGCAGAGCAGTGAAGCAGTTCTGCAAGGGCACCTCAGGCTTTGGGGGAAGTCTCTTCCTCCTGCAGGTCCTTGCTGTTGCAAGCTTCCATTCTTCTGCATTATTGGCTCCTCTCCCTTCCATGTGTGCCAGTGGGGGAGTTCTTGGCTGTTTGGCTATAGGTCCACTGCAGACTGTGCTTGGAACCAGCTATCTAACTCCTCAGCCTCTCTGATGTCACACAGCCTTCTCACCACCTCCTGCAGCTCAGCCACTTGCTGCAGAAGGTCCCCCACCTGGGCACGCCTTTTGCAGGCAGGTCTGCCACCTCTCCCTGCCCCAGGAGAAAGATCTAGGCACTTCCTGCAGTCTGAGATCTGCACTGCAGCCTCTCCCTTCAGCAGCTCCGTCTGGGTGGAGGCATCGGCTGCCGCTGGGGTAGATGGTGCAGACCCCCTAGCTGAAGTAGCTGAAGGGAGATGTGGTGATTCCCTGCTGAAAGCCCTCACAAGATCACTCTGAGCCCTTGCTTGTGAATGCAGGCTGAGTAAACTTGGAGGCGTACAGACTCAGCTTGTTTAGACAGTAAACAGCCTGCCCAGGGTGCCTTGGGTTGAAAGGTAATAGGTCTGGAAAACACAACATAGGTGTGCGATGGAGAGGGCAGCCTGTGGTTTAGACATGAATCTAGAGGCTGAAAAAATGTTCTGTAGTCTTCACACATCTCATTTTCATTCCAGAAATGTCTGACATCAAGCTGACATTCAGCAGGTAGCATTGTCAGTTGTGTGGGTCTTGCTGTTGACTTGAGACCTCAGTCAGAGAGCCTTCAGAGCTGGACATCCTTGCCCTCAGAGAGAGGAGGGATTTACTAGGTGCAGGAGAAAGCCAGGATGAAGAATGATCGATGGAGGAGTGAACAGGAGGAGCAATCAGACAGCTCAGAAAAGGATCTGAGGGATTGTATTAAAGGTGTCAAGATATCTTGCAAAAAGCAAGACCTCATTCATCTTACATGTATAGGAATTGAACATGTAAAAATTAGTGGCCTTTCTTAAAAAGAGTCCTAACTGCTAACTGGAAAAGAATGAGTGGCTCCAGAGGTATGCTAGTAATAGCTGTGATATTGAACCACTGATCGGAGCCCTTGATCTGTTGAAAGGTATGGATGTGGAGCTGTCCCAGCTTTTCCTGCTCTTGTTCTTACAGCCAGAGGGTCTGAAAATGGCAATGTTGGATTTGCCATGCTGGATCCAGTCCATGGCCTATGAAAGTGATTATCTAGTCTCCAGGATGTTGGAGGGAACTTACATCACTGAAACAGGACTCTCCTACTGTTATTTGTATTGTGCCAGGATATTTTTGTCAGAATATATAATATCTGCAGTACCTGCCAGAACCAGCCAATATTTTTAGTGTTTCCTTCAGGTAAGCTTTGATCTCATCTTTTATGTACAACTGGAATAGCATAGCTGTGTGCAAAGAGGATCTGTAAACCATTCTGTATATGCCCATGACCATGGCATTTCAGCAGTGATGGCACCACTTGTCTTGCACTTTTCCAGCCAGTTTCTCTGGGTGTTGGGGTTGTCCATGGGAAGGAAGCACAATTCCTCTCTGACATGCGGGAGAGTCTCTGCTTGTCTTCATTTCAGGTGGAAAACTCAACTCTCTGTTTGAAAATAGACTTCATCTTTGTGATGCTCCTTTAAAGCTTTGAAGGAGTAAAGATGGGATACACCTTTGAAAGAAGCTCTAAACACTAACCCACAAGCATGAATTCAGACACTACAAGATCCTGCTGTGGTCCCTTATGAGCAAGCACTAGGGCTGTGCAGAAAACTGCAGTTTTCTATAGGATGCAGCTACAGCATGTAGCCAAGAGCCCGGGCTCCCGTTCCTGCCTCTGTCCTCCAAACACACCATGCCCTTGGCTAGTGACACGTGTCTCAATTTTTAATCGTTTTGAGGATATCCTCACTCTTGATGTGAGGTTCAAAGAGCAGTTGTAAAGTTGTCTGGGGGGTTTTGAGATCCTGGTTTGGCCAGATGACAGTTGCTAAACTGACTCTTACAACAGCTACCAAGGAATTTGTGATGCTTTATTGCTTAAATATTCATATGTCTCATCTTGCACCTCAGAGCTGTGTGTACAAAAGGAAAGGTGTAATGTCCTCATGTATATATCCTTTACAAGGAAGGAAATGTTTTGGTATTGGACCATCTTGAAAGCATACCTCAGTTAATAGCTGGTTTTAAATAGTTATTGCATGCCAGCCACTTGGCAAGTGCTGCAAGCAGTGGGGAGTGCAGTGTAGAATTTTTCTAATTTGCAATGTTAATGATCTAATTTAAGTCATGTAAAGTTAGCACAAGATACCAAACCTATAAATGCATGTGATAATAGTGATAGCTGGTGCTTATGTGCATGAGAAGAGCCTGAAGGGAAATACAATGTTAAATATATTCTATCATTATCTTGATTGAAAGGAAAGGACTAGGGACTGCTTGTGCTGCTAGTTTCTTGGAGGGAAATCTTAACAGAAATCATGTAATTACTCCCATTTTTCTTCCTTGTCCCTCAGTTGCTTTCCCAAAGTATTTGGTCTACTTACTGAGTTGATACTTCCTCTGTTACCATAGACTCCCAGGATTTGGTCATACATCATCATCCAAAAGAAGGGACTTTCTTCCCTGTGCTGCAAGTGTCATTTTTGATTAGGAAAACAGACCTCTGAAACATCTTGTTCCCTTTCTGCAGCTTGCAGCTTTCTGTTTGCTGCATTTTTTTCAGCATGAATATGGCAGTTGGGCAGACCCTTTGCAGCTGGGGATCCAAGGGAGTATTTCAGCGCAAGCACTGCGGCACACAAAGGCAGACTGGCACTTCCCTTCTGCCTTGATTTGAAACAAAACAAAGATCCAAATTCCTCATTATCTGCCAGTGAGTTGAGCTACACCAACTGCAGGTATACACAGTAAAAAGTCATCTCAGTGCAGTTCTGGTTCAATTTAATTAATAAGACTTGAGGTTTTAATCATGCAGCAATATTAACACTGCTGGCTTTTCAATTACTGAAAAAAATGTCTTCAAATACTGGTTTGTCTTACACTTATAAATAAATCGGGTTCAAAATCTGGATCCTGTAGTGGATATTGCAGGCCTAATTTGTTACTGTTCATTTGTTACTGTAAAAGCCAGCAGAGGAACTCTCTAAGACTCATTTTGGAGTGTTAGAAAGCAGGCATTCTCTATTGCAGCACTGGCGCACACGCAAATAGCTTTGCAAAGGTGAGCGCGCCCCAGATCTATAAGTGGCAGTGAGATTATGCATATTCATAACTTTCCTGAGAAATGAGTTACATATGCATTAGGTTTCCTGGAACTAATTACAATATCTGCATCCCAATTACGCGTGCACTTTCTTGCTGGGTGGTGGTCTCGAGGGGTCCCTGGTGGTCGTTGGTAGTCTTCCTCACCGTGTCTGCTGGTTGACCTCAGTGCTCACACATGCTCACAAAGGTCTGTTAGGAGGTGTTGTGCAGCTGTGTTGTATCTTGAGCTGGTTTGTTTTAATTTGTCCTGTCCTTGTTCCTGTTATCTTCAAGAATAGGCCCCAACTCTCTTATTTATTACTGTGTTATTTTCAAACCCCTTTCCCTTTCTTCTTCACGAAAGCACCAACCTTCAGCTGTGTCTGCACATTCCAGAAGCTACATTGACACTGATCTAATTTATTCTCAGTAAAAAATATTTAGCAAGATGAAAAAAGATGTTTAGCAAGACATTTTGGCTTACATATTAAGTTCTGTTCAGCATTTGTTCAGAAAAGAAAAACAGCAGTGTTGTAACTGGTGCATTGGCAGAGCTAGTAGAATGTCAATAAACAGTTGTTGTTTATTGCTTTATTGAAACTGAGTCAGTAGCTATTGGAGTGTATTTCAGTGTATCAGTCGCTGTGTCACCAAAATGACATTTATTTTCACTTTGGTACAGGGTGGCAATGCTGAGATGAGCGGTTATTGCTTTGGATCCCGCAGCTTGCACATGTTGATGAAAATAGCCTTCTACTCTGGTCACCGTATGATTCTGGAGTTCTTTCAACATGTGAGACTTAAAAAAAAAGATGTTTTTCTTCAGCTCACCCACAGAGAAGGTGAAGGCCAGCCATGGTTCTTGAAAGTGGGTAGGAGAGTTTGGAGAACCTCTCATTCCCAGGATAAACTGGTGTTCTGCCTAAATGAGTCTGGCTTAGAAGCAGGCTCCTCTCTTATTAAGACAGATGGGGAGAGGGACCTAAAAAGATCAGGGATCTTGTCATCTTGCACCAAATCCAGATCAGGCTGCCCCAAAACCAGATCAATTGTCTGTTGACTTTCTGTGTGACAAACCAGTTTCTAACCCAGGCTTAAAATCCTGCAGCAACAGCAATTCCATAACTTCATCAGGCAAATGCACAGCTCCATAGCCTTACCTCTACAGTTTTCCCTGATATTTCCTTGCAACCCTGCTTCAATTTAAGATAATCATTTCTTGTTCTGGTGATCAGAAACATGAAAAAAAAAGAAGTCCTGGTTTGAGTGAGTGGCAGGGGTTTTTGGTATCAGGGGAGGGAGCTATAGTGGTGGCCCGCTGTAAGAAGCTTCTCGAAACTCCCCCAAATCCAAGTCGGACCCACCTTTGCACCAAGGCCAGGCCAATTAGCTGTGCCTCTCTGATAACGTAGTTAAGAAGAGGAACCTGGGAGGAGTTGTGGGAGCTGTGAGGAGAAGATGTGAGGAGAACATCTGTGTGAACACCGAGATCAGTGGAAGGACGGAGGAGGAAGGGGGGGCTTCTAGCAGCTCCTCCATAGGAGCCACCCCTGTTGCCCCTCCCTCACTACCAAAACCTCACCTCACACCAACCCAATACAAGGATTTTCTCTGGTTTAATTTTTTTTTTAAACAGAGAAATACTAAAAATCCTACTGAGTATGCATGTACTGGATCTGGCTGAGCTGGAATTGGTTTTCCCCTATAGCAGCCCTCATGGTGCTGTGTTTTATGTTGGGAGCTGGCAGGGTGTTGATAGCACACTGGTGTTGTGGCTACTGCTGAGTAGTGCTTACACAGCACCAAGGCTCTTTCCGACATTTCCCCCCCACAGTGGGATGGGGTGGGCAAGATCTTGGGAGGGGACACAGCTGACCTGAACTGACCAAAGGGATATTCCAGACCATATGACGTCTGCTCAGTATAAAGCTGGGAGAAAGGAGGAAGGGGTGGGGTCACCCTTGGTCCTCCGAGCCAACCGCTACATGTATTGGAGCCCTGCTTCCTGAGAAGGCCCGACATCGCCTGTTAATGGGAAGTAGAGAATAAATCTGCTTTCTTTTTACTTCTGCACGCAGACCTTGCTTTGCTTTGCTTACATTAAAACTGCTTTTGTTTTACCCACAAGGGTTGGGGTTTTTTTCCTATCTTATTTTCTTTTCCCCTTTTTGCCCTGTTTGAGAAAAAAAAAAGGGGGGGGGGGGAGGAAGTGATAGAGCGACTTGGTGGGTACCTGGCATTTAGCCAAGGTCAAACCACCACAGTCTTTTCTGGTGCCCAACGTGGGGCACGACAATGGCAGTTTTATATTAATTGTGCTATAGCTATAGCAGTTAGTAAGCGACAAGCTCTTGTGCTGGTCACGGGTTTGTTGATTGCGCTGCTTATCTTTATTTTGCTGAGCTCGGGAACATGCTGGAAGAAATTTGGAACATCATGAGTGGCTTTATTCTGCAGGATCCCGAGGTACTTATTCATCATTATGTGAGCGCTTTGATACTGTTCATTAATGCTGTTCGCCTATTGTGGGTTGTGTGGAGCTCGGTAAGTTTTTGGTGTAAGTGAAGGCAACTTTTCGGAGAGCCAATACCAAAACGTGCCCTGAGGCGGCCTGTCCCTGGGTGGCAGGGGGAGTGGAAGGATTTGGGCAGATTCCTAGGACGGTTATCACCTCCTGTAGCCTGGGATCTTACCCCTGAACAGGCAAGCAACCCTGCAAAATTGACACAACACCTGATAGAAGGGTGCCTTGTCTATCCCGATGAAAATCAGCAACTCCTAGCGCTGTACTGGGGCCTGGCCTGTGCTTATCGAGCTGCAGTTCAGTGCTCTCAAAGGACTGTGGTGGAGGTGGGAACTCAAACAATAGCAACAACAGCAGAGATTGCCCCAGTAGTAAAAAAGAATCAGTGGACAAGGAGAACAACAGGTCCATACCCTCGATTAATAAGGGAGGAGAAAGAAGAGGGAAACCTTGATCAAGAAGCTGGTCCTTCAGCAAAGGGATTGGAAGAGGGAATAACAGAACTCAAACAGGAGGCAGAAACTACCCGGTCCCTGACATCATCAGAACTGCGAGATCTGCGGAAAGACTATAGCCGCCAGCCAGGTGAGCGGATTGCTGCCTGGCTGCTTCGATGCTGGGATAATGGGGATGATGCTCAACAGCTGGAAGGTAAGGGAGCCCAACAGCTGGGTTCCCTTGCTAGAAATCGAGGAATTGAAAGGGGAATTGGAAAAGAAACAGCAATTTGCAGTCTGTGGAGACGGCTCCTTTCAAGTGTTAAAGCAAGATATCCTTTCAAGGAAGATCTTACGGACAACTCCCCAGGGAAGTGGACTACTGCAGATGAAGGTGTCCAGTACCTGAGAGAATTAGCAGTGCTGGAAGTCATCTATAGTGATCCAGATAATGATGAAGCCCCTAAAAATCCAGAGGATGTCCTGTGCACACGGGCCATGTGGAGGAAGGTGATTAAAGGTGCGCCATCCTCGTATTCTGCCGGCTTGGCTGCGATGTACTATCCAGAAATGGATGTGGGAGAAGGACTAAGATGTACACCAACTGTGGAGGCAGTCTCTTCCTGGCTTCAGAACTTTGAAGAGAGTCTTGGTACCTCCTCATCTCTACGGGCGAGTGCCTTAGATGTCAGGAGCACCCCAAGAAATCAGTTCTCTTCCACCCCAGTCAGAGGGAAAGGGAAACCCAGGCGCCTGACATGTGGCGAACTTTGGTTCTTCCTGCGTGACCAGGGGGAGGACATGAGGAAGTGGGATGGTCAACCCACCTTCAAGTTGGAAGCTCGTGTACATGAATTGCGAGGAAAGACCCCTGCCAAGAAGAAGACATCCAATAAGGTTGTTAATGTAGCTGGTGTGAAACCACAAGAAAGTAATCAGCGATCTCCCAGATACAGGAAGACTGAGATCACCTCCCTTGGCCCTGATGAAGGAATCTCCGGCCTGGCACAGCAAGGGTCAGACAGTGAATGCTCCGACCAAGAACAGGAATAGAGGGCCCCTGCCTCCAGCCAGGAGGAGGAAAGGGATGATCGAGTGTATTGGACAGCGTGGATTCGATGGCCTGGCACATCAAATCCACAGAAGTACCAGGCTTTAATCAACACCAGGGCACAGTGTACATTAATGCCATCAAGTTATAGAGGGGCAGAACCTATCTGGATCTCAGGAGTGACAGAGGGATGTCAAGAACTGTCAGTATTGGAGGCCGAGGTTAGCTTCACCGGGGACAAGTGGGAAAAACATCCCATTGTAACTGGCCCAGAAGCCCCTTGTATCTTGGGCATTGACTACCTCAAGAGGGGGTACTTCAAACACCAAAAAGGATACAGATGGGCTTTTGGTGTGGCCAGTGTGAACACAGAGAAGGTTAAACAGTTGTCTAATCTGCCTGGCCTCTCAGAAGATCCTTTTGTTGTAGGACTGTTGCAAGTTGAAGAACAACAGGTGCCAATTGCTATGAGGACCGTGCACCAACGGCAGTATCGCACGAACCGAGACTCTCTGGCTCCCATCCAAGAACTGATCCGTCAACTGGAGACCCAAGGTGTCATCAGTAAGACACATTCGCCTTTTAATAGTCCAATATGGCCAGTGCAAAAGTCTGATGGAGGGTGGAGGTTAACAGTAGACTATCATGGCCTGAACGAAGTGATGCCACCACTGAGTGCTGCTGTACCAGATATGTTAGAGCTCCAATATGAACTGGAGTCAAAGGCAGCCAAGTGGTACGCCACAATCGACATTGCCAATGCATTCTTTTCAATTCCTTTGGCAGAAGAGTGCAGGCCACAGTTTGCTTTCACGTGGAGGGGTGTCTAGTATACCTGGAATCGACTGCCCCAGGGGTGGAAGCACAGCCCCACTATTTGTCATGGACTAATTCAAACTGCACTGGAAAAGGGTGATGCCCCTGAACATCTACAATACATCATTGTGTGGGGCAACGAGGCAGAAGAAGTGTTCAAGAAAGGACAAAGAGTAATTGAGATTCTTCTGAGAGCTGGGTTTGCCATAAAGAAAAGCAAGATCAAGGGACCAGCACAAGAGATTCAGTTCTTGGGAATAAAATGGCAAGATGGATGCCATCATGTGCCTATGGATGTTGTCAACAAGATAGCAACTATGTCTCCACCGACCAACAAGAAGGAAACACAAGCTTTCTTAGGACTTGTGGGATTTTGGAAGATGCATATTCCAGGTTACAGTCAGCTGGTGAGCCCTCTCTATCAAGTAACCCGAAAGAAGAACCATTTTGAGTGGGGTCTTGAGCAACAACAAGCCTTTGAGCACATCAAACAGGAGATAGCTCGGGCGGTAGCTCTTGGGCCTGTTCGGACAGGACCAGCTGTGCAAAATGTACTTTACACATCAACTGGGGAGCATGGCCTCACATGGAGCCTCTGGCAGAAGATACCAGGTGAAACTCGAGGTCGACCATTAGGATTTTGGAGCCAGGGATATCAAGGATCAGAAGCCCACTACACTCCGACTGA
This sequence comes from Strix aluco, assembly GCF_031877795.1. Taxonomy (NCBI): domain Eukaryota; kingdom Metazoa; phylum Chordata; class Aves; order Strigiformes; family Strigidae; genus Strix; species Strix aluco. Next base: position 31,329,578 of record NC_133970.1, read on the forward strand.
AAAGGAGATACTAGCAGCATATGAGGGGATTCGAGCTGCTTCAGAAGTTGTTGGTACAGAAACACAACTCTTCCTGGCACCGCAATTGCCTGTACTACACTCGATGTTCAAAGGAAACATCCCTTCTACACACCATGCAACCAGTGCTACCTGGAGTAAATGGGTAGCGTTAATCACGCAACGAGCTCGACTGGGAAAACCCAACCATCCGGGAATCCTGGAAGAGATCATGGACTGGTCAGAAGGTAGATTTTGGAGCACTGCCTGAGGAGGTGGCTCATGCCCAAGAGGCACCGCCATATAACGAGTTACCAGAAGATGAAAAGCGTTATGCTCTGTTTACTGATGGATCCTGTCGTGTGGTAGGAAACCATCGGAAGTGGAAAGCTGCTGTGTGGAGTCCCACAAGACAAGTCATTGAGGCCACTGAAGGAGAGGGCGAGTCAAGTCAGTTTGCAGAAGTAAAAGCGATCCAACTAGCCCTAGAGATTGCTGAACGAAAAAAGTGGCCAGTACTGTATCTCTACACTGACTCCTGGATGGTGGCTAATGCCCTGTGGGGGTGGCTACAGGAGTGGAAGAAGACCAATTGGCAGCGCAGAGGTAAACCCATCTGGGCTGCTGCACTGTGGCAGGACATCGCTGCCCGAGTGGAAAACGTGGCTCTAAAGGTACGTCATGTAGATGCCCACGTGCCCAAAAGCCATGCCACCGAAGAACATCAAAACAATGAGCAAGTAGACAAGGCTGCCAAAATTGAAGTAGCTCGGCTGGACCTGGACTGGGAGCGCAAGGGTGAGCTATTTGTAGCTTGATGGGCCCATGAAACATCCGGGCATCTCGGGAGAGATGCACCGTACAGATGGGCTCGTGATCGAGGGGTGGACCTGACCATGGAGGGCATCTCACAGGTCACTCATGAATGCGAAACATGTGCTGCAATCAAGCGAGCCACACGAGTAAAGTCTCCCTGGAACAGAGGGCGATGGCTGAGTTTTCGATATGGTGAGGCCTGGCAAATTGACTATATTGGACCATTGCCACGAACACGCCAAGGCAAGCGCTACATACTCACCATGGTGGAAGCAACTACTGGTTGGCTTGAGACGTACCCTGTAAATCATGCCACTGCCCGAAATACCATCTTAGGTCTTGAAAGGCAAATTTTATGGCGACATGGTACTCCTGAAAGAATCGAATCGGACAATGGGACCCATTTTCGAAATAATCTTATAAACTCCTGGGCAAAGAAACACGGCATTGAGTGGGTGTATCACAAGCGTCTGGAAAGATTGAAAGATACAATGGACTGTTGAAGACTATGTTGAGAGCATTGGACAATGGGGGATGGAAGCACTGGGATATAAATTTAGCAGAAGCCACTTGGCTAATTAACACCAGAGGATCTGTTAACCGTCCTGGTCCTGCCCAAACAAAACCCCTTCATACTGTGGGAGGAGATAAGGTCTCTGTAGTACACACAGGGAAATGGCTGGGGAAGGCAGTGTGGATTGCTCCTCCCTTGGGAAAAGGCAAGCCCACTCGTGGGATTGTTTTTGCTCAGGGACCTGGATGTACTTGGTGGGCAATGCAGGAGGATGGGGCTACTCAGTGTGTGCCTCAAGGACATTTAACCTTGGGGGGAAAATAATCTGTAGTGTGAGTTCTATGTTGCAGGAAGTGATGGAGGAAGTAGGAACGACGAAGAGTAAATTTCGCAAAGAACCAGATGTGTACAATGATGACCCAAACCTAGCCGGTGCTGGAGTCCAACAGTCACACATACTGCTCCTGTCCTGAGCATCCATCTTGACTGATGGGGGCCAAGTCATTGAACATCTGGAGGAGTGGAGAAAACCTATAAAATGGAGAAATACTATTTATCTATTAAAGGACAGGGGATAGTAGTTAATGAGAGTGTATTAATCTGCATGTTGGGTATGAAGATGGTCTAAGTACATAGATTACGATGTAGGTGTTGGCAGGAAAGAATGTCAGTGATGAAAACTAAATATGATGGAATGGATAAATGAGTATTATGTGGCACCTGAACATGACATAAATGGTATGGAATAAGAGGTGGAGATTGTACTGGGTCTGGCTGAGCCGGAATTGGTTTTCCCCTGTAGCAGCCCTCATGGTGCTGTGTTTTATGTTGGGAGCTGGCAGGGTGTTGATAGCACACTGGTATTGTGGCTACTGCTGAGTAGTGCTTACACAGCACCAAGGCTCTTTCTGACATTTCCCCCCTCCCCAGTGGGATGGGGTGGGCAAGATCTTGGGAGGGGACACAACCAGGACAGCTGACCCGAACTGACCAAAGGGATATTCCAGACCATATGACGTCTGCTCGAGTATAAAGCTGGGAAAAAGGAGGAAGTGGGTGGAGTCACCCTTGGTCCTCCGAGGCAACCGCTACATGTATTGGAGCCCTGCTTCCTGAGAAGGCCCGACATCGCCTGTTCATGGGAAATAGAGAATAAATCTGTTTTTACTTCTGCATGCGAACCTTGCTTCGCTTTGCTTATATTAAAACTGCTTTTGTTTTACCCACAAGGGTTGTTTTTTTTTTTCCTATCTTATTTTCTTTCCCCCTTTTTGCCCTGTTTGAAAAAAAAAGCGGGGGGGGGTGGGGAAGTGATAGAGCGACTTGGTGGGTACCTGGCATTTAGCCAAGGTCAAACCACCCCAATGCCATGTTCCTTAAACCCCTGATATCAATTTAAAGTGGTTTCAGCTTCTCTCTGTACCCCTGCATACTGAGGATTCACAGCACTCTTTCTCCATGAAGGTTCACTGGAATTAATTTCTGATGTTCAGAAATGGCATATTGTACACACTGTAAGGCATGGTTGTACCTAGCAGGAGGGCAGAGTTTTCAGGGTCCATTGTGTCGAGCCTATAGAAAAAAAACAAACTAATAAGGAACCATCCCACTGTTCGAATGCCGTGGTTGCCCATACCCAATTAAGCTCTGAGCATGTGGGGAGAAAACTTTGATTAAACTCTGGCCTCAGCCAAACGTTCACATGGTGGCCTGACTGAATGTATTTTTTCCCTAGGAATGAAGACATAAGGAGGCCTCAGGAATGAAAGAAACCCTTAGATGTATTAAATTCCCAGAGCCATTTAGAGCCCCTGCAGTCACATCTCAGCAGTTGCCTTTTGATTGGGAGTGTTGTGTTCCCCTCCCAGTGATCAGAGAGAAATCACAGACTATTTACTATCCATTTCTGCTCTTTCACATGGGTACAAATGATGTTGCAACAAAATGTCTGAGGTCAGTCAAAAGAGACTTCAGAGCCCTGGGTAGAATGCTAAAAAATTTGGGAGCACAGGTAGTGCTTTCCTCAATCCTCCCAGTAATGAGTGGAGATTTCAGAAGAAACAGGTGAGCCCAGGATATCAATACATGGCTCCAGGACTGGTGCCTGCACCAAAATTTTGGGTTTTTAAACCATGGAAGAACCTTCAAGAGACAAAGTATGCTGGGGCCTGATGGGATCCACCTGTCCTGATGGGGAAAAAGCATCTTTGGGCATAAGCTGGTGGGACTGATTGAGAGAGCTTTAAACTAGAATCAGTGGGGGAAGGGGATACCAATAGGATTGCAGTAGGTAAGCCAAGGGTTGGCATGGCATCACCGAAGGGTGGTAATGCTAGAGGGAACATTTACACTGCTCGTGGGAGCATGGAGGGCTCGGGAGCATATTTGAAATGCTTGTATGCCAATGCACACAGTATGAACTGGAAGCATTGGTCAGTTCCCAGAGCTATGATGTCTTTGGTATTAGTGAGACTTGGTGTAAGGAGTCCCATGATTGGAGTGCTGGGATGGAGGGCTACAGGCTGTTCAGGAGGGATAGGTAGGGCAGGTGAGGTGGAGGAATTGTACCATATGTAAGGGATAGATTAGACTGTACAGCCCTTACAGTTAGGGATGATGTGGTTGAGAGCCTTTGAGTGAGGATTAGGGGGATGGAAAACAAAGCAGATGTCATAGTGGGTGTCTACTATCGATCACCCAGCCAGGATGATAGCACTGATGAGTTAGTCTATAGGCAATTAAGAGAAATTTCTGGATCGGTAGCCTTTGTCTTTATGGGAGATTTCAGCTTCCCAGACATCAGCTGGGAATATCATACTGCTATGACAAGTGAGTCTGGGAAATTACTGGAGTATGTGGGAGATGATAACTTATTGTCACAGGTACTCAGTGAGTCAACTAGGAAAGATGCCCTCCTAGACTTGTCTGTGAATAGAGAAGGACTCGTGGGGGATGAGATGTTAGGTGGCTGTCTTGGTCACAGTGATCATGAAATTGTTGAATTTAAAATTTTCAGTGTAATGAGATAAAAAGGTTAGCAGAGTTGCTACCCTGGACTTCAGGAGAGCAAACTTTAAGCTATTCAGGGAGCTAGTTAGCAGAGTACCCTGGGAATCTGCTTTTGAGGGCTTAAGAGTCCGTGAGTGCTGGTCAGTGTTTAAGAAACACCTTTTAGAAGCACAGGAGCAGGCAATTCCAGTGTGTCCTAAGTCAAGCAAGCAGGGCAGAAGACCAGCTTGGCCGAACAGTGAACGCCTTGTGGAGCTCAAGAGTTAAAAAATGGTATGATCTCTGGAAGTGAGGTCAGGCTTTGCATGAAGATTACAGAGGTGTGGTTCATATATGCAGGGAGAAGACATGAAAGGCCAAAGCTCAATTAGAGCTGACACTGGTCAGTGTTGTTTCAGATAACAAGGGCTTTTTTAAGTATGTTAATAGCAAGAGGAGGTCTAAAGAAGACATTGGTCCTACACTTGTTGAAGATGGTCATCTGACTAATAGGGATGAAAAAAAAGCAGAGGCATTCAATGTGTTTTTTGCCTCAGTTTTTAATAATACTGATAGACCTTGGGCTGCCTGGTCCCCTGAGTTGGAGGACCATGACTGCAGGAACAGTGCCAGTATTGGGACCAGTATTATTTAACATCTTTGTTGGCAACATGGACAGTAGGATTGAGTGCACCCTCAGCAAATTCGTTGATGACACCAAGCTGCATGGTGCAGTTGATATACCAGAGGGAAGAGATGACATTTAGAGGGACCTTGACAGGCTCGAGAGGTGGGCCCATGCAAACCTCATGAAGTTCAACAAGGCCAAGTGCGAGGTCCTGCAGATGGGTCGGGGCAATCCCAAGAACAAATACAGGCCGGACAAGGAGTGGATTGAGAGCAGCCCTGCCAAGAAGGACTTGCAGGTATTAGTAGATGGAAAACTGACTGTGAGCCAGCAATGTGCGCTCACAGCCCAGAAAGCCAACTGCATCCTGGGCTGCATCAAGAGAAGTGTGACCAGCAGGTCAAGGGAGGGAATTCTCCCCCTCTACTTTGCTCTCGTGAGACCCCACCTGCAGTGCTGTGTCCAGCTCTGGGGCCCCCATCATAAGAAGGACATGGACCTGCTCGAGCGGGTCCAGAGGAGGCCACGGAGGTGATCGGGGGAGCTGGAGCACCTCCCTTATGAGGACAGGCTGAGAGAGTTGGGGTTGTTCAGCCTGGAGAAGAGAAGGCTCCAGGGAGACCTTATAGCAGCCTCCCAGTACTTAAAGGGGGCTACAGGAAAGATGCAGAGGGACTCTTTATCAGGGAGTGTAGTGATAGGACGAGGGGTAATGGTTTTAAACTGAAAGAGGGTAGATTTAGATTAGATATAAGGAAGAAATTCTTTACTGTGAGGGTGGTGAGACACTGGAACAGGTTGCCCAGAGAAGCTGTGGCTGCCCCCTCCCTGGAATGGTTCAAGGCCAGGTTGGACGGGGCTTTGAGCAACCTGGTCTAGTGGAAGGTGTCCCTGCCCATGGCAGGGGGGTTGGAACTAGGTGATCTTTAAGATCTCTTCCAAACCAAACTATTCTATGATTTGCGGACACTAAAATTGTCAGGGACCAGCTATATCAGCTGAATGTTCAGAAGTTCATAGGGCCTGATGGGATTCATCCCAGAGTACTGAAGGAGCTAGCGGATGTTATGTCAGGACCCCTCTCTATCATCTACCAAAGGTCATGGGAGTCTGGGGAGGTCCCTGCTGACTGGAAGCTAGCCAATGTTATCCCAATTTACAAAAAGGGCATGTGGGAAGACCTGGGGAACTACAGACCTGTTAATCTAACCTCAGTTCCTGGAAAAATTATGGAGATTATCCTGAGTACTCTTGAAAGGCATTTAAAGGACAGTGTAATCATCAGGTACAGTCAACATGGGATCACAAAGGGAAAGTCCTGTTTAACTAATTTGATATCATGCTATGATAAGGTCACCCACCTCTTGGATGAAGGGAAGGAGGTGGATGTAGTTTTTCTGGATTTTAATAAGGCTTTTGATACTGTCCCTCACAGCATCCTTCTGGACAAGTTGTCCAACTGTTCTAATAGTGAAAGCCCATGGTGTATCTCAGTGTGCTCGTAGGCATTCACAAGCAAAAGGCTAATTAGTCAAGTAAATGTTTTTCTGCGTGGATGAGCTGTAGAGACAGAAACGTGCCTGTTCAGTATGCACATAATCAAAGTGTGTTCATGGAAAGAGACAGCTCCAGCCAAGCTGCTGTGGGAATGCTGTCTTCTTGCAGTTGGGCTTTGTTACGATTGAGTCCTGTGTGTTGCTGCAGAATGTATATGAAGTGATGGATGGGAAATATGACAGTGCCTTGATGCTCCTGGACCAGGGATAGATGCATGCTGGCACTGGGGATGCTGTCTCTGGCCCAGCTCAGTTTCTTTTTGGTTCCATTTTACTCTTTGGAGGGAGTGGGCCAGGCCCATGCATGCAGTGGTGGTTGCCCAGACTCTGATGGTGCTTTGTGATCCCTCTGCACTAGTCATGAGTCTGTTGTGCGGCAGTAACATGTTCCCCTGTGGGTCTGCTGTAGAGGTGCAGTGCTGCTGAGGCAGAAAAGCATCATTCCAGTCCTTGGAGATGAAATCCTTGTGTGGACTGGCATTGTTATAGACTCTGCTGGTGTGTCTTTCACCATTCCCACCTCCAGTGTCAAGGACAGGGGTGCGGTCTCCAGCAGTTGCTAGGCCTCCTCTGTAGTCAGTAGGGGGAAAGGGAGACACATCTCCAGGGATGGTCTTGTCTCCTTTTAAGATGAGTGTCTAAGACAGGATGAAATTAATTGCTCTTTGAAAATCATCTTTCTCTTCTCTGGTGGTCTAGGAAGCCTTTTCTGTTTGTTTGGTCTGGAGCCCAGCTTTGAGATTGCTCTAGCTGAGTCCTCTGGTCCAGGACCAGGGTCCAGATTCTCAAAGGCACCTCAGAACATTTCTCCCTTCCCACTGTTCATGCAAATGGATGTCTAATGTCACTGGCAGGTTACCCACAAGGAGAAGCTACTGTCAGCACATCAGCTTCCAAGAAAAGTAGCGACTGGTTTTGATTTAAAGAGTTTAAGTATAGTTTTGACAGTTTGAACCTGACCTAGTCCAGGTGGCTAGGCCCTTTCCCTGCCATGTGAACTGCTGTCTGTGGGTTCCTTCCATGTGGTAGCTCACATGTTCAAGTGCTGGACTGCATAGCACAGGAGGCAGTATCTGGCCATCGCACCACATGTCCTTTACCATAACATGCCTACTCCCATGCCTTCCTGCAGTCAGCAGACTGGGGCTCCAAGGACGTAGTTGTGTTCGGTAGCACTAGGAAGCATCCAGCTCTTGGAGTCATGCTCTTTAAAAATGGCTGTATCCTGCCTTTTCCCAGACTGTCAGAGAAAAGGTTCTCATCTGGGAAGCCTGGACTTGGGTGGTGGCCTGCCACTTACCACCTTACACATCATATATATATATATATATATATATATGTATGTTCAATTTATTTTCTAGCTTCTAGGTGAGAAGAAGTGAACATGTTTGAAAACCAATTTTAATTTTTATTATGGTGCTAAATAGAGACAGTTCCAACAGGTTTGAAGTTTGACATGAAAGGACTTTAGATATTTTCATCAGTGCTGGAGCTGCCTGAATTGGCAGTTTGTCTATCTGAATCCTTTGATGCACTGTACCATAGAGTACAGCACTACCTGGATTAGCTTGTCTGCAAGTAGGCATGATGGGGCGGACTCCATGTTTGGGGAGCTTTGGTTTTCAGGGGGATTTCAGTGACAGTGAAAGGTGCTGTGCTGACAGATACTGAAATTAAATCTTTCCAGTTAGCTACAAAATAGGTCCAGATGGGGAAGTACAGACTGCTTCATTCCTTTCCAAGAGGGACTGGAGATTGAATTCTCCTACTCATTCAGTCCTCATTTCTTCTGAGCTGGATTTTCACACAGCTGGTCACAAGCTTTTTAGTTTCAATCATGAGGTTGACTGGTCCACTTGGAACTCAGCTGAAACTGTAAATGTGTTTCATATAACATCCTGAAGAGTCATCACATGAAAATGGTTTCGGACTACTGCCAGCCCAGGCTGAATTTGAACTGGTGACCCATTCTCCATATTATATTCCCAGTATCATCCATCATATAAGTCAGATGTTAAATCTGGTGTTTCCAGATGTACTTTTAGCGTACTAAACGTGCTTCCAAAGTTCTGTGTTTTGCCCCTAGGTTTCAGCCATTCAGAACACCAGCATGTTCTCTGTTCCCTCTGAATGTGGGTGGAAATAGACTCACCTAACAGACAGTTAGAGAAGAGACTGCATAACTTTTAGCTAAACCATTCTGTTTTGTTTCATTTTCTTTCTTAACAGGATCCAACAGCTGCATCTATTTCGGACAGAGATTGTGATACAAGAGAAGGAGAGACTGTACCCATGAACTATAAGCTGTCCCCACTTCAAGTGAAATTAGGTGAGTCTTTGCTGATGGAGAGTGAAAAGGCTGAATCCATCATCTGAAATATGGTGAGGTGCTCATGGGGTCATATGCAGATCTCCATGCATGTGGCTAAGCATGCCAACTCAGCTCAGACAACTGACAGAGCAGTTTATCGGTGTGATTCTGCTGCTCAGGGAACTGACCTATAAACATGCAAGGACCCTTTATCTTGGGCTGCGGTAGAAGGATGAATCTGTGCCTTGAAAGGAAGGCATAGCTTTTTAAGCCTACAGGTTTTTATCAAGTTAAGATCAAGGCTTGGACAGAAGAAGAATGAAGATAATATAGAGGGACTGTAAAAGAAGAGAAGACAGGATAACTACAAACAGAAGGGAAAGGATCAGAGACTTGGACTACCAGGAAAAGATAGAGCTGTGCTACTGTGAGGTGGAGGGATTGTAGGTTTGTAAAGGTTCACATAGAAATATTCATGCTATTTCTGAGCAATATTTTTGAAGTTCTGGAAGCAGAATCATCATATTAGCACAATACTCTTCTTCCTCACAAGGCTAATGCTTACAAGAGGACAGTAGTCCACACATGTCCGTCCTGCCTCCAAAGCCTGAGCCAATATTGTGCCATACCGACTCAAGAACCTGACAAGGGACAGGTCAAAGGAATAGTGTGTATTTTGCTCAGAGTATGGATTAAAAAAAAAAAGGGAATCTAAGTCTGGAAAATTTCCCATAGGAGCAGGAAGCAGTCCCCTGGTTTTTCCTTCATATCAGAACAAATGACGTTGACAGGATGCTGCTGGAGATGATTGAGGTTGACCTGTTGGAGCGGGTCCAGAGAAGGGCCACAAAAATGGTCAGAGGGATGGACCACCTCTTCCATGAGGAAAGGCTTGAGAGAGTTGGGGTTGTTCAGCCTGAAGAAGAGAAGGCTCTGGGGAGACCTTATTGCGGCCTTTCAATACTTAAAGGGGGCTTATAATAAAGATGGAGAGAGACTTTTTAATAGGGCCTGTAGCAACAGGACAAGAGGTAATGATTTTAAACTAAAAGAGGGTAGATTCAGACTAGATATAAGGAATGTAGCAGCCAAAATAAAGAGTCAGAGTGTTCTTTTTTCTTTCTGCAGGGCAGGGGCCATTTATTTTCCCAATAGTACATACTTATGCTCTCATTAAAGCTCTTACTTCATCATTAGCAAATCAGTAATTAGACAGCTATCTACCTTTTCTCCTATCAGCATAAGACCACTCTAACACGCGCTGTACAGACCAATCAACTTCTTGTTCACGCACTGTTCACGCAGTGGTAACTTCTCACAGTTCAGTGTTGCAGCTGTCCATTGTTTTTCCCTGCCGCCTTGGCACAACTCGGCAGTTTCTTATCTTTCTTCCAAGACCTGTTTCTCATCAAAGCCTTGCTGCTTCTCAGGGGCTGCGCAGAGCTGACAGGCCGATGTCAACTTGTCTTTCTCCCACAGCTGCGCAGGGCTGACAGGCCAATGTCAACTTGCCTCTCTCCCACAAAGGAAGAATTTTTTTTACAATGAGGGTGGTGAAACACTTGAACAGGTTTCCCAGAGAGGCTGTAGATGCCCCATCCCTGGAAACGTTCAAGGTCAGGTTGGATGGGGCTCTGATCAACCTGATCTAGTTGAAGATGTCCCTACTCATTGCAGGGGGGTTGGACTAGATGACCTTTAAAGATCCCTTCCAACCCAAACCATTCGATGATTCTATGCCATGCTGGGGAAGGCTCTGAAAGAAGCGGGTGCCCAGATATTCAGTGGAATAGCTCTGGCCCCTATCAAATGGGTAACAGGGAAGGTCAGCAAACAGCTAAGGTTTGAAGAAGATTTGGGGAAGTTTGGGGATTGGTGTATAATTATGAAGAGATGTTCTTTGATAGATGCATTTTACCTAAGGACCTGCAGCACTACTGTAAACAGTAGTTCCTCATTTATAAGAAGAACCTTAAAGAAACACCAGGAAAAGGCTGAGAAGCACTTGTGCAGTCTCAAGGCTCTGCCTGAGTACATGGTAAATTGAATAATCAGACAAATTTGGTCACAGCAGTGTAGAAAGGAATGTCACAGAGTAGATCCACGGACAGCAAAGGAAAAGAAAGTGGTTCAATAGAAAAGATCTTGCTGAAAGAGTGACTAGGGAAGAGAAGACAAAGTTGGATATGCAAATGTAGCAAGATTATGCAGCAAAGTGGAAGACCTTGAGCTACTGGTACAGGATATGAGCATTGGGACAGTAGATCTGTCCTGCAGTTGCAGTCATGGGCACTCTAAAACCAGTGGCTGCTTTTCAGGAAAAGGCAGGGAGCAGTAGTATGTGTTAATGACAGCACAACTCACAGTTTAGTAAAAGATTGTCACTGCCAGCATGCCATATGCCACCAGGATCCTTTTTCACTGACAAGAAAGTTCTGTAATGTTATTAGAGATAATTACTACTGCAATAGTTGCTTTGGATAATTTAACATCAGGAATCAGGTTGGAGATCAATTGATATTATTATTGGTAAGTCTGAGATTCTTGCATTTCTAGTCAATAAAAATATCCTCCGGAGATTCACTAACATGACAGGAAATGCTGCTATTTTAGAATTGGCTTTGGTAAGTCATGAGGATGTTATAGAAGACCTGATTGTAGGAAGTAGGCTTGGATTCAGGGATAACAAGTTCAATTCATGCAAATTAAATGAAAAGGTAATTTGAGGTAGATCTATAACAAAATTCAGTTTTATAAACTAAGTGTTTAACCAAAGCAAAGTCTGACTAAACTTCCACAGAAGACAAGTCAGAAACCAAAATGAAGGGTTTGATCCTCAAACCAATTAAGATTTGCCAGAGCTATCAGAACCTTGTGCAAATCAAGTGCATCTGCAACACTAAAATAAACTCACACCCAGATGTGGACTTAGAAGTTGAGAAGTCTGAAGACCTAACATTGAATTTTTCTACTTTTTAGCAAAGTTATCAATGGTTATTCAGCATCAGAGCCACTGCCAAACTGCTGTGGCTTACTAAGAAAAAGTAAAATTTCTTGCTCATTACAGATGAGAAAAGTAACTAAAACATCATCAAACACACACCTCTTATGCCAGTACAAGCACCTTGTGTCTCTCCAGCCAGGCTTTTGCTAGGATATTAGCCACCAACTCCTCAAATTAGCACCACTATATAGGCACATAGTACTAAATATTGTTTCTAGGGTTAATCATATGGACAAGCAAGGGAAAACTTTGGCACTATTACAATTTATATCGTGGACCACTAGTTTCCAGATCAAAGTTGAAAAGACAGCTGGTGTCCTAGCAACACATGCACATACTTTCTCCATTTCATACCCAGACTGATCAACAACCAGAGTCTTAGTCACTGAAAAGAGGTTGTGTGTGCACCTAATTCAAACATCTCCATTTGTCAACTGAGCACAGCCTATAGCCACAAACCAAGGAGCAAGCACCGAAAACTTGACACCTCTGAAAGTCAATACAGAAATACATGCATATTTCATGTGTGCACTACCAGTGAACCTCATGGGACAAACTCTTTTTGCTACGTTGGTCTCCACCTGAAGAAGATTTCCCCCCAAATTCAGAGATTAATCTTTAAGAATTCAATGTTGCAAATACAAGCTTTTGTTAACACTAAGGTTCTGTATCTGACATTTCCTACTGCAGCACAAGGAAACTTTTTTTCTGCAGAATTCTATTATATGTAAATTATTTAAATTAAATTATATGTAGCTACATAATCCAAATGAAGCATTCTCCCATAAGCAGATAATCTCTAGTAATTCTTACACGCGCAGCATGGATCATCTCAGTTATTTTCACAAACACTTTGCCCTAATTTTTGCAAGAGGTACAAGATATTATTTTCAGAGAGAAGTGCCTTTTGTGATATTCTACCTAAAGTATATCCACTGAAGGGTTTGGCTTTGCTGAAACAGATGAAGACAACGAGCAGTATGACTTTTTACTCCATTGGAGCAGCAGAGGAATCGCTAGTGGTTTGCAGATTTCTAGACTAGATCTTCAAGACTTCGTGTAAACATCCCAAACATTCAATGCCTGGCTCCATGACTGCTGTCACCGGCAGAATTTGGGGTTTTTTGATCATGGGTTGGTCTACACAATGCCAGGCCTACTGGCAACGGATGGGGTACACCTGTCTCAAAGGGAGAAAAGGATCGTTGTGCAGGAGTTAGCAGGGCTCATTGAAAGAGCTTTAAGCTAGATTTGAAGGGTGAAAGGGATAAAACCAGGCTCGCTTAGAGATAAGGGAGGGGGCAGCATACCAGTGTTTGAGGGACGGTGTGCTAGCGAGGTCCTTCAGTCTGCTCCACGATGTGCTGAGTACAATGGAGCACATTTGAAATGTCTCTATACTCATGTGTGCAGCACCTTAGCCATCACAGTGGGGGTAGGGGATGGAGATCCACGTGGCAGCAAAGATGCAATGGTTGTCGACGCATTGGAAACCACGGAAGCTCCTGAGACCAGTCACATAGGAATTAGGACTTCTCCCCCCAAAAAGGTGGTGGGATCAATATCCCAAGTAAAGTGCATCTACACCAACGCACGCGGCATGGGCAACAAACAGGATGACTTGGAAACCATTGTGCAGCTAGAAAACCATGATATAGTTGCAATCACAGAAACATGGCGGGATGATTCACACAATTGGAGTGCTGCAATGGATGGCTATAAACTCTTCAGAAGGGATAGGCAAGGAAGGAGAGGCCAAGGGGTAGCCCTGTATGTTAGGGAGTGTTTTGACTGCCTAGAGCTTGATGATGGTGATGAAAGGGTCGAGTGTTTATCAGTAAGAATCAGGGGAAAGGCCAACAAGGCAGATATCATGGTAGGAGTCTGTTATAGACCACCCAACCAGGATGAAGAAGTGGATGAAATATTCTATAAGCAGCTGGGAGAAGTCTCAAGATCTCTAGCCCTTGTTCTTATGGGGGACTTCAACTTACCAGATGTCTGCTGGAAATACAGTGCAGCAGAGGGGAAACAGTCTAGGAGGTTCCAGGAGGGTGTGGAAGATGATAACTTCCTGACAGTTATCGTCAGTGAGTGAGCCAACTAGGGAAGGCACCACGCTGGACCTGTTGTTTGTGAACAGAGAAGGGCTTGTGGGTGATGTGATGGTTGGAGGACATCTTGGGCATAGCAATCATGAAATGATAGACTTTTTGATTCTCATAGAAGTAAGATTTTTCAATTCTTGGAGAAGTAAGGAGGGTGGTTAGCAGAACTGCTACCTTGGACTTCCAGAGGGCACACTTTGGCCTGTTTAGGAGCCTGGTTGACAGAGTTCCTTGGGAGGCAGTCCTGAAGGGCAAAGGAGTCCAGGAAGGCTGGACATTCTTCAAGAAGGAAATCTTAAAGAAGCAGGAGCAGGACATCCCTATGTGCTGAAAGATGAACCAGCAAGGAAGACCACCGGCCTGGCTGAACAGAGAGCTTTGGCTGGAACTCAGGAAGAAAAAGAGAGTTTATGACCTTTGGAAGAAGGGGCGGGCAACTCAGGAGGGCTACAAGGATGTCGTGAGGTTATGCAGGGAGAAAATTAGAAGGTCCAAAGCCCAACTAGAACTTAATTTGTCTACTGCTGTAAAAGACAATAATAAAAAAAAATGTTTCTATAAATACATTAGCTACAAAAGGAGGGCTAAGGAGAATCTCCATCCTTTATTGGATGCGGGGGGAAATATAGTGACAACAGACGTGGAAAAAGCTGAGATACTTAATGCCTTCTTTGCCTCAGTCTTTAATAGTAAAGCCAGTGTTCTCAGGGTACCCAGTCTGCTGAGCTGGAAGACAGGGACAGGGAGCAGAATGAAGACCCCATAATCCAAGGGGAAATGGTTAGAGACCTGCTACACCACTTACACACAAGTCTATGGGGCCAGATGGGATCCACCCAAGGATACTGAGGGAGCTGGCAGAAGTGCTCACCAAGCCACTGTCCATCATTTCTCAGCAGTCCTGGCTAAGCAGGGAGGTCCCAGTTGACTGGAGGTCAGCAAGTGTGATGCCCATCTACAAGAAGGGCCAGAAGGAGGATCCAGGGAACTACAGGCCTGTCAGTCTGACCTCGGTGCCAGGGAAGGTTATGGAGCAGATCATCTTGAGTGCCATCAAGCGCCACGTACAGGACAACCAGGTGATCAGGCCCAGTCAACATGGGTTTAGGAAAGGTGGGTCCTGCTTGACTAACCTGATCTCCTTCTATGACAAGGTGACCTTAGTGGACAAGGGAAAAGCTGTGGATGTTGTCTACCTGGTCTTTAGTAAAGCCCTTGACACCATTTCCCACAGCATTCTCCTGGAGAAACTGGCTGCTCGTGGATTGGATGAGCATACTCTTTGCTGAGTAAAAAACTGGCTGGATGGCTGGGCCCAAAGAGTGGTGGTGAATGGAGTTAAATCCAGTTGGTCACAAGTGGTGTTCACACTCCAGGGCTCAGTACTGGGGCCAGTTCTGTTTAATATCTTTATCAATGATCTGGACGAGGGGATTGAGCGCACCCTCAGCAAGTTTGCAGACGACACCAAGTTGGGCAGGAGTGTTCATCTGCTGGAGGGTACAAAGGCTCTACAGAGGGATCTGGACAGGCTGGAGTGATGGGCCGAGGCCAATTGCTGGAGATTCAACAAGGCTAAGTGCCAGGTCCTGCACTTGGGTCATAACCACCCCATGCAACGCTACAGGCTTGAGGAAGAGTGGCTGGAAAGCTGCCTGGCAGAAAAAGACCTGGGGGTGTTGGTTGACAGCTGGCTAAATATGAGCTGGCAGTGTGCCCAGGTGGCCAAGAAGGCCAATAGCATCCTGGCTTGTATCAGAAATAGTGTGGCCAGCAGGACTAGGGAAGCAATTGTCCCCCTGTACTTGGCACTGGTGAGGTCACACCTCAAATACTGCGTTCAGTTTTGAGCCCCTCACTACAAGAAAGACATCGAGGTGCTGCATTGTGTCCAAAGAAGAGCAACAAAGCTGGTGAAGGGTCTGGAGAACAAGTCTTATGAGGAGCAGCTGAGGGCACTGGGGTTCTTTAGCCTGGAGAAAAGGAGGCTCAGGGGAGACCTTATTGCTCTCTCCAACTACCTAAAAGAAGGCTGTAGCGAGGTGGGTGTCAGTCTCTTCTCACAAATACCAAGTGATAGGACAAGAGGAAATGGCCTCAAGTTATACCCGGGGAGGTTCAGATTGGATATTAGGAAAAAAATTCTTCACCAAAAGGGTTATCAAGCTTTGGAACAGGCTGCCCAGGGGAGTGATTGAGTCACCATCCCTGGAGGCATTTAAAAGGCGTGTAGACGTGGCACTTTGGGGCATTTTTTATTGGTGGACTTGGTAGCGTTAGGTTAACGGTTGGACTTGATGATCTTAAGGGTCTTTTCCAACCTAAATGATTCTATGATTCTATATTTGGGAGACATCAGTACAACAAAGACTCAGAAACTGCATAGAGAAAAAACATGAAAACTGGAATAATAGAAATGAAAAAAATATGACAGGAGAAACTCAGTCTGCTGCAAACTGGAATTTACTAACTGGAGGTGACTTAGGAAGAGGAATCCTGTTACATAGTTGATTGCAAGGTAACTAATTATTAAAATGGACTAATACATGAAAATATGCTGCAGTCACACTTCTACAGATTTTACCAGCTTTTTTCCAAGGATCATATAGAACAGAATGAGTACTTCTGCCAGAACTTCTACTTTTCACATAGGGAAAATTTTATTCCACTTAGCCACTACTGAATGCTACTATCCACCAGTAAAGAGGCAAAGGGAGGTATTGGAAGAGTCTGCAAAGTTTTTCCAGTAGCTAGACATGTACCATTGCCAGGACCTCCTTTCCAGCTAGTGCTCCTTCCCAGTGAATAGTCAGTGCTGACAATATGCTTATGAATGTAATAGTGGGTGAAAACTACCTGCTTAAGAGGAGTTGTATGACAAGGCTGATGAGCATCTTCCTGCCTTGTCTCCAGAGAGAAGTCTGCTCAAACACCTCGCTCTGCCCAGCCTTTACAATTTTGAAGCAGTTTAGTGGCTTGCACCTCCTGGCTCTAGCCCCCATTCCTCTAACTTGATCTTTTGTCTCTTCTGCATTAAACTCATCAGGATTTGGATTGGTTTTTTAATCTCTTTAAGCCTAGGCAAAGTTAAGGTAATACATAAATGTTTAATAGATTGACTGGCAGAGCCATTGTTGGGGTTTGTAGCAACTGGGGAGTTTAATCCTGTTGCAGGTTTTCCATATGAATAGTGGCATTTTTCACTGTTAAATCAGAATTAATTGTTCAAATGTCAAATGCTCTGCTGGAAGATTGCTAAATGTCATTTTTTACTCTGTGAAGATTCATATATAAATCTGTCATATGTGCTTGCTGTAAGCTTGGTTCAAATGAGCTCAATTAAATACCAACCCAGCACGAATACAACTTTTGCTTCCGGAGTCCACAGTGATTGAAGTGTGACAGAAAGAATGTACTGTGCTGCGTGCACTGAACACAGATTTATTCTGCTGCTTTGAATGGTTTTTTCCTTGGTTGTTTCTCTTCCTCTGAATAGATACATTTCATGTATCTATCATGTTTGCTTGGGGGTCAGTTAAATACAAGAAAAACTAACCAGGTGCCTTATATTTCTAGTGACTTCCTAAAGGTTACACCTGGTTTTAAGTGGAATAGTAGAACATTTAGCTTGCTGCTGGGGCTGCATCAACAGAAAGGAGAACCTCACACCAAGTGGAAATAACATCTCCCAGTTCATGTAGTTCAAAATCTTAAACCTTTATTGATATTATATCCATATTAATTATGTGTTTCTTACTTTTCTAATACTCCCACTTTCTCTTTCTGTCAGGAACTGCAGGGCTCAGCCATGCTTCTTTCTTTCTTGCAAATCACTTGATAAGGAGGCTCCCAACAGCAGTGTGGGGAGCTGGGTGTCCATTAGTACTTAGGAGATGTCTCCAGCACATCCTTATTAGGAGACATATACAGATGGAGCAAACCTTTTGAAAACAGAAGAGAGTTGTGATAAGGAGAGAGGGAGAAACAGAATAATCCCCAAATGTAAATCTCAGGGTCTCCGTATCCACTGGAAGGCAACAGATCTCCATGGGATCCCCAGGAAATGAGATATTATTTTAATGAAGCTTATGCCATCTGTTTTTCTATTTTGCATTTTTAATTTCCCTTCTCTGTGCTGAAATCCCCATCCAGACAGTCTGTCTGTCTGTCTTACCTAGCAGTCAATGATGTGACAGCATTAAAACAGAATGGGCAGCGTGGCAATTGGTTGGACTTTTGCAGAACAGGTTACTGTGGTGATGAGGGACTGTGGCAGTGGCATCTTCATCAGCACATCCACCACACTGGGAGCTTGGCAGTAAATCTTCCGCATCCCTGTCTGCAGGTGAACATATGGGAGGCAGACAGACAGACTCATAGCAGCCTTCATCCCTCTGAGATACTCCTTGGACTAAATAGAGAATAAGGCACTGTTTTTGGAAGACTGTTCAGTGGGATGCCTAAATGTATGTGAAAAGAGTGTCTAAGCTAAGCAAACTGGATCCCACCTTAAGACTGAGTGAACTACATGCAGATGAGATCTACTGCCATATGACCAAGAGGAAGCCTAGTTCATATTGATGCAGGCTTGAAAGTGTTTATGGTTTTTGGTTTAGATTTTCTTCACAAAGCTTCTTGTAAAAAAATTACCTGAATTGCAAATGTAGCAGATCATTTTCCTTCTTTCCTAGCTACTGTTTTGTTCCCCTGTCATTGACACGGTAATGATTTAGTAAGAAATCTAGATTTATTAATAACAGCAAATTATTATTATTACAAAATAATTCAGAAATGCTGAAAGAAAGTGACTTATTCACAGATTCTAAAATGACAAGATTCACACTAGCTTACTTAACGGTACCTTAATTTATACATATATACATGCACATACACAAAATGTACAAACACACACACACAGACAAAAGTATTTGGATCCAGTAGAATGAACACAAAATGTACAAACACACACAGAGAAATGAAAGTATCTGGATCCAGTAGAATGAAGTACGTACCCACACACCAATAAACAGAGACAACAGGTGAAAGAGAAGCTAGCTCAAAGGAAAATTTCCCTCTCAAGTTTAGAGTAAATACTCACAATGCCTTGGCATTCCTCAGCAGGCGATAATTGAGACTCAAGCGGGTTGACTTCACCCTGGCCTTCCGTCAGCTCTGGCAGCAGACGACACCTTAAGGGTTTGGTACCTGAGAGGCGTCCCAGCTCAGGGGAGATGCTGGTCACAGGCCCGCTGCGATCCAGGAGAGCTCAAAGGGTCTCCCTTGTGGTCGCCATTTATAGGGTCCAAGATAATTGACTTTTGTCAGATACCTTCTGGTGCCTTCCAGCAGTTGCACAAGAACTTCATGAATGTGCAACTCTGTTATTGTTCCCATTTGACCGCATCCCAGGCACAGGTGTGCCAGGCCTTTAGGAGTTGATGGGCCATTATAACTGTTTCCGAGCAATCGAGAGGGGCAGGAGCCAGGCTCGTTATCAGTCCTTATCTCCACAGATTGGTGTATAGCTCAGGGGATGTGGGTGGAATCGCACCTAGCACCAAGCAGCCCAACAAGGAGGGGCGGGGAGGGGTAAGAATTGCACCACCACATCCCCTCCCAGCTTAGATCTCATGCTGGTATTTATCTTAATACCAAAAAACACAGTGGCTGATACTAGTCAGTCCCATAAGGAGAAGTATCACAAAGTTGCCTTTGGTGTAAGCTGCTGTAGCTCACTTATATAATCTACCAGCCTAACCAGAAACTTTCCTTGCCTCAAGAGGCAGGAAGCTGTCATAACACTAACAGAGCAGAGCTATTTCATTAATTGATAGGGTACTAACACTTTCCTCCTGACAGCTGCATTGTAGGATGTTGCTTTTTTTTCTCTAGAAGACACAACACAGATCACTCTTAGAGCAGGTCAGCCACAGTCCAGCTACTGCTGGGAAGGAAATTCTGCTCACAAGGATCATGGGTCTATTGCTAGGGTAGGCATAAAAGCCTCTTGAGTCACCCCAGCCTGGCCTTTTGGCTTTCTGTGTGACAAGGAGATGAGAGCAACTGAATGGCCATAGCAGGGCCTGAGCCAAGCAAATGGCTCAGGGAGAGGTGAAGGAAGTCTTGATAGAAAAAGCTATTCTCTGACAAATAACCATAGCACTCACCCTTCAGGGAGAGATCTCAGATGAGACCACCAGGGCTTCTTTTCTGCCTCTTCCTGTATCAGTCCCACCTCTCCATGTGAGATGTTGACAGGGATTGTCCTTGAATTTTGCAAGACTCTCTTGTTGGTTTTGCGTAAGCTAAGAGGCTTGCTGTTGATCAGCAAGGGAACCCTTTGGTACCCAGAGCATGTGGAGACGTGAATAGTGGCAGTGTAAAGCCATGCCCTGAGGCAATGGGCCCAATCCCTATCTGTTGCTCATCAGTCCATCACTGTGCTCCTCCATGTACAAACACCCTAAGATTTTACATGGTGACAGCAGAGGAGTTCATATCTCTAGCTTCCACAGTCTCTAGCTGGGGGTGGGGATTTTGTCTGGGGATACCAGTTAGGTGCATCCACTTCCAAGCACCAAATTACTTGTGCTATTGGATTAATTCCTGCTTGCTAACAAAGAAGATTCTCAAAAACCTCAAGCAAGTAACTGGAATGATGTTCACTTAGAGCAAGCAACTCTGGTAGGGGTAAAACAGCAGCAGAAACCCTGTCACAAAGAAATATAGCATGTTGTTTCCTGGTGTGCTTAACTTGGAGAAAACTGAGGATCTAAGTTTTGGCTGGGCCCCATCTTGCTGGGGACTGGAGTGAACAGAGGAGGGAATCCATTTGGGGACAGAGGCTGACAACACAAGCTGTGGTGTTAGCTCCTGCCTTCCAGCCTGCTGCTGTGCATTCATGGCAGATATTAAGCTGCCGTACAGTCAGGGAGGAGTAGTACTGGGAATATCAGTCAGTGAGCTGAGAACTACAAAGCCCTCAGGATTCAACATAACAAAACTGGTGCCTTTGTTGTTGAAACTTTACAGATAGTCTCTAATCCCAATAAAGAACAAGACTGCCTTTACTCCCCATGTTGCTCCTGAAACTGATCTTTCAATTTGTGTAATTATTTAACCCCCCCCTCTCCTGGGGTTGGGTGTGGGTTCAGAGTTTGTTTTAAAGCATCTCCATCAAAGAGCCACAAAGTGTACAGCAGAGCAACCTATCCCAGTGCTATTCAAAAGGATGCCGGATGCTTTGCTGAGATCCCCTTCCAGGGCTGCTCTTGCCACAGGTCAAGATGAAAAACTGATGCTGAGATGCAGTCCCAAACAGAGCAGACAGCAAGCGTCTTGCACAGGCTGAATGGCTTGGTACCTGCCTGCATCCATGGCTCCTTTTCTGCATCATCTCTTCCCAGTCTGCTTCACATCTTGTGACTTCTAAGCATTTCATACAGAAAACAGAATAAGGGAAGGTTGAAGTAGACTGGACAAATCAATGCCATTAGTGTATCCTTTTGTCAGTACCTCAAATACTGTACTATTCCCAGTTGCTCTTCTGTAACAAAGCAGTTAATGCTAATTAGGTACAGCAGCTGTTGTTTCTGGGAAGAAGCTCTGTAGGTAAATTAGGGAAACATTTTATAAAAAAGCTGTAACTCTTAAGCTAGGTCCCCAGGTTCCAGCTCTATTGACAAAATGCATATTTCCATATCCATAACTGTTTGCATGGTGACCTCAAGTGACATCATTACTTTAAGTGCACAAAGCCCTTTTCCTCCCCTGGGAACACCCATTTCCTTGAACACAGTCTGTGCTTTGTACGGGTGAGATGAGTAATGTGGAAGCCAGAGTGCAGTGACAATATAGCACTGCTATTGATTTTCTTCATGAAGATAGAAGTGCAGTCTACCACTCAGAGGTCTATTGGGGCTTGGGAAGAATTTTTTTAAACATTATGTCATGTATTATTATTCTTTCCACTTATAAGAGAAATTGTGTACACACATTTATTGTAACACCCTTCCTGTAGGATATTTCCAGGCTCTTTTTTGGAGGGGATGAGAGAGTGAACAGCTGGATCACATTAAGGGCAGTAGGGCTGTCTACAGACAGAGCAGCAAAGACGAGGGCAGAAAAACTGTTGTGACATGCATGTTATTGCAGATTAGTTAGAGGAGAAATAGAGGGGCAGAAGGGAAGAGGTGCATGAAACACTGTAGCTGACACAGGCTCTGGTAAACAGCAAAGCCATTAAGAGAAACTGGAACAGAGCAATTCACTGGAGTTCAGCAGAGAGCTCTGGGCAGGAGGTAGTATGTAAGTGGGTGAGATGGAGGGAAGGGAGGTACCAGTCAACAAAGCACAGGAGCAAAGCATGGGCACATGAATACGAGCATGATGTGGCATGATGTTCACCAGATATTCCTAGTCTTTCTGGCACTGCAATTTGCTTGATTTGTTATGCCACCCCACCAGGGCTTTACTGGCCTTACCAGCCCTCCACTGTCATATGTGCACCCCTCCCATGACAAGTTACTGGGTTCCCATGCACCTTGCAAGCTGATAGACGCACACCCACTCACATCTTGTGTTGCTCACACCACTCTTGGCTAATATGCCTTCAGATAAAAAGTCATGAAGGAGGAGGCTGTAAGGTAGCTGAATCATTTTGATGAGCATTATTTGGCTATCCTTTGGCCACCCCAAATTTCTACAGTACCTACAGGTCTGATTGATAGTCTAGGAAAGTGAGCTAATCCTGAAGATCTGCTTCTACACAAATTATTTTAGTTTGTAATGAGAATGGGCCAAAGCATCTGGAGTCTGAATGGGGGATTTGTGCCTAAAGCAGGAGACCAGAGCTGCAAATTACAGGTTCTCTTCTTTGCACTGCCCTGACCTGCCATAATCTCTCACCTCAAATATGAGAAGCAGCTCAGATATCTCCTGCTTATTTCACTAGCAGAAGGTTGTGAGGCAAAGCAAATTAAGCAAAATATTGAGATTCTCTGATAGGAGGGAAAAATTCAGTAATTGAAGTAGTGATTAGATTAAAACTACCTGGTCTAGCAAAGCCCAAACCCAGCAGGCAGCATCACAGCAGTGATAAACTGGTGGTCTGTTCAGAGGTCTTGTTACACAGTACGTATTACTCTCATTGCTGTTTTCTATGAAGTACTTGGAGAGCTAGTTTAAAAGAGAGTGATGTCCCCAAAGGTGATTTACACCTTGTTTCTGACATTTAAAAGACTAACACTAGCTGAATTGACAAGGCTGCCTGCTCAGGTGTTGGCATCTTTGACAAAATCAACACAGAAAAGGGCAATGGTATTGTTTTCTGGCTTCTCAGAGCCCTATGTACTTAAATGTAGGTTCCACCTGTTCATCTGGCCCACCGCAGAGGAACAGTTGGACTTGATGGTTGTAGCGGCCGAAATAACAAGTCAGAGTGTTCTCTTTTTTTTTTTTCTGCAGGGCAGGGGCCGTTTATTCTTACAATAGTACATACTTATGCTATGGTTAAAGCGCTTACTTCATAATTAGCAAATCAGCAATTAGACAGTTATCAACGTTTTCTCCTATCAGCATAAGACCACTCTCACACGCGCTGTGCAGACCAATCACCTTCTCGTTCACGTGCTGTTCACGCAGCGGTAACTTCTCACAGTTCAGTACTTTTCCACAGTTCAGTGTTGCAGCTGTCCGTTGTTTTTCCCTGCCATCTTGGCACAACTCAGCAGTTTCTTATCTTTCTCCCAAGGCCTGTTTTTCATCAAAGCCTAGCTGTTGATTCAGAGGCTGTGCAGGGCTGACAGGCTGATGTCTCCCACATCTCCCCCTTCTTTGTTTTACAGCTGCACCTGCAAAGCTTTATCAATTAAAGTTTAGACAAACTTCAAAAAACACAGTATGCATAAAATAATTCTACAAAAGGCTAAAAACAATACAACAGTCACAGTTACTAGTTAAAAAGAATAGGCTGGTTTCACTGACAATAATTAAAGCATATGACTAAGTATTACAAAATAAGGAAGATACAGAATAGCACACTTACTTAATGGGGTACTAATATTCAGATCCGCAATTACTGGGGAACCCCAGTTGCAGCGACAATTTGGAGTACCTTTCCTTGCAAATTGGAAATCCTACGCGATGCGTCCATCCGTAGGTGAGGCATCCAAAGTTGCTGCAAGCAGGTCCAGCCTCATATATCTAAATCAGCAGGCCAAAATAACTGGCAATTTTCTTTGAGCGGAAACATCTGATTTCATCCTCCTGTTGGGTTCCACCCAGAGCCTGGCCACCACTCAAGGGGGAAAACCAAGGGAGTTTCTAATAAGGTTAAACACTTGAGTTCTTAATTCTTAATATTGCTAAACAGAGGAAGTTGAATTGTCTAAGCTACATCTTTCACTAGTGACTAACAAACCTATATATTTCGTTAATGATCAAATACTCATTAGTTGAGGGGTCTGTGGCATTGGGTTGGAGGGTTGCTCCTTCCAGCTCACGATATGGCTTCACTTTCCTTGATGGTATCCACCAGGGACCTGTGGGCGATAAAACACAAACATACCCCCTCCCCCACACCAACAGATCCACTCTCCAGGTCGGGCCTCCTTTGGGATCCTTATACAAGACCCGTGGTTTAATTGCAGAGTGTTGTAGTGCTAAAATGACGTTCTGCTGCTGTCAAAGCAGAATGATTTCTCTTAAAGAAATTAAGAGTATATAGAACCATTGCCAGTTGATTATGTGGTGTGTCCAGAGAATTCCCCCTTCTTTGTTTTAAAATCAAGGCCTTTAGTGTACTGACCATCAGAAAGATTTAAAGTTAGTCCTTTTAGAATGTGTATACCTATTATATATTCAGAAACGGAGGAAACATGACTGAATACAATTGTCCAGGGAGGTCTTGTATCTCCCTTTCTATTTGTGTTTGTACAGCTTTTCCTGGGGTTCCCATATGTTAAGGAAGCTTCCGCTCCAGCATCAATCAGGGCATTTACAGTTTGTGCGGACCATAATATTGATTCACCTCCCTTGCTTCCTGCAAAGGGTACAAGTTAGACCCAGACATTTGGTTTTGGTTGTGCTAGCACCCAGACTGCGGAGGTGATACTTCTGAGGAGGGCGATAAAAACGGTCACACATTTCGTGCTGGTATCCATTGCGGACCACGATCTGTAGAGACACAGGCATACCCACGTCCTCAAGTAACAAGGTCCCACGGGCCTTCCCACTTGCGGGAGATAAGATCCCACACTAGGACTTTGGCACGAGGAACAGATACTTCGGTTGAGCTCTGTAATGACAAAAAATGTGTTAATATCACAGGGTTATTGGAATATTCTGGGATGGTAAGATGATTCAAAGTATATATTGCTTTAGCAAGACGGCTGTGTGGCATCTCTCCTTGCATTCCCCCTCTTTGTTTTTCAAGCAATCGCTTGAGAGTAGCATGGGTACGTTCGACAATGGCTTGTCCTGTGGGGGAATGAGGAATGCCAGTTACATGAGATACACCCCATTGGTGTAAAAACGCGCGGGTGCGGGCTGCCATATATCCTGGACCATTGTCTGTTTTAATGCGATGAGGGATGCCTAAAGCTGCAAAGGCAGATCTCCAGTGGGAGGTAACATCTCGACTTTTCTCTCCTGAATGGGCGGTGGCCCATACTGCTGTGGAAAAGGTGTCAACAGAAACATGTACATATTTCAAGCGCCCAAATTCAGGTATATGAGTAACATCTGTTTGCCACAACTGAAGGCTCTGTAGACCTCTAGGGTTAACTCCTAGCTGAGGCACAGATATGTGTTGTTGGCAGTCTGGACACGAAGCTATAATATCTTTGGCGGCAGCAGGAATCAATTCAAACTGTCGTTGTAATGCTCTGGCACCTTGGTGGAAAAAAACATGAGAAGTCACAGCTTGTTGAAATTTGTCCGGAAGAGGAGCAGCCCAAGCTGGGGCTGCAAGAGCATCAGCTCGTGCATTACCTTCATTAATAAACCCTGGCAGTGCAGTATGGCTTCGGACATGTAGCACATAAAAGGGTTGCGACCGAGATTGCAACTCATGCCACAAAGTCTTTAAAAGAAAAAATAGATTCTTATTGTTCACTTCTTTTAAAAGAGATCTATCTAATCTCTTAACAACATCAGCTACATAGGCGGAATCTGTAACTATATTTAGTGGAACATGAGGAAATCTTTGAAAAGCCATTGCAACAGCTCGGAGTTCCACTAACTGAGGAGGCCCTTCTTCTTGTCCAATAAGGTCTTGCCATTCACCATCCTGTTTCCATGTAACAACTGCTTTTCCAGTCTTTCCGGACCCATCAGTAAAGACAATAAGGCCAGAAAGTGGCACCGGGGAAACCAAAGGACGTTGCACAATTTGCAATTTCAAATGCATTTGCAGAAGTTTATGTGATGGTAAGTGGAACAATATTTTCCCTGAAAAATCCAACAGTGACATTTGCAGATCCGTACTGTTTGCTAAACACCAATCAAGATAGTCATTTTTTATAGGAACCACAATGGTTTTTGGATCTTGCCCTGTTAATTGCACACAACATTGACGGCCTTTACAAATTAATTTTGACTTCATCATTAATTTGAATTGGTTGTGGCTGGATAGTGTGATCTAATATTTTCACCCCTAGATATCTCCAGGGTGGCAGTGTTTGAACCTTTTCAGGGGCAATGTGCAAACCATATATTTCCAGTGCCTGCCGTAAAACTGGCATCACTTCCTGCAAATGCATTTTTGTTGGTGCAGCTGTTAAGATGTCATCCATGTAATGATAACAATATACATTAGGGAACTGTTTCCTAACTGTTGAGAGAGCTAAGGCAACATACCACTGGCAAATGGTCGGACTGTTTTTCATGCCCTGGGGCAAGACCATCCAATGATACCTTTTACAAGGTTCTTGATTGTTTACCGTTGGAACTGTAAAGGCCAATTTCGGGGCATCATCAGGATGCAACGGGATCGTAAAAAAACAATCTTTCAGGTCGATTACACATATGTCCCATTCTCTTGGTATCATTGTTGGTGAGGGCATCCCGGGTTGTAAGGCGCCCATACTTTCCATCACTGCATTGACTTGCCTGAGGTCATGCAGCAGCCTCCATTTGCCAGATTTCTTTTTGATTACAAAAACAGGTGTATTCCAAGGACTATTAGAAGGTTCAATGTGGCCTTGGTCTAATTTCTCTTGTACTAAGGACTGCAGGGCACATAGCTTTTCTTGGGACAGGGGCCACTGATCAACCCAAACAGGGGTAGTTGTCAACCATTTCAAGGGAATGGTTGGTCTCTTTGTGCCCTCTGTGACAGTGGCCCCTATGAAAAACCCCCTGGCTGTGAACTGATAGTCGTGCCCCACATTCCCAGTACATCTCATCCCCATAGATTTAGAGGAACTGCCACTACATAGGGCCGTACTGTGGCCACTTGTCCTTCTGGGTTAACAATTTGAACTGGCATAGTTCTCCGATGAGTGGTCGTGGCTCCTCCTATTCCTGCTAACGCTGCCCCAATATTTATTGTCGGCCAATTTTTGGGCCAATCTCGGGATGATATAATAGTGATGTCAGATCCTGTATCTATCATCCCCTTGATCTGCACATCTTTTGGAGTACCTTTGGATAACGAAACGATACATGTCATAATGGGACGTGAATATCCGATGTTCTCTGTCCAATAGATCTGCGGAGTACCTGTGGAACCAAAACCCCGAGTTCCCCTGGTCCATTGTTCTGTGCCCGGGGCCTGTGAAACAAATGGTACAAGTTGAGCAATACGACAATTAGCAGGAACAGTTACTGGTGGAGATGGCGTCCACATCATAGCACAAATTTGACCCTCATAATCTGCATCAATTATTCCTGGGAGAACAAACAATCCTTGTAAAGTAGTACTAGAACGTCCTAACAACAAGGCACTTAATCCATTCCCTAAAGGGCCATACGCCAGGAGAGGCACTTTGTGAACTCTCTCATCAGAAATAGTCACTGATCTGGCTGTGGCGACATCCACTCCAGCACTTCCTGAGGTTTTTGCTGTGAGTCCACCACATAGGCCTGAAACAGGTTTCGAGGAGTTATTTGTGTTGCAGCGTGGCCCCCCCTCGCGCTCCGCCCTCCGTTTCCTTGATTATGGCGGAGTATCAGGGGCTGCCCTCGCACATTAAATTTCGAGCGACAGTCCTTGGCATAGTGCCCTGGTTTTTTACACCTTGCACAGAGTATATTTGCAGCAGGAGTATTGTTAACATGCTCTTTTCTTGGACAGTTCTTTTTAAAATGTCCTGTTCGGCCACAGCCATAGCAAGGTCGATCCCCCCCTTACTGTGATGGCAACTGTTTTTGCCAATGTCTCCATTTGATGTATTGCTGTCCCAACCTTACTGCAGACATCTATCATTTCTACCAGTGAGGGATTAGCACTGGGTAATGCTGCAATTACACGTCTGCAATCCTCATTAGCATTGTCTCATGCAAGCTGTAGAATTAGATCCTCTTTTGCTGATTTATTATGAACTTGCTTCTCTAATGCATCCCGTAGCCTATCTAGAAATGACATATGTGGAATCACTGGAGAACAACGAACATGTTGTGAGCGATCTAGACCAAGGGGCCTCACTGTGACAACAAGCTGCAGCTGTGTTCAAGGACATAAGCAAGGCCGAGATAGATTTAGAAACTACATTCCTGGGCAAAAGATAAAGAAGTTGGACTGTTCAAAACAGGATGCCTACCTCGTGGGAGAGCAGCATGTGGACACCACACCGGGACCAATCATAGAGGGCAGAAGGGTGCGTGAACAAGTAGATTTAGCCTATTAGCAATAAAATAACAGTGCATGAAGCTTTGTGATAGTGTATAAATTGCTGTGTAGCCTTTAATAAAGTGGCATTGCTTGATCACATTGATCGTGTGCGTGTCCTTATCTCCCGCATCTGGCGCCCGAACAGGGACCCTCAGATTGGCACAAGTCTTCGGACTCGGTGATGTGCGATCTCAGGTGGAAAGCCGGTCGAAACTGATCCAGACACTGCCCCGGTGTCTGAAGGTGAGCAAGAGCGCGCTGTAACTTTAAAACAGGATCCGCGAAGAGGCGGCGGCCGGGGAGGAATGGGGTCCATGCTTACTAAGGATGAGCAAGTAGTGGTGAAACTCCTCCAACATATCCTCTCAATGAGAGGGATAAAATATGACAAGTCCACCC
Source organism: Strix aluco (assembly GCF_031877795.1). Classification (NCBI taxonomy): domain Eukaryota; kingdom Metazoa; phylum Chordata; class Aves; order Strigiformes; family Strigidae; genus Strix; species Strix aluco. The sequence goes on from NC_133970.1 coordinate 31,358,732, forward strand.
TAGAAGGTTTATTGAAATGGAGCCGAGAGAAGGGACTTATCCCCAGTGTAGGGCTTGCGTTTGAAGTAGCTACCTGGGAAGCCATAGGAAAACAGCTATGGGACTCGGTTAGTGATGGGGGAAAGTCGGCAAAAGAAGTGAGCGGTTACACTGCGCTATGGAAATTAATCCGAGAGACACTACAGGAGATGAGTAGTGAGCGCACGGCTGCTGTTTCTGCCTTTTCAGCTCTCAGAGTGGCTTCTAACTCTGATATGTCAGCCACACCTCCGCTGCCGCCGCTACTGCACTGCCCCGGCCACGGCCAGAGGGACGGTCCGGTCCCCTCGCCCCGGAGCGACGAGGGTGGGGGGTGCTCTACGCTGCTTGCGGCTCCCGCCACGCTGGGTCAGACGAAAAATCCGTTTGCCTCATCGATTGTGCCGCCGGGGCCGCGACGATCAACGGGGGCTAGACCCAAACCTACGCAATCAGGAGCTGGAAATAGCGGAAGTGTATCTGATGCCAACCTGAAAGGGACTGAGGAGAAACCGGAAGAGTCAAGAGACTCCAATAGTGGGCGGGACACAGATGAGGGCGTGGGTAAAAAAGACTTGTACCCGCCTCTGTCTCCCTCACAAGGCAACACCACGGGAGAACAGACCCCCGCCTCGCAAGTTGCCTCTTCAAACACTGAAACCTTACTCCTGCAGCTTGTAGACAGACTTGAGAAATTAGCTGCAGCGCAGGGAGAAAAGGTGGAGCAAAAACCATATACCTTTTCTTCAAACGCGGAACCACAACCATCTGCTTCTGATCCACCGTTCGAATATTCAGTTCCTGTGTCTGCTACCAATCCCTTCCTTTTGTCATCATCACAGACAGTGGCTGCGTCCCCACCATCTCACCCTGCAACTTCACATCTTTTTTCTTCACAGATGCAGAGTGCCTTTGTAGCTACACGCCGATGGAAAGGAGTTCTTAGAGATGCTATACTAGAAGGATCTTTTATCCCAGAAAGCGTACAAGCATTTCCAGTTTCCTTTAATACTGTTACTGGCACCAATGAGTGGGATCCCTTCGATTGGAAGCTGCTTGAAAAGGCTAGGGCTTCAGTAGTACAAAATGGTCTCCATCACCAATTAACCAAACAAATCATTAACTATATCTTCTCGTCATCGTTGTTAATCCCAAAAGATATTGATCAAATAGCAGCAGTTATTTTAACTCCATCTCAAAAAATGCTATTTGAAAGCACGTGGACGAAGTTAGCTAACGATGAACAGGCTCGTCCACGACCAACAGGGTGATCCCCTTTATCTTGTCCAAGCACAAATGTTGTTAGGTACAGGGCCCTTCGCCGCAGTAGATCTAAACTAAGAAAGTCTTAAGTCTCTTACCTGCCTGCGGCCAAGCCCGGCACCGCGCTCTCAGCCCCCCCCCCCCCCCCCGCCAGAAGCGGCAGTTTTTACAGAAGCTGCTGACACTGGGATGCAGCGCCCCTTGTCTGCCAACACCACATAATCAATAAGCAATGGCTTTATATATTCTTAACAGTGTTTTGGTGTTTGTAGTGTTTGTCATTTTATGTTGTGTGAGTAACAAGTGTAAGAGGCCTCTTTGTCTGATTGTTCTGTGGGTGTGAGATGCAGCCCAGCGGCAGCTGACGAGTGTGGAGTTCTCTGACAGAGCGTCCTAGTGCCTGCTGGGTCATCGATGCAGCCTGTTTGTTCGGACTAAGTGTTTCAAGTGTCATAGGTGAAATATCTCCTCTAGTGGGAGGCAGTAATTCTGTGTTAATTGTTGTCTTGAATGCGGTTGTTCGTTTTACTGTGTTAATTGTTGTCTTGAATTTAGGTGCATACTCTGCGGGGAGAGTGCACCTTTGTACCATCTATCTGAGAAGTATATTGTCATAAAAATCATCTACAACCTTACAGGGGTTGTTTGTTTTACCAGAGGTCATAGATGCCGATTATGAATGGGCAATCAGAATTATGGCCTGGACCCCTGGACCCCCGTGTTCAGTAACAAAAGGGTCAAAAATTACTCAGCTATCATTATATGGATGACATCCTTATAGCAGCAGAAGCACAGGAGATCATGGAAAAGCCTCTTGCTTTAACCAAAGACTCAGTATCTCAAATGGGGTGACAAATAGCACCTGAAAAGGTACAGCGATCATCACCGTGGCAGTACCTGGGGTGGAGAATTTGTGAACAGACCATTGTCCCGCAACAGGTTAAACTTAAAACTGATGTTAAGACTTTAAATGATTTACAGAAACTGTTGGGAGCCATAAATTGGATACAGCTGTTGTTGGACCTAACTAATGATGATCTGCATAGCTTGCTTTATATTTTGCAAAGAGATCCTTCACTGACATCACCCAGAGTACTTACAGAGAAAGCAAAACAAGATCTCCACCGGGTAGCTAATGCCATCTCAGAAACACAGCAAGCACGGCTTTCACATGCATTTTTTTCCACCAAAATGCCAGGGCAATACAAAACCAGTTTTCTTTATCAAGGCGTCAGGCTAAAGACATCATTGCGACTTGACCTGAATGCCAGAAGGACTCCCTCTCTTCAACAGCTAGTGGTGTCAACCCTCGGGGACTCACCTCCTCAGAATTATGGCAATCCGATGTCACTCGCTTTGCTGCATTTGGATCGTTAAAATAGATGCCATCAATATTGCATCACTTCTCGTCGCAGATACCAGATCAACAAGAAGTCCAGGGCAAGGCTCAAGTGTTAGCAAAAAACCTGGAAAGTGGTAACTGGGAAGGACCATATCCTTTAATAACCTGGGGAAGAGGTTATGCTTGTGTCTCCACAGGTCACGGTCCCCGGTGGTTACCGGCAAGGTGTGTGCGACCATTCCTGAGGCGTGAAAGGCACCTTCTGGTGGACACTCAGGAGCCGGCTGTGGGTGCTGTGGGTGCCCCTGTGCCGACAGTTTGCGGTCTCTTCGACTGATCATTTAAGCAGAATGTATGGGCAATGCTTGCTGCTGCAATAGGACAAAATACACTATGTCTGTCCTTAATCACACTACAGTTGCCAGCTCTTTTAAGAGAAAATGCTGACAGTAATTCCAACTCCTTGATGACATATATAGGCTTACTAGTCACTAGTGAAAGATGTAGCTTAGACAAAATGTAGTTATTAATAAGGATGAAATGCTATAAGAATGTGTGTATTCAACTTTCTTTGTTTAGCAATATTAAGAATTAAGAACTCAAGTGTTTAACCTTATTAGAAACTCCCTTGGTTTTCCCCCTTGAGTGGTGGCCAGGCTCTGGGTGGAACCCAACAGGAGGATGAAATCAGATGTTTCCGCTCAAAGAAAGTTGCCAGTTATTTTGGCCTGTTGATTTAGAGGCTGGACCTGCTTGCAGCGATGTTGGATGCCTCACCTATGGATGGACGCATCGCGTAGGATTTCCGGTTTGCAAGGAAGGGCACTCTAAATCCTCTCTGCATCCAGGGTTCCCCAGCAATTGCAGATCTGAATATTAGTACCCCATTAAGTAAGTGTGCTATTTCATATTTTCCTTACTGTTTATTTTTGTAGTATTTAGTCATATCCCCTAATTATGGGTACTGAAATTAGCCTACTCTTTTTTACCTAGTAACTGTAACTGCTGTATTGTTTCTAGCATTCTGTGAAACTATTTTAAGTATGCTGTGCTTTTTGAAGTTTGCCTAACCCTTAATTGATAAAGTCTCGAAATAAGTCTTGCAGGTGCAGCTGCAAAACAAAGAAAGGGGAGATGTGGGAGGCATTGGCCTGTCAGCCTTACACAGCCTCTGAGCAATAGCTAGGCTTTGATGAAGAACAGGCCTTGGAAGATAGATAAGGAACTGCTGAGCTGTGCCAAGGGGGCAGGCAAAAACAGCGGACAGCTGCAACACTGAACTGTGAAAAAGTACTAAGCTGTGAGAAGTTACCATCGCGGTAGGGCGGAATGGGCCAGGGAATATGGGGAATTAGTTCAATTGACCCGTGAAACTGATAATGGACCAGCCTATACCTCTCAAAAATTCGCTCTTTTTTGTCAACTCTGGGGTATACGTCACATCACAGCTATACCACATTCCCCCACGGGGCAAGCCATAGTGGAGAGAGCGCATCAAAACTTTACAAGCGCTTTTGCAAAAACAAAAAGGGGGAGAGGTCTTGGCTGCTGCAGAACCACTTGCAAAAGCGGTGTATGTGTTAAATTACTTACGGCTCACAGGTGATAGGGAGGAACCACCAGTAGTAATACATAGTATGGGTCTGAAATCCGGTATAAGCCGGTGTGGAGATAGTGCCTTTGCTCAGTACAAAGATGTTGCTACAGGAGAGTGGAAAGGACCTGTGGAACTAACAATGACGGGTCGAGGCTATGCCTGCATTATTACCGACACCGGCACTAGATGGGTTCCGAGTCGCTGGGTGCGACCCTGGAAAAGGGAAGTTAAGAAAGATGAAACAGAAACCGAATGAGATATTAACTTGGAGCAGGGGTTATGTTTGTGTCTTCACAGATGCTGGTTCTCGCTGGGTTCCTGCTCGGTGTGTTCGGCCTGTATTAGAACCTGCCTCAGGGTGAAGGATGGGTGGTCTCACAACCAAATACCACCGCAAGCCCTGAAAATCCGTTCTCTACATGCTTGGTAGAAATACCTGTGGATACATGGCCGAACCCACTGCAGTTTTGGCTTAGCAAACAAACTAATGCTACTTCTTTAGCTTTTAAGTGGTCTTTTAACTGATGCTGATAGTGTTAGACATGCTACATTACAGAATAGACCTACGATTGATTTTTTGATTCTAGCGCAAGGACATGGCTGTGCTGAATTTGGAGGAATGTGTTGTATGAATCTATCCGATCATTCAGAATCTATCTTTAAAAGCATTCAGCAACTGAAGGATGGAGTCAAACGCTTAACAGAAGATGATGGCTTGGACTGGCTGACAAGGATGTTTAAAGGTTGGGGATTATCTGCTTGGTTGATAACATTAGTCAAAACTGTCAGAGTAGTCCTTTTGATTGTAGTGACTGTGCTCTTAATGTCACCTTGCCTTATAGGCCTTCTGCAAAGGGCCCTGCAGAGGACTGTCGGTGCAAAATTTTTAGCACAGGAACAAAGGGGGGCCTGGATCGCTCAAAAACAAAAAGGGGGATTTGTGGAATCGCTGGAGAACAACGAACATGTTGTGAGCGATCCAGACTGAGGGGCCTCACTGTAACAACAAGCTGCAGCTGTGTTCAAGGACATAAGCAAGGCCGAGATAGATTTAGAAACTACATTCCTGGGCAAAGGATAAAGAAGTTGGACTGTTCAAAACAGGATGCCTACCTAGTGGGAGAGCAGCGTGTGGACACCACACCGGGACCACTCATAGAGGGCAAAGGGGCACGTGAACAAGTAGCTTTAGCCTATATAGCAATAAGATAGTGCCACGTGAAGCTTGAGATAGAGTATAAATTGCTGTGTAGCCTTTAATAAAGTGGCATTGCTTGATCACATTGATCGTGTGCATGTCCTTATCTCCCGCAGACATATATGATTCATCTGGCTTTTGTTTGATCGTAGTCCAGGATGATTTCAGAGCCCCGGTATCTGGTAGTTGAACTAAAGCCTGGAAAGCTAGCTCTTTGGCTTGTTGTAAAATCAGTGTATGTAATCGGGCTTGCACTTGTGGGGCATTAAGAGGGTAGTCTCCTAGCAATTGTGGAAGTCCCGCCCCAAAGCGAGGGTCTTCTTGTGGGAATTCCAAATTGGCTAAAGCCTGCTCCTGTGTGAGTTGCCTCCATTTTGCTTCAAATGTCATTAGCTGCATAGGAGTTAAACAGACCTGAGCCAAGCTCCGACAGTCATGAGGTGTTAATTCATTAGTATAGATTCCTCGCAAAAGCGATTGAGCATAAGGAGAGTGTAATCCATGTTGCATACAAGTGGCTCTCAATTCCTTCACTACCCCCCAGTGGAACAGTTCCCACTCGTTATGACTGCCATCCGGGTTAACAAGTACCGGGTATGCATGTTTTTTTCCCGGAACCCAAAGCTTGAGCAAGTTCTAAGTCTCCTTCTTGTAGAGCATGCTCCCTTATTTTTAGCCAAAATTTATGGGAGTCAGGAGCCCCTATAGTCACTGTTACCAGTTGTATCGTAAGCAAATCATCTCTTCCAGGCCCCTTAATCGGGATTGGGGGTACAGTAGGCGGTGGTCGATCAACAGGTCCCCCCTCCGAGTCATCACATAAATCTATTAGTAAATGTCTCAATGCTTTGGGGCGTGCCAGCGACTCGGAAGAGTACTCATCAGAGTCCTCATCAGCAGGTAGTGGACACATGGAAGGGGCTCGCGGCTTTACTGGGGGTGTCTCAAGCACAACTATATGATCCGTCCGAAAATCGGATCCACTAAGTGACGTGGCATCGGCTGCGGCTACTGCGGCTGTCCGACCACTTTTTAGCTGTTTCAGGGATTCATGTATTAGTTGCCATGTAGTGAAAGATGATGCAGCGATGGTATCCCCCCTTGTGGCTGCCTCGAATAAGGCGTTCCCTGCCTCTCTCCATGTTTCAAGATTAAAAGCAGACACTGCATCAGCAGGGACCCCATTCCTTTTACACCAAATAAGCAAAGTGCATATCGCCTTTTCCTCATGTTTGATTCCCTGCTTCTCCAGAATTTTTGTCAAAATATCTAAAATAGATTTTTCCTCTGCAGAAATTTGCGTCCCCATGTTAGCCCCCAGCTGCTCACCTTCTCTCCAGGTGCTTTCAGTTACTTGTCCAGACTAGTCAGCTCACCTCCGCCGATCGTAAAGTTCAGCTGGGCTCCGCTACCACCGCTCGGCTTCCGCGGTCCTCGCTCTGTCCCAAATCGAGTTGGGATTTGCACGTCGGGTTGGGATTCGCACGTCGGGGTCACCAGTTGTAGAGGCCAAAATAACAAGTTAGAGTGTTCTTTTTTCTTTCTGCAGGGCAGGGGCCGTTTATTCTTACAATAGTACATACTTATGCTCTGGTTAAAGCTCTTACTTCATAATTAGCAAATCAGCAATTAGACAGCTCTCAACCTTTTCTCCTATCAGCATAAGACCACTCTAACACGCGCTGTGCAGACCAATCACCTTCTCGTTCCCGCGCTGTTCACGCGGCGGTAACTTCTCACAGTTCAGTACTTTTCCCCAGTTCAGTGTTGCAGCTGGCCGTTGTTTTTCCCTGCCACCTTGGCACAACTCAGCAGTTTCTTATCTTTCTCCTAAGGCCTGTTTTTCATCAAAGGCCTGTTTCTCATCAAAGCCCTGCTGCTTCTCAGGAGCTGCGCTGACAGGCCGATGTCTCTCCCACAGATGATCATAAAGGTCTTTTCCAACTCAAATGATTCTATGATTCCCCAATTCTGAATTACCCATATGCTACTATTTCTGTAATTCCTTCTAATGTCTCCATAGGTAGATGAGTTTCTGTGTATCACTCAAGGCAAGCAAGTAGAGCCTAGTGTAATTAATGTAAACTGGCTCCAGAACAGACCACAGCATCCGCAGACAATATTGGATGATGCATTTTTTTTTCTGTGTTTGATTTATTAATGATGAGCCTTAAACTGTACCTGATGGTTAATTGAATTTGTTCTGACTATTCAGTGATGTGGGCTCCCCCTTTGTCTTCTCTGTGCTGCACACTCAGCTCTTAAATGGGAAAGGTTACTGTCTGCTTATTGAGTGTTGGGGCTAAAATGCTCTGTCAACAGATCAGGGCTCTATTAAAGAAATAATGTGTAGAAATAACACATGCTTCTTAAAAGGAAGCTTAGCACTTAGGGATATGGTGTAGTTGGGAACTGTCTGTGTTAGGTTAATGGCTGGACTAGATGATCTTCAAGGTCTTTTCCAACCTTGATGATTCTGTGATTCTGTGAATTTGTGCTGGTATAGGAAGTTCACTGCAATTCTTGGTTTTTAACTATCTTTATGCACAGAGGATGCTCACAGCACCCTGAAAACTTCTTGTCACTTCTCTGAGATCTTAAAGGATCCTTTGGAGACTAGAGCTCAGAAAAAACACACAAACTTTGGTGTGCCACAGCAGGAGAGCAGAATAGATGAGGATGTCATCAATATTGTGTCTCCTGGCAATAGCAGGGTCCTTATTAGGTGAGGATACCCTGGTAGTCTTGGACGAAGACCTCAGCCAAGCATGAACAGAGGAACATCCAAGGAGCCCTTTTCCTCTGAACTTGGGGACAGTCTTCGGTCCAAGTATAGCAGGCAGTGTTACACCCAGCTATGCACAACAGAGCCCCAGTGTGCCAGGCACAGTAAGTGATGCAGCCAAAGCTCTTGATGTATCAGTTAGGGAGATGTACCACATGAAATGGTGGAGAAGAAGTAGGATAGAAGCAGCAGCAACAAAAACTAAGCACATTTTTTTTGCCCAGTTAGCACAGTCAGACTTCTTCATGTCCATCGGTTTCGGTTCTGTCGCGAATCCTGATTTAGGATCCTGCTGACTATGCCAACTTGTTGTGAATGGGTGATATAGACTGTTTAAAGAACCACTGTCAAAGGTATCAGCAAAAGTGGTTTTATTGAAATATGATGTAGTAAAAGTGTGACTTAACGAAGTTCAGTGGCAAGGTTCACTCTATTACTGCACAAAGGATATAACAGTGATTCAAAACTACCAAGACAGAATCAGGGTTTTAAGACAATTCTACTGTAAATCCAAACCCATCATGTTATGTTTGCTGTAACTTCGAATTTTTCTACCTTCTGCTCTAAATACAAGATAATCCCTGCTTTTTCCAAACAACCTAAATACCCTCTTCTTTGCTCTCTGCTATGAAACTGGTACAATAAAGACAGCAGGTGTTGATGTCTCTTGGAGGAATGATGCAATTCTCCTGTCTAGCTCAATAGCCTGAAGTGCACAAGCTTAGAAGTGCTTTCTGCCATGAGTAAATAGTGAGCTGTCTATGAGAAGAGAGTTTAATCACACCAGGTGTTTCAGAGCTGCAGGCTGCTAGCAGCCCCTTCACTGCAATGGAGCTCCCAAGTAACACTAGCTGCTCCGTGCCAGAAAACAGCCTCTCTCAGTTCCCCCATCACTACCCAGCCCAAAAGTAAGAGCAGATTTTCAAAAAATAAAGATTTGATATGATTTATTTTAAATATTGGTTGTAGGAATAGCAATTTGGGAGAAAAGATGAATAGTACAAGTGAAACAACTGTACTTTGTACAAGTTGATCTGAGAAATGGTGTTTGACATATTAAATGACACTGTGCTAAAAATACGTCTTGAACAAGGCTAGCATATTTAATTTTTAAAGTGATGCTGTCAGGCATGGGTAGTTTGAGTCCAGAATGGAGGCTGCCTTTTAAAATGAAGATTTTCAGGTTTTGCTTACTATTTAAAAAAAACCCAAACAAACAGGTATCTTGGGCTTAAAGTCTCTAGTAAACCCTAGCACTATTTCTTTTTAAGTTCACTAAAAGAATATCGTCCTGGTTTCAGCCAGGATAGAGTTAACTTTCCTTGGGCTGAGAGGGAGCACAGTTAGAGGGTCAGGCCTGGATCGATCATTGGAGTATTCTATATCATGTGACGTCATGCTCAGTATATAAAAGGATGTGCTCTCTCATTTTCTGTTTCGGTTTCCCGGTTGGTCCATGGTGGGATTTCTGGTGTGGTCGGGATCGCTGCTGGGAGCGGGCTGCATACCAGTCGCTGGTCGGTGAGCAACTGCTGTATATTACCCATTTGGACTGTTGTTTTGTTGCTATTACTAAATTTTTTTTTATTCAACCTATGAATTTCTTTTTTTGGTCCCTCCCCTATTTCACGAGGAGGGGGGAGAAGTAAACGACTGGCCACGTGGTGATTGGCTACCGGCCGAGTTCAAACCACGACAAATATGTAATTGGTCATTCCAAAGCTATTCACAAATTCATGTCTAATTTACAAAGTGGTTTCAGCTATAAAAAGTTTGGGAGGCTCAACTCATGTAACAGCTGTGCCTTTTTCAGCTACAGACTTTCATCCGGAACATGGAAGACTCAAGTTCAATTCCATTCTCTGCCTGAATGCTTTAACTACCAGGCTGAAATCTGGCTTTATGCAGCCTCTGATCTGTGGGGCAGGGCATGAAGAAATTGCAAAATGTGAAAACAAAACTTTGACATAGATATTTCTGTGTAGGCAGATGTTGCGCTTTTAGTGCCTCCCAGCTCACATAGCTGACTCACTTCTGCCTATGAGCTACAATACACGACAGTCCTTGGATTTGGCTTGAGTCCTTTGGGTTTTGCTGTTTCATTGAAAGGGGATGATCAGTAACACAAGGAGGTGGTCTTAGCTCATTTGTTGCCAATGTTCTTCTTTTTAACTGCAATTAAACATTCATGGGTACTTGGGAGTTTCCATCTCCCTAGAAAGTGGTGTCATGGCTGCATTAGAAAAGACTATGGCTGCTTTGCGTCCATTGACTAGATGAATTGAAGCATCTCAAAGGAGTCTCCAGGACATTCATCTGACCTAGAACCAGGCTGTAATCTCCTCTGCTTCAGGGCAGAGCAGAGGGAGAAAGGGAAAAGGGCAGAAATAAAGGGGAAAAATACAGTGCCAGCTGTCTGCATTTACCTGGTAATGACCATCAGAATGGAGATGACCAGGATAATCTGGAGAGTTGTAAGAGAAGTGGAAAGGCTTCATATGAAACTTCCTCCGTGCTAGTGAGGAATTATATCAATATGGCTGAGTTGGCAGTAAATTGCCTGTGGTGGGTACTTCATTCCCAACCTGTTTGTTTTCTTACCTTAATCACCTTAAGGAAAACCTTCTTCACCATAAGGACAGTTGAGCACTGGAAAACTTTTCCCAGGGAGGTTGTGTCATCTCCATCCTTGGAGGTTTTCAAAACCTGACTGAATAAAGCTCTAAGCAGCCCAGTCTGATCCCATAGCTGATCCTGCTTTGAGCAGGATGTTGGGCTAGAAAGCTCCTTCAGGTCCCTTCCAACTTGAAGCATCCTATGATCCTATTCCTAGTTATGACTCCAGTTATTTTTTTAGATGTCATGTACTTTCTACTCACTACTGAAAAAGCTTGTCTAAGTCCTATCTAGTTATTCTCTTGGGATCCCAATGCAAACACAGTAGGATTTGCAGAGGTAGACTTAGGTAACTCACATGCACTGGCACAGAGCAGTCCTCTTCCATAAGCACTGGTATATCTATTGGTAAACAAGACAAACCCAATTGCTACTTGATTTTCACACTGTTACAAATGTTTTTCTTTTTAAATTTTAATTATTGCTCTCTGTTCTTTCTCTTTAATTCACCAAACCTCCTCGATTGTACAGTGATTGAATTTAAGAATAAATTAAAACTAATTTTCTCCTTTGCTTGTACCTCTCACTGACTCCAGTGCACAGACAGGGAAATTTGTTCTTTCACAGATGTTTCCTGACTTGCATTTTATGCATGGTTCTTAATTCTGAGTGATCTTTTAATACCAGCAAGGAGCTGATTTCTTGTACCCACGATGTCCTAGCAAAACAAGGGCATTCATGGTGTGTAGTAATAGAATATTACAAAGCAGAACCAAATTCAAGATGGTTGTGCAAGTGTTCATGTAAGGTGCAGCACAGGTGACAATCAAGCAGCTGCTAAGGCAGATGTATAACAGCTCTGTTTCACAGACCACTTTGAGCTCTTCTTGGCATTGGTGATGTCTCAGGCAGCCATTGGAAAAGGCAGTTAAGTCTCAGAATGACAGAGGGATTTTTTTCTGCGGTAATTTGGATTTTTAAGGGGACTTTGCAGGAAAATATCATGACCCAGAGGCTGGCTGTCACACACAGATTCCTACCTGCTGCATACCATAAATGATTAAGAGAAAGGACAGAAGAAAATAAAAAAGTGGGTGAATCCTCCCATCCCGTGTTTTTTTGCCATTTGCATCCCATGCATTTTTTCTGTAGGACAGGGGAACAGTTTTTAAGCAGAGAAAGTTAAAATCCATCCTGAAGAATGAGATCTACTATTTTAATAACTTCAAAACCCACTGTTTTGATCTTCTTATGAGGAATTTAGGAGAGGAGTTGCTTTGCTGATCGAGGACGCCAATTAAACTCAGACACCAGAGTGAAAAGAGTAGGCTTATTTTACTGTTAATAATTAAAGGATATAACCAAGTAATACAGAAAAGCAATAAGGAAAATACAGAATAGTACACTTAATTATTACTACATACAGTTAATTACAGAAAGTAAGAATAAGCAAGGTAATGCACCTAATCATTACTACACAATGGGGAGAATAGTGATTAAGAAAGATCCATCACCACTTGCATACTTTACCATCATCCAGATCCACAGTCGCTGGGGAGCCCCAGTTACAGCGAGGATTTGGAGAGCCTGTCCTGGCAAGTGGGAAATCCTACGCGGTGCGTCCACCCGTAGGTGAGGCTTCCAAAGTCGCTGTGAATGGGTCCGGCCTTATATACTAAAATCAGTAAGCCAGAATAGCTGGCACTTTCTTTGAGCAGAAACATCTGGTTTCATCCTCCTGTTAGATTCCACCCAGAGCCTGGCCAGGGCTCGGAGGGGAGAACCAAGGGAGTTTCTAACAAGGCCAAACACTTGGGTTCTCAGCCTTGAACAAGGCTAAACAAGGGAAGCTGGGTACATTCTCTCAGCATTTCAGCCTCACTACTGATTACATTTTGTCTAAGCTACATCTTTCACTAGTGAGCTTACATATCTTGTTAATGATCAGATACTAATAATAAACGCTAATGGTAATACAGATTTTACTAATTAGCAGATACTAATAATGGATAACGTTTGGTTGTGAGATTCATCTAGAGGTCAACTTTGTTTCAGGGCCTATTATTCAGGCCCTAGCACTACAGGAGTGGAGGCAGTAAGCAAATGTTCAAGACTCTTAAAAGTGTGGAGGTTGCCTTGGGAAAAAATGAATGCTGGTCTGGAGTAAACTGATGCCTATAGCCCAAAAGAAATTCTCTTTCATGGTCTTGAAGTTTGTAACAAAGAGATGCTTATGAAAAGCTGATTGTTACATCTAACAAGGTTACAGAACAATACTAAAACTTTTCAAATGCGGGATACAACAAAAAAACTTGTCAGACCTCACAGACCAGCTCTATAATCCAGAGGCAGAATCACAGAATTGTGAAAAATTAAGCAGAGAATATTTTGGGATCTAAAAATGAAGATTTGTGAGTACATTTCTTGTGGTCCTTCACCTCAAAAAATTATTTACTCTTGCTTCCTGAGTACTCATCATGTAGTTAGCACTCAAGAGGGCCCTTAGCAGTGGTTAACAAACAGGGTTGTTGAAAGGTTGAGTACTCTGAGCTGTGCTCTGTGGAGGAAATGTGGTATTTTAGGTGGAAGAAAAGGGTAAGTAGTGATATGTTATTATTTGTAAATGGCCACTACTGTAAAACCTGTTCTTTGGGGCAGTTCTTTAAAGCCTCTAGGGTTTGCTACATATGGAACCCTCTGCTTGTCCAGCAGTGTTGGAGTCACCCAAGTCTGGTGGCCTTGGTCCTCAGAGATTTCCAGAGGAGGAGTACCCCATGGGCACCAGCTGCCCAAGCACTGACTTTTGCTTTGTTCCTTTGGCCTAACAATGTTTTGAGACATTTTTAGGTACCAAAATCCTCTCTGAGACAGCAAGTTACAGAGATCATTTTAGCTGGCTGATCCTGGTTGCAAATGGTAGCTTAACTTGGAGAATGTCAGATATACCCAATAAACACAAACTCTCAGGGTGATGCCTTGGACTGTCATTGGCAGATGTCTGTTGACCTTCCTGAGGTCTGTGCAGATGACCAGATTATGGAGCTAGTGGTGAATCCTAAGTATGTTTTTTCACAAAGTCAACCAAAGTAAGCAGAGTGCATTTAACGCTGTGAGTAAAGTAAGAAAATCATATGGTCACTGTCCCAGGCACCGAAACCTTTCCAATAAGCAAAGTGTAGTAGGTTTAACCCCCAAATTTACCTCTCTGTGTTAATGGAATTCGCTGTTGCAAAGCACTCTCACCAGCACAGAAAGAGCAGAGGCACTTTGTTGAGGTTTCTGTTTATTCCAGTTTGCTGCCTTTAAGCACCAAATTGATGCAATTTACAGAAGAAAAGACTTTCTGTCCCCAGTTTCCAATACCATCCTCTCTAGAGGGATGTGGAAGAGTGATGGCTCTCTGTGCCTTTTCCACCAGACATTGCTGCAGAGGTGATGCCATCAGAGCTGCTCTGATAGCTTTGTCACAGCACGATCGGGAGAGGAGATACAGCTTGCTTTACCTTGTGTTACTGGCCCCTGAAGAGCTGGTAGGAAGAAACCTTGTTCCTGTCATTGGGCTGAGCCAATGTGACTTAAGGTGCCCAGGGAACAGATGCAGGGGATAGAAAAATGCCAGCTTGAGTTGTGTTTCTGGATCTCCTAATTTTTTATCCCTGTGAGCTCCAAGTCAGGGCACGTCTCCTTGCTCAGCTGGCTTTGCTGGGTTGTTTATTGGGCGATCGGAAAATGATGATTCTTCCTCTTGTTCCCCTCAATGCACACCCTGCCTGAGGAGGGACTCTTGAAGACAGCTCAGCAGATCCCAGTGCCCCCAAATTTTGGCTTAAGTGCCACCCCTGGAAAGGAGAAGGCTGTCAGTCCCTGGGCTTCCTCCACATCTCTACTGGTGCTGACCTGGAGGTTTTTTATTCCCCAAAGCTTGGTGTTGCCCTTCTATTCACCCCGCAAGTGCAGTTTTTAGCAGCCACAAAGGCCTGTTGAAAGCAGAGAGTATTTTCTGCCACCCTTTCGCTCTGCTCATAGATTTTCCTGGTCTTCTTTGAGCACTGCGTGTGCCAGCATCAGTGAGGTGGAGAGACTGTCAGGAAATCTGAGTGTTAAATCTGTTTCTGTTTGGGTCTTGGCAAAAGTCAGGCTCTTTCCAGCATATTGTGTGTGAGAAAGAGATTCCAGGTTTGAGAGCATTATTATTGAACGTGTGTGTATGTGTACACACACCATGGTTCCTTCATTCTCCTTGCACTTGCTTGAACTTCTTGCCTCAGGGAAACTGGTACTTCATTCCTGCTCCCTGTCTCCTGCAGATGCCCCCGCCAGTGAGTTCAGAGAGAGTTTCTGATGTTGCTTCACACTGAAGTTGTCTCTAGGCCAGATAATCCCATTACCCTTACTTTCTGTCCCTGGGGTAATTTGAGATTCAGTATGACTTAAAGTTGCTGATGCTTGTATGGAGAGAAATAATGAGGCAAAAAAGATGACAGTTGATACTACTAACCATGCATGCAGTTGGTTGTCAATGGTAATCTGTGTTCTTGATTCAAAGCAGATATGAACAGGAAAATTAGTTTCTTTACAAAAATGCATAGCAAAAAGAAAAACAAAGCAGGCTTGTATCTCTGCAAAGGCTCTCTGAAATCTCACCATGCCTTAAGATAACAACCCCCAGCTCCTCAAGTCTTTTGCTCTAAATCGCAGTCTGTAGGGTTTTGTCCCTTGCACATCCTGCTGCCCGCTCCATCTCCTCGCTGCCAGTTCCTCTTCCCTCCCCTTTACTTCTGCCTGTCCACCTGGCAGTACCACCTGGCTGAAGGGCAGGCAGGTCATTTCTTACTGTGGAGGTTTGAACTCAGCTGGCAACCAGACCCCATGTGGCCTGGCCGTTCACCTCCCCCCCCCCCCCCCGGTAAGATAGGGGAGGGACAAAAGAAGAGAATTCGTGGGCTGAGTAAAAAAGAAAGAATTTACTAAATCTAACAAGAGAACAACAGTAACAATAGTGAGTCCAAAAAGAAAACAGGTAAAATGCAACAGTGGCTTACCGAGCGCGACGACTGCCCCCCGCCCCCCCAGCAACAACACGGCCCGACGAGCAGACGGCGTGCCAGTGATAGAGCTGAGAGAGCAAACCCCAGAGCGAGACCGCCCACCTGGGCATGACCTCACATGGTATGAAATACTCCAATGAAAATTAACTCCATCCTGGTCAAAACCAGGACACTTACAAAGTCCTTTAAAAGGGATTGTAATTAGCACAGGCTTTGGCAAAGTTTTTATCAGGGGAAAAAAGCTGACCCTCCTCACTCCACTTTTTCATCATTAAATTCAACCCGCTTTCAGTGTGTGTACAAGTTAAAGCCTGTTGTAAATCTTAATTATTGAAAGATAATTCAAACTGAAGTTGGAACCACGAGGAACTGTACATCACTGAAACACCATTTTAGCTGCCTGTACTCCTTATGCAGTCTGTTTTCTGTCTTAATTTCTTTGGGCAAGGAACTACATGTCTTCTATACACACTCACTAGTCCCTTAGTGCTACTGCAATAAAGCTGTGCTTGCTGAGACCCTCAGGCTCTTTCTCTCCTCTTTTCTTCTACTCTTGCAACTCTTCTGTTCCTCTCATCTCACCTCCAGCTCCAGTCAGGCAGCCAAACAGGTAACTATACCACAATAAACTTTACGTTTGCATGCAGTTGGTGATTTTAGCTCACAAAAATGTACATGCCAAGTGAAGCTGAATATGTGTGCACTGTGGCCCAACAAAAACCTGACCCAGGCATGCATGGGGCACAGAAATTACAATAATTCTTGTATTGCTTTTGCTTGTTTCCTCCCTTTTGTCTTAGCAATGCTGTAGAAAATCCTTAGCTAATGGTCTTTTGATAAGCAAATCCAAGCTAGGATTTTTCCTCCCTTCAGTGCATACAGCTGGCCATCGGGAAGGGAGGTAAAAATGTAGGTCTGCCAGAATTTCTGCCTTACTGGGTCATTTAGGAGAGTGGGTCAGATAGCAGGGCCTCGGTAGCTACAGCATTGCCAGCAATCTCATTTAATGCTACAGTGGTGAGAGCAGGCAGCTGGGAGACAGAGTTGGAAACCTCGCCTGCCTACTGTTTGGGGGAGGTGGGCTCGTTTGCCAATCAATTGGATCTTATCAGGCCTTTAGCTGCAGCAATACAGAAAAGTGGGAGCAAAAAGATTAGTAATGTGTGGAGTGAGACACAAGGTCTGACATTCAGAGTCTAGGTTATATCTGCCTCCCCTTCACCCAGACTCCCTTTTACAGTCTCCCCAAAAGCAGTGTTAAATCTTGCTCAGGCCAGCAGTGCTTTAACACCCATCCTCTCTCCATCGAGTCTGCCTGTGGTCTGGCAGTGAACAGCACTGGGATGGCACTGCCATAACCGCAGCCCTGAATGGGCATGCCAGCGCATGACACCTGACTTGCGGAAAAAAGAACTTTACAACTTTGGGGTTGTAAAGCAGGTATGTTTATTCAGCGCTGGGCGCACGGGGGATCACTCCTCCACAAGCATGCGCGCCTTTCTGTAGTTATTCCCTTGCTTTTATGGTATAAAGTATTGTATATTCATAAGACGCCTATACATATTCATAGCCTATCACCGCCTCCCCTTGCTTCTCATGGTAATTAGGTCTCCTCCTCTTGCGCCTGCGCATTGAGCTCCTCAAGTCCGGGCAGTGGTCGTAAATTCCTGGGCGGGGGTCGTATAGATGAAGTATCTCCTCTTCCTCGCTGGTGAACTTTTCACCCAGTCGTTCTGCGCAGCCTCAGTCATTCCCTGTTCCCTGGCCAAACTGCCAGGCCAGTTTGCACCGGAATCCGGGGTAATCTTGCTGCTGACACACACATCTTCAAGGCTTCTGCCCGGACCAGGAGATAGTAGCCTAGCAACACTATCAGCACCTGGTATGTCTCTGCACGTAGCCCTCCCTGCCTCTGCACGAGTCCCTCTGTCTTGTGCCGTCTAACTACAATTTGTTTGCATTCCCTGTCTCAACACCTTGTGTTAGCAAACTGCTTCTGAGCATCACTGCCCAAACACTGTCTTAGAAAAGGGTAAGAAAGATGTAAAACACATTAGCATTGAAATAATAAATCATGTTTCATTGACATCAGAGTTGTATATTAAGAACTGTCATCATCTTTACCTGTACATTACTGTTATCTTCAGCTTGAGTCAGGTTCTTCCATGAGTCCCTTTGAACTCTCCCTGTGAATGGAACTGCCACTCCTTTGACAGAGGCTTCAGCTCAGCATTGCACACATCTAATTTCCAGCTGCAAGGCTCTGTGGTTTGGGATGACATCTCTCATCCCCCAGCCCTGCTTGCCCTCCTGCAGCACTCAAAGCAGCTGCAGCCAGCAACCTGGGCCCCAGAAAGCCCCTTTCATCTTGTCTTTCAAGTCCCTTTCTCAAGGGTTGTGGTGGTTTGACCTTGGCTAAATGCCAGGTACCCACCAAGTTGCTCTATCACTTCCCCCCCCTTCCCCTTTTTTCTCAACAGGGCAAAGAGGGGAAAGAAAATAAGATAGGAAAAAAAAAAAACCCTTGTGGGTAAAACAACAGCAGTTTTAATATAAGCAAAGCGAAGCAAAGGTCCGTGCATGGAAGCAAAAAAAGAAAACAGATTTATTCTCTACTTCCCATGAACAGGCGATGTCGGGCCTTCTCAGGAAGCAGGGCTCCAATACGCGTAGTGGTTGCCTCGGAGGACCAAGGGTGATCCCACCCCCTTCCTCCTTTCTCCCAGCTTTATACTGAGCAGACGTCATATGGTCTGGAATATCCCTTTGGTCAGTTCGGGTCAGCTGTCCTGGTTGTGTCCCCTCCCAAGATCTTGCCCACCCCGTCCCACTGTGTGGGGGGGAAATGTCAGAAAGAGCCTTGGTGCTGTGTAAGCACTACTCAGCAGTAGCCACAACACCAGTGTGCTATCAACACCCTGCCAGCTCCCAACATAAAACACAGCACCATGAGGGCTGCTACAGGGGAAAACCAATTCCAGCTCAGCCAGACCCAGTACAAGGGTTTAAGCAGGGACATAAAATTTCTGTGGCCAGTCCTGTTTTCCTGTGCCATTCGAGGCATGGCTGTGTTTTTCCACCAGTCCCCTTGAGAGGTGGAAGGAAAAGGCAGCTGCCAAACCCTCAGCCCTGCATCCCATTCCTGAAAGGAAGAGGACACTAAGGAACATGAAATATTTGGCTTCGGTAGCCTATCACCTCCACCATTCCTCTACTGCCTAACACTGCTAGATAGCAGCCCTACCTGAGAAAGGAGACAGGGGATCCCTTGAGGATGGGAAAAGCTTTAATCATTTATGATAGTTTGGGACTAATCCCTGTGCCCAGTTCTGATTTCTCTCCCAAGGCAGGGTCCAAGCTGTAGGAGGAAGATGGCAGCATCCTGTCCTCTTTGCCAGGGCACCCTACAAGAAGCAAATCACAGCACCTGGTAGGCCCCATCCTTCAGAGCACATGGCAAAGGACATAAAGCCAGAGATGAAACCATAAGATTTCTCCAAGCCCTCTAGAAAGAGAAAGAGGAAAGGAGTTCCTGCTCCTCTCCTGGGGTGGGCCAGCCACCTGAATCCAGGTGAGAGCAGTGTGGATATCAAAATGACAGGCTAGGCTCTGTGAAACTACTTGTGAGGTCTGTGGCTGCCCTAGATAAACCCTGCCTGCCTTTCTCCACACCGTCTGGCAAGACTTCAGAAGAGAGGAGTGGGACTCTTTTTGCTGCACCAGGTATCACTACTGGGCTATAATGCTGAGCTGTCCCCAGGGGCCACCATGCCCCAGTGATCTGGCAGCAGCCCCACATGCCACCCAAACAGCTTTTGCAGGTACTTCTGCAGCAGGAGAGAGAAGTGTTGGGGTATACCATACACAAGGGCTCACACAGAGATCCCCAACCCTGCTCCAAGAGGAAATGTATTATATTAGGGGCCAGTATCCCTCTGAAATAGAATTCCTGCCAACCTAATTAACGAAAGCTTAATCAGCATTTAGTTAATCATAAACTTATTGAGCTCTAAGGCTGTTTGTCAAATTTCCAGACAATGGCAATCTTGCTAAGGGAGAGATCAGGTCAGTAATCCTGTTAAGGGAGCACGTTTGCTGTGCGGGATGACTCTTCAGCTGAGCTGCTGCTGATCCAAGTACCTGGAATGGGGCTGATAAACTGAATAGCAGGAAGAGGCACCCTGGGCTGTACATATCCTGTTCTCCCATAGAGATTCATAGTAAACAGGCAATTCATCTAGTGAAACAATGCCTGAAAGTCCTCTTCTAGTGAGCAGAATATTTGTAAGGTGGCATACTAAGTTAGTAACGCTCGCTCTTTCCCTTTCCCGGGGAAGAAAACAGTAGGTATCATACTGCAGAGCAAGGATTTATCAAAGCATGATGGAGTGAGGAGTATCCATCCATTCAGTATGTTAACCAGCCTGGTTGCCTTTTTGCACCTGCTTTCATTTTATTAGATTAAAAATACAGAATTTTGTTTGAAATGCACAGGGTTGTAGACATTCAATGCAGAAGATGATAAAACAGAATGGGTCACATAGATGACATTTTGCTGCTAAATCAAGGCCAGAAACACATCTGAGACTTTCAGCTGCAGTCCAGTCCTGGGAACAGGAAAAGTCCAAGGGTCCTTTCCAAGCAGGATGCTGGAGTCAGTGAGCTGTGAGTCCCTTCCAAGCTTGCATACTGCCTGTGACATTAGCACTTCTGTCCTTATTTGTTTTGGCTACTAGATGGGAACTCAACAAGTCATTCTAAGCAGTGGTATCTGCCAGCCAGTGAAAGCTTTCCCAATTGCAACATATTAAAAAATAAATTAAATCTGTAGTTTATATAGGCTATAAAAGACATGGTCTCTGCCATAGACCAATCATTTAGTGTGTATTTTAGACTCATGCAAGCATGGACATTTGATTAAGTGTGTATGCAGTATGCCTACTTATGTCAGGCTCTATTCAAGTGGGTTTTTTATACAAATATGCACTATATGATGATCTCCTGTGTAACTGAAGGCTGTGAGTATTCAGCTAAGCAAGTTTGTACTGTTACTCTCCTAAATACACTTCACACTTACTACATGCCTCTGTGACCTTAATGTTTCTTCACAGAACATCAGGACCTATAACTGTTGCTGTTAGCTCTGCCTCTTTGAACCTGCCTCTCCACGTGTCAGTGGCGCTCAGGTCGCAGAGACTAACACTGCAACACCGCAATTAGCCTGCCTCATTAAACCTGCCAATCCACATGTCAGTGGCGCTCAGATCGCAGACTAATGCCGCAGGAGGTTAAGACCTTCACGGGGACATCAGTACAAACACCAATATGATGGATACAAAATGTCCGTTTATTAAACTGTGTATCTCACCTATATACCTTCACCAAGTACCTCCTTCGTGGGTGTGCCCTTAACATTACAAGCCTATCCATCACCTTACCTCGTAACAAGGGAGGGCTACAGCTATTCCTTCCGTACATCGCGAGATCTTCCGAACGCCACTCCCTACATTTCCCCCTCCCCATGCTTTATAACATCATTATTCCTGATTGATTGTCATTATTGCGCTGTTTCAAGCGGTGATGAGCAAGACCCATATGTCGATCTAAGAACAAAACATTAACCTTCTTAAACAATCTACAAACTACAGCACTAATGCATGTAAAGGTGATACAAGTAGCAAGAAGCACACCACATATTCCAATAATTCCCCAAACGAACCAATCCCAACTAAGCTAATTAGTAATCTAAATCCACACGTTGTCAAGCCACCCAAACCATTCTGGTTTTACAAAGGTGACTGTGATGGAGACATAGCAAGATTCTGCCCCTGTATCCAGAGGAAAACAGACGTCTTCACGGTGATGTTCTCGTGCCCGCTCTCTCCAATATCCTGCGTGAGTTGGCAACACGCAACCAAGGAGGGTGATCCACCACCAACGCTGTAACACAAAACTCCATCTTATGTTAGATCAGGTTTTACACACCGTGCAGGTATCCATTTGATTAGGCCGTCCTTTTCCACTGCTGCGTACCCACACCCAAACACCCTCAGTGACCACTCCGACTCCCAAGCTATCGCGCCCGGTTCCCTGATCTGGACCAAAGGATAGTTCTTCGTCGCCTGGGCTGGTATAAAATGTTTCCACAGGGGAGGTGTAGACTCATCGCCTCGAACAAAATGATTTAAGGTATACAAAGCGCGTCACAAAAGAGCCTGTTGGCAGTCTATGGGTATTTTCCCTCTATGACCTTCCCCCTCCCCAAGCTGTTGGAGCTTTGCTTTCAGGGTGTGATGTGCACGTTCCACTATCGCTTGTCCTTGACTGTTATAAGGAAGGCCGTGTACTAATTTGATGTCCCACAATGCACACCATTCTTTTGTGCGTCTAGCAACAAAACAAGGGCTGTTATCTGTTTTGATCTCTTGTGGCTTCCCTAACAAGGCGACAACGCCTTCCCAATGAACAATAATGTGTCTGGCTGTTTATTGTAGAGCTAAAGGTGTCAATGGTTACTATGAGATACTTATTTGGTTTTAACAATTCACATACTGTTACATCAGTTTGCCATATCTGATTGGAAGAGAGACCCCGTGGATTGACACCTGCCTCCCACAGTTGGCCTTTTTGACAGTAGGGACAAAGTGCCACTATGTTTTTTGCTTGTGACAGAGAAATATGACATGTTTTTGCTAAGGCTTTTGCTCCAAGGTGTAAAAAGGCATGTAAACTCTTTGCGGCGTCCAGTGATGACACACCCCGTGCCGCTTGGTCAGCCTTATGATTGCCTTCTACAATCGGACCTGGTAGGGATTGGTGATTATTCACATGTGTAATAAAGGCCTGCCCTATGCACTGTTGTAGAGCTTCGTAAAGTAAGGTCGACACTTCCGTCTGCACAAATCCTACTGTTGCCATTTTGTGTACAAGTTTATAAACATATAAAGAGTCTGTAACAATATTAACAGGATTCTCTGCCTCTTGCTGGAGTGCCATTTGGACTGCTTTGACCTCTAACCATTGTACAGATTTGTTAGTCTGAGTTCCAATCCTCTTTTCTTTGTTTTGCAGCAGCACCTGCAACATTTATTTCAAGACTTTATGAATTAAGGGTTAGGGAAACTTCAAAAAATGCAGCATACTCAAAATAGTTCCACAGAAGGCTAGAAACAATACAGCAGTTACAGTTACTAGTTAAAAGAGTAGGCTAATTTCACTACTTTGAGGGATATGAATAAATACTACAAAAATAAACAATAAGGAAAATACAGAATAGCACACTTACTTAATGGGGTACTAACATTCAGATACGCAGTTGCTGGGGAACCCTGGATGCAGCGAGGATTTAGAGTGCCCTTCCTCGCAAACCGGAAATCCTACGCGATGCGTCCATCCGTAGGTGAGGCATCCAACATCACTGCAAGCAGGTCCAGCCTCTAAATCAGCAGGCCAAAATAACTGGCAATTTTCTTTGAGCGGAAACATCTGATCTCATCCTCCTGTTGGGTTCCACCCAGAGTCTGGCCACCGCTCAAGGGGGAAAACCAAGGGAGTTTCTAATAAGGTTAAACACTTGGGGTCCTGCTTCTTGATACTGCTAAACAAGGAACTTAAATACACACATTCTTATAGCATTCCATCCTTATTAATAACTACATTTTATCTAAGCTATATCTTTTACTGGTATCTAATAAGTTTATATATTTCATCAAGGAGTTACAATTACTGTTAGCATTTTTTCTTAAAAAGGTTGGCAACCATAGTGTGATTAAGGACAGAGATATTTTGTCCTATTGCAGTTGCAAGCATTACCCATACATTCTGCTTAAATGATCAGCTGAAGAGATCGTGAACTGTTGGCACAGGGGCATCCACAGCCGGCTCCTGGGTGTCCACCAAAAGCTGCCTCTCACACCTCAAGTGTGGTCACACACAGCTTGCTGGTAACCACCGGGACTGTGACCTGTGAAAATACAAGCAAACCTCTTCCCCAGGTTATTAAAGGATATGGTCCTTCCCAATTACCACTTTCCAGGACTTGAACCCTGCCCTGGACTTCTTGTTGATCTAGTATCTGCGACGAGAAGTGACACAATATTGGTGGCACCTTTCATGATCAGTTTGGCAAACATTTCTGGATGAGTAGTGACCATCTTGTGCATTTGGTGTGACAAAAAAAAATCCATTCAATAATAACAAGAGGGTCACTAAGTGTTTCATCCCATTGAACAGCAGAGCATAAGGCTGCCCTGAAGGATTAAATAATATCAGTTGATACGAATACCCAGGCACACCTCACCATGCTTGTCTTTCTGAGATGGCATTAGCTACCCGGTGGAGATCTTGTTTTGCTTTCTCTGTAAGTACTCTGGGTGATGTCAGTGAAGGATCTCCTTGCAAAATATCAAACAAGCTATGCAGATCATCATTAGTTAGGCACAACAACAGCTGTATCCAATTTATAGCTCCGAACAGTTTCTGTAAATCATTTAAGGTCTTAACATCAGTTTTAAGTTCAACCTGTTGCGGGACATTAGTCTGTTCACAAATTCTCCACCCCAGGTACTGCCACGGTGATGATCTCTGTACCTTTTCAGGTGCTAATTGTCACCCCATTTGAGATACTGAGTCTTTGGTTAAAGCAAGAGCCTTTTCCATGATCTCCTGTGTTTCTGCTGCTATAAGGATGTCATCCATATAATAATATATAACAGTCTGGGAGACCTGCATTGTGGGAGTATTCTTTATGCCTTATGGTAAAACAACCCAGTGATTCCGTCTTGCAGGTTCACTAACATTAATACTGGGAACAGAAAAGGTAAATTTAGCTGCATCATCTGGATGCAAGGGAATGGTAAATACCAATCCTTTAGATCAATTATTACAAGATGCCAGTTTCAGGGACTCATTGTTGGGGAGGGCAGGCCTGGCTGTAATGTACCCATATCCTCCATGGCATCATTAATGCATCGGAGATCATGTAAAAGTCACCATTTACCACTTTTGTTTCAAATAATTAACACCAGCGAGTTCTAAGGGCTGGTGGTAGGTACGAGATGTCCTGCACTTAATTGTTCCTGAATTAAATCATTAAGGTGGCACAACTGTTCCATTGGCAAGGGCCACTGACCCACCCACACAGGTGATTCTGTTTTCCAGGTTAGTTTCAGGGTGGGCTGTGCTGCAGTGGCAATTAAGACAAATTTGATCCAATCTGAGTTCCCCATTGAGCCATATAGTCACAACCCCATGATGTAGCAGGGGTTTCCAATATAAATGCATGAATATTTGCTACCCAGTTTACTGGGCTCCTTGCATGAATGAGATCTTTGCTTTGAAATGTTACAGCATGACCACCAACCCTGAAAAGCACTCAAGTTACCGAAGCTCACAGGTATTACAGTCACATCCGCACCAGAATGTGAAATGCCTGTCAGTTCAACAGATTCTTCGGCTTTAGTGAGGTTACTTTTTATCAGAGGTCGACTTTGTCTCCCTGTCTGAGCTCAAAATGTTTGAGGGGTACATGCTGGTCCAAATCCTGAGTCACCCCAGCTGTAGTAAAATAAAGAAGCTGAGTAAGTCTGACCTCTGGTAAAACGAACAACCCCTGTAAGGTTGTAGATAATTTTTATGACAATACCCTTCTTAGATAGATGGTACAAAAGTGCACTACCCACAGAGTATGCACCTAAATTCAAGACAACAATTAACATAGAATTACTGCCTCCTGCTAGAGGAGATATTTCACCTATGACACTTAAAACAGCCCAAACAAACAGGCAGCACCAGTGACCCAGCAGGTGGGCACTAAGGTGCTCTGTCAGAGAACTCCACACTCCACAGCTGCAGCTGGGCTGCGTCTCATGCACGCAAAACAATCACACAAGGAGGTCTCTTACACTTATTACTCACACAACATAAAATAATAAACGCTGCAAACATTAAAACACTGTTAAGAATATATAAAGCCATTGCTTATTGATTATGTGGTCTTGGCAGACAAGGGACGTTGCGTTCCAGCATCAGCACCTTCTGTAAAAACTGCCGCTCCTGGCGTTGGAGGGGGGGGCTTGGGAAGGCCCAGGGCCGCCGCCGTCAACTCCGCGCTTGCAGGCCAATCACCTTCTTGATCACGCGCTGTTCTCGCGGTAGCATCTTCTCGCGGTTCAGTACTTTTCCACAGTTTAGTGTTGCAGCTGTCTGTTGTTTTTCCCTGCCACCTTGGCATAGCTCAACAGCCTCTTATCTTTCTTTCAAGGCCTGTTTTTCATCAAAGCCTAGCACTTTCTCACAGGCTGTGCAAGGTTGACAGGCCAATGCCTCCCACATCTCCGCCCCCCAACGCTGCATGTCTGCCTTCCATTTTTCTGCTAGTTCTCCCCTATGCACCTCGGTTTCCCCCTCCCCATCGTCGGAGCTCACTGAGTGCTCCTCCGGGGGTCCGCCCCATCGTCGGAGCTCGCTGAGTGCTCCTCCGGGGTAGCATTCATCATTGCATTTGCCTGCCCCCAAGCCATTAAATGCTCCGGCTTTCCTAATTTCGCCTGCTCTGCTAACTCCGCCTCTATTCGCGGCCAGAGCTCTGGCTTCATACCGTCTATCGGCTCTGCTAAAACGCCGAGCCTTATCAACCTTTGTAGCATTGCTTTTAATGTTCTCGACTTCATAGAAGTCTTATTTTGTTTACCCCATTTTTCAGTACCTTAACTGTGACATCTATGGCGCGCCGCGGAGTCTCTCGTCCTGCGTAGAGCTCCTCACCTCCTGCTGTGCACCGCCGACTGCCACAGCTTATCTTTTCCCAAAATCATGTCGTAAATCACGTCGCGGTCACCATTTGTTGCTGTTAGCTCTGCCTCTTTGAACCTGCCTCTCCACGTGTCAGTGGCGCTCAGGTCGCAGAGACTAACACTGCAACACCGCAATTAGCCTGCCTCATTAAACCTGCCAATCCACATGTCAGTGGCGCTCAGATCGCAGACTAATGCCGCAGGAGGTTAAGACCTTCACGGGGACATCAGTACAAACACCAATATGATGGATACAAAATGTCCGTTTATTAAACTGTGTATCTCACCTATATACCTTCACCAAGTACCTCCTTCGTGGGTGTGCCCTTAACATTACAAGCCTATCCATCACCTTACCTCGTAACAAGGGAGGGCTACAGCTATTCCTTCCGTACATCGCGAGATCTTCCGAACGCCACTCCCTACATATAACAAATGTGATGTGGGCACTAATATTAACTCTGTTTATCTGGTAGATTATGCCTTTAGCATAAGTGATGCTTTAAATGAAGAGAGCTATTTAAATGAAGAGAGTTAAATTGCATTTAATAGGCTCCTTTCTTTTTCTTTTTTTTTTTTTTTTTTGTCTGATACACCATACAGCAGGGTCAAGCAAATGGCTTTGTCTTAAACATGTGTTCAGTTGAGTAGAAATGATGAGGGGGCATTTGCAGAAGTTCTTTCCAGGTGAAATAACTTAATTTTCTCTGTCTCTTTAAAATATGTTAAGGGAGAGAGTAGCTCAGTTTTATGGATTATATTTTGTAGAGTTCAGTTTATAAACTGAAACTTTTTAGCTGGGCTTATTAGGTTGCAAACACTTCCCCAGATATCTAACTTTGTTCTTCTGGCTGGCAGGAAAAGTACATGAAAATACCAAATAAATACTTTTCTGAAGGTAAATGTGAAAGATGAAAAAAAAACCACATTTAAATAAAATTGATGCTGTTCATATATTCCAGTTTTGACAGTGATTAATGAAATCTTTATATTCAGTATTTTGCAGCCATTAGGAATAAGTCTCAATCCTTAAAAATTAAGTGAAAAAGCACAGGCTGAATCACAACACAATGCCCTTGTGAGCTGGGAACTGTGACAACAGATGCCTTTGAAATCAGTACAGAAAGATGTTCAAAGATGGAGATGAATTGCTGCCTGCTGCTACAAAGTCAAGCAATTGAGTTAACAAGGGTCAGCCAGTGGCTTTCAGCAAAGAGACAGGAGCAGTCAGCATCTGCATGATTCCAACCCATGGTGCAAAGGAAGAAAATCAGCCTAGTCTGCCACCAAACAGCATTTGTGCTGATCAGGCTGCCTCAAATGAGGGGGATGCATGCGGTCAGGCACAGTGGCAGTGAGAGGTGATGGCATCCTAAACCACTCTCCACCCACTGCTGTCTGACCATAGCCAGAGTCACTCACTATCTTGGGACAAATGGAAACTGTGGATTTCGGGGGCAGTCTGACCCTCCAAATAGCTCTTCAACATAGCACAGAGTGATGTTCACCAAATTCCTGGCTTGTCTGCTTTGCCTGAAATTGCAAAAGGAGCAGTTCTGCAGGAGACCAAAGCATATGGCTATTTTTGCCATTTCTGGTTTTGGGCAGTGTGTAGGCAAAACCAATGCCATGCATAGCAACATGTACCAAAGAAGCTGTTCAGCATTTCATTTTTAAAAAACAGGAAAACATTATTAAAACTGGTTATGATTTCATTTAAAGACTGAAACCAGAGTAATAATTGTAAGAATATATTCAGGTCTGATTTTTAACATAGACACATTCACGTTAAGTCCATTCTGCTTCACATGCTTCATTACTATCTTCCCTCATCATAAAGCAGCTAGACACATCCAGACAGCTGAACAGGTAACCATTTTAAATTACACTGAATAAGCATTGCTTGAAATAATTTGTTAGGTCTGTAGCTGTTCCCAGTAGTAAGGGAGGAATTCAGCCCCTCTTGTCTTACACGTGACTTTCTCTAACTGAGGTTCCCTATGGGAGTGTGTTCTCCATTTGTCAACATGCAGTTATTTACCCATCCTCTGACACACCTTAAATCAGGCAGATGAAAGCACACCAGGGCAGGAATGGTTTGCTTGTGTGCTTAGCATGCTGGGGCACCATCTTATTGAGGACCTCTGCATGCAGCTATAACATGAGACCATTTCCAGACAGGACACAGGGCTGGGCTGATTATGGTCCTGATTATATCTGCAGCATGTATTTCCTTTGCTCCTTTATACTTTGGTGTTATTCTTGCCTTATTCCCCAGTGCATCAGGCTGACAGCACAGCTGTCTGTGTTCTCTGAGCTCTCCACTGAAACAGAAGCTAATCCTGCTTGGCTTCACTCAAGCATGGAGCCAGGTAGATTACCCAACACAGCAACCCTGCCAATGACTGGACAGGATCTTCAGACTCCTATTTGAGCATACTTCTTAATGTCAAAGGCACATGCAGGCTGCTTTATGCCTTCCCAGCCTCCTCTGCTCTATCCTGCTTCTTCAAGGAAATGTCTGTCTGGAAAATTCATGAAAAGTCAGCAGGAACCCGGATTTGGATAAAGCTGTCTCTCCCCAAACTGTACCAGCCCTGCTGGTATTGCTAATGATTGCCTGCTGGCTCTGCAAGCCATCATACCTGTACTCACAGTGTGCTGTCAACCATAACCACTTCATGGGAAGGCCAACAAACCGCATGGGTGTGAGTATTTTGCTAGATACAATGATGAAAAGTAGAATGGCCAAGCGAAATGAAAGCTAAACAACTTATTTCAAATACTTGCAAATGCCATGTAAAGATCATCATTGGAGCTCTGCTATTATACTTCCCTTTTACTGCCAACAGTTAGTGATTTCTCTGAAGCAGCTGGAGAGCAGCCTTGTTTCATTCTGCTTCCCCATCTCCAAGTCTCTGTCCTTCACCTTGTATCTCTGCTGTATTAGCTTTTTATTGATCATCAAACAGCAAACTCACCAGACACAAAATAACCAATGGCTGGAAATCAACGGTCTTCCATTTCTCCATTTGTTCTTGTATATTCCATTTTCCCTGTATTTGGCAGGAGTGCCTGTTAACAACCCTTCCTCATTCTTCTGGTGCCTGAGAGTTGCCCAGAATTAGGTAGCTTCATAGGGTCGACACTGATTTTCCATCAAGCTGCATTGCCTTCCTGGAAGTTCATTGTACGTACTGGAATGCTGCAGGCAGCACAGGCAGTTCTGTACACAGAGAGGCTTTTCATAGCCAGCACCAGAAACTGCCAAGTGCTGAGGACAAACTATGCTTATCCTCTCTGGTGGGACCATGCCCCCAATAAGCAATGGCCTTGAGGCTGGGGGAGACATGCAGGAACGCAGGTCTCATCTAAGTCCAATGGAGAATACTTGACTACCATACTGGAGAGTCTAGGATGACTCAGAAGGAAAGCACATCTTAGCTTTTCATGCCCTGAGAATTGCCCAGGTGCATAGTTGCCAGGTTTCACACAAAGGTTAGCACAGTTGGGTCAGCAGAGGGTTGTGATCTTGGGATTCATGCTCATTTGGATGTAGCATCAGCCAATATGGGGCAGACATTAAAGAAAAATGCCATTTACTTATCGAGGCTAGGTTGTGGTTCCTTCTCTCACCTTCTCTTTACTGTGCTGGTTGCTGTGTTTGATCACAGCTTCTATGAGAACTACTTTAATTTGTGAAATTACAGATTTTTGTTAAAATGTTGGACCCTAAAGGTAACATCCTCAGAAGTGCCTGAATCAGTCACATTTCTAGAAGGAACTTAGGTACTTAGAGTGTGGGGCTCTGGCCTTCAAAGAAATGTCTGGGGGCCAAAACCAAAAGAGCTGGAAGCCTGGGAAAGAGCTCACTACCTAGAAATGGAGTTTGCAAACTCCACCTGCTACACCAGGAGGAAGCACTGAGCAGAAAATGGGCACTGAAAACTTCATTCCCCCATTCTGATGGACCTGATGGTTGGTGTGCTGGATTTTATAGCCCAGAATTACTTCAGGAGATTGGCACCCTAACAGCTCTTTTGGGTGATGGTGGAAGTAGCAGTAGTTCATAATACTTGTAAGGCTCAGAAAGTGGATTTCCTTGCCTCAAAGCCTGAAGTGACTCATGCACATTTCCACCACCTTCTAGGAGCTTGTTCTAACACCCCAGGGCTAGGTAGACTTCCCATTCTTCCTGCTAGCCCTCGCTTTTTGGCTACCAGGGACACAGGTTTCATAGCATCCAAGAGAGAGCTGAACTGTTGATTCATGCTTAAGAAATTTGGCTGGGGACACAGGAATGGATATTCCTACCACACTTACATTGCTTTGGGAATGTTCACTCCAAGCCACTTGTAAGGAACTGAAGGAAGGGATGCCTCAAACATTCATGGACACAGAAAACCTCAAGGACAAGCTGTGGCCTTTGTGATTAGTCTAAGGAATGTCACCCAAGGAAGCGTGGAGTGTAACAAAGGATGCACCCCCCCACTCCCTTGTGATTGTACTGTCAAACTCCTTAGATAAGCCTCAAAGGGGGGAAACATGGACTGAGTGAAACCAGATGTTCGGGTTAAAGGACTGATAAGAGGTGAGCATTCTTCCCCAGAAGCTGGATGATTGTTTAAGAAGCATGAAGTCAGCAAAAATCTGTGGGAACTGAGGAAAAGATAAAGGGGGGGGGGGGGGGGGGGGGCATGAGCACAACCACCAACTCAATTGGACAAGGGGGTTGGTGCATCCCATTCCCCCTCAATGTATGCACAGAACCCATGCTTCACCTTTTTCCTCCTCTCTCATGGAAATGAGTTCATGGAATACCTGCCTTGCACAATAGAGCCACAAAGTATCTGGCTTACACAATAGAGCCAGTAATTAGCGGTACTTGTGCTTGAGGGGAAACATTTGGTTTCACTCAGTCCAGTTTCCTCCCTTTGAGGCCTATCTAAGGAGTTTGTCAATGCAACTGCAAGGGAGTGGGGGGTGCATCCTTCGATACACTCCTGCTTCCTTGGGTGACATTCCTTAGACTAATCCAAAAGCTACAGCTTGTCCTTGAGGTTTTCTGTGTCCATGAATGTTTGAGGCATTTCTTCCTTCAGTTCCTTACACCTGTGTGGAAAGGACAGAGGTGGCCCATCTTGCACTTACACACCCTGGTAGGCATGCCACTTTCCCAAGACAACTGGGAAAAGGCTCTTTTCTCTCCAAGGGGAATAAAATCTGCAAGAGAAAAAAAATATCATCACACTTCACAAGCCACAGGACAAGCAGAAGCAAAATGAATTCACTATTCAGGTTCCCTAATCAGCAGTCTGTTAAACCCCTATTATTCAGGCATGGCACAAAAATAGTTGCCAACATTTTCTCACACTCTGGAGAACATTTTTAGCCAGGCCCTTTCCTGTCTTACTGGCCCCACACTCGGCTTTTCCCTACACGCTTTGCCTGGCATTGTAGGATGAGATTGGGATAATTAGTTCAACTTTTATGGCTAATTGCTAACTCAACCCAATTGATTTCCCACAAGAAACAAGGAAGGACTTCGAATCAGAAAACTGAATATCAGTTTATATTGAAAGGGCTCAAACAAATGAATTTCTGACAATCATTGATTAAGACTAAACTGTGATGCATAAAAGCTTTGCTTGTGTTTTGCTTCGTTTGTTTCCCAAGGACTCCTTAACTGTTTCCCTAGGCCTCTTTGTTTAAACAAGATTAAAATACTCCCTATGTAAATCACTGATAGCAGACTCAAAGCCTTCAATGGACACTTGGGCAACTCCTAGAATGGGCAAATTAAGATAATGGGGACTCTAACAAAAGGACACAGAGTCCCTATTATAGGGAGGATGATTTTGCTGATTTAGGAAGAAGACACCTGGACTTCACAGCACATGCTCTGGAAAGAAGGTCAACTAGCGAACACTGTGAAGAAGACTACTTACTTCTTCCCTAGACCACCAAAGACCCTCACTCTATTTTTACTACGCATGCTCGGACTATGTAAATGAATTCTGGGAACTCATTATCATAAGACACCCCTTTCCAGGAAATCTAATGAATATGTATGATTTGTGTGTATGTAAACTGATGTCCCTTGCTAATTCTCAGGAGCCCTTATGGTGGAGAATCCCCAGGGCAACCCCAGCGCTGATAATAAAGAATACCTGCTTAACAATAAAAAAACTTTACTGTTGAGTCAATTTCTTTGTTTCAATATGATAACCAATCATACATGGGTTCCTATCCCTACTGGAGGCAGGGACATATTAATACAGCACAAACTGCATACTTGAAGAAGGCTTAGCTTTTGGACCTGAATTCTAGTTATGATCCTGTTGTGAGAAGTTATTAAGAGAAAGAGTCTCCTCTTGCACTGAATACACAAATAAAGCTCAATGTACTGTCCAAGTTTTAAGGTACATTTCAGCAGCGAGTAGAACAATCTCTGAAAATTTAAGCAAACAATATACTATTTAAAAATACACCTGCAAAATGTTTCACTTTTTTTTTTTTAAATAAAGCAAGCAAGCTCCCAAGCATCAATGTGAGATAAAAGAGAAAGACACACAGAGGAAATCACAGGTTGCCAGGAAGAGAAACAGGGAGGCAGCAACATTTTCTGCTGTGGGGTGTGTTAGTCTGTTGAGTTGCTGTCCAGGGAAACAGTAATAACTCAGGCCTGGTGTCAAGCTAGGCTGGACTAACACTACATGGTGGTTTTGCTTTGATGGAGACACTTTTCTATCCCCACTGGGCCCCTCAATGGCAGCCTCAGTAGGAGCAGAAAAAGTAAAAGGATAAATTCCCTTGCCCATCACAAACCACAGTCTTAGAGTCCATGCAGCAACCAGGTGCAGATAGAGGCAAGGTCTCCGCCCTTTCTCTGCCCCAGCTGGTTCTCATCCAGAAGCTCCATGACCATGACCAACACCAGCGTGGTGTTGTCAACAAGCCGCTGTGAGTCAGGGTATGTTAGCTTTAGCCCCTGGTGACCTTGGAGGCAATGGGACACAGCTCATCTGGCCTTTGCAGTGTCCCTGCTTGGGAGATGGAGAGCTCATGTCCTTTGTTATTAATTCTGCTATGCCTTTTGCCGCTATCAGATCTGGGTTTCTGCAGCTGTATGGTGGCCAGCCAGGCTGTTGCCCTAATTTAGCTTTTCCCCTTTGTATCCCATATGCAGAGAAGCAGAGAGAGCTGGCTCGGAAGGGCTCCCTGAAGAGCGGAAACATGGGAAGCCCAGTTAATCAGCAGCCCAAGAAGAACAATGTGATGGCACGAACAAGGTAAAGGACTGGAAAAGCACTCAGCTGTGCTCTAAGCTGCAATCCCTAATGACCTTAGGATGGGCAAGAATGATGTTCATTGGTATTCACCTACTGCCAAACACGCTGCGAGAGTAGTGATGGCCCTTCCCGAAGCTGGCAGGCCCAGACCCTCTGTGGTGTGTTGCATCCTGTCCCCTGGGGAGATGCAGGGACAGCTGGGCTCAGGAATAGTGACAGTGCAGCCTGAAGGAGTCAGAGGCAGCCCATCCTGGTTGAAATCAAGGGTTTGATATGGCTGTCTTGCATGTTCTGGGTAGCCTCACATAACACATAAACCTGCCAGCAGGAGAGTGTACAATGCTGCTTCATGTAACACAAATTGGTTTAGAGCTTAGTTCTGCCTTGGCTGCTTTTATCCCATTAGTTCCCCGGTTCCTTTTTGATGATGACCCCTTCCCCATACTGACTGACTTAACAAAGGCTTGTGAATAATCCATCTCTATATGCTTTGCTATACACCTCTGCACTTTGGTCATACTTTGCTGGAGCTGCTTTGGCACATCTCTGTATGACAGTATCATACAGTGCTACAAACCGCTGTAAAAAAAGATGTTCTTCGCTGAATACTTTCTTTTAGAGTATTTCTATTTTTTCCATGCAAGTAGACCAGTGTATCACTTATCTGCATTCAGGAGGAAGGAACCCCCCTGAGTCCACAGTATTGCACGCTTTGCATGCTACTAGAAAGGTGGCAATTTTTAGTGGAAGACCTCACTTAGAATGACAGCAGAATCTGCATGAATGCTGGGTGTTTATTGAATGAGAAAGTTGCATGGATTACCATATATTAAGTAGAACAGAAGCTTCTCTGTATGCAGCACATCCGACAGATGAGGTTCCTTGTTCACATTAATTCCCAAAACCTACAACAGTAGTCATAAATCATGCCAGGACTTTGTCAAGTTTTATTTGTAAGCCCCTGTGATGTTGTTGGAATACACTGCATTGCTCACTGCTCTGTGTTTGGTTGTTGAGACCATATAAAGGAGCCAGGCCCTTAGTGGCAGCAAGAAATTCAGCAGATGCTCTCAGATGGCTTTTCCATGCTTCTCCTTGTCTTCCAAATGCAAGCTGGAAAAACATGGTTTCTTTTAGCAATAGGCTGCATGCTAGCTTCCCAAGAGGAATGGTAGCAGATTTGCTGCTTGAGAAATTTAGAAACACTGAAATTAGTGGAGGAAGATGGTAAGGGAGAGAAAATGGGATAAGTACAGGTGCCTACCCATAAAATTAGTGACTTCTGCTTGGAGAGGCTGCTGTTTCCGAGCTGCCGATAGAAAGAAGAATGATTTGGGTGGGAAAGGGAAGAGCAGTGACACCCATCAACAAAAGATGCACAGATGTAGCCAATGTAGGGGCACAGCCAGGCTTAGAGGTGAAAGGATCTGAACCCATAACACGCTCAGTCTCCCTAAGAGCAAATAAAATGTGAACAAGGTTGGCATAGTCACTATGAGCACAGACAGAGCCTACAACACCATCCGCACCACTTCTGCACAGCCAGATATTGTAGCCCACTCTGAGGATAACCTAAACTCAGATTTTGTCATAACATATTTCATGTTAAGTGAGCAAAAACACCAAGACAAGAAGCTCATACTAGGACACCTGCAGATGAAAGCAGCTATGACTGCAATCTGGTTTTGTTCCAAGGACAGTGGGAAGTGAAAATAAGGACAATCAGGATGCAAGGGAAAGATTTAGATCAGGGTAATCTTGCGTTTCAATGAACACAATAAGAAAATACAACTAGTCATGAATCTATACATCTGCTTTGTGATAACATTTGATATATTTTACTCTTCCTGAGCCTGCAGACCTTTGTATTGCTAAAATTGTAATGGCTTCCTGAAATTATCTGAGCAGAAGCAGAAGAACATTGCAGATGGTTAGAGTGCAGTTGGAGCATCAATGAGATGGATTATCATCTTTAGATTTATATTTTCTAAACTCTTAGTGAAGCATCATTGTGTGTTGTTAAAGACCAGTTCTTCATTTGGGAGAAAACCTGAGTTAACCCATTGAACGAGGAGATTTTCATCACTCTTACTGTTCCCACCTGCTGAATGTAGAATCTTCTTCCATTTTCTTGGTTTGGTTGATCTTATTTTAAATATAAACCAAAGTCTTTCTGCAGTTTTGTGGATGAAAGAACTCTGTTGTGAACTGGATACCATTGAATTAATGTATTTTCCTTATCCTAGAAGCTCTGAAGCCTATATTCCATTACACAAACTCTCTCAGGCAATTAAAGGTGCAAAGTCATCATCAACCTTTGTAATACTTCTGATGAAGTGAAAGTCATTATAAAATAATGGGATTTAAAAATTGCTAGTCTGACTGGGCTCTTACGCTGCACCCACCAGCTCATATTTCTCATATTACTAAATTTAGGAGTGAGACCTCAAAAGTGCTGTGTTGTGGGGGCTGGGTAGGGACTCATGCAGAAAGACCAAATCCCTGATTTTCAATAGTAGGAGCACTGAGCCTCTGCCTTCCCCTAGCCTCCTTCTCCCATTTACTTATTGCTAGTGTCATGTACTCATTGCTAGGGAAAAAAAAGCAACACAAGAATGAGCAATCTGATATGACAAGCAGGGCTAGCTGAACAAGTTCACCAGAATGAAGTGTGGAGTGTCCCAACTGTTTTTTCTTCCAGGGAGGAGTGTGTTCCCAAGGCATGTCCAGCATTCATCCCTGTGAAACTGCTCTGAACTACCCAGAGACACAGCCCACTTCCTCTGAATTGCACCCACTTAAATGTCTTCACCAATAAGGGAGGACTTGCAAGGAAGTGAAACGGGGAAAGCTTAACTATCATATGGCTTTGCTCTAGATTATGTGTGGTACTGAGCTTTACTGTGTGGTTAATGGACAACATTTAATTATTTCAGGCTCGTCGTTCCCAATAAGGGCTATTCATCATTAGATCAGAGTCCAGATGAAAAGCCACTGGTAGCCCTGGATACAGACAGGTATGCAAAGTGTTAATAAGATGATATATATTACAGTGCAAGCAAGTTTTCATGCCAGAGTGCAGCACTGAAGCTAATTCGTGCTTAAACTACTCTTGCAGGCCATTCACACTCTTCCTTGCTGTGCCCTTCGGCATATGCCGTAATGAGTCTGTGTGTGTAAACAAGTAGGAAGAGACGTGAGTAAAGAGCACTTTGATGGAAAGGTCTGAGGGTCACAGATGAAAGTTGCTCTCCAGACTCCCTTGATGTAACTTCTCTGTGCCTAAAGTGCAGCTTCACAGCACGAGAAAGATAAGGCTAACCAGGGAATACAGGTGTCTCTAACTGTTGTTTCCTTCTTTACTGTATCTTGTCCTTCCCTGCAGTGATGATGACTTTGATGTGTCCAGATATTCCTCCTCAGGATACTCATCAGCTGAGGTGAGTTATACTCTTTCCTGCCATCCTTGCCATGAATGCTAATAGTAGAGCAGTCAAAAATTACTTAGACTGGCCCTGTGCTGCCAGCAACAGCTCCACAAGGAATTTACCAGTGGTTTAGATTCTGTGAGCCTGGAAGGGGCCATGGCAGAAACTGTGTCATGTTTCTTTCTTCCGCAGTGATCCAGTTTGCTCCATCCCCACACTTCCATGGCACAGACACAGATCTGCCCATCGGCTGTTTTCACAGCTACCTTTGGCTTCAGTCAAGCTTTTCCCAGTTCTGCTCAGTCCTGCAGTGTTGGCCCACATGGTGCAAAAGCATCAACTTGTCTGTCACGGCAGCTCAGCAACCATCTTGCTGAGCAACCAACTTGCCAAGGACATAAATAAAGGATCTGAGGATGTGCTGTGATTTCCAGTTCTTGTGGGGTCAGGATCACCCAGTGTGTTTACTTGGAGCACCAGAAATTCCAGGGAGGACTTGCAGATATGAACTCTTTCACTTTCAAAGAGAAAAGGCAGGGAAGATCAGGCTTGTTAATCCCTCTGCATTGTTTCTGAATATATTCCCAAACTCTCTTGTGAATTAGTTGTTCAGACTCTGGCTACTGCTTTTGCGGGTTCTGATTTTACATCCAGGGTGCTGAGCAGCCATTCTGCACACAAGCCATTGGGAACTCTTCCCCCTTGTATCCCTTCCTTGGGCAAAATACCTCTGAAATGCAGAGAAATAGCCAAGAGCAGGGACTAGATCAAATGATCTGGGCCATCTCTGGGCCCTGATCACCCAGATCTGGCTAGACAGCACATGAATCCAAGATTACAAAAAGCCAATAGGCTTTACCAGCTTTCAACTGCTATAGTGCCCCAGACTGAGAGGAGGGACTGCCCAGCTGCCAGTCAGTTTATTATCATTATTATTACATTACTTTAAATGAGGACTTGTCTTCATGGAAAGATTATTCCAGAATAAAATAGTGTATCAACTTGCTACTCTGGAATGTCTCACTCTAGATATTCCTATTCTGGAAGAAGTTAGAACAACAGAAGGCAGCCCTCACCTGTGGTCAAAAACTGGGATTCTTTCATTGATGGGACAGCTGCTAATCATAGGGAAATATATTCCAGAATAAGGAACCTTCTTCCTCTTCCGACTATCAGAAGGAAGAAGTCTCATGTGTTTGACTATTTGTCTCTTTGTCTGTAGCAGATCAACCAAGACTTGAACATCCAGCTGCTAAAGGATGGGTACCGGTTAGATGAGATCCCAGATGACGAGGACCTCGACCTAATCCCCCCTAAATCGGTCAACCCTACCTGCATGTGTTGTCAAGCCACCTCCTCCACTGCCTGTCACATCCAGTAGTGAGGCCGGCAGGCTGTCATCAGTGCTTTCCACTATAACTGTAAAACTTAACAGCCATTGCTTCCTCCTATGGTAGGATGTGCACCTCTTTGTGTTCATGGAGCCAGGAGAAACCAAAAAATTCATTTTATGATTGGTTAATAAGTTATTTTAAACTATGGTTAAACAAAAGAGAAGTTGCTCAAAGTGCCAGGCAGTGCCTGGCAGAACTGACTGGTCTGGAGAGCAACTGCAGGACGGTCCAGAGATACCTCCTTGTTTTGTGTAGGCACTGGAGATGTTTTGTAAGGTGTCTGTTCCAGAATGGGAAGGGTCAGATGGGGCTGAAGTTACTCCTACCCACCGAAACCAATCCATCTACAAGATCAGGGCTGAGTGAGATGTCAGGGGGTTTTACCTGTTGGAGAAGGTCAGTTCTTAATTCATTCACTAAACCTGATTTGTTTGCATAACCAAAATTATACCATAACTGGGGCACAGGAATGGGAATGGAGCAGGGCATCATTTCTTATGGCAAGGCTAGCCAGGACTAGCATGACACAATTCATTCACTTGCAAAGAGGGAAAATAGGTAGCATTTCACTGTGAGTCAGTAGTAGCTAGAGCTGTTGTCTCACATATCTAATGCAATCTGTCCTTAGCACCACCAAGCACATCAGATTCGATCTGCAATCCATCCATGTTCTTCAGGGATTCAGTCCTTGCTTGAGAATACCATACTCCTGAGTTCAGTCCAGTTGCATATACTGACTTCAGCCTATACTTCATTCCTGTGAGACCCATTTGCTTCCAAAAATCTTAAAGTTTGTTCAACTAAGAAAAAATGAGTCCTGCACAAGACTGTGCAGTCTGAAGGTCGGTGCCAGAAAAGCTAGTTGAAGAAAGCACATTTTTACACACCTTGGCTGTTGATACTCTCTTGACACTGTGTCTCTTGGTGCCTGTGGGAGAGATTTGTTAATGCTGAAGGCATCTCTGTGGTGGTGTCAGACTTTAGGGGGGGGGTTCAGCAACAGCAGGATTATGAACAGCTTCAGCTGAAAAAAAAACATGTGAGGAAACTACTGTTTATCCCATCTCTGTCCACTTGTGAACCAGGCTTGTCCATGTCAGGAGCAATTGTGTTTATTTGGTGCTGGAACAGTCGGGAAACTTGGCATTACGTTAGGTGGCTGGACTGAATTGCCAGTTCACCAGCAGATTGTTTTGAATGCAAAATTATTTCTGGAATTAGGAAACATGTCCTCTCCCTGACCAGTCTTACACTGCTGGCTTCAGCATATGCAGGACTCAGGTGATGGATGGGGTGGCATTTCTCTCAGAGATTAAATCTTTTGCCACATGCACAACTGTGTGTTTTCCTGCTCTGCCAGGAGGAAGGACCGCCTGCCTTGAATCAGCACTTGCTTTAGAGCCTGGGGAAAGGAGAAAGTGAGGGAAATTCTGAGCTTCCCATCAGAATTCCCCTGAGTTGCAAGACAGAGCCTGAGCTCCACCCTGAAGGACAGATCCCCCATCTGAAATCTTCATGTATTGAGCTGAGTCTTTAAGAAGTCCTCTTCATAATTAGGAGGACACTTATTTAACATCATGGGTTTTCACTCTGTGCAGTGCAAGGCACGGTGTCATCCACAGCATGAGCAAAAGAGCAGGCACACAGGACTCCTGGGATTTATTATTCACTGGCTGGCTGTGGGCAACCATTAAAGCTGTGTTTGCCCCCCCTCCCTAAACAGGGCACTGCCACCCTGGCTCCAGGACACAGAAAGAGGACTGAGTGGTGCTGTTTACTGAGCATCCCTGCCTCCTCATGCAGAAGTGCTGGTTAACTTGCCAACTCCTCTAGAAAGAGAGCATTTCTCAATTGAATTCCTCTCCCCTTCTCATTGCCTGGTAATGCTGAGGGAATATTTCCAAAATGTTTCTAAAGAAGCACAAAGCATCAGGTCCCTAAGTCTTCACTTCTTCCTTTGTGCACCTGCTTTCCTCTCTAGTGCTAGCTCAGCTGTGAGGTTATCAACTTGTCTGGAGCAGGGGGGAAGAGCTCTAACAACACTGTGTAGGGAAAAAAGATAAAAGGGAAAAAGCATTCCTTAAGGAGTCTTTTTTTTTACATGGAGAATGTAGTCAAAACCTAATAGAAACCCCATGGTCAAACCAAATCCTATAGGACATGGCCAAGTCTCTTTAAATGTTCACTCTTCTAAAGCAGGACTGCAGTTCAACATTGGTACCAAGCAACATCTTCATCACATTTATCCCCCTGGGTCAGTCTCTGTGCCTTCCAGCTGGGCTGCACACACTCAGCCTTTCCCACAGCCCTTGCTCAGGAGCTTGGAGCTCCTGTGTGCCTGCTAGATCAACAAGCCATCTGTTTACATGGGTCAGCTTTGGGAGACCACAGGTCTCCATCATGCTGCTATCATGTTCAAAGACAGAATGAAGCTTGCTGAGACTGTATCTCCCAGGGCTAACACCTCCCCTCTGAAGGACAGACCTTCCCTGATAACCACTGCCCCATGGCACCCCAACCAAGTCCTTTTATTACCCCTATTGCTGTTTTTTGTCTGCCATGTGCCCTGAGGCATTCCCCAGCCCTGAAACCCTGCAACTGCCCTTTGCATTATGTGATGTGCACCTGTTTCCAGCTTCCAGCACAATCCTTTAGGGTCCCTGGGAGGGAGGAAGATGAATTTAAATGTTAACTACACCCAGTGCTTCCTCCAAATACAGACAGAAGCACAAGCCAAGTGTTTTTCACCGCACACAGGAGTAGGTTGCACAAACAGCTGTTTTGGCATGACAGTACAGGACCATAAAATGGCAATTTTTTGGCTTCTCCTCTCTATGCTTTGTGTTCATATATTTTATTAGGGGAATAAAGTAGAAAGGGTGGCGAAGTAGTTACCTGTGTAGGGTCATTATCAGGAAGGCTGAATGGATTAAGGCAATGCACATGTGGCTATCATAGAAAATTGAACACTAACCCTTCTGAACTGCAGTCCCTTAAACAGGTTATGACCATGGGGCATGTTTGTTGGCTTGTTATTGAATATGATGGATGGCCTGGCAGTATGTATTAACTGCAGATTGGGCTGGCTCTCCCTATCTGGTCTCATGTTCAGACCTTTGCTTCAGACAGAAGGTTTTCTTTGTGCCTTCATTGGAGGTTATGCTATGGTGACTTCCCAGGAAGGTGTATAGATACATGGCCGTTCTGGCACTGCTCTCCTTAAACCAGTTTCTACTGCCATGGCCCAGAGAAGGCAAAAGCAAAGAGCATGGACCCTGACTCTGTCACAGCATTATAAAGTCCTAAAATCTGCAGAGCTGCTGGGAACTCTCCTAACTGCAGATTGCTTGCAATAAAGCAAATCGTTTCTTGTTCCAGTCTTTGCACCAAACCAGATGATCTTCTCAGGCCCCATTTTCAGTTCAAAGTCATACAGAATACCAAGGGGAGGAGCACCATGGAGTATGAAAGGCTGCACCGCTGTACATCTAAATTACCATGCAAATAGGATAGCTTCCTTATATTGATGCTGGTGCCTCCACAAAGGAATTTGCATTTGATGCCTCCTAAAGCCAGACTGGCTTTTTGTTAGGATTTTATGTAATTTTAGTCACCAAATTACCTGAATATAAGAAAATCCTTTCCTTTTATCAGATATTAATTTTGTCCTTTAATGTGAGCTGACTTTGGACTCCAGGGTCTCAGAACTCAACTCTATCTCTGCAGTCAGTCTGCAAACTCCTTATTTACAGATGTCTGTGTGAGGGGGAATATCCTCCTCATGTTGAGGAAGGTCTCTAGACAGGATGGGCTAGTCTGCTTTTCTGGTGGTTGTATAATAACCTTTGGCTGAAAGAAAGCTGATGTCCAGGTAACCATCCCAAAGGTTCATTTGATGTCTTATCAGACATATCTTGAAGCCAACCCTTGGAAGAGCCACTGGATCATATCTGACATTGCTGCATGTCTATCCCCAATGTGTGTGCTTGGCCATTGGGTCTGCTATTCTGTTCTGGTTGTCTTGCCTGCAGATGCCTTGCGACTGCAAAAGCAGGCAGCCAAGCCTGCTGCATGGACTTCAAAAGGGACTTCAGGACACTGTGCTCCCCCACAGATGGGATGGACTCAGCTGCTTCTGGTTTGGCTCTCTGGCTCCTTTCTCAAAAGGAGGCACCTTCTCTGCTCAGCTGTGTGCTGGCTGACACATTGGTCTGTGATCCTGAGCAGAATCCTTTCCTCTCCATGTCCTTGGGCTGGCTTGCAAGCTGTACAATGGCATGCAGGAGGCTTGAAAAGTATAGCACCCTGTATGTGACTCAACAGAAACATGAAGATGCTTTTGAAGAAAGGAAGGACCCAGCTGGGCAACAGATGGAATGAGAGGAAAAGGAAAACAAGCAGTAACTAGAAAGGTTGCCAA
Organism: Strix aluco; assembly: GCF_031877795.1. Lineage (NCBI taxonomy): Eukaryota > Metazoa > Chordata > Aves > Strigiformes > Strigidae > Strix > Strix aluco. The sequence continues at coordinate 31,401,926 of NC_133970.1, forward strand.
GTGCTGTCTTGGTCTAGGGCAGATCCCAGTTGTCCAAGTTAATCTATCTCAGTACAGTGCTGATACCAGCAGGGAGCAAAGCTCACTTTCAGATGCACACACCAAAAACTCCGTGTCTCCGAGCTGGCACTGCAGCCAAATACTACTGTGGAGAGGCTGCTGTGGTTTCAGCACAGAAATGAAATCTGGGGTCCCTTGCTGCTGTTGGCACATACTACACGTTTGCTCTAACCTCAGGCAAGTCACATCCCCTCTTGATGTTCATTCCCTTCTGCGGCACAGGGGAGAAAGCTGCCTTCCCAAGATGCTACCACCACCCTGTATGGATGTTGCCAAGTGTGTGGCAGACATCATTGATAGGAAAGCTCTGCAAGCAAGATGAAAAAGCATGCTATAGAAGTTTTATGTGTATTTTCAAAGTACTACAAAGAACAGCAGCACAATTCTGGTTCCCCTCTGTTTACCACCTTCTTATGATGCTTGTATGTGCCAGAAGGCTGCAGGGTGGAGGTTAGTAGAGAGAATAAACAGCATTCAGGGAAGATGTTTGGCAAGGATGTGTTTCCCAGTTATTTGGCAGCTAGCTCTTGCACAACTGGCTTCTCAATCTGCATGTTGCCACAGAGAATGTGTAAGATCTGGTGGCCTAACAGCACCATCCCCTACTAGTGGAGTTAAGGAACTTAGGAGTGCAACTGGGATAGTGAGTGTTGATGGGAGGGAAGAGAGCATTGAAGGGCTCCTTTGGGATATTCCCACAGCAGTTTCGCACTCTTAGTTTTAGCAACCATGTAATGATCTGAGGGTATAAACTGGTACTTTTGCCTGGGCTCTTCCTTTACCATTCTTCCTTAAAGCTCACACAGGGTATGGCCACTCTTACCTAGAATGAAGCAAGCTTTGTCACCTGGCTGCTGCTTGGCTCAGCAAGCACAGGCTGCATGTGCCACTGTAAATATACCCTGGTTTTGACCTCTACCACCCTTCAGAGCTGACTCTTCATATCACCCTCCTATTTCTACTTCTCATGTCTCAAAAGAAACATCTTCATAGATGGGCAGTGCCACGGGGCAAGCTGGGCTAGGTTGAGCCTAAGGGGAAGGCGTAGGAAGGTGTTCATTTTAAGGTGCTTTTCACCTCCAGTAGAACATGGCATCCTTGTCACTTCCTTTCAAGGCTTTCCTGTGTGAGGGATTGCTCCAAACCTTGAACCACATCTCATCAGACAAACCCACCTCTGTTACAGAGCCATGCAAGCCCTGAAGCAGAAGGGCCAGGAACTTAGCATAGAGGAAGAGGTTGTGACGTGGGATTACCTACAGAAGATTAATGCCAGACTAACCAGGCGCAGGTTTCTCACAGGAGCTGACATTCGTATTTTAATTCCCTGTATTGTGCAGCTCAGCTGCTGCATTACTTCCAAAAACTTACAGCTACATCCCCTCCTTTGGCCCCCTTGACATTGGTGGCAATCCCAGGATCACAGCAGCTAAATGCTGCCTGGCTGAGCACTCCTCTGACAGCTTGCTGAGAAGGCAAAGGCCAAGGACTAATTGAGATTACATGGAGCAGAGCACCATGGCCCATGCAACTGTGCAGCAAGCTACATCACAGAGCAGCATGGACACCAGCAGGACAGGTTGCAGCTTTCCCTGGTGCCTATGGAGAGCAGCTCTTCCCATTGCTTCCCAGACCCAGTTGCCAGCAGAAACTGGTGGTGGCTCCGAACCTTTCTCTTTCTGTAAAAAAGTGCTCCAGCAAAAAATGGATTTGCTCCTGGAAGGAGCCCATCTCGCTGGTTGTGCCTGGTCTGTGGAGCCATTCCATAGTAACAAATGGTGATACAGGTGGTAGGATTGCATCAGGGAGTGGAAGGTACAAAAGAAGACTCATTAAAATGTGACTGTCTGAGACGTGTCACTGGAAACCAACACAGTAGGCATCAGGAAAAGAAAAGGCCATTGAAAGGCTGTGCTGACTCCCATTATCTGCTGAGACATTTGCCCTCCCAGATCATCATTTCTCCCCTAGTTGCCCATTCAGCTGCCCCAGATGAGCTCACCGGGAAGAACCACTCTTAACCTGGGCTGCCTTCTCCCTTCTTCATTGGTCCCAAAAGAGCTGCAACTCCCTTTGTTACCCACCTTCCTCGAGCCTGCATGATTTGGGAGACGTGAAGTTTGTTGGGAGATGTAATACAGACCCATGGAGAGAACTGGAAAACTTGGACATGCTCTCTTCACAACAGCCCTTCTGGTTTTTATCACCTTCACCTCTATCCCCAGCTCACTGATTTTTCTGCTCAGTTTTTTGAACTAAAAAGCTGGGATAGAAACTGTGTTCAGCTTGTAGCTGCCTATGTCCTGAGACAAATCCAAGGCAAACGTCAGACCAGTGGGAGATCCAACAACTCTGATGGTGGGTGAGACAGAGAGCAGGCTGGGATTTCTCTTTACCCACCTGAAGGCAGTGGGGCTGAGGGTTAGCTAGGCTAGTGTAACACCTTGGTGTGATCCAGCAAGCCGAACCAGCTGCCTTCACCCTCCTGAGCTCAGTGCTGCGGAAGGTCTGGGACCCAAGTGCCAGGTCCTAGGCCTGCCAGCCCATGTGCAAATAGACTGGAGGTCCACAGCAGAGGCACAGGTGGGAAGTCTGTCGGCTGTGCCCTTGCCTTGCTGGGGCAGGGCGCTGTGAGACATGTTGGTAGGGCTGTAATTGTGCAGGGAGAAAGACTCTTGCAGAGGATGAAGTCTTTGCAGAGGAAAAAATTCAGAAAGGTTTTTTTCTCCCCCTTTTTGCACATTTTTAACCATATTTACTCCTTCCACAGGGGTTATTGAACCTTCAGTTTAATAAAGAAGGAAATGAGCCACCATTAAATAGCTTTCTGAAGGGTTCTGAAAGCAGGCACCACTTGCATGCAGATCTGGTCTGTGCCTAACATGCAACTTCCAGACCTCATTGTACATCCTGTAGTTGAGTCACCATGTGCACTGTGGGGACTGGGATGGGAAAGTCAGCACTGACCATCATGTCAAACAGCCACAGCTTCCCAAACTGAAGAAGAATCAGACCAGGAAGAGGGGAAAGCAGCAGCAACAATAGAAGGATAGCTAGTTGTCACAGGTAAACTTCGGTATCCATGTCCAGTGGCTAGTTCTAGAATCACAAGCCTTGTTATATTGCACACATCCTCTTTCCACTACTCTTTTTCTCAAAGCAGTTATCATCTCCCCTCCCACCCATGCGCTAGTGATAAGTATCAGAGGCAGTTGCACCAAGGTGCCTCTCAACCCAGTTTTGCATCCCCCTCTCCCACCCAAACCCAAGGCAGTCCGGACAGTTGTTGGCCATCACAAGTCTTAATTTTTAGTAACTCTGCTTAGGTTTCTTTCCTTGTGTACCATAGCTTCCTCCCCACGTACTCTAGTAGGGCAGTACAGGAGGCTCCAACCATGTCCCAAGAAGCTCTTTTGCTCCCTGGCAGCACCTTGCAGACATGTACCTTACTGGGAATGTACTGGGTCAGTGCTGGTGAGATCTGGCGCTCCTGATCTTGCATAGGTGGCAGCTGATGGGGATCCACCAGGAGAAGCTGGCAGGAAGTGTCTACTGTCCCTTTTCTTTTTTGAGGGAAAGGGGGATTTTTTTGGCATTATGATTATTGTCCACCTTCCAGCGGCCAAGTTCTGGGCTGCATTAATAACTGGGGTTAATTGGCTGTCCAGGCAGGTATGGAGCTTCACACCAACCTTAATAGCAAACACCATGGCTCTATCCAAAGCCTGGATACAAGCTGGGTTTCTCCTGTGCTAGCAAAGTGCTTTCAGCAGGCTCCAGATAGCCATTTCTGGCAGACAGGGAAATAGCACTATTCAGAGTCCGGATCAAATCTGCACTTCCATTTTGTGTCCTCAGCTTGGAAAAAACTCAACCCAAGCAAATGCTTCCCAGGTCTCCTTTCCCTGTGTGGTGCCTGGCACCCCAGGGGAGGGGATGGTGGGAGACATTTGGGGATCACCAAAAGCGAGATCCTTTTTGGATATATTTAATGTAAATATCTTTCAGGAGGAGACACCTTCTGACCTTTGCGTTAATCTCAGAGCAGGAGATAAATTTCTAGCTGTCCTTGCATATAGTGAAACATAGCTGAAACAGCCAAATGCAAAGTACAGTTAAATATAGGGTTTGACCTAAATAACCTTTTAATTAGGAAGATAAATTTGTTCTAGCTTGACCTTAGTCTGTGTTAAGAACCTGTTAATCATTTGACTTGCAGAGTATATTAATTCTGCACTTAACTTGGCCATTGGTTTTATTATCTGGGTTTGGGAGTTTTTTCATTCTCGAAGCATCAATCTGCATCTTGTGTGTGGGGGTGTTCTTTCTTTTTTTCCTGTTCAGACCATGTAGCACACTGTTGTACTTCTGTTCCCATCTGCGTAGAGTATTGCCTTAAACAGATCAGTTGTGTTGTGGTTTGGTTTGGGTTTTCTTTTTTCTATCATCAGTTTTATGCATTAATTTATTTTAAAAGGGGGGGGGGGGGTTTGAAAAACATGAAACATAATTTTTTTTAACATTTCCATTGCAGTATTTATTGTTACTGGTTGTGTGTAGTGTTACAGAAATAATATTAAAAAGCATACATATGAAAAACAGCCTGCCAGACTTGTCATTGGAATGAACCATGGTGAGAGGGTATGAACAACACCACCTCCTCTGAGCCCCCAGCAATTGCAGATACTGAAATCAGGGGGTGCCAGCCTTCACGCCATGGCCAATACTAACCTGCTTGGGCCCAATAGAAGCAGCTGGTGTGGAGCTGTGCTGTATGGCACAGTTAAACCCACCAGGGCCAGACAGCCCTCAGCCAGCATTTGGGAAGGCTTCTCCTCAAGGCGCATGGGGTGGGACCCAGCCCCTGTATCTGGGCTACGCCTTTCCTCCCAACAGCGACAGAAGCAGGAAGTGCTGCATCTATGCAACATCGATAGATGAAATAACCTTTTCTCCAGCCTTGCAGCCATTTCTGCCCCTTCAAGCTGTTGGCACGAGAGCCAAGCACTGATTTTAGAGTACATCAGCAGCTGGAAACCCCAGGGACTGCTAGGGACAGGAGACAGCCACGGGGGGCCACTGGCTCATGCTGGCAGCTGATACAGTGTAGGGTGAGTCCCCCCCCAACCAAGAGGCTCAGACCCCACCTCTCTGCAGAGCAGTGCTCCCCAGATCTGTGCCCCAGGGTGCTTCAAGGCCACGGGGATGGGGAGGCATCACCGACACCCCTGTGTCTACTCTTCCCTCCCAGCCTCCCACTGGCTCCCAGGAGGGAACAGAGCTGATGGAGAGCCTGAGTCTGGCTCAACAGAGACCAGCGGGGTGTGAAAAGCAATGGTAACTTATTTTCTTCATTTCAACAGCACATTAATCACATTTGCCTGGATGCATTTGGGTGCCCCAGGCTGACCAGCTCCACCATCCCCCTCAACAAGAAGAGCAGGGCTTCGCAGCCCTTCAGGGGGATGGGTTGGCATCCACCCTGCCAAGTTGGACATGGGTCTTCACTGGTCATCCCTAAAAATGTGGCAGCAGAGGGATTGGGCTTCTGAGAGCCCTCACGGGGCTGGAGCCAGAAGCAGAGCAGGGCCCTGAGTTGGCACTGTGTGACAAGCCAAGCCGAGCAAGGTTTCTGCTCGGTTCCCCATCTCAAAGAAAAGCAAACCTGGTTCATGCAAATACTTCCGTGGCATAACCCGGCTGCCTCTGGGCTGAGATAGAGGAGGATCACTTATTCCAGCTGCAGAGCCCATCACATCACTCAGGACAGGAGAGCAAATGAGCCACATGGGTCACCTAAATCCATCTTTTTAATTAAAAAGGGTAGACAGAGCAGGTGGTAATTTCCCTGGCTACCCCAGCAGGCTGGGCCAGCAATGCCTGGTGCTGTGCCCTAGGCACTGGCTGCACAGTTGCTGTGCTGTGTGCACACAGCTGGGTTGCTGCAGAATTTTCAAGGAAATATGGGAGAGAGGGGCTGTGTCCTGGTTTAGCCAGGATAGGGTTAAGTTTCCTCAGCAGTGGGGGGGAAGCTCTAGCTGGGTTATTCATATACCATGCTGACGTCACGTCCGGGCGCCAGAGCGCGGGAAGAATCGGTGATCGCGTGGGTTGGCGCAGCCGGTTCTCTCACTGCTGTATCGGTAGATATCATGCTCTGTTCATTGTTATTACTGTTACTGTTACAGTTAATGTTGTTGTTTGTTGTGTTGCTGTTGCACTGTTGTATTAAACCTCTCCTTATCTCAGTCCCGGGGCTTTGTATTTCACTCCCTTTGTGGGGGAGGGGCAGCGACCGGGTGGTCTCAGACCCTGGCAGGGACTAAACCACCACAACTTTTGGCGCCCAATGTGGGGCACGAGAGGGCTGAGATAAGGACAAAAGGAGAAGGTGTGTTAGAGCAATCTGTTAGGTGGAATTTTTCAGTTTTTATTTGTATTTGTTTGATAAGAAACGTTTGCAATGCTGGGCAATTTGCTTGCGTGGTGGGGCTGGATCAATCCTTATATCCATTGTGCATTCCCAGTGCTGATGTTTGTTCTCAGTGGAAAATGTATCAAGGGTCTTGTTTTGCTGTACTGGCTGCAAACTGCTTATAATATACTTGTATCACTGCTTGTGGGGGTGAACCGGTACCTGTTTGCTGCCTGGTCTTTTGTTAAGGGTCTCACCCCCTCTATGGGTGAGCCAGGGGAAGAGATTCTCTCGGTTTTTGAGAGTTTCGGCTATCCCTGGAGCACCCAGGCCAGTGTGCTTGCAGCACTGTGCTTTCTAAATGCCTGCCAGATCTTGTTTTGGGCCATGCGGTACTTCTCCAACAATAGCACCACCCGGAAACCTGCCCTGAGGGCAGATAGTTATAAATGGCTAGGTATGTGGGAGAAGATGGGCAAGTACCTGAGTCAGTGGTCACCCCCAACGTTCTGGGATTTCACTCCTGAACAAGTGCAGAGTCCTGATAAACTGGTGGAGTGTTTGGAAAAGGTGTGCTGCCAATCTGAAAAACCCCGGGAGACACAACTTGCTGCGATGTGCTGGGGGCTTGCCCATGCTTACCGCATCGCCCTTAACACTGATGACTGCCATCAAGGGGGAGAAAGGGCTGCAGGGTCTGGAAGTGAACCTACTGGTGCAGCAGCTGGGCCAGGGGGACAGGCAGTGCCAGTACCAGTCGCCTCCACCAGCACAGCAGCTGGGCCAGAGGGACAGGCAGTGCCAGTACCAGTCACCTCCACCAGCACAGCAGCTGAGCCAGAGGGACAAGCAGTACCAATATCAGTCGCCCCGATACGGAAAACCAAATATACCAAAAAATCCCCTCGCAGTGTACAGGGTGATAATGAACCAGGCCCATCACGAGAGCAGGAGGAAGAGCCGGAGGTAACCATCCGATCTCTATCCCTGAGTGAGTTGCGAGATATGCGGAAGGATTTTAGCCACATTCCAGGCGAGCAAATTTGCACCTGGCTGCTCTGATGCTGGGATAGTGGAGCTGCTGGTTTTGAATTGGAGGGGAGAGAGGCCAAGCAGGTGGGACCTTTAGCCAAGCAGGCTGGTATTGACAAGGCAATAGGGAAACAGGCTCAGACCCTCAGCCTTTGGAGGCGACTCCTGCTCGCTGTGAGGGAGAGGTACCCCTACAAGGATGATGCTCTATGTCGGTTAGGCAAGTGGACCGACATGGAGAAAGGCATCCAAAACCTCAGGGAAATGGCTGTGTTTGACATGATCTATGGTGATCTGAATGATGAGCAGTCACCAATGGATCCAGATCAGGCCCCTTGCACACAGTTGATGTGGTGGAAGTTCCTGCAAAGTGGACCAGAGGGACATTCCAAAGCATTAGCAGTAGCGTCCTGGTGGCGAGACACCCAGACTCAAACAGTGGACAAAGTGATTATCCAGCTCCGGCAATATGAGGGAAGTCTCCCTTCCTCCCAACATGCTTTGGTTTCAGCTGTAGAGGAACTGTCTCAGAGGCTCCAGAAAATGGAAGAGGACATGTCCTATGTTCCACCTGCACAGGCCAATGTCTCAGCTATTAGAAGTAGACGCTTCCCCACCCAAGAGAAGGGTAGTGGAAGATACACACCACGGGGCACCCTGTGGTTCTTCCTCCGCGACCATGGGGAAAACATGAGGAGGTGGCATGGACAGCCCACTTCCGCCCTAGCTGCACGAGTACAGCACCTGAAAGGGAAGACCACCATGAAAGGGGAGTCTTCCAAGAGAGATGCAGCTCCAGTGTCTAGTCGGAAATCCCCCAGACAGAATAGAATGGCCAACATTATGCTTGACCCTCTTGAGGGGACCAGGAAGCCCATATATAAGAAGGGTCGGAAGGATGATCCAGGAAATTACAGGCCTGTCAGCTTGACGTCGGTGCCCGGGAAGCTGATGGAGCAGCTCATCCAGAGTACCATCACATAGCACATGCAGGACAACCAGATGATCAGGACCAGTCAGCATGGGTTTATGAAAGGCAGGTCATGCTTGACAAACCTGATCTCCTTCTACGACAGGGCGACTTGATTATTGGATGAGGGAAAGGCTGTGGATGTAGTTTACCTTGACTTTAGCAAGGCCTTTGACATCGTTTCCCACAGCATTCTCCTGGCAAAACTGGCTGATTGAGGCTTGGATAATCGCACGCTTTGCTGGATAAAAAACTGGCTGGATGGCCGGGCCCAGAGAGTTGTGGTGAATGGAGTTAAATCCAGTTGGCGGCCGGTCACGAGTGGTGTCCCCCAGGGCTCGGTTTTGGGGCCACTCCTGTTTAACATCTTTATTGATGATCTAGACGAGGGGATCGAGTGCACCCTCAGGAAGTTTGCAGATGACACCAAGTTGGGTGAGAGTGTTGATCTGCTCGAGGGTAGGGAGGGTCTGCAGAGGGATCTGGACAGGCTGGATCGATGGGCTAAGGCCAACTGTAGGAGTTTCAATAAGGCCAAATGCCGGGTGCTGCACTTCGGCCACAACAACTCCCAGCAGCGCTACAGGCTTGGGGAGGAGTGGCTGGAGAGCTGCCAGTCAGAGAGGGACCTGGGGGTGTTGATTGACAGCCGGCTGACCATGAGCCAGCAGTGTGCCCAGGTGGCCAAGAAGGCCAATGGCATCCTGGCTTGTATCAGAAATAGCATGGCCAGCAAGGACAGGGAAGTGATCTTGCCCCTGTACTCTGCACTGGTAAGGCCGCACCTCGATTACTGTGTTCAGTTTTGGGCCCCTCACTACAAAAAGGACATTGAATTACTCGAGCGTGTCCAAAGAAGGGCAACGAAGCTGGTGAAGGGTCTGGAGCACATGTTGTACGAGGAGCGGCTGAGGGAACTGGGGTTGTTTAGTGTGGAGAAGAGGAGGCTGAGGGGAGACCTCGTTGCCCTCTACAACTACCTAAAAGGAGGTTGCAGAGAGCTGGGGATGAGTCTCTTTAACCAAGTAACAAGTGATAGGACAAGAGGTAATGGCCTCAAGTTGTGCCAGGGAAGGTTTAGACTGGATATTAGGAAGTATTTCTTTACAGAACGGGTTGTTAGGCATTGGAATGGGCTGCCCAGGGAGGTGGTGGAGTCCCCATCCCTGGAGGTGTTTAAGAGTAGGGTCAACATAGTGCTGAGGGATATGGTGTAGCTGGAAACTGCCAATGCTAGGTTAAAGGTTGGACTAGATGATCTTCAAGGTCCTTTCCAACCTAGCTGATTCTTTGATTCTGTGATTCTTGCAGGAGTCACTCTTAGAACAAGTGAGTGATGGCAAGCAGGATTAGAGGGGCCCTGCCTCCAGCCAGGTGGAGGAAAGGGATAATCGGATTTACTGGAAGGTTTGGATCCGATGGCCTGGCACATCAGACCCTCAAGAATATAAGGCCTTGGTAGACACTGGCGCACAGTGCACCCTGATGCCATCAAGCCACAGTGGGGTCGAATCCATCTGCATCTCCGGAGTGACAGGGGGATCCCAACAGCTGACCCTATTAGAGGCTGAAGTAAGCTTAACTGGGAAGGACTGGCATAAGCACCCCATTGTGACTGGCCCAGATGCCCCGTGCATCCTAGGTATAGACTACCTCAGGAGAGGGTACTTTAAAGACCCAAAAGGGTACCGGTGGGCCTTTGGTATAGCTGCCCTGGAGGAGGTTGAGCAATTGTCCACCTTACCCGGCCTCTCAGAGGACCCCTCGGTGGTGGGGTCTCTTAAGGTTGAAGAGCAGCGAGTGCCAATTGCCACCAAGACGGTGCACCAGCGGCAGTACCGCACTAACTGAGATTCCCTGGTCCCCATCCATCAGCTGATCCGTTGACTAGAAAGCCAGAAGGTGATCAGCAAGACTCATTCACCTTTCAACAGCCCTATATGGCCAGTGAGAAAACCTAATGGCGAATGCAGACTGACCGTGGACTACCGTGGCCTGAATGAAGTTACGCCAGCGATGAGTGCTGCAGTGCCGGACATGCTAGAGCTCCAGTATGAGCTGGAGTCGAAGGCAGCCAAGTGGTACGCCACGATTGACATTGCTAACGCGTTCTTCTCCATCCCAATAGCACCAGAGTGCAGGCCACAGTTTGTGTTCACTTGGAGGAGTATCCAGTACACCTGGAATCGATTGCCCCAGGGGTGGAAACACAGCTCCACCATTTGCCACAGACTGGTCCATACTGCACTGGAGAAAGGTGGGGCTCCAGAACACCTGCAGTTCATTGATGATATCATTGTATGGGGGGACACAGCTGAGGAAGTCTTTGAGAAAGGAAAGAAGATAATTGAAATCCTCCTGAAGGCTGATTTTGCCATCAAGCAACAGAAAGTTAAGGGGCCTGGAAGGGAGATTCAGTTCCTAGGAATAAAATGGCAAGATGGGCGTCGCCACATCCCAATGGAGGTGATAAACAAGATAATAGCCACCAACCACCAAAAAGGAGACTCGATCTTTCCTGGGCGCTGTGGGGTTCTGGAGGATGCACATCCCAAACTATAGACCGATTGTGAGCCCTCTCTACCACGTAACCCGCAAGAAGAACGATTTTAAATGGGGCCCAGAGCAACAACAAGCCTTTGAACAAATTATGCAGGAGATTGCCCAGGCAGTAGCCCTCGGGCCAGTCCGGACAGGGCAGGATATTAAGAACGTGCTCTACACCGCAGCAGGGGAGAATGGCCCTTCCTGGAGCCTCTGGCAGAGAGCACCTGGGGAAACCTGAGGCCAACCTCTAGGCTTTTGGAGCCAGGAATACAAAGGCTCTGAAGCTAACTATACACTGACTGAGAAGGAGATACTGGCAGCGTACGAAGGAGTTCGAGCTGCCTCAGAAGTGGTCGGCACTGAGACACAGCTCCTCCTGGCACCCCGACTGCTGGTGCTGGGATGGATGTTCAAAGGAAAGGCTCCCTCCACACATCATGCAACAGATGCCACATGGAGTAAATGGGTTGCGTTGATAACACAACGGGCTCGAATAGGGAACCTCGACCCCCCCAGGATTAGTGGAAATGATCATGAACTGGCCAGAGAGCAAAGATGCTGGGATGTCACCAGAACAAGAGGTGAAACGTGCTGAGGAGGCCCCACCATATAACGAGCTGCCAGAGGAAGAAAAACAATATGCCCTGTTCACTGATGGGTCTTGCCGCATTGTGGGAAAACATCGACGATGGAAGGCTGCGGTGTGGTATCCCACACGAGAAACCACTGAAGCTGTTGAGGGACAAGGTGAATCGAGCCAGTTCGCAGAGGTGAAAGCCATCCAATTGGCTTTGGAGATTGCTGAGCGAGAAAAGTGGCCGAGGCTCTATCTCTACACTGACTCATGGGTGATGGCAAGTGCCCTGTGGATGTGGTTGCAGCAATGGAAACAGAACAACTGGCAACGCAAGGGCAGACCCGTCTGGGCCACTGAAGTATGGCAGGACATTGCAGCCCGGGTGGAGAACCTCGTTGTGAAGGTGCGCCATGTGGACGCCCATATACCCAAGAGTCGGGCCACTGATGAACATCAACACAACCAGCAGGCGGACCAGGCTGCTAAGATCGAAGTGGCTCAGGTGGACTTGGACTGGCAGCGTAAAGGTGAACTGTTCATAGCCCGGTGGGCCCATGAGACCTCGAGCCACCAAGGCAGAGATGCAACATACAGGTGGGCTCGAGATCGAGGGGTGGACCTCACCATTGACACCATCGCAGAGATCATCCACGGATGTGAGACGTGTGCTGCAATCAAACAAGCCAAACGGGTGAAGCCCCAGCGGAATGAAGATCGATGGATGAAATATAAATATGGAGAGGCCTGGCAGATCGACTACATCACACTGCCACAGACCCAACAAGGCAAGCGCCACGTGCTCACAATGGTGGAAGCAACCACTGGGTGGCTCGAAACTTATCCAGTGTCCCACGCCACCACCCGGAACACCATCCTGGGCCTTGAAGACCGAGTCCTGTGGCGACACGGCACCCCAGAGAGGATTGAGTCGGATAACGGGACTCACTTCCAAAATAACCTCATAGATGCCTGGGCAGAAGAACACGGCATCGAGTGGGTCTACCACATCCCCTACCATGCACCAGCCTCCGGAAAGATCGAGCGCTACAATGGACTGTTAAAAACTACATTGAGAGCAATGGGGGGTGGAACCTTCAAACACTGGGACACACATCTGACAAAGGCCACTTGGTTAGTCAACACAAGAGGATCTGCCAATCGAGCTGGCCCGGCTCAGTCAAAACTTCCACGTGTTGTAGACGGGGATAGAGTCCCTGTGGTGCGCATGAGGGATCTGCTGGGAAAAATGGTCTGGGTTAGTCCTGCGCCGGGCAAAGGCAAACCCATCCACGGGATTGTTTTTGCTCAAGGACCTGGGTGCACCTGGTGGGTGATGCAGAAGGATGGAGAGGTCCGATGCATACAACAAGGGGACTTGATTGTGGGTGAAAACACACCGTGAATTATACTGTGCTTTTGTTAATTTTTCTTTGTTGTGCAAATTGCTAAATGGCAGCTGGATGTGACGCACATGGTATAGAATAAAGGGGTGGATTATGTCCTGGTTTAGCCAGGATAGGGTTAAGTTTCCCCAGCAGTGGGGGGGAAGCTCTAGCCGGGTTATTCATATACCATGCTGACGTCACGTCCGGGCGCCAGAGCGCGGGAAGAATCGGTGATCGCGTGGGTTGGCGCAGCCGGTTCTCTCACTGCTGTATCGGTAGATATCATGCTCTGTTCATTGTTATTACTGTTACTGTTAATGTTGTTGTTTGTTGTGTTGCTGTTGCACTGTTGTATTAAACCTCTCCTTACTTCAGCCCCGGGGCTTTGTATTTCACTCCCTTTGTGGGGGAGTGGCAGCGGCCGTGTGGTCTCAGACCCCTGGCAGGGACTAAACCACCACAGGCTGGAAAAGCAACAGTTGCTGGTCCTGCACCTCCCAAAATAAAATTATCTTGACTAGGACCAGCTGAAACTGTTTCCTACCATTGTTAAGCTCATTGCCTGCAGAAGGGGAGGAAGCCCAGAGCCAAGACAAAGCCAGGAGGGTGCAGCTGTACCTATGCAGTGATGCAGGCAGCAATTGTTGTGCCCTAGCCCAGGATCTTCTGCTCTTGGGAGTGCAGCTGCAGGGCTGACAACCATCAAATCTCCCTGCTCTCACACTGTGACATCACCAATGGCATAAGGACCACCCTGGGCTGGCAGAGCAGTGGCACTAGTGCCCTGTTCCCCTTCTTGAGTGGGCTGGGAGGCTCCAGCCCTACATAGTGCTGCTGATCCAGTGGGGCACCCTGGGACCCTCCAGGACTCCAAGTGCTGATATCTCAGTGGGCTGCTGCACCATGTTCCTCTTAGCCCAAAAACACAAGACCCCTGTCAGCAATTACACTGACTCCTACTGCCTGCCATACTCCATCAAAAAGACCATCCAAGAGCAGGCTCCACTGCAGCTCTGGAAAGAAAACAAGTTTGTGATGGAGGTGAGAGACGAGAAACCAGGCCTGTGAGAAACTAAGAAAAACAGCCTGAGAAAGCAAAAGTTGAGGCTGATCAAAGAAATGCCTCAAACACTCGCAAGACAAAACTATGAGTCACAGGGTGCATTCTGTGGAGGTCGAAGCTGATAAGGCTGCCCCAATAACACAAGATGGGACTGGAGGAGGGAGCCCTGTGAAGACAGGGCGGCTCTGCTCTGGTGCACCTGGCCAAAACTTCAAGGGCCATCTGTCCGGTGAATGACCTTTGCTTCATTATCCACAAAATGCATATTAAAGTTAACACCCCTCAATATGCTAATGAGGGCTAACATGATCATGCTAATTACATCATCCCATGAAACACCTCACTCCTCCCCGTACATGGGATACGTAGGTATGTGGGTCGACCTAGGGGATGGACCCAAGGAAAGTGGGTATAAATCAAGAAGGGGCGGGGGGGGGTGTGCGGCCCGGGGGGGGGAGAGAGAGTGCAGTGAAGCGAAGAAGACGGATGCCAGCGAAAAAGACGGATGTCTCCTGTGCCTCTCGGAACCCTTGTCGGCAGGATCAGCGCAGAAACCCAGACCGGTGATCTGTATTTCCCCATTCCCTCTATCTCCCTCTTTTCCCTTTCCTATTAAGAAATGCAAGGCATATTGTATTGCTTGCCACAACTTGCTATATACTTAGCCAATTATCGTGTGTTCAATTAGTACATTGTGAGTAGTTAATAAATGTTTAGACTTGGAGACTTGTTGTCCGCTCCATTGGGGATTTGCGAATCTGAGTCACTTGTCCCCCTCGTCTGAGCGGGACGTGACATTATAATTGGCGTAGTCGGCAGGATCCCCTTCGGTGTCGGAAAGTCTTATGAGATACTGGTTCTCTATCCAAGCAACTCGGACAGGGAGAACTGGGAATTGGCCCCTCAGCTATACGCTGGGAAAGGGTCGGAGGGATACCGATTCTCTATCCGATAAGGACAGGGAGAATCGGGAAGTGACCTCTCAGCTCTAAGCCAGGAGAGGTTCGAGCAGTGGCAAGCCATGACTGGCCAGGAAATGTCGGTGCTTGACTGCTCCCCTATTTTTGAGAAACTGAAGGAGTATAAGGCTTGTCCTCCTCCTTTAGTAGAGGTTTGGGCCCATGATAATTGGCATAATCCAGAAGCAGTGGCAAGCTATATCAGTGCACTTGCGGGGGTGCAAGGGTCGCGACCAGGCAAAGGAAAAGCTATAGTGTGCGCTGTATTAGGGGCAGCACTGACTGCAGCCCAAAAAGATAAACATGTTAAGAAACAATTAGAAGGGGAAATGATCAAATCCTTACAAGATCTGGTAAAAGCTCTCCAGGATCAATTGGTTGAGGAACGTAAAGTTACTGAACAAAAAGCTAAACTCTGGCAAGAGCAAACTGAAGTTCTGAAAAGCCAATTAGCTGATGAGTGTAACACCTCTCAGCGATTTCACATGGCTCTGTTAGATGCCTTGGACCGAGAAAAAATCGCACGGTCCGAAAAAGAGGGGAATGAACAAGAAACCTGCAACCGGACAGATTTAGGCTCTGTTCCGGATAGTGAACAGGGAGTTACGAGTCTGGCAAAAGCAGCAGCCAGACCCTTGTATCCAACAAAGGAGTTAGAGATAAGCCGAGAAATTTTTTACCCCAAAAATGAGGGGGCAAATTTAAGACCATTAATTAAAATGGAGACCACCGAGGGTCAGGGTGGAAGAGCTCCACAGGTCACCATTCGAACTACACCATATCCAGCGACTGAGCTGGCAAAAATTCAGGAGAAATATACCAGACGAGCTCAGGAAACTGAGACTGAATACGTGTGGAGGGTATCTTTGACTGGTGGCGACCGAATTTTGTTATCAGAAGATGAGGCCCAGGGGTACTGGGGGCCAGGGGTTTTCTTAGTTACTGATGACCAGAGAGAGCCGTGGTCGTTAACTCAACGAGCTGCTTATTGGGCTGGGGGTCTGGACCCCTTGGAAAGGGGGGATCCAGTATGTATTGAGACCCCAACCGTAAATCATTTGACTGAAAGTCTGCAGAAGGCTGCTTGTCTCCAATTAATGCATGACAGGCGTTTGGTTCCGCAGCAGCCTTCCCCGATGCTATTAATTGCTAACCCTGATCAAATGACTCCCCTGATTCGGGGCTTGCCGGACTCTTTGAAATCACATGCAGTACAATTACAAGATCGTTTGCGGAATGCATTAGCCCCGCGAGGGGGGAGACGGGCGGGGGGAGAAGCCATGACCTGGGGAGAGATAGCTCAGGACTTAATAAATTATGGCCGGAGAATGGGCCTTACCAGGGGAACGGGTAAACCTAAGCCCTTGGTACGCAGAGTGGAACAGCAGGAAAATCCGCCTCCTTCCCCTCTGCAAGTTTTAAGAGCAAAGAGAAACCTCTTGTGGACTGAGGGAATTGGACAGGGGATTCCCCGAGAGTTAATGGATGGTATGCCTACTACAGTTTTAGAAAAGCTCATTCGAGCCTGGAAAGACAAAAGAAAGCTGCCCCCCCAACCGAGCGGACCTTTTGGGCAAAGGGAGGGACAGAGCTGGAAACTAACGAGATGGTGGTAATTGCTTCTCAAACACCAACTGCCCCTGAAGAGGACTTGATTGATTTAGGGTCGGGAAACTGGATGCGCCATCCCCAGTAAGTGAGCCGGGGGATGGCGGGTGGGTCCACTTAAGGAGGCTCACAGAGAATACTAAAGGAGACTTGTTGATTACCTTTCCGCTCGGTCCCTTTAAAACTCCAGTTACATTTCTAGTAGATACGGGTGCTCAGATTTCAGCACTCCAAACTGAGGTTCCCAAGCGCAATGGCATAATTGCTGACAAAAAGCAGATCTGGGTTACAGATGTTTTCGGGGACTCTAAGCCACAGTCGACTGCTTGGGTGAAATGCTGGTTACCTGGGAATGAAACTGCAACAGAGGCTATTATGATCCGGGGAAATTTCCCCACAAATATCCTGGGACTTGACCTATTGAAGGGACAAGCTTGGGTGGATTCAAAAGGAAGGGAATGGAAATTTGGGTCCCCAACTGCCTCTATAAGACTTTTACAACAAGCGCCTGCGCTTCCTCCTTCTAAAACTGTTAATGTGAAACCTTACGCCTTACCGTTAGGTGCCAGGGAGGGGATCACTCCGGTAATAGCAGAGCTGCGGGAGCAAGGGATAATCGTTCCAACTCACTCACCCTATAATTCCCCAGTGTGGCCAGTCCGTAAACCTAACGGAAAGTGGCGTCTGACAATTGACTATCGGCAATTAAATGCCAATACAGGTCCTCTAACAGCTGCAGTGCCTAACATAGCTGAACTGATTGCAACCATACAGGAACAAGCCCACCAGATCTTAGCAACTATTGATGTGAAAGATATGTTCTTTATGGTCCCCATACAGGAGGCAGACAGAGATCGCTTTGCCTTTACATGGGAAGGCGTGCAATTTACTTTTACACGTCTCCCCCAGGGATACCGCCATTCGCCGACCATCGCTCATTATGCACTAGCACAGGAGCTTGCTCAAATCCCTCCAGGGAAGGGGTTAAAACGTTGTTTTAGCTACTTGCCTAAGCCCAAATCGATCCAATCAGACAATGGTAGTCACTTTACTGCTGGGGTGGTTCAGGAGTGGGCTCAAGATGAAGGAATTCAGTGGATTTTCCATACTCCATACTATCCCCAAGCAAATGGAATTGTGGAACGCACCAATGGACTTCTAAAGCAGGCCCTAAAACCCCACGAACCAGGATGACCACAATGGGTGCCCACGACTTACCGCGTTCTGTCCTAAGCCTCTGTCCATACTCGCCAGGAAAAAAGAGACTAAAGACCCTGCAAACCCTCTCCATTATCCTGGACAAACTGTTCTAGTCGACTTGCCCACCGTGGGGCAAGTACCCCTAACCCTAAAAACTCCCATCAATATTTGTTCATGGGTGGCTACTGATGCCCATGGGAAAGAATACCGCATCAATACCAGGTGGATTGTCCCTTCTTTCTAACCATCATTGTTTTGTTATGCATATATGTGTTTTACAGAGCATTGATCCTGGACAACAGGAGACCTATGTTACTTTTAGCACTTTCAATGGTTGTAGGCATTATTGGCTAGTTATTATTTGTAATCTGCTTACATTATTATATAATTTGTGGAATCATACCTGCTGAGTGTGGAATAAATCATTGCCAATCAATTACAATCAACAATCCAGGAAATTTTACAGGTACATTTAATGAGTTCACTTATTGGAAGGCTAACCTGGAGTTGTGCCTTAAGTTACCTTATTGGGAATCACCTCCAAAATAAAGGAAGCCTGTGAGCCACCTGTGACTGCAAACTGGTGCTTGCAAATACCAAACAGATTACAGTGCTAGCTCATATAACTGTATGTGGTCCTTACAACACCACATCCATCAAAAGCAGGATGCAGTCATCAAAGACTAGTTGAAGGGTCTGATCCCACAAATTAAGCATTAATGAATTGTACCTGAATATTAAATTGTATTCCCATTTAAATCCTTATAGACCTGATAATGTCATTGTGTAACCTCAAATAGTTTTAGAAAATTTAACTTAGCAATTCTATGTACTAACAAGGTATGCCTTTAAGGAATTAAAGGTGCAGACCCAACAAGCATCTAAGATGGCGTTGCAGAATCCGGCTAGCATTGCTGAAGGAACATGGACTGTGCGGTGTGCTGAATCTAACTGAGGGAGAATGCTACATCACCATCCACAATGCCACCACCTCTATAGAGGAGACCGTGCCATGATGAAGATGATCAACAACGGGAAGTGAGAACCTTTTTATTGACTGATGGACTAGTTTGATGGATGGAACCCTGGGTCATGGGTCACATCACTGGGATCCTCAGGACTCACGGGGTGGGGAAGATGGCTTGTAAATATTAGTATTGTGATATTATGCAAATTTTTGCTTTTAATAGTATGCCTTGCAGCAATTAGTTATATGCTCTCTCACCTTCTGTCTTCCTTTTCCCTATAATTTTGGGATCACAACGGTCAAAGAAGAACTTGGAGTGTTTGAGTCACGGGGTGGGATGTGAGAGACGAGAAACCAGGCCTGTGAGAAACTAAGAAAAACAGCCTGAGAAAGCAAAAGTTGAGGCTGATCAAAGAAATGCCTCAAACACTCGCAAGACAAAACTATGAGTCACAGGGTGCATTCTGTGGAGGTCGAAGCTGATAAGGCTGCCCCAATAACACAAGATGGGACTGGAGGAGGGAGCCCTGTGAAGACAGGGCGGCTCTGCTCTGGTGCACCTGGCCAAAACTTCAAGGGCCATCTGTCCGGTGAATGACCTTTGCTTCATTATCCACGAAATGCATATTAAAGTTAACACCCCTCAATATGCTAATGAGGGCTAACATGATCATGCTAATTACATCATCCCATGAAACACCTCACCCCTCCCCGTACATGGGATACGTAGGTATGTGGGTCAACCTAGGGGATGGACCCAAGGAAAGTGGGTATAAATCAAGAAGGGGCGGGGGTGGGGTGCAGCCCGGGGGGGGGAGAGAGAGTGCAGTGAAGCGAAGAAGACGGATGCCAGCGAAAAAGACGGATGTCTCCTGTGCCTCTCGGAACCCTTGTCGGCAGGATCAGCGCAGAAACCCAGACCGGTGATCTGTATTTCCCCATTCCCTCTATCTCCCTCTTTTCCCTTTCCTATTAAGAAATGCAAGGCATATTGTATTGCTTGCCACAACTTGCTATATACTTAGCCAATTATCATGTGTTCAATTAGTACATTGTGAGTAGTTAATAAATGTTTAGACTTGGAGACTTGTTGTCCGCTCCATTGGGGATTTGCGAATCTGAGTCACTTGTCCCCCTCGTCTGAGCGGGACGTGACAAGGTGTAAATGCCATGGGAGGAGGAAACCTTGGGGTTTCCACCTCAACCCAGTTGCGGATGCTCAGGGCCGGGTAGGTGTCATGGGGACTCACGGGGAGCATTGCTGCATGGCTGTAATGGGGGGGGGGGGGGGGGGCGGGTGAGGGGTCATGCTTCCTGGTTAGCAAAGTGTTTGACACCCCATGGCCTGTGCTCCTTGGCTTCTTGTCCCCTGGAGCTGCACCTTGCAGTGGCTTTGGGCTTGCAGGACAGGCGGCCACTGGTACAAGTTCTCACGTGCCAGCCCTCTCCATCAGTATGTTTCAGATTGTGCAGGGGGCAGGATCTTGCTGAGGAAAGGGAAACTGAAGCAGTGGCAGAGCTCAGCCCAGGGCTCATGCGTGACACAATGGCGATGGGGGAGCAGATTGGGTGGCTCTGAGAGCTACTCCAATGCACAGCTCACAGGCTTGGTTCAGCTCTGACTGGGGGCGGTCCTCTGTGCCAGGGGGACCCTGCGGGGGCTGGGGGAGATCTGAGCACTGCAACGCCTCTCCCAGTCCTGGTCCTGGAGGAATCCCTGAGCCGTGGCATTGCTGTGGGGGCGTGTCTGTGGGACATTGCATGTATGCTATGAATGTGTGTCGTGATTTGAGCTCAGCATGTAGTCTCTGCTACAATTGGAGCTCATAGCTGATGTATCTGGCGTGGTCCATGCTCACAGTCTGTGGGCTGAAGATGTTAATCTCGAGGATGTTGCTGGGCACCAATTGCTAAAATCAGTCCTGACTCTATCAAAGTTCACCTTTTTTTATTAATGTGATACCATTAGTATAATATGTATCAACCGTAACAATGACGATAGGCAATAACCGGATTATTTGACAGTCAACATCGGCTATTTTCACCTAAAATCAAATCTCCTTGAGGCACACATCAGAATTCCCCTTCCTTCTGCATTACCCACCAAGTGCACCCAGGTCCTTGGGCAAAAGTAATCCCACGCATGGGTTTACCTTTACCCAATGCAGGAATAACCCAGACGGTCTTCCCCAGCATATTCCTAATGCGCACTACGGGGGCTTTATCCCCATCTACAGTACATAGGTTTGACTGAGCAAGGCCAGCTTGCTTGGCAGATCCTCTGGTATTGACTAACCAGGTGGCTTTTGCTAAATGCACGTCCCAGTATTTGAAAGTTCCACCACCCATTGCTCTCAGTGTAGTTTTCAGCAATCCATTGTATCGCTCAATTTTCCCAGAGGCTGGTGCATGGTAGGGAATGTGATATATCCACTCAATACCATGTTCTTTGGCCCAGGCGTCTATGGGGTTGTTTCAGAAATGTGTCCCATTATCTGATTCAATTCTTTCTGGCATGCCATGCCGCCATAAGACTTTCTTCTCAAGGCCTAAAATGGTGTTCTGGGCAGTGGCATGGGGCACGGCATAAGTTTCCAACCAACCAGTGGCTGCTTCCCCCATTGTAAGCACATAGTGTTTGCCATGCCGAGTTTGTGGGAGTGTGATATAATCAATCTGCCAGGCCTCCCCATATTTATATTTTGACCATCGTCCTCCATACCAAATGGGCTTTAACCGTTTGGCTTGCTTGATTGTAGCACGTCTCACATTCATGGATTACCTGTATGATAGTGTCCATGGTTAAGTCCACCCCTCCATCACAAGCCCATCTATATGTTGCATCTCTTCCTTGATGGCCTGAGGAGTCATGGGCCCAGCGAGCCATAAATTGTTCACCCTTACGTTGCCAGTCCAGATCTACTTGAACCACCTTAATCTTAGCAGCTTTATCTGCCTGTTGGTTGTTCTGATGTTCTTCAGTGGCCCAGCTCTTGGGTACATGAGCGTCTACATGACGTACTTTCACAACCAGATTCTCTACCCGAGCAGCAATATCTTGCCATAATTCAGCAGCCCAGATGGGTTTGCCTCTGCGCTGCCAGTTGCTCTGTTTCCATTGTTGTAACCACCCCACAGGGCATTTGCCACCATCCATGAGTCAGTATAGAAATAAAGTACTGGCCATTTTTCTTGCTCAGCAATATCTAAAGCCAGCTGGATGGCTTTCACTTCTGCAAACTGACTTGATTCATCTTCTCCTTCAGCAGTTTCTGTGACTTGCTGTGTAGGACTCCACACAGCAGTTTTCCACCTTCAATGTTTTCCTACAATACGACAGGATCCATCCGTAAACAGGGCATACTGCTTTTAATTTTCTGGTAAGTTTTTATACAGAGGGACCTCTTCAGAACGAGTTACCTCCTCTGGCGACACTCCGAAGTTTTGGCCCTCTGGCCCGTCCATGATCACTTCCAGAATTCCTGGGCGGTCGGGGTTTCCCATTTGAGCCTGTTGCGTTATCAGTGCGACCCACTTATTCCATGTAGCATCAGTTGCATGATGTATAGAGGGGATCATCCCTCTGAACATCCAGCCCAGCACAGGCAATCAAGGTGCCAAAAGGAGCTGTGCTTCAGTACCAACTACTTCTGAAGTGGCTCAGGCTCCTTCATATTCTGCTAATAGTTCTTTTCGGTTGGAGTGTAATGGACTTCAGATCCCCTACACCCCCAGCTCCAAAACCCTAGAGGTTGACCTCAAGTCTCTCCAAGTGCTTTCTGGCGGAGGTTCCAGGTGGGGCCGTTACCCCCAGCTGAGGTGTTAAACATGTTTTTCACATCTTGTCCTGTCAAGACTGGCCCAAGGGCTACTGCCTGAACAATTTCCTGTTTAATTTGTTCAAAGGCTTGCTGCTGCTCAGGGCCCCATTTCAAAGTCGTTCTTCTTCCGGGTCACTTGATAGAGAGGGCTGACAATCTGACTGTAATTTGGAATATACATTCTTCAAAAACCAACAAGAAAGCTTGTGTTTCTTTTTTGTTAGTTGGTGGAGACATAGTTGTTATTTTAGTGATCACATCCATTGGGATATGATGACGCCCATTTTGCCATTTTATTCCTAAAAACTGATTCTCCTGTGCAGGTCTCTTGATCTTACTGTGTTTTATGTCAAAACCAGCTTTCAAAAGAATCTGGATTATTCTTCTCCCCTTCTCAAACACTTCTGCTGTGTTGCCCCATATGATGATGTCATCAATGTATAGCAGGTGTTCAGGAGCTTCACCCTGTTCCAGTGCAGTCTGGATCAATCCATGGCAAATGGTGGGGCTGTGTTTCCATCCCTGGGGCAGTCAATTCCAGGTGTACTGGTGTGGTGGTTTGACCTTGGCTAAACACCAGGTACCCACCAAGTCGCTCTATCACTTCCCCCCCCTTCCCCTTTTTTTTCTCAACAGGGCAAAGAGGGGAAAGAAAATAAGATAGGAAAAAAAACCACCAACCTTTGTGGGTAAAACAAAAGCAGTTTTAATATAAGCAAAGCGAAGCAAAGGTCCGCGCGCGAAAGCAAAAAAAAGAAAACAGATTTATTCTCTACTTCCCATTAACAGGCGATGTCGGGCCTTCTCAGGAAGCAGGGCTCCCATACGTGTAGTGGTTGCCTCGGAGGACCAAGTGTGACCCCACCCCCTTCCTCCTTTCTCCCAGCTTTATACTGAGCAGATGTCATATGGTCTGGAATATCCCTTTGGTCAGTTCGGGTCAGCTGTCCTGGTTGTGTCCCCTCCCAAGATCTTGCCCACCCCGTCCCACTGTGTGGGGGGGGAAATGTCGGAAAGAGCCTTGGTGCTGTGTAAGCACTACTCAGCAGTAGCCACAACACCAGTGTGCTATCAACACCCTGCCAGCTCCCAACATAAAACACAGCACCATGAGGGCTGCTACAGGGGAAAACCAATTCTGGCTCAGCCAGACCCGGTACAACTGGATACCCCTCCAAGTGAAAACAAACTGCAGCCTGAACTCTGCTGCCGAAGGGATCGAGAAAAACACATTGGCAATATCAATTGTTGCATGCCAATTGGCTGCCTTTGACTCCAGTTCATATTTGAGTTCTAGCATGTCTGGTACAGCAGCACTTAGCAGCAGTGTGACTTTGTTCAAGACTCGATAGTCCGCTGTTACCCTCCACTCTCCGTTAGACTTTTGCACTGGCCATATGGGACTCTCCAATCACCAAATCATCTCATGGATGGGAATCGGGGAGTCACGATTGGTGCAATATTATTGACAGTGCACTGTCATGGTAGCAATCGGCACCTGCTGTTCTTTAACCCTTAGTAACTCCGCAACAGAAGGATCCTCTGAGACACCAGGCAAGCTAGACAGCTGTTTAATCTCCGTACTCAGGGCAGCTATACCAAAAGTCCACCAATACCCTTTTGGGTCCTTGAAGTACCCTCTCCTGAGGTAGTCTATCCCAAGCATACATGGATCCTCCAGACTAGTCACAATAGGATGCTTTTGCCACTCATTCCCAGTTAGGCTCACCTCAGCCTCCAACACAGACAGTTTTTGGGATCCTCCCATCACTCCAGAAATACAGATGGATTCTTCCCCTTTGTAACCTGATGGGTATTAGAGTACACTGTGCACTGGTGTCCACTAGAGCTTTATACTCCCGTGGGGCTGATGTGCCAGGCCATTGAATCCACACAGTCCAGTAAACTCAGTTGTCCCTTTCCTCCACCTGCCCAAAGACAGGGCCCCTCTATTCCTGGTCGAAGTCTTCATTACTTGATTTTTGTAACTGCAAAACAGAAATCCCTTCATCTGGGTCAAAAGTATGATCAGCCCTTCTACTCTGCCCAACAGACACTGGAGCAGTCATTTTCCTGGATGGATGCCTTTTGGCTGTTGTTTTTCCTTGCAGTTCCTGTACCCAAGCTTCTAGTCTCCAGGTAGGTTCATCATTCCACTTCCTCAGGTCCTCCCCTTGGTCACGCAGGAAGAACCACAGGGTGGCACGTGGTGTGCACCACTGGTACCCTCTTCCTTGAACAGAAAAAGGCTGACTCTTAACAGCTGAGACATTGGTTGAAGTGTGTGAGGAAGACCTATCCTTCTTGGATTGCTTGGACATTTTTTGGGTCAGTTCCTTCACAGCTGAGACACAGGCCCGTATGGAGGAAGCGAGATTATCTTCGTATTCTCAGAGTTGGCTGTCCAATCCATCTATAGTCAGTGCCTCCATGTCTGTCCAGCTCATTATCACTAGGGTGTGGTCATATGATGTCGGTGCATTTTGAAGAAACTTTTGCCACATGGACCAGATGCACCGGATTTCATCTGGGTCTTTGGATACCTGGTCATCATCCAGGTTGTTATAGATCACCTCCACCATGGCTAATTCCCTCACCTACTGGATACCTCCTTCAGTGTTGGTCCATTTGCTTTGGGAATTTGTAAAACCTTCCTTGAAGGGATACCTGTCCTTCACACTTGACAGGAGTCACCGCCAAAGACTGAGGACTCCTGCCTTTTTCCAATCCCTTTGTCAATGGCCTTATCCCTAGCAGGGAATCCCAGCTGCTGGGCTTCCTTACCCTCTAATTTCTGACTATTGGCCTGTCATGGTTTAATCCCAGCCAGCAACTAAGCACCACTCAGCCGCTCGCTCACTCCTCCCCCCTCCCAGTGGGATGGGGAGGAGAATTGAAAAAAAATTAAAACTGGTAGGTTGAGATAAGAACTGGTGAATAACTAAATAACACAAAATATAATAATAACAACAACAATAATAAAATACAATTATCATAATAGTAATAATTGTAATTAAAAGCAATATAACAAAAAAGAGAGAGAGAAAATAAAACTCAAGAAAAGGCAAGTGATGAACAATGTAATTGCTCACCACCCGCTGACCAATGCCTGAGCAGCAATCTGCTCCTCTGTCAGAATCTGGTCCTGCCGGAGTTCCGAGGTTCTTTTGTGCATCACTAGAAACGGAATTACGACACAAGCGAGGTCAGATATTGGTTAGGACACTATCTGTATTTTATTGTATAAAAGGTCAGAGTAACCCTTAAAGAGAAAGAGAGAAACAGGAAAGTAAGAAAAATGCAAGATTTTGTTTCAAGCAGAGGATAGTCACCACCATGGAGTTCCAGCAATGTCTCACCATGTCCATTTTCTTCTTTCATGGTGGGGGAGCTCCGGAGACAGCCACCTCCTGTTGTTGGGCTTCGCCTTTTATGCCATTTTACCGCAGTATGTTGCCATAGGATGTCTTCACAGCCCATTGCTATGGGGTACTGCATGTCTGTTGATTATCACATGAACTGTATAGTCATTTTGGGAGTGCATGCTCCCTAGTTTTCACTTTTCATGTGCCGTTCACGTGTGCCCCCCCCCAGTTCTTTTCAGCTGTGTGTAAAGTTTGACCGTTAGAGGTGAAAGCCAGCATTCCGGGAAAAGAGGATGTTAAGACAAAAGTTTCCATGTTAGACCTCCACACCAGCCCATGGCTCAACATCACTCTGTTCATTTTGTGGAACATCTATGTAGTCTTCTTGCACAGTGGTGATTCAAACATAGTGAACAGAAGGATTGGAAAGTGAAGACAAAGAAGCTATTAATCAGTTAATCATACATTTAACAAGGCCAATGCCAATCATAAGAAACAGAAATCCTACCAATAATATCATTCAAATTTGAGTGAACCAGGACCCCCACCCCGTCAGTCCAAGGGAGTGCAAGAGACTCACACCAGCCATTTCCAATCTAGTTGACAGGTTGTAGGGTTTGAAAGAGTTCTCTGGTTTGATCAACAATCTCTTTCACTACTCCTCGTGCTTCTTTGATTGTACTAGCATTATAAAGTGATACAACATTCAGCTTGAGATAAATTTAACATTCCACAAACTCCATTTTCTTTTAACAATAAAGGATCTAATGATCCTTAATGGTTTTGCAGTGCCATCTTGCTTACTTGTTGAAGCTGTAAGCTTATTGCCTGTAAAACATTACGGGACCAGTTGCCTAACCTTCGAACTTGTGATGTCAAGTTTGAAAGGGCAACCTGATTGTGGATAGAAAGATAGATTGCAAAGCTAAGCTCCATTTTTGTCCAGTGGTATAATAGTCTGGGAAATTAATCTCTAGTTGGGTAACATGAGAACCAACTAGATCTCATCTGTGCCTTTTGGAAGTTGTCCAATTAAACATTCAGCTAGGGCAAAGAGATGGCAACACAATCCCATAACGTAATCCCGCATGTTGATTTATCATTAAATAAGAGCAAAATTTGCCATTTGAACATGCCCAGGCTAAGCCAAAAGGGGAAGGATATATACTATTTTGACATGAATACAGGTCTTTATAATCCATGAAATATACAGGTGTTTGCGAGTTGATGGGTAACGCTTGAACTGGATAATGAGTATACATAATGCCACAGATTCTCTGCAACGAGATATCATTAGACTGGGTGGTATTGCATCGAGTGTCATTATTTTTCCATCCCATAGAGGGATATCCACAACAAGTACACATATTTCTTATTATTCATATCCCATACAAAAAACAGGTTTCTGGGGGATCTCCAGGACCACTATTACATGTAATGGTTTTGGTACAATCAAATAAAGAGCTATTTTCCCATCTTTGGTTTTCATCTGATTGTAAGGGTTTTATGACAGTAACATTTCACAACCAAAACCACATTAAATTTTTTGTATCAAAAGAATCAATGGCTCTGGTGTTGGGAAGCTTAATACACCATTTTACAGTTACATTTAGATTATATTTGGCTTCATAATAATCAGGTTTCGTTACCAGATTGAAAGTGGGATCCCAAGGATAATGTTCACAACTTCAAGAGCCGATGGACTGGGAAAACACATTATTTCCCCTAACCTCAGATTGATTTCCTAATGCCACTAAAGGACTAACTTGTATCATATTGACAATAGTAAGGTTGAAAGCGGGATGACTGGCGTTAAAGGTCTTATTCATAAAGTCAGCATTTAATTCCTCATAAGGGGAAGACCAAGTTTCCTGCAAATCAGGGATCATTGGCCTTCGGTACCAGTTAATGGTAGTATTGTCATAAGTGTTTACCCATACCTTTGGTAAATAAAGTTTTGATGTGGCATTGGTTATGTTAAGAACAAAAGATAAGTCAGGTGCAGTCACAAAAAATCACAATCCCTGCTCAGAGGACTTAGGCAAGGCAATGCATAGGCCTCGGTCTGTGTGGTTCCAGACTTTTATAAATCCTTGGATCAATTCCCACGTGAGGTTCCCAGGATCCTCCTTGCTATTTTTTAGTGCAGGGCTTGAGATTTGGACCATGTACAACATACACACCCATAGAGATACAGGTAACATCCCCAGAATATACATAAAGCAAGCCCTATAAGTAGAATAACAATACACAATGTAAAATAAAGCTCTTGCATTGATCTTCTGGTGTCTGGGAGTAACTCCTTATTCCTCGTGGGCGGATTCCTGTAAAACACAAAAGAACAAACTGATCGGCCATTTATGGAAGCCAACAGTAAAAGGATGGAACAATCCATCATGTGTTGGTTTTGTGTTCCTTTCCATGAGCATCTTTAGCTTTCCAGGCATAAATGTTGAGAGGGGTTTCAAGTACCAGGGGTACTGCTCCCATGGTAAGCAATTCTACTAACATGGGCTGTCCTGGGAAATGTAAGGGGTTTCTTGGTTTATTTGGACTATCTTCTCAGGAAACCAGAGGAAGGGCCTTTGGGCAAAAGGCAGTTAATTTGGGGCATTCATTAATCCCCCACCTATCGTTTACTTGGGTGATTGCTCCTGATAACTGGTTAAACCATCCCGGTTCACAAGGTTTAAGGAAGCGCTTTAGTAGCCCAGTAGTTCTCTCTATTATCCCATTGGCCTGGGGGTAGTAGGGAGTGTGGATCACCCACAAAATGCCTTCATCTCGGGCCCAATCTTGCACTACTTTAGATGTGAAATGGGAGCCATTATCTGACTGTATTGAGGTTGGTTTAGGAAAAGTACTAAACCAGAGCTGAAGGGCTTTAACTGTATTTTTGCCTGTGGCTTGTGTGAATACTTTGGCTTGGGTCGGTCCTGATACCACCTCCACTCCTACTAACACATATTGTTTTCCTTTAGATTTTCAGAGAGGTCTGATATAATCTATTTGCCAGGTTTCCCATATTCCCCTTCCTTCTCGGATGTGTAGGGGTGGTTGATTTAAAGTGTGTCAATCCAGGCGGGTTCGACACTGTTCACAAGCTGATACACAAGCTTTGCAAGCCTCTTTGGTGACAGGCCAGCCTCGACTATAAGCTTCCTTAAATAAATCATGAACTCCTGAGTGTTCTCTTTTTGAGTGTAACCATTCTAGTAACTTATCCCATTTTTCATTGTTAGCACCTATGGTGAGCAGGGCTATATGGGCTAACTCATCTGCTCTGTTGTTCCATTTTGTTGCGGGGGTGTCATCCAACCGATGGGAGGCTACCCATCCTACAAAAAAGGTACCCCTTTTTGCTTTCTCTAGAATGGCTTGCCATTTCTCTCGTTGCCACACAGGTATTCACTGATTCTGTTCCCAAAAGGGGAGCCATTTAAATACAGCATAAGAATCAGTATAAATGTAAATTGGGGTGTTGTCGGGATTAACGTGATTAAAGACACTCCACACTGCTACCTGTTCTCCAACTTGGGCACTCCCTTCTCCTTCTGTAATAATTTGCTCCCCAGTTTCTACATGTATAGCTACAGCACGATATTTCCATAATGGTTTCTCGCTCTTAGTTGACACATCTGTAAACCAGGCATTTTTTCAATTGTTCAGTGAAGGCAGGAGCAACCTGGACAACTGAGGGTTGAGAATTGTCATCTACAGTAGGGCTCAATGTTTCTTTGTGAACTGGAAGGGTTTTGGGTGCTCCTTCAGTAACCTTAAAAGTGGTGCAGTAATGTTCTATCTGAGCATACCACTTTCACACCGTTGTCCGTTGTGCTACTCCATCAGATGGCAGGGTGCCTAAGAGCACTGGTTTAATGACCTTAAAGGGCCCTCGTAATACAATTGGTTGATTGCAGATGGTTCTTTCAGCTTCTTTTAGGGCAGTACTTACCACAGACAACCCCTTCTCCCATACCAAATACCGTTTTTCGGTATCTTTAAAACTGCATGAATAAAATCCTAAAGGGCGAATGGGACCATTGAGTCCCCTTTGCCACATATGCACTGACATCCTGGAACTGGCAAATCCCCATTCTAACTGTACAGGATCCGTAGGATGAATAGGGCCTAGGGCCTGATGAGTAGCAGCCTCGTAGATGAGTAACTGTAAGGCCTCATCATGCATAGGTGTCCAATCCCATTTCATTCCTTTCTGCAGAAGGTCATACAGGGGCCTCGCTATGATAGAGAAATCTGGGATGTGTTTTCTCCAAAAAGACTAAAAAACCTAGGGCATGCTGCAGTTCCTTACGATTACCTGGAGTCCTGATTTGATCTAGGTTCGTCAGGGTATTGAGGGGAATACATACTGTCCCTCCTTTCCACCAAATACCTAGGAACTTTACTTCAGGGCTAGGACCCTGTCATTTTTCTTCGTGAATTTGCAACCCAAGCTTTTCTAGATGTTCTATGATCTGATTCATGGCATCTTTGACTATTGGGGTCTCACTTCCTCCTATTAAAATGTCATCAATATATTCTTAAACCTTGACTCCTGTAGGCACAGGGACTTGTTCAAGCTCTTGTGTTAAATCATGATGAGCTAAAGTGGGGGAATGCTTGTACCCTTGTGGTAAGCATGTAAAGGTAAACTGTTGTCCCTGCCAGGTGAAGTCAAAATGATCCCGATCCTGCTCTTGCACAGGGACCATAAAAAACATATCTTTGACATCTAAAATTCGATAAGCCTGTTCCTGTATAGTGGCAATCAGCTCAGCTATGTTTGGTACTGCTGCAGTGAGAGGTCCAGTATTAGCATTCACTCACAGTTAATCTACTGTTAGCCTCCATTTCCCATTTGGCTTTCGCATGGGCCACACGGGGGAATTAAAGGGAGACTGAGATGGTATCACAATGCCCCATTCTTGTAAATTGGTCAAGAGGGGAGTAACCCCTTCCTGTGCCCCTAATGGTAGGGGGTAAGATTTGACGTTAGTTATTTGAGACAGAGGTAAAGGGGGGACAACCTGCAACAACCAAAGTGTTGGAGAGGGAGCTCCAAAACTCCAGGTTTTCCCACTATCATCGTCCAGGATCTTCCCTTTAATACATCTATCCCTAACAGATTGATAGGAAAGGGACCTAATACCATCCATGTTTTGACTGTGTCATCTTTTCCGGACAGCCAATGTTACTGTAAAAGGCTTTGGCTTACACCAACGCCTAACCTTGGCAACAACATGAGGCTGGGAATATCCAAAAGCATCAACAACCAACAAGCATTTAGAAGAGGGGGTAATACCCTCCTGTGTGCATCATCCGTTCTTAGGGCAGAAATTTGCGTTCTGGTGTCAACTAAAAAGGTAACAGCTACAGATTGGGGTCCTATGGAGCATGTAATTAAAAATTCACCATTGCCGTTTTCAGTAAGCCTCCTTAAATACATCCACCCTCCTCCCCCGACTCACTCAAAAGGGGTGATGGGAGGAGTTTTCTGGCCCTCTCAAGGCCATTTTACCCAAAGCGTGAGCAGTTGGGACAACTGTGAGAGACTGAAATGTCAAATGATTGTCTCAAAGCTTGCTTGTGTGTGTGCTTTGAGTCACGGGGTGGTGCAAGTAATGCCTCGAACATTCATCAAGGACCAGCTGTGGCCTCTGTAATTAGTCTAAGGAATGTCACCCAAGGAAGCAGGAGTGTATGGAAGGATGCACCCTCCCACTCCCTTGCAGTTGTATTGACAAACTCCTTCGATAAGCCTCAAAGAGGGGGAAATGTGGACTAAGTGAAACCAAGTGTTTCTCATTGTGGAGGTTTGAACTCAGCCGGCAGCCAGGCACCATGTGGCCGGCCGTTCACCTCTGGTAAGATAGGGGAGGAACAAAAGAAGAGAATTCGTGGGTTGAATAAAAAGAAAGAATTTACTAAATATAACAAGAGAACAACAGTAACAATAGTAAGTTCAAAAAGAAAACGGGTAAAATGCAGCAGTGGCGTACCGAGCGCAGAGATCGCCCCCCCCCCCAGCAACAACACGGCCCGAAGAGCAGACAGCGTGCACGCCAGCGAGAGGGAGAGAGAGCGAGAGAGCCCGCCCACCTGGGCATGACATCACATGGTATGAAATACTCCAATGAAAATTAGCTCCATCCTGGTCCAAACCAGGACACTCATCAAGCACAAGGACTGCTGATCACTGGCTCCATTGTATAAGCCTGATACTTTGTGGCTCTATGCCTTGCAAACGACTTTGTGACTTCACCGGTGAGGAGGTGATAAATGACTGATAAGAGGTGATCATTTTTGCCCCAGAAGCTTGATGATTGCTCAAGAAGCATGAAGTCAGCAGGTCTGTGGGAACTGAGGCAAAACCAAAGGTGGGCAGGGCGAGCATGACCACCAACTCAATTGGACAATGGGTGGTGCACCCCATTCACCCCTCAATGTGTGCACAGAATCCATGCTCCACCTTTTTCCTCGTCTCTCATGGAAATGAGTTCATGGAATACCTGCCTCTCTTTGTCTAGTATGCAAATCAGCTGATAAAATGAGCTTAAAAGGCGACAGAGAACTTTGCTGTGTGTGCACCCACCACCAGAGAACTGAAGACTGAGGACCAATAGGATGCTGCTGGATCCATAGTGGTGACTATTCTTGCGACTCTATTCTGGATACTTGCTCGATTTCTGTCTTTTCCTTCCATTCTGTCCTATCGCTACCACTCTTCACTTTTAATAATAAAAACTGGTTTGGGTGTATGGCATTTGACCTCGTTTGTGTCTTAATCTCGCTCTTGGGATCATATCGAAACCTCCCCCGACATTGGGTTGGGACAACAACAGACTCTTTCGCCCTTGTCCTGGGAACCCTTTGGGGCGGGTCCTTGCCAATTGGTAACTAGCACTTCCAACATTTCAGTAGGCTGCCTATCCATCAACAGCTTTGGTATGCCTTTCTGTAGTCCTTCAATCCACAAGGCAGTTCTACATCTGCTATGCTCGTTGGAATAGCTATGTAGGTGCCCTCAGTTTACATTAGGACCTGATGGGCGAGTTTTGGCCTGGGCTACCAGCCATGAGGGGAGTTTAAATTCGGTGTGCTGCACTCCCCGGGTCTCTGTCCAGGTACTGGCAGAGCCTACGCTTACCGGGCCATACTTGCAGCCATAATTAATTAATTCCTGTGCTACTTCCCCCCATGTTCACATTTTAAAATTGGTTTGTGGTTGACCGGGGGTAACTGTTCCTTCTAACACTGTGGTGACCCAGTCTTGAGGGGAAAGAGTTTGTATTTGTCCCTGGAGTTGTATACCTAAAGGCTTTAATGACTCAGGGAGTCCTCTTATTAAGGGGGTCAAGCAGTCTGGATCAATGGGTAGCATCATGGGAGAACTTTGATTTGGTTCTAATTTCCAATCATACATCATTTGCAAGCAGGCGGCCTTTTGTACACTTTCTGCATGTTGATCGGTCCCTCCCACAATGGCAAGGGGATCTCCCCTCTCTAGGGGATTTAAACCCCCAGACCAATAGGCTGCCCTCTGTGTCGGAGACCAAGGGGCACGGTTGTTACCGGTGGTTAAAAACACCCCGGGTCCCCAATATCCTTCTGCTTCCTTTTCGGTTAACATTATCTGGTCCCCTACGGATAATGAAACCCTCCACATGTACTCTGTTTTCAATTCCCTTGTGGTACAGCCAAAGTCCTTTTTTAATTTTGCTAACTCCATGGCTGAAAAGGGGACCTCTTTTGTCACTACAGAAGGGGAGTAATCTTCATTATGATCATAAGTATATTCTGTTTTGATTAAGGGTTGGAGAAGGACTTCAAACTTTTCTACCCTGGTTCTCAAATTCTCCAACTCGGAGGTGGGGTAGATGGGTGTGGGTCTGATCCCTTTCTCCTGTAATGTTACACATGCCTCTGCAAGGCATCCACCATTTTCTGCTATGAGCCGCTCATTAAGGGCCTCTCGTAGTAGGTTTAACTGATCTCACAATCCTTCTAATTGCACTTGTAATGATTTTACCAAATCCTGGAGGGACTCAATAACCTGTCCTTCAGTGGAGCGCCTCCGCTCATTTTGCTCTGCAGCAGCCATTAAAGCTACCCCTAAAACTGCACATAATATAGATTTTCCTTTGTCAGGCCGTACTCGGGCTTCTGTCTGTAAAGTGTTAATTCGATCAGCCACGGTCTGTAAATTGCTCCAATTCTTTCTTGCCCATTCTAAGCCAGGTAGGGATGGATTTGCTTTTAATTTTTCCAAAAGAGCGGTAAGAGCGTCAGGACTGGAAAGTACGCTTTCGCTCATCTTCCTTAGTGGAGGTCCCTATTTACTACTTCAGTGGGGTGATCTTCCCAAAAGGTGCCTGCTCAAAGTTTCCAGATTCTCCACCCACCCGCTACTCATCCCGGAAGGTCCCTAATTATTCAACAGAATACAGTTCCTTCACCGATACTTCCGAACTCAAGTGATCGTGTTCGTGACGCCAATTAATGTCAGAATCTGGTCCTGCCGGAGTTCTGAGGTTCTTTTGTGCATCACTAGAGACAGAATTATGACACAAGCGAGGTCAGATATCAGTTAGGACACTATCTGTATTTTATTGTATAAAAGGTCAAAGTAACCCTTAAAGAGAGAAACAGGAAAGTAAGAAAAATGCAAGATTTTGTTTCAGAGGATAGTCACCACCTCAGAGTTCCAGTGACATCTCACTGTGTGCGTTTTCTTTCAATGGTGGGGGACCTCTGGAGACGGCCACCTCCTGTTGTTGGGCTTCGCCTTTTATGCCGTTTTACTGCAGTATGTTGCCATAGCCATTTTACCATAGCCACTTTACCGCAGTATGTTGCCATAGGATGTCATCATGGCCCATTGCTATGGGGTGCTGCATGTCTGTTGATTATCACATGAACTGTATAGTCATCTTGGGAGTGCATGCTCCCTAGTTTTTGCTTTTCATGCACTCTTCATGCGCCCCCCCCCCCCCAGTTCTTCTTGTCTGTGTGTAAAGTTTGACCGTTGGAGGTGAACGCCAGCGTTCCAGGAAAAGAGGATGTTAAGACAAAAGTTTCCGTGTTAGATCTCCACACCCTCCCAGCCAACTCCCCCCGGTTTATATACTGAGCATGATGTTCTATGGTATGGAATAGCCCTTTGGCTAGTTGGGGTCAGCTGTCCTGGCCATGCTCCCTCCCAGCTTCTTGTGCACCTGCTCGCTGGCAGAGCATGGGAAACTGAAAAATCCTTGACTTAGGATATGCACTACTTAGCAACAACTAAAACATCAGTGTTATCAACATTATTCTCACACTAAATCTAAACCACAGCACTGTACCAGCTACAAAGCAGAAAATTAACTCTATCCCAGCTGAAACCAGGACATGGCCCCAGTATCCCAGCATTGGAGTAACCAGGTTAGAATTAGCTCACCTGGTTGACAGCTAAAATCTTTTCACATATCTCGCAGCTCACTTAGGCGTAGGGATCAGGTGGTTTCTGTCTCATGATTTCAGTCTCTTCCTCCTCCTGTTCTTGTGACTGCTCTGCTGCAGAACAGGCTGCCTCTTCTGACTCTCTCTCCTGCTCGCTCTTAGGAGAAGCTTCTTCATCCCTTACTAAATGAGCTGACTTATGCTTCCATTGTTTCTTTTTAGTTATAGGGGCAACTAATATAGCATCTGGTTTAGCCATAGTGTCTGTTGGTATGTTTTCCCTCTCTTCTCCTTGAGGGTGCTGCATAATATCAAGCAGTGTTTCGTAGATCCTGGCCAGGGCCCACCACAGTAAGGTAAGCTGTGCCATTTTGGAATAGCCATGGCATTTTTTTTTCAAACATTCTATCACTTTATCAGTGTCCTGCAGCTGTTCGGGAGTGAAGTTCCAAACCACTGGAGGTGAGTTCTCCAGATATCTGCCCATATTCTCCCACATGTCATGCCACCCATGACCATACTCTCACAGAGCTGTCACGGTCCATTCGGTGGACTCGTGATGGTTCGTTTGCTACGATCTCGAAAGTGCAAAATTAAGGTGACCAACACCAAAGGGGATAGCAGTAATCAAACAGTGAAACTTTATTGTGTTGCCTGTGAAGCGGCACGTGATAGTTAGAGATGGGTGAGAGAAAGGAGAAAAGTAAAGTTAAGTTTAGAGAGAGGAGGGAGAGAGGTTATAGCTACCACCGCTGATCTCACGACGTCCTAACGGTCCCGGGTCCAGCTGATGCTGCGTCGTCGATCATCGTGGTCCTTGGTGGGGAAGCTTCCAATTTTTGTTGTCCAGAAGTCATCTTTTATGCTTAGTAACACACCTTGCTCCACCTCTGCCTCAGGGGTCTCCGCCCTTCTCAGAATTCAATTATCATATCTCCGCCCTTCTCGAGCGAGGCCATCGCGCGTGCGCAGGGGGGAGTGTCCGAGGTGTGGTCAGTCTTGGAGGCGGGTAGCCTTCGACCAGGAGGTGTGTTTTGGTATTATAATGAAGCAAACTTCGTCTAAAGTTCATGATTTCTTCATCGATGTTATGGCAACAGTTGCGATCCATCTTTTTTGACAGTGTCTATGCGATTATCTCTAACAGCTCTGGCTAGGCCCAGGTACCGAACAATAGCACAGCACTCTTTGTACTGCACGGCTCAGGCACTGAAGAACAGCACTGCACTGCCTGCACCACACGGTTCAGTACTCAGGAGAACAGCACAGCACTGGCTGTGCCACACAGTTCTGCATTCAGGAGCCTTTGCACCACATTCCACTCCAGGGATCGGCAACTGTCTTCCAAACAGGCCGTTGTCGGGTACCTCACTGTCCATGTCCCTGATGACAATGTTGAGACAATGCTGATCTTCTGACCAACTCTTACAAGAGCCTGGGTCATATTCCTAAAGTGCTTGTTAACCTTAGGCAGAACCAAAACAATATTCCTAAGAAATACCAATAGAAGTATTTTAACTACCCAAGGATGTTCAAGATACTGAAAAGTTATTGTAATGAGGGAGAAAACATCACAGAAGAAGGTAGCAAAGGTGCCATTCTGTATTTCCTCCACAAAAAATCCCCTCAGAGGAAGAAGTATAATTGTTAATTGTCTCCATGAGATGGTACCCAGAGTACAGTAATGGCTTCGGTACAGAGCCTAAATACCAGATTAAGCTCAAGGTCAGTGTTTTAATAACAAATCTCTCAGGCAAAACATCACTAAGTGTTATCGAGCACAGCAAACTGCAAAAGCCAACACCAATCTTTAAAATGTACAACAAAACAAAGAGCATGGCTCAGACCAGATGATAAACTAATATCAAGAACAGATGAATCAGTATTGTGACCCACAACTGTACTAGATATAAATCCCTTCTAATACATATAGTCAATCTGTTACCTCAAACCCTTTGAGCCCCACATTGGGTGCCAAAAAGAACTGTTGTGGTTTAACCCCAGCCAGCAACTAAGCACCACACATCTGCTCACTTACTCCCCCCAGCAGGATGGGGGAGAGAATTGGAAGGGTAAAAGTAAGAAAACTCATGGGTTGAAATAGAAAGAGTTTCATAACTGATATAAATTAAAATAATAATAATCATCATCATAAATTGTAATGAAAAGGAAAATAACAGAGACATAAATAAAACCCAATAAAAGACAAGTGATGCTTGCTGCCTGGAGATTAACGGAGCCCTGAGATGGATCCCTGGCTCTGCTTGCAAGGTGCAGCTTCAACTTTTACCACTAGACAGATGTTTGGCAGTGAAAACTTCAGCAGATGGGTTTACGCAGCATGTTCTGCAATGTGTCAGGTTGACTTTGGAGTGGTTTCTGGGACAGCCCCTCCATCAGCAAGTGATGGAGGCCAGAGCTGTTTGAGAAGGCACAAATCCTTCTTTCCCCTTTCTCTGTCGTAGTTTGAACTCGACCGGTAGACAATCACCACGTAGCCAGTCGCTTACCTTCCCCCCACTGCCCCCTCCCCACCCACCCCCCCCCCGGTAAAATAGGGGAGTAACAAAAAGGGACAATCTGTAGGTTGAATAAAAAAAAATAAAACAGTTTAGTGATGGTAATAAAACAACAGTAACAATAGGAAGCCCTAACGGGTAATACACAATGAAGTTGCTCACCACCCGGCGACTGGTATACAGCCCGACCCCAGCAGCGATCCCGACAGCATGAAAGATCCCGCCGCACCGACCGGAAGCGGAAATGAGAGAGCACGTGCCTCCTTTATATACTGAGCATAACATCACATGATATGGAATACTCCAATGGCCAATCCAGGCCCAGCCCTCCAGCTGTGCTCCCTCCCAGCCCAAGGAAAGTTAACTCTATCCTGGTCGAAACCAGGACAGTCTCCACCCCTTATTCCATACCATTGACGTCATGCTCAGATCTACTTGAGACAACTTAATCTTAGTGGCTTGATCTGCCTGTTGGTTGTTCTGATGTTCTTCAGTGGCCCGGCTCTTGGGTACATGAGCGTCTACATGGTGTACTTTCACAACCAGGTTCTCTACCCAAGCAGCAATATCTTGCCATAATTCAGCAGCCCAGATGGGTTTGCCTCTGTGCTGCCAGTTGCTCTGTTTCCACTGCTGTGACCACTCCCACAGGGCATTTGCCACCGTCCATGAGTCAGTATAGAGGTAGAGCACTGGCCATTTTTCTCGCTCAGAGATATTCAAGGCCAACTGGATGGCTTTCACCTCTGCGAACTGACTCGATTCATCTTCTCCTTCAGCAGCTTCAGCAACCCATCGTGTGGGGCTCCCTGCAACTGCCTTCCACCTTCGATGTTTCCCCACAATGCGACAGGACCTGTCGGTAAACAGGGCATATTGCTTCTCATTATCCAGCTTCTCATTATCTCATTATATGGTGGGGCCTCTTCAGCACGTGTCACCTCTTCTTCTGGCGCCATTCCAAAATATTTGCCTTCTGGCCAATTTGTAATTACTTCCAGTATTCCTGTGCAGCTGGGCTCCCTATTTGAGCCCGTTGTGTGATTAATGCGACCCATTTACTCCACGTCGAAAGCAGGACACCCTCCAAGGAGTTGAGGCCCATGCCCAGGGCCATCGTGCTGAGCCTCATCCTGTTCATTGCCACAGTGGTGGCCTGGTGCTACTACACAGTGTCCCTGCGGAAGGTGGATTGTCTCAAGACGGAGCTGATGGACCTCTGGGCGGATGGCTTCATCATCAGGAACCAGCACGGGGAGGTGGTCTTCTGTCTGGCCTTCCACTCGGGCAACCTCGACCTGGAGTCATGCTCCAAGGAGGGTGAGATTTTGAGTTGCACATGGTTAAGCGGGGGACTGCTGAACTTTTTCATCCAGGTGGTGAAGCCCTAAGACACGGTGATGTGCTACCACATGTGCTGGGAGGAGCTGGCAGTCGTCTTGGTGGTGGAGCACACCCTGTTCTGGGAGGATGCCCACTGGTATGGGGGCTCAGAGATGAGCACCCAGCACTGGCCCATCTGTGCTGATCATGGACTATCCTGTCAACCTGGACTAAGTCACCTGTTTCCTCTGGGTTTTCTAACAGGTTCCTCCATCAGCTTTGGGATAATCATGCCTTACCTAGGACTTTGTAACAAATAATAATCCTAATTGCATATGTTGTTTGGGT
Organism: Strix aluco; assembly: GCF_031877795.1. NCBI lineage: Eukaryota > Metazoa > Chordata > Aves > Strigiformes > Strigidae > Strix > Strix aluco. The sequence goes on from NC_133970.1 coordinate 31,441,526, forward strand.
CTGGGGTTGAGGAATGGAATTAAATAGACTTCCCTCTCCTTGGGGTAATTTTTTTTTTATTTGGGGGGGGGTGATCTGGTGGGACACTACAGTTGGATTATGGTAGGCAGAATTTTCTCTGTGTAGGTCAGGAAAAAGTTGTCAGTCTGTCTGCAGACACATAGTAAACCTAATACCTTTTCAGTTTCCAAGGATTTCAAGAGGTGAAGGTTGGTTAGTGCCAGTGGGAGCGTTTCTGGTCTTGTGGGAGCACCCAGTGCTAGACATGGGGGCATGTGACATGGGAGGGTTGCTACAGCACAGCCTGCCTTAAGTTTTATAATATGGCAAATATATTTAAAAGGACTCCTTTAAGAGCAGAAAACAAACAAGCTACATATATATACACACATAGATTTTTTTTCCCCCTTTGGTCTAGTGTGGCACTGGACTAACACTTGCCCCATGTTCTTGCTTTCCCAGGTACTAGGCTGGCCAGGTTACTTGAGTGATGTCCAGATATTTTAACTGTATGGGCTGCATATTGCTTGCTGGGGCAGCTGCATCCCACCTCCTTGCCCACCTAACACCCACTGCAAGGCTCTTGCCTGTGTGTTTTGTCTTGGGTGTCAATGTTGCCTTTACTAGAGCAGTGCTGTCCATACCAGCATGCCCAATTAGTGTTTTTAAAGCCTTTATGTCTCTGCTTTGCTACCTGATTATCCTGCTGATATCATCCCTTTTGGTTTTTAAGGACAGATGAGCTTTCAGGTCTGTTGCTAGCAGAAGGACCGCCTGAAGCAAAGCAGTTCTCAAAAAGTACTTGTGGTGCTTCCCCTGGAATAGCAGGTTCCTGCAAGCAGCACATGTCTTGGATTGACAGTGATGTTTGCTGCTAGTTGGCTTGCCTGTGGGTGGAAAACACTGGTTTTTGCACTGATGGGTCTGTGCCAGCGGGTGTTCTCACTGCACCCACAGAAATGTTCTCATCTACCATGAAATTAAGTTAATATCCATCTCTGTCTCAGGTCGCAGTTATAGGTGATGATTTTGTTGAGGGTTTTTCTGAAGCAGCCCACCTCTCTCCTCAGGAGATTTAGGGACCTTCCTCAGGCCCCTGGCACTGGTGCAAATAGTGATTGTTTTACAAGTTACAGACACCCTCTAGCAAGGAGTTAATCCTGGAGCCCCATCAGGGCACTGGCAGGATTTGTCCCTTGGACTGGAGGGTGGAGGTGGAGGTGAAGGCAAGGAGTCTGACCACTGCTTGCGAGGAGGACAGGGTGTGGAGAAGGTTTCTCCAGCCCCAGAAATGTGTCGCTGTTGAGACAGACACGACAAACACCGAATTGTGCAAAATGGCTCCTTTATTGTTCTAACAAGCCTTTTTATAACTTTATTAAGAGTATGTGTCCATATATGATTGGTTTAATTAGAGACTAACAGTTCATGATTGGATGACCTCTTCTCTGTTGCAACCTCGATAACCTTCCTTTCCTTGCGGTCAGGCAGTTCTGGTCTGGTAGTTCCTTAATCTTGTTTACTCAGCTCTTCTTGGGACTTTCAAACCTTTTAAGGGTACACGGTTATCTGCTCAAGGTCAATATCAAACTTACATTCTGATCCCTCGGACCAGTCGAGGTCTCCCATAGAAATGCATAAAGGCCATGCTTTGAGGGGCTCCAGCTCTTCCCTTTCAATCCTGGCTTGTGAAATGACTTGTCCTCCCTTGGTGTGGGAGTCATTCATTGGAGGAGATGTTGCTGCACAGCTCAGCTGCAAGTGAAGATGTGGGATCTAGGGCACAGGACTTCATGGGAAGGATCCCAGCGCTACTGGGGGATGCTGCGTGTCTTCTCCTCCCTGTCTCCACTGTGCCACTCACTACATCCCTTGCTAGTAAGGGGTGAGGCTGCGTGAAGAGAAACCCGATGTTCCCATTAATATCCTTTTATTATGAAAATGATGGGAGCAACCAGAGGAGTTCCTTCAATCCCCTCCCAGTGGTTTCAGGCACTGTCAGGAAGGTCATGGAGGAAATTCCCTGTTAGACACATGGTCCTCCTTCCCCTCCCCTCAAAAGAAAGGATTTTATTATCAAAGTTTTTTCTTTTTATTTAACTGTATGAATAAATGAGTAAGATTATAGAGTGCCCTTATTTTTCTAAATGCTGTAGTTAGGGCATAAGTGGCCGTGGCTATTCAATGTTCCAGCTAGGAGAAAGGTAAAGCTGTTGGAAGGATGTAAGGGATGATGCTGAAGAGCAGGTCTATGTGGGTGGCTCTCTGTGGGTCCAAGCCTTCCTCGCATGTCAGGGACGGGCTCAACAGTGCTGCCTCAAGCTATCTCATAGGCTTCTAGGTGCCCTTTCCATCCAACTTTTTACCAAAACCACTATTTCTAACACTATGCTGTAGCCCTGCAGCCCGGATGAAGGACCTCTAGGACCTCACAGACCACAAGTGCTCTGTGCACAGACACCTTAGGAACTGCTAGCTGGGGAGATTTCTCTGATTTACACCATGGGTCACCAGCCAAAACAGCGTTTAGTTCAACTCAGCCAAGGAAAGCCCTCAAAACAGGTTCGGGTGTTGGGTTCAGCCTTCTCCATCCCAGCCCACAGTGGACTGTGGCCAAGCAGCAGGTCAACATGATGCTTGTGTGATTGAACTGTTGTGTGTTGGGTTTTCTAGATGCTTGTGTTTGCACATGTCATCCTACATTGGACTGTAATGCTGGTGGGTTTGTTTTTAACCACTTTTCTAATTCTTAATTGTTATTAAACAGAACTGTAACAAGAATCACCTCGATTGATATAAAACTCTGGAAAGCAAAAGGAAGTTTAACTACGTCCATATGTGCCAAGTGCGTGGGGCCAGTGGTTCAGACAGATTTGGAGCTTTTTTTTCACCCCAGATTTCACTGAAATCAGAGTTGGGATTGTTGGTTTATTTAAAACTTGCAGCCTGAAGCTTTGATGTGTGTTTTAAAGAGAGGAGGTGGCAGCCCCCCTGCTCTTCTGTTCGGTGGCAGCAGGAGATGGGGATATGGAGATGACCCACTGGTGTGGGTCACGGATTGCCCTCCCTTGGGTCCTGACAGCAAAGCCTTAGAGCTAGCCTGGAAAAGACCATGTCCAGGCAAACCCTGATGCTGCATCAGCCCCCGGGGGTGAGGACCAGACTGCTGACTCTCACCCAAAAAGGGCCCATCGACACTGACTCTAGGAAGGACCTGGGGAGTTTGTTGGTCCACGTTGCTCTCAGAGGACAGGTGCTTCAGAACTGTTTGCAGGCATTGAAGAAGAGGAGGATGCTCTTGGCTTCCCTCGGGCACCCCAGAAGGTCTGTCCGCACCCTGGCTGTCCCTGCTGTCCCCGCTGTCCCCCTTTCCAGACAACTCTGATGGCCAGGAGGGGGACGGGGTGGATGTCTGTGACTACAGGAGTGCCAGAAACGGAGCACATGAGACTCATTTAAGAGTTCAGCTTGCCCCACACCATCCTGTTTGCCCTACACAATATTTTTCCTGCCCTTTCCATCTTGTTACTCTACAAACGGCAGCCTGCCTCGCGCCACCCAGGCATCACTAGCACTGGCCAACATGTGCGGCTTGGCTTGGGGGATGAGAGGGACTTCAATTTGCTCCTTTTGCAGTAAAAGACATTTCCCCAATGCTTTTCATTTACCTTCTCCCTTGGGTGTGAGCAGCATCCATATACCCGGCTGATGCTCACCTTGGGGGGGTGAAGCTGGCGCTGACTGGAGACCTGGAGGCAGGTTGGCAGCTTACAGCACTTGCAGCCCTGCAGCAAATCCTCAATAAAGCAGGAGTCGTCTCTGGAATTGGTGTATTTGGGGCTTGGTTTTGGTTTGCATCCTCCCAAAATCTGGTGCTGTGTGCAGAGAGGGTGCATGAGGCTTGCCAGGGATGCGGTGACAGCTAGCGGGGTCTGCTCTGTGCTAGGTCTGAGCTAAGTGGCAGTGCTTGAAAACACATCCATGCCTGTGTATGGCACAGGGAGGAGTGTTAATGGCAAAGTTCAAACCCCAGTGGGACTACAGCAAAAACCCAATTCGTTTCAAACTGGATTTCAGGAAGGTGCCTATAGGTGACAGCAGCAGGGCTGCAGAGCATGTTTGTCCCTGCCCAAAATCACAGTTTTTATTCAAAATAAGAATAAAACATCAGGCAAACAGGTAGGCAGAGCCCAAGGTTGGGGAGGACCATGGTGAAAGGACAAGCTGACAGCAGCAGACTCCCTTTGGGCTGGAAGCCTCAGAAAAAAGACAACCTCCTTGATCACAGCTCGTCCCGAGCTGGGTGGGAGCTGCCAGCCTGCAGGTCCCTCGTGCCGGGAAAGCCATAAAGATGGTCTAGGCTGATGCAAAATCCCAGAGCCCAAGTAGAGAAAAGCAGGAATTTGTATTTATTTTATTATTATTATTTTTTGTTAGTGGGGCTGAGTAGTTTGTGGCTCAGTGATCATCAAAGATTAAGGGCAATAACTCCAAAAAAACAGGCAGCCTGGGGTGAGCGATGGGCTGGGAGAGAGTCCCATGTCACCGGTACCTCCAGCAAACACAGCTCTTGCTCGGCACTAGGAGCACAAAAAAAACAACTGGGACTGAAACTTATCAAGGCAAACAACGTGTCCTTCTGGCAGCTCAAGGCCCTGGCGCAGCAGGAGCATGCAGAGAGGTGGCCATGTGCAGCTTCGTGATGCCACCTGCTCGCAGCATGCCTCCATCACCAGTCCCCTGCGGGTCCTCATGGCTCAGCTGGGCAGCAAGGAAAGTCACTGGGGGAAAGATTGGAAAGGGATGGGGATTTGGGGGAGGGATTTTTGCAGCCAAATGGGACCAGGAAGCTTGCATCATCCCCAGAGTTGATGCATCATTTTTTTTTTCCCAGCCTGTGATGCAGGAGGGTGGCAGAGCCTTCTGTGTGCATACACACCAATTATAGGAGCAGAGGTGCTGTATGAGGGGGCTGGAGCCTGGGTCTCCCATGTCTCTTCAGCACTGTGGGCATTAGCTTTTCAAAAAGCTTTTTTCTTGCTGCACCAACAGCCAGAGGAATTTTGCTGGGGCCCCCTGAGACACTCCAGTTCCCTGAGCCCCTCTGTCGGGGACCCCTCAGGGCTTAGAAGCAGTGACCAAGAATGAAAGTGTTCAGAAATGCTTTCTCATCCTTGGGGGAGATGATACATCAGTGGAAATCACTAGCCTGGAGTGGGAGGAAGCCCACGGTAAGGACCTGGAGATGTTCTGTTAACCCTGAACACTGCTGCCAGATGAAGCACTGCTTTCCCTGGATAAAGGGTGGGCTGTTTTTTCTTTCCCTCCCCATTGCCACACCAGTGATAGCATTACTGTTGCTCAGGCTGCTTTTTCATCTTGATTTCAAGGGCATCTAGAAGATGTTCTGGCTTGTCTCTCTTGGCACTGCTCTTGTGCTGCTGTGACCCCCCGCAATCCAGGAGAGAGTCAGTGACCTGCTATATCACATAGACACACACAAGTCTATGGGACCGGATGGGATACACCCGAGGGTGCTGAAGGAGCTGGCTGGGGTGCTCGCCAAGCCGCTTTCCAGCATTTACCAGCAGTCCTGGCTGACCGGGGAGGTCCCGACAGATTGGAAATTGGCCAGTGTGACGCCCATCTATAAGAAGGGTCGGAAGGATGATCCAGGAAATTACAGGCCTGTCAGCTTGACTTCAGTACCCGGGAAGCTGATGGAGCAGCTCATCCAGAGTACCATCTTACAACACATGCAGGACAACCAGGGGATCAGGCCCAGTCAGCATGGGTTTATGAAAGACAGGTCCTGCTTGACAAACCTGATCTCCTTCTACGACAGAGTGACCTGCTTATTGGATGAGGGAAAGGCTGTGGATGTAGTTTACCTTGACTTTAGCAAGGCCTTTGACATCGTTTCCCACAGCATTCTCCTGGCGAAACTGGCTGCTCGAGGCTTAGATGATCGCACGCTTTGCTGGGTAAAAAACTGGCTGGATGGCCGGGCCCAAAGAGTTGTGGTGAACGGAGTTAAATCCAGTTGGAGGCCGGTCACGAGTGGTGTCCCCCAGGGCTCGGTTTTGGGGCCACTCTTGTTTAACATATTTATTGATGATCTAGACGAGGGGATCGAATGCACCCTCAGTAAGTTTGCAGACGACACCAAGCTGGGTGGGAGTGTTGATCTGCTTGAGGGTAGGGAGGCTCTGCAGAGAGACCTGGACAGGCTGGAGCGATGGGCTAAGGCCAACTGCATGAGGTTCAATAAGGCTAAATGCCGGGTGCTGCACTTGGGTCACAACAACCCCCAGCAGCGCTACAGGCTTAGGGAGGAGTGGCTGGAGAGCTGCCAGTCAGAGAGGGACCTGGGGGTGTTGATTGACAGCTGGCTGAATGTGAGCCAGCAGTGTGCCCAGGTGGCCAAGAAGGCCAATGGCATCCTGGCTTGTATCAGAAATAGCATGGCCAGCAAGGACAGGGAAGTGATCTTGCCCCTGTACTCGGCACTGGTGAGGTCGCACCTCGATTACTGTGTTCAGTTTTGGGCCCCTCACTACAAAAAGGACATTGAATTACTCGAGCGTGTCCAAAGAAGGGCAACGAGGCTGGTGAAGGGTCTGGAGCACATGTCGTACGAGGAGCGGCTGAGGGAACTGGGGTTGTTTAGTCTGGAGAAGAGGAGGCTGAGGGGAGACCTCATCGCCTTCTACAGCTGTCTGAAAGGAGGTTGCAGAGAGCTGGAGATGAGCCTCTTTAACCAAGTAACAAGCCATAGGACAAGAGGGAATGGCCTCAAGTTGTGCCAGGGAAGGTTTAGACTAGATGTCAGGAAGTATTTCTTTACAGAACAGGTTATTAGGCAGTGTAATGGATTGCCCAGGGAGGTGGTGGAGTCCCCATCCCTGGAGGTGTTTAAGAGTCGGGTCGACATAGCGCTGAGAGATATGGTGTAGATGGGAAGTGGCAGTGCTAGGTTAATGGTTGGACTAGATGTTCTTCAAGGTCCTTTCCAACCTAGTTGATTCTGTGATTCTGTGACTCTGTGATTCTGTGACCATGTTGATCGTGATGGGGGTGTGAGCTGGCTTTTGGGCCTGCTTCACATGAGGACCAAACCAGCTCTGGAGTGACTGTGATGCTCTCCAGCCCCTGTTTACTCATTATATGGACCAGCTCTGGGGCAAATCCCTAAGGAAAGGGGCTTTCTCCTGCTTTGGAGCTGTGTACAGCTTTACCTTCCAGGTACCCACTAGCAGCCCACTGGGTTTGACAAAGGAATCAGTCTCTAGCTTTGGGAAAGTGCATCACAGCCCAGAGACCCCAGGACTCTCCTAAACTGCTCAGTCATGTCACCTTTAAACTTCTCTTTGCTTAGAAACACGGAAGATTGGACCAAGAATGGAGAGCATTTCACAGCCAGCCCTCTTTCCCCAAGCCTGCAGGTGCTGGCTGAGATGCCTTCACCCATCAGTCACCTCCATGGGCAGAAGGATGCTGGCTCATGGTCAGGAATCTCCATCAACACAGCCAGTGGCATGGGAGGACATTTTCCATGGAGAAACTGAGGCAGAAGAGCACTCAGGCTGGTTTGTTACTTGTCCAAGCTCTCAGGAGGATGATGGCCAAGTCCTCTCTTGTGATCTGATAGATTGCATGCTTCAGATCTAAATGTGGTCCCAAAACACACATGGATCCTATTAGGTCCTAACCCATGCATGACTTGGTGCTGGGTTTTGATCTTGACTGTCAGTGAGATTTCACCACATGCTAACAGGCTTGGCCAAATCCACACCACAGACATGGTGTTGGAAGTGTGGAAAAAGCAAAACAGCAAAAAAACTGCAAAACACACATTTCCTTAACACATGGTGCCCGGAACAAACACAGGACGGGATGGAGATCCAGTGATTTGTGTTGCCGTGGCACCAAGGAGGAATGCGAAGCGAGGTGGAGGCCACGCGGTCCCATTCTTCCACTTTTCTCAAGGAACATTTGACATGACTATGCAGATTGATCTCCTGCTCTTCCCCTTCTCTCAAGGACTGTTTTGCAGTACTCTGCAGACCTTATCTCTCATTCTTCCTCTTTTCCCACAAAACCAGCGCACACCTTGCACCAAGGAATGTGCTGTGTCGTTACTCAAGAAACAATGGCTTGACCACAGTCCCACCCACTCACACATACATACTATGATAAATACTACCCCGAGTTTGTATCTAACTCGGAGGGACGATAATCCAACACCAAGTCGGAGGGGCAGATAGATGGGTTTGTGCTCCTCCCTATCCCCCGAGAAGGGGCGCCTTTTGCCAAGATTTGGGCCCTCGGCTACGCCGAGCGATTACCTGGGAATTAAGTGTGTGTGATTGCAATCGTTTTTTTGTGTGCAGTGCTATATAGCCAACCTGCAGTTTGTGCATTTATTGTAGGCAATCTCAAAGAATCTGTAGATGTTGCATCAGAATAAACCGTACTATTTGTGAACCTGACTGCTTCTCTTGAATGCCACCGGACCTACAGCATACGGGCTGTTCGTGCATCTGGTGTCAGGCCTATAGTTAAGGCCATAATTGGCATAGGTATTAAGAGATAAGTCCAGCCGCCCCTAGCCCCTCTGATCTCTGAGGATCGGCTAGAACGCAAGGGGATTCATCTCTTACCAAATTAATTCATTACCTTAAATGCAACACATGGTTCTCAATAATATCTTCCAATAAAAGGGGGAAAATGGTTGCCACAGTGTTAGCGAGTGCTATAGCTTCTTTATGCTTGCTCAGATAACTCAGGCCATGGGAAAGTCAAACTCCCCTTGCTCCTGCATCAGCACCCATCTGACATGCAGGATGAAAATTTGGTGCCTTCCTCTTCAGGACAATCACAGACTGTTTTTTGTAAAAAAGTACTCTGCTCCAACTGCTTCCTTCACTAAGTAAATGAAAGTTATAAATATCTCAAGGGATCAGCTGGGAAACTGGATAACAAAGGAGTCCATGTAATTTCCTCTATAAATCAGAAGCGTGTGTGGCATTTTTGCTGGGAAAAAGATTATGAGCAGAGACTGCTTCTATATGTTATATTTGTCATACTGCAATAACCAAGACATACATCCAATATATTTTAATAAGTAAGTTATTCTACAGCATTTGCCACACAAAACAGAGGTCATGTTTTCTTCGAATTTCATACCAAGGTATTTCTACTTTAAAAACTATTACAATTCTCAGAGCATTAAAGTCAGTGGTTAATTAATCTTTGAGACCATTGCAAAGCTGATGGAAGAGCCTGTTAGGAAACCCAGAGGAAACAGATGACTTCATCCAGGTCAACAGGATAGCCCGTGAGCAGCACCGGAGTCTTCTCAAACAACTCCCCCTTGCATCTGTGCCACTTGCCTGTCGGCAGGTAGACATCATGCTCCGCTTGTTCATCTCCAGGACGGATGCCACCATGAGGGTGTCCCCAATGAGGGAGCGGATTCTGTGAGAAGCCTTGTCACGGAGTGAGATCCACCAGATGGGCCAGATGATGGGGTCACCTGTGTTGGTGACCTCCCTGGTCAGCTCCAGCAGCAGCGGAGTGTAAGGAACTGAAGGAAGTAATGTCTCAAACATTCATGGACACAGAAAACCTCAAGGACAAGCTGTGGACTTTGTGATTAGTCTAAGGAATGTCACCCAAAGAAGCGGGAGTGTATGGAAGGATGCACCCTCCCACTCCCTTGTAGTTGTATTGACAAACTCCTTAGCTAAGCCTCAAAGGGGGGGAAACTGGACTGAGTGAAACCAAATGTTTCTCATCAAGCACAAGGATCAATAATCACTGGCTCCATTGTGTAAGCCCGAAGAGGTGATAAAGGCCTGATAAGAGGTGAGCATTTCTGCCCCAGAAGCTGGATGATTTCTCAAGAAGCATGAAGTCAGCAAAAATCTGTGAGAACAGAGGAAAAACCAAAGGTGGGCAGGGTGAATATGACCACCAACTCAATTGGACAATGGGTGGTGCACCCCACTTCCTCCTCAATGCATGGGCAGAACCCATGCTCCACCTTTTTCCTCATCTCTCATGAAAATGAGTTTGTGGAATACCTGCCCCTCCTCGTCTAGTATGCTAATCAGCTGATAAGATGAATCTAAAAGGCAACAGAATACTTTCCTGTGTGTACACCCCCCACCCAAGACTACCGGGCCTGAGACAACACTGGATCCAGGGGTGGTGATCTGGATTTCTTTGACTCTCTTTCTCTCCTTTCTTTTTCTTTTCTTCCCTTTCTTGCCTTTCTTATACATTTATAAGAGACCACATTGCTTATTATCCTTTTCCAAGTTTAAATTGTTTTCTACTGCAAGTAAAACATTTTAACCGGTCATTTGGTGTTGTTTCACCTTAATTTAACCCGAGGGGATCACAGAACCATTGCGACTCTCTGGGCTTCCAATCCGGGTCGTGACATGGGGCCACCAGCGACTCATGTTGCTCTGTGAACCTCTATGTGATCTCCACCACCTCCTTGCTGAAGAGCCAGGGAGGGATGGAAAACGGCATGGAGAGCATGAAGGCCGACAGCTCCAGCCACTGCACGTATAGCTCCTGATCCAGGATCTCCACTGCCCCATCTGTCTTATTGGGGAAAAAAATTCCCCCCAATAATGTCAGCGGATATGAAGGGGTACCCCAGCATGCTGATGGTGAGCACCATGGGGATGAGGGACTTGAGGCCAAGCTCGTAGACCCAGACGGAGTCACGGTCAGTGATGCGGAAGAAGCAGGAGATGTTCTGTGACTGGTAGCCCACCCACATCTTGGTTGTGATAGACAGTAAACTGTTTGTTCATCAAATTCCATTAAAGATACTGGGAGCTCGTGACATGTTATTCCATAAACTATGTAGACCTAAGCTTAATCTTAACTATTACACTGTGTAACGACTAACTGACTGCAAGTGCTTATCTAAGTTGAAATGCTGAAGCAAGGACTCCTACTATGCAAAAGACTGAAAAGAGGGAGAAAGGGAAGAAGGACAAAGGGGAGAAAGACAAAGGGGAGAAGAAGAAGAAAAAAGGGGGTAGTGTCTATATTCTGTAAGATATAAACAAAAGCTTTGTGAGCCACTCTCAGGAAAGCAGGAAATACAAGGAGTTGGTGACGCGAGGAAGACCCGGATGGAGCGACCCCCTAACTGCAAAGTGCGCAGACGCAGAGTACGCCCCTCAGAGAGACCCGATACCGGAAGGCGGAGGATATAAAAAAGACGGACCCTCGGGAAGTGAGTGCGCACCGTTGGTGGAGCAAGGACTCCCCGGCCGCCCAGCGCTGTTTTGCTTGTTGCCGCTTGCTAAATAAACAATTGAAATTTTGATTGGCTCTGACTCACATCAATTTGAGAAATCTACTTATAACAAAATTGGTGCCGTGACTCGGATAGAGGCAGTCTGGTGGGAAGCCCCATACGGGGAGGCGCGCCCCGCTGAGTTCAGCGGCCCCGACTGAGTGCTATCACATCACACCCTCTACCGACGAACTCCAAAACTCGGCAACAAGCAAAAGAATACCGGTAACCCTGTAATCTTTGTGCACGAAGCCCCGGACGAAGACGCAGGGTTGCGTGAGTATAGGCCGGTTATCCGTTCGGTTGGGGTTGGGTTTCCCGGAACGTGGTGTGTGAGACGCCCAGCAGGGCGAAGCGAGTGCGGACCCCTCGGTAGTGCAGTTCCCATATCCCGCGAGGGACTGGGTCACGAAAAGGGGGAAGCGAATTGTGTGAGTGTGTGAAGGCACTCCGGAAGATGGGACAGAAGAAGAGCAAGCCTTCTGATCCCATGGGTGGTGTGGGACCCAAGGTGAGGTACCCCCAAATACCACCAGATAGCCCTTTAAGCTTAATGTTAAACCATTGGGAAAATTACCCCTTTAGGCGGGGTAAAAACAAAGTAGAAATGATTTATTATTATATGGAGATTCGGGGAGAGAAACAAATCAAGGGCGACCATCTCTATTGACCTGGGTTTTTTTTTTGGGGTCCTTTGAAGAGTGGGTCTGTCAAACCTTAAACATTTATGTCAATTCAAAGGAACCCTTTAGTTTGGAAGAAAATGAATATGCACAGGCATACGAATGATATGCAGTATTAAAGGCTTTACAATTACTAAAAGAAAAAGTGGGAACTATATATACCGGTTCTAGATATACCTTTGGAGTAGTACATACCTTTGAAAAATATGGGAAGAGAGAGGCTTAATCAATTCTCGGGGAAAGGACCTAGTACATCAGAAGTTAATATCACAAATTTTACAAACTATACGAGGACCCAGCAAAATTGCGGTAGTACACTTAAAGGGACACTAGAGGGGACTCAATCCTTTAGTACGGGGGAATAACCTTACTGATCAAGAGGTAAAGAGAGCAGCGCTATTAGCACTGCACTTGGATGATCCGATAAAGACCAGAAAGCGGTGTGTTAATTGTGGAGATAATTACCTCCCCTGTTATGTTTGCTGGGACGATTTCGGGGTAGACAGCATAGAATGTGTATGTGAAAGACCAGGGTTTAAGTAGTGCTTTTTCCATGGAAAACCCTATGAAACTTTAAACTTTACTATTCAAGAACAAACAAAATTAAATCAAATGGGGATTAAACAGAAAGCTAATGGAAAATGAGAACTCCCGGACAGCCGAGAAGTTCTCCCAAAACCCATAACTACCAAGATAATACAGCAATTCCATAAAAACACTCATTGGGAAACTCAGACATTAGTGGATCAATTTACAACTAAATACATGTACATTGGGATATATGATATAACCAAACAAGTGATAGGAGAATGTCTCGTTTGTCAAAAAGTAAATAAACATCAAATAAGAAAACAAGTATATGGGGGACAAGAATTGACTCATAGACCTTTTGCAAAAATACAAATAGACTTTGCCGAATTACCAAAGGTGGGGAGGTATAAATACCTATTAGTAATTATAGATCATTTAACCCAATTTGTAGAAACCTTTCCCACAACCTGAGCCACAGCTCACACAGTAACAAGAATATTACTTGAAGAAATTATACCTCGGTATGGAACAATAGAAACAATAGACTCAGATAGGGGTCCACATTTTGTATCCAGAGTAACCAAAGAGACTTTGACTACCCTGGGTACACAGTGACAATACCATACCCCATGACACTCGCAGAACTCAGGAAAAGTTGAACGTATGAATAAAAAATAAAAAAAACCAACTTACCAAATTGATGTTAGAAACTAAAATATCATGGATAAAGTATCTCCCTTTAGCATTATTAAATATCAAAACTCAACCCCGAACCGATGTAAGTATTTCTCCCTTCGAAATGTTATATGGGATACCCTATGATTTAGAAATACCACCAAATCACCCCCAACTTAAAGAATTAAAGATAAAATCCTATCTAATACAACTAATGACAAGGAGAAAACAACTACAGGCCCAGGGGATGGTAGTACAAAGACCTCCATTGAATGTGACCATGCATCAAATCCAACCAGGAGATAAAATACTAACCAAATCATGGAAAGAATCTTCTTTGACCCCCCCGTTGGGAAGGACCCTATGTTACTCTTATCACTACAGAAACTGCTGTTCGGACTGCTGAGAAGGGGTGGACACACGCAAGCCGAGTAAAGGGACCTATACAGGATCCAACCTGGAAAATGACCAGCCCTCCTGGGGATCTACGAGTCACCCTTCGGAAAACCTGAAAGAACTCTCTACACATTGTGAGATAAGAACCTACGAAGGACTCGATGAGTGAGACCCTAATATTTTATCCAATTGAAACTTGTATTTGTTTTCCTTTTATATACATAAAGTGTAATGTATGTAAAGAAGGCTGGGGGATTCATAATAGACATGGAATAAATCTCCGGTCTAGTTATAATCAGTGTTATTAACAAAAATGGAGATTAACTAATCAAGCCCTAAAAATTGGAGTAAAAACAGGAAAATAATTGAAGATTCTAAAACTTGATAGGAAATATTTACTAAAGAGATAAATCCTGAAAAAGAGTACACTCACTCTAATTGACCTACTGAATAACACCCTCAGATCCTAAGGGTGATCTGTAGAAAACAGATCCCCTGGGTCCCCTGTCGTGAACCCGAGATCAAAGATAAAAACTGGGAGACCTATGTGTCCCAGAGTAGAGACAAACGTACCCCTGAAGAATACGACTGCTGCCGAAAAGATGGAACACCCTGCTGCTCTAAGCAACAGAATAGGCAGAGGAGACAGAGACATACCAAAGTGGGGAAAACTCTACTACCCTACTCTGAAGAAAAAAGGGCCTCTGAGGGAGAAGGACCAAACGAGAGTGCCAGACACCCTGATACAAAAAAGACTAAAAAAAAAAAAAAAAAAAAATATACAAATCTATAAAATAATCCCGCCAACCTTCTATTGGAGCTATTGGATAGTCTGGCTAAGTGTATTAACTACAATGAATACACTACCAGAATGAACTAGAACGACTAACCAATCCCACCAACCTTTTGAACATACCCTAACTAACCAAATTATATGACCTTAAACAGATGCTTATTATGAACATACAGGAAGTATGAATACAGATTTGTATGGAACAAAATTAACAACTACCATACTAAACAATAACCTAACACTCCAAACATATAAATGAGAGAATTCATCCCATACCTGGACAACTAAAAAAGGAGATGAGATAGAGATAAACTGCAGAGTATTCAATATAAATGTGATAATAAGTCGACACCCTTTAATTCAAACCGTCCGTCAACCCCCTTTTACTCAAATCATTATCAAAGACAAAACAAAATCTAAAATAACTCAAACCCATTGTGAATCAGAGACCTGTTGGTATACATTTACTGCAACCCAACCAATGTCCATAGTTTATTTGAGAAGAACCAGGTCAGGAGATCAAACTATATCTTTCTGATTTCCATTGAACATACAGGAGGAAACTACAACAACCACAACCCACACTCCCAAAGAGACTACTCAGACTACTCATACTGTTCCAACACAACCAACAGTCGTGCTTAGCCCAAGAATTTTTGAAATTAGACCATATACAATTAGACCCTCGAGAAGTGAGTACGCGCCGTTGGTGGAGCAAAAACTCCCCGGCTGCCCAACGCTGTTTTGCTTGTTACCGCTTACTAAATAAACAATTGAAATTTTGATTGACTCTGACTCACATCAATTTGAGAAATCTACTTATAACATTGGTCAGCTCGTAGAAGGGGATGGCCATTGCCATGTAGCACTGCGACCAGATGCTGGGGTCCAAGAGCAGCTGGAAGGTGTTGAACTTCTTGGGCAGGTAGCTGGTCTTGCCATCATCAAACTTAAAGGACAAGTTGTCGTATTTGTGGTGGAGTTGGTGCAGGTGGCTCTGGAACCAGTCCCGGGCCGCCGGGTTGGTGAAATTCAGGATGGCCCCAATGCCGTTCCACCACTCCACCATGGCCGGCAACCACCCCAATGGCTCCTTGATGAACAGCAGACACTCAATCCCCACCCCAAAATTGGAGGAATTGTAGTTTATGAAAGGGTGAGTCCACATGGTGACCTTAAACCCATCCTCCTTCAGTTTTGCAAACATCTCCATTACGTTGGGGAACTTGCAAGCCTATGGGGACTTTGACTTTGACCCTGTCATGTACATGTCATTGATTTCAATGTGGCTGCAGTTAAAACAGTACTTCTTAATGCTTTCAGCAAGTCACACGAGTTTATCAGGGTTGATATTGATCTTGTAGAGGGCCCAAGTGGACCAGATGGGGTAGCAGAAGGCATTCTTGGCGGGGATCTTGGAGGGCTTGTTGAAGTACCTGCGCACCATGTACTTATGGATGGAGGTGATGTCAGAGCCTGTCACATCCCGCTCAGACGAGGGAGACAAGTGACTTAGATTCATAAATCCCCAACGGAGTTGACAACAGTGAGACAAGTCTCAAAGTCCAGACACAGACATTTATTAATTTCCCACGATGTATCAATTGGATGCATAATTGGCTAAGTATATAACGAACTATGGCAAGCGATATAGTATGCCTTGCATTGCTTAATGGTAATAAGGGAAAAGGGGAAAAAGAAAAGA
The DNA here is from genome assembly GCF_031877795.1 of Strix aluco. NCBI lineage: Eukaryota > Metazoa > Chordata > Aves > Strigiformes > Strigidae > Strix > Strix aluco. Next base: position 31,457,638 of record NC_133970.1, read on the forward strand.
AGAGAGATGGAGAGAGAGGTAGAAATAGAGATCACTGGTCTGGGTTTCTGCATTGATCCTGCCAGTGAGGGTTCAAGGAGGCATCCGCCTTCTTCGCTTCACTTCACTCTTGATACAAGGAAATGATCACCTACTTTGCAACTTATTTACTTATAGCAACTTATAATGATTTCTGAATATTGCTTAATAATCCTGCTTGCCCTGACTGTTCTGTGGAACCTTACCAAGGACTAATGTGTTCATCAAAACAAAGCAGTTTTCTGTGGAAACTTACCAAGAATTTCTATGTTCGGCAAAAATAAGAGACGTGTCCTTGGAAAGCAGATGTGCTCTAGCAAGTTTAGTCTTTGTAATGGATAGATAGCCATATATGGGTGGTAGAAATGAATAGACTGGTGCTTTTAGACAAGATAGAGGTGGTAAACCAGTGGGAACCACTCTTGTAGTTCAAGAAATTGGCTAAGAGCATCTGCACATGCTCCAAGGAAAAGTACAAGGTGAGAAAGACTACGAGCCTTCCTCCAAAAGACCCCCGAAGACAACTACCAGGAGGCAATGCACAGGTGCAAAGATAACATAAACTGCTGACACCAGCCTTTTGAACTAACCCAGCCTTACTCATATGTATGTTTGTGTTATGTAATCCAATGAATATGTATATCCACACTCTATAAGTTTTTGGTAAAATGTGCTGTTGGTGTGCAAGCTTTGTGGAGAAATCCCCTTGCACCCCGGCACCGGAGTAAACATACCTGCTTTATAACTCTCTGAGTTGTAGAGTTTTTTTCCGCACATCACTCTCTCCCCCACCCCCTCCTTGCCCCCTCTCAACTTATACACATTTTCCTTGGGTCCATCCCCTAGGTCAACCCACATACCTACGTATCCCATGTATGGGGAGGGGTGAGGTGTTTCATGGGATGATGTAATCAGCATGATATTGTTAATCATAATTAGCATATTGAGGGGTGTTAACTTTAATATACATTTCATGGATAATGAAGCAAAGGTCATTCACTGGACAGATGGCCCTTGAAATTTGACCAGGTGCACCAGAGCAGAACCATCCTGTCTCCACAGGGCTCCCCCCTCCAGCTGCATCCTGTGTTATTCAGGCAGCCTTATCAGCTTTGACCTCCACACTATCCACCCTGTGACTATAGTTTCGTTACTTGAGAGTGTTTGAGACATTCCTTAGGTCAGAGGGCCTCCACTCCCCCTGCTATCTTTTATCTCTTTCTCAGACTGTTTTTCTCAGTCTTTGTTTCTCACAGGCCTGTTTCTTTCAGGATCTGTTTTTACAAGTCATCTCTCACAGAGACCACTCACACTCAGTAGCTGAGCTTGGCAAAGGGCTGCTGCCCCAGTGGGGGCTTGTAGAGCGAGTCCTTGTAGTGGGCCTGGAAGAAGAGGGCACACTCAGTGGCATTGAAGTCCAGGTGGAAGGACACGGAGTCGTTGATCTTGATAGCTGACGCATTGGAGGAGAGGCAGTAGTGATCCAGGATGCCACCAAAGCTGTCGCAAAAGGAGTAGATGTCACTCGTCACGTAGGGCACGGGGTCCTGGTAGCCAGCCAGGTGGATGGGCCCGTGCTGGGTGCTCATCTCCAAACCCCTGTACTAGTGGGCATCCTCCCAGAACAGGGTGTGGTCCACTGCCAGGCCGGCTGCCAGCTCCTCCCAGCACATGTGGTAGCACATCACTGTATCTTTGGGCTTCATCGTTGTCGTGGTTTAACCCTAGCCAGCAATTAAGCACCACGCAGCCACTTGCTCACTCCTTCTCCCTCCCAGGGGGATGGGGAAGTGAATTGAAAAAAAGTAAAACTCATGGGTTGAGATAAGAACAGTTTAATATCTAAAATAGAATAAACTATATTAATAACATGAATAATAATAAATAATGATAATAATTGTATTAAAAGAAATATAGCAAAAAGAGAGATAAATAAAACCCAAGGAAAGACAAGTGATGCACAATGCAATTGCTCACCACCCACTGACCAATGCCCAAGCAGCAATCTGCCCCTCCTGGCCAACTCCCCCCAGTTTATATACTGAGCATGATGTTCTATGGTATGGAATAGCCCTTTGGCTAGTTGGGGTCATGCTGGGGTCCTTACTTCTCCATGCGGGAACAGGAACGACACAACACCAATATGATGATCAGATCATCCATTTATTTCCCAATCCTGGTTACATTTATATTCTACTAAGTTCTGTACACGCACTCATCTGAAAAAGGACCATGTCCCTCTGTAATATGCTTCATGTTATCTTGCATTTTCGCTAATTGTTGGTGTATGCTCTGCGAATGGTCAGACAAATTAAAGCAACACATTCCTTCAAAATCTTCACATCTATGCCCATGTGCCAATAATAAAAATCTACAGCAGCACGATTTTGCAAAGTAGCATGCCTAACACTATCATCATCAGTAAGCAGCGCACTCAGCATTTGCGAAGTTAGATTAAATGGCTTTTCACTCCAACATGCTAATCTACGTATATATTTTTGCATTTATGGCAGCCATTCCTTGCGGAAAGAAGAAAGAAGTAGCTATAACAGTGGCTAATGAAGGTAGCCGCACGTTGTCGTTGCAGGTGTCGTCAAAGGTTCGAACAGATCCGTGTGATCTTGACTCATGTCTCCTACTGGCATTCAATATGCGGAGTAAACAATGTTAGCCGCCCAAGGTAGCATGGACCACCAACAGGTCGTACAGGAATACCAGGCCATGCTCTATCTCCACAAATCGGAAACACTCCGGGTGGAAGTTTAAAACCTCCTTTGGTGTTTATGGTAAACCCTCCTGTTTTCAAATCATTCCAAGGAGAATGCCCTGTTACATTTTGACAACCTATAAACAAGCCTTGTTGTCCACTCCATGCCAACCAAACATACCATGGGCCATCGAACCAAACCACTCCTGTGCCATTCACTGGCTGGAGTTGAGGAACTGTATCATTACAGTCCTGCATATTAGTTGCAGTAACATCAACATACTCGACAGGCACAACGCTAGCTAGCAAGTCCAGCTCCTGTAAAGGTAAATGAGCTGATTGATTTAAATTTTCGATGACTGTCTTCTGCCAGGCCGCACTATGCATAGTGGGCCAAACATAGATGCCATTTGGACTTAAACAAGTTTCACTTTCGCTACTAGTCAGGTCCACCCTCTGTTGTTTCCAGTACCCATCAAAGTCAGTTTCATTTTCCTGCGACGGAATGCCAATCAAACAGGTTCGAAAAGGATTATCCACCTGTTGCAAACTCAAACAAAAATCTGACATCCCAGCTGTATTTGTCCATGTTACCCAAATATTTGTTCTGGGTGTAATGTCGAAAATCCCTTCACTACCTGCTATAAAACAAATCAAAATAAACATCACCCACGTTTGACACATCGCCATCGTTTTACCTCTCTTTTCCAGTTATCCTTGTGCACCTGCCAACTTCGAGGAACATTTATTCCAACACCACAGCTCCTATCTACTACCTTATTATTTTGCCTAATACATTGCAAAGCTAAGCATTTACAAAGCTCAAAACTAATTTCTGCTAAAACTCTTTGCCCAAGATCTTCAATTAGGCTTAAAGCCCTAGAAAACTGCTGTTGTTCTCTAAAAACTCTAATCTGTCCTTCTGTACCAACAGCTAATCGCTGATATACTGACCTACCTATAAAATCAGACAACCAATCTGCTTCGGTGTAAAAGATAATCCGGTCAGCACACAAGTGACATTTATACACACTTTCCCGATCATGCGCACGCGTGACTCTCCAAGTTCCCCTGTCACACCATGCACAATGTATCAAAACCCAAGGTCGACAGTTTAGACCATGTTCCGTACAAGCTGTGTCATGTTCTTCAAGCTGTTTTATGGTGAGCGGCTGTGTTCGAATACCCACATAAAATGACTGCAGGTTCGGTAAAAGACACAGAACTTCACTGTTCGCTGGATGTAGTGCCATTAACAACGACGTCAGGACCAAGTTCAATCGATGTTGGTGTCTCTGAAGTGCCTCGGGACACAGGGTTGGTGTTGTCGTTCTTTGCGATCCATGGTTTCACCCGCTTTGTGGGGACCCACTTGGGTGAATCACTACCTGTAGAAACACAAGCATAACCCCTTCCCCAAGTTAGCAACTGCATAGGTCCCTCCCATTGCCCAGATTGAGGGGAATACAATTGCACTTGAATTCTTTGAAAAGAATAATCATGCTTGTTTGTTTGCATATGTATTCGCGCAGGCGGTTCATCTTGCCCTCCACGTATATTAAGCCAATTTAAAACAAATAATGTTTTTGCCAATATCTCATGAGGGGAACCCCCTGTCTCCCCCTGTTTTTTCAAAATAACAAGGTGATGTTTCAATATACGATGGGCGCGCTCAACGATTGCTTGCCCAGTAGAGTTGTGTGGTACTCCATGGAGAAGCTGAATTCCCCAATGTTGTAAAAAGGCAGTGGTGGAGGCTGTCCGATATGCAGGACCATTATCAGTTTTAATTTTCTTTGGACACCCCATAACCGCAATTGCTTGCGTCCAATGTTGACGAGCTGCTGCTGCCGAGGCAGAAGCATGAGCAGAGGCCCATATAAATGAGGAACAGGTATCCACTGACACATGTAAGTAGCGAAGACGCCCAAAAGGCGGAAACACAGTGATATCAGTTTGCCAAACTTCCCGTGGCTGTAAGCCACGAGGATTCGCACCACCGTCCTGTAGCGGTGTGAGAGTGGCACAGTCTGGACAAGCAGCCACTATCGCCCGTGCTTGGGTCTTAGGGATGTTAAATTGCTTACGTAATGCAGTTGCAGACTGGTGAAAAAAGGCATGAGATTTATAGGCTTCTTGAACAATGTTATGCTTGTCTGCTAAAGCGGCAACCAACTGATCAGCTCGAGCGTTGCCTTCTACAAGACCTCCAGGGAGCCTAGTATGGCTCTTTATATGCATGATAAAAACCCGATGCGTGCGATGATTAACAGTATTTCGTAAGTCGACAAAAGCCTGAAAAAGGGTGGGATTGTTTACATGTCCTAACAAGGCCCTTTCGATTCGTTGTACTACACCTGCCACATATAAAGAATCAGTCACAATGTTTAAATCTTGAATGTTCCAGCGGTTAAGCACAGCTTTAAGCTCCAAAATCTGTACAGATGTATCGCAAACAAAGCATTCTGATTGCCATATTCCATTCTCCTTCCAAACAAATCCTGCCGTTTTGGTCTTGCTGCTGGCATCTGTAAATACTGTTAAAGCCTGTAAAGGTTGTCGACTAATGACAGGAACAGTAGTCATTGTTAAAGCAGTTTTAAATAGTGGATGCTTTGGATAATGGTTGTCAATTTGATAGGATTTGTTCATCACAGCCAGCGAGAAGGACATAGATGATTCACACATAGCCTGAATTAGGTCTAGTGCATACGGCACAACTACTCGATCCGGTTCCTTTCCAGCAATAGATATTGCTCGCCGAACACCTTTTCGAATAATACTTGCTATCGCATCCACACGTGATGTTATTGTTCTATGTCCTCTGGCTGATAAAAATAACCATTCGATAATTCTGAGGGGATTAGATTGTTGTTCACACCATTGTCCTAAAAAAGCTGATACTTCTGATTCTGTATTATATACAAACAATTGTAATGCTTGAACAGGGTCAATACGAGCTGCAGAATTAACACTCAATTTCAGGGAAATATTATCCAGGGCGTGTTTAGCTGACGCTGTTAGAGACCTAGGTTCTTGAGGATTACAATTTCCTTGCAACAACTTAAATAAAGGCTGTAAATCTGTGTTAGTAATGCCACAAATACTGTGGATCCACTGAATATCTCCCACCAATTTCTGTAGATCATTTAATGTTTCCACTTTCTGTACTATTGATAGCTTCTGTGGCCTAACAGTAGATTCAGTTAAAGTCATCCCTAGGTATTTCCATGGCTCAGTCCGTTGTACTTTTTCAGGGGCCACAACGAGTCCCATTATATTTAGAGCTTCTATCAGTTCTTGAATCAATTTTTCAGAGGTGGGTGTTTTTTGGCAAAGCAACAAATCATCCATATAGTGATACAAAATACAGTTGATATGATGTTCTCGAAAGGGTCGTAGAGCTAAATCCACATACCACTGACATATTGTGGGAGAATTTTTCATGCCCTGTGGTAACACTACCCAATGATATCTCTCAGAAGGTTTTGCTCTATTTGTAGAAGGGACAGAGAAGGCAAATTTTTCATAATCCTCCGGATGCAAAGGTATTGTAAAAAAACAATCTTTCAAATCAATAACCACAATGTCCCAGCCCTGAGGGAGCATGGGAGATTGGGTAATCCTGGCTGAAGTGCTCCCATGTCCTGCAGAACTGCATTAACTGCTCGCAGATCTTGTAACAGTCTCCATTTTCCAGACTTCTTTTTGATGGTAAACACAGGTGTATTCCACGGACTGGTAGAAGGGACAAGGTGTCCAGCATTCAATTGTTCTTGCACGAGATCCCTTAAATGAGCGAGCTTCTCAGTTGGTAGCGGCCATTGCTCCACCCATACAGGAGTATCAGTTAACCAGCTCAGTTTTAAAACAGGACGGGGGTCGCTCGCTACAATGGCCGCCTCTAAAAAGGCGTTTGTAATACACATCCCCACTGAGACAAGACATCTCGCCCTAATAACCAGAGTGTCATATGCAGTACATATGGTTTCACTTGTGCTCTGAGACCTTCTTTGTCATCTATAATGGTAACAAAATGTGCACTTTGCTGTGTAGGGGATGCTCCTCCAATTCCTACAACCATGTTGGATGCCATAATCAAAGGCCAAGAAGATGGCCATGCAGCATATGGTATAATGGTGACATCAGCTCCAGTGTCAAGCATGATTTGTTCAGAGCGGATCTTAACTCCATCATTCCCAAGTATTGTGACTGTTCTCATAGGCTTATTGTTGGTGATCAATTGTGAAAAGGCAACAGTCACTGGTCCAGTAGACCCAAATCCTTGATCGCCTCTTTCGCGATCTTGACTCTTAATAACATGTGCTTGAAACGGAATTAATTGAGCAATACGGTCACCTTTATGCAATGTGGCTGGAGGGTTTAGAATTCTCACCATTATCCCAATTTGTCCAGTATAATCAGAATCAATTAACCCAGGAATAATCATAATTCCTTGCTTCGATGACGAGGATCGTCCTATCAATAATGGACTAAGTCCATGTCCTAACGGTCCTGTAACTGCGGAAGGAACTACATGCACTGAATCATCTATTATTGTGATGTCGACTCCCACGGCCAAATCGAGGCCTGCACTTCCTCGGGTGGCTGCTGAGAGCTCGTCAAGGCAGCCGCCACTTGGGGGAATTTGAGTGTCTTGGCGCCCCCCGGAAAGGCGCTCTGCGAGGAGTTTTCCGGCAAGGGGCTCCCGTCTTTCGTGAATTTTGATCGACACTCGCTGGCCTTATGCCCAAATTTATCACATCGGTTACAGGTACCAGCAAATGGCGCTGTTATGGTAGCTTTCTTTGCCTGAGGACATTGTCGCTTAAAATGATCAGGTTTACCACATAAAAAACATCCTTCCTTTTTCCTAGCATTTTTAAGTCTAGGATCTCCTTTTCCCTGACTTGTAACAGGTCTTAAAGCTGCAGCAAGGGCTCTTGCGTGGATAGTAGCCTTTTCTTGCTCCTCCAATAATGGTGGCAATCGTGAACATGCCTCAACCATCTGTGTCAGGGTAGCACCTCGTGGGAGACTGGCAATCACTTGTTGGCATCTTTGATTTGCATTTTGATATGCCAAATCTTTCCCCACCGCTGTTTTAGCATCAGGTGTAAGATTAGGTGCAGCATCCAGTGCCTCTTTCAATCGATCAATAAATTGCATATATGGCTCATCTGGCTTTTGCTTCACTTGATGATAAGGCAGTCTCAGTTTTCCAATTTGAGGCAGCTCTTGAAGCACCTCTAAGGCCAGTGCCTGAGAGTGTTGTGTTATACGAGGGTGCAAGGCTGCCTGTGCTGCTCCATTACAATACTGTCCTGTCCCCATAAGTTGATCAAGTGTAACAAATCTTAAAGGATCACGTCCATCCAACTGATGGAGGTTGTTTACCATTGCAATCTCACATTTTTCCTGCCATCTATCTTTAAACATCATAAAAGCAGTAGGGGGAAGAATAATCTCCAAAAGTGCTCTGATATCAGTGCTTCCACCCCTGGGGTAGTCGATTCCAGGTATATTGGACACCCCTCCACGTGAAAGCAAACTGTGGCCTGCACTCTTCTGCCAAAGGAATTGAAAAGAATGCATTGGCAATGTCGATTGTGGCGTACCACTTGGCTGCCTTTGACTCCAGTTCATATTGGAGCTCTAACATATCTGGTACAGCAGCACTCAGTGGTGGCGTCACTTCGTTCAGGCCACGATAGTCTACTGTTAACCTCCACCCTCCATCAGACTTTCGCACTGGCCATATTGGGCTATTAAAAGGCGAATGTTTCTTACTGATGACACCTTGGGTCTCCAGTTGACGGATCAGTTCTTGGATGGGAGCCAGAGAGTCTCGGTTTGTGCGATACTGCCGTCGGTGCACGGTCCTCATAGCAATTGGCACCTGTTGTTCTTCAACTCGCAACAGTCCTACAACAAAAGGATCTTCTGAGAGGCCAGGCAGATTAGACAACTGCTTGACCTTCTCTGTGTTCACACTTGCCACACCAAAAGCCCATCGGTATCCTTTTGGGTCTTTGAAATACCCCCTCTTGAGGTAGTCAATGCCCAAGATACAAGGGGCTTCTGGGCCAGTTACAATGGGATGTTTTTCCCACTTGTCCCCGGTCAAGCTAACCTCGGCCTCCAGTACTGACAGTTCTTGACATCCGCCTGTCACTCCTGAGATCCAGATAGGTTCTGCCCCTCTATAACTTGATGGCATTAATGTACACTGTGCTCCGGTGTCGATTAAAGCCTGGTACTTCTGTGGATTTGATGTGCCAGGCCATCGAATCCACACTGTCCAATACATCCGATCATCCCTTTCCTCCTCCTGGCTGGAGGCAGGGGCCCTCTATTCCTGTTCTTGGTCAGAGTATTCACTGTCTGACCCTTGCTGTGCCAGGCCGGAGATTCCTTCATCAGGGCCAAGGGAGGTGATCTCAGTCTTCCTGTATCTGGGAGATCGTTGATTACTTTCTTGCGGTTTCACACCAGCTACATTAACAACCTTATTGGATGTCTTCTTCTTGGCAGGGGTCTTTCCTCGCAATTCATGTACACGAGCTTCCAACTTGAAGGTGGGTTGACCATCCCACTTCCTCATGTCCTCCCCCTGGTCACGCAGGAAGAACCAAAGTTCACCACGTGTCATGCGCCTAGGTTTCCCTTTCCCTCTGACTGGGGTGGAAGAGAACCAATTTCTTGGGGTGCTCCTGACATCTAAGGCACTCGCCCGTAGAGGTGAGGAGGTACCAAGACTCTCTTCAAAGTTCTGAAGCCAGGAAGAGACTGCCTCCACAGTTGGTGTACATCTTAGTCCTTCTCCCATATCCATTTATGGATAGTACATCACAGCCAAGCCGGCAGAATATGAGGATGGTGCACCTTTAATCACCTTCCTCCACATGGCCCGTGTGCACAGGACATCCTCTGGATTTTTAGGGGCTTCATCATTATCTGGATCACCATAGATGACTTCCAGCACTGCTAATTCTCTCAGGTACTGGACACCTTCATCTGCAGTAGTCCACTTCCCTGGGGAGTTGTCCGTAAGATCTTCCTTGAAAGGATATCTTGCTTTAACACTTGAAAGGAGCCGTCTCCACAGACTGCAAATTCCTGTTTCTTTTCCAATTCCCCTTTCAATTCCTCGATCTCTAGCAAGGGAACCCAGCTGTTGGGCTTCCTTACCTTCCAGCCGTTGAGCATCAGCCCCATTATCCCAGCATCGAAGCAGCCAGGCAGCAATCCGCTCACCTGGCTGGCGGCTATAGTCTTTCCGCAGATCTCGCAGTTCTGATGATGTCAGGGACCGGGTAGTTTCTGCCTCCTATTTGAGTTCTGTTATTCCCTCTTCTGACCCCTTTGCTGAAGGACCCGCTTCTTCCTCCTCTTTCTCCTCCCTTATTAATCGAGGGTATGGACCTGTTGTTCTCCTTGTCCACTGTTTCTTTTTTACTACTGGGGCAATCTCTGCTGTTGTTGTTTTTGTTTGAGTTCCCATCTCCACCACAGTCCTTTGAGAGCACTGAACTGCAGCTCGATAAGCATAGGCCAGGCCCCAGTACAGCGCTAGGAGTTGCTGATTTTCATCGGGATAGACAAGGCACCCTTCTATCAGGTGGTGTGTCAATTTTGCAGGGTTGCTTGCCTGTTCAGGGGTAAGATCCCAGGCTACAGGAGGTGATAACCGTCCTAGGAATCTGCCCAAATCCTTCCACTCCCCCTGCCACCCAGGGACAGGCCGCCTCAGGGCACATTTTGGTATTGGCTCTCCCAAAAGTTGCCTTCACTTACACCAAAAACTTACCGAGCTCCACACAACCCACAATAGGCGAACAGCATTAATGAACAGTATCAAAGCGCTCACATAATGATGAATAAGTACTTCGGGAGCTTGCAGAATAAAACCACTCATGATGTTCCCAATTTCTTCCAGCATGTTCCCGAGCTTAGCAAAATAAAGATAAGCAGAGCAATAAACAAACCCGTGACCAGCACAAGAGCTTGTCGCTTAATAACTGCTATAGCTATAGCACAATTAATATAAAACTGCCATTGTCCCACCCCACGTTGGGCGCCAAAAAAGACTGTGGTGGTTTGACCTTGGCTAAATGCCAGGTACTCACCAAGTCGCTCTATCACGTCCCCCCCTTTCCCCTTTTTTTCTCAGTAGGGCAAAGAAGGGAAAGAAAATAAGATAGGAAAACAAAACAACCCTTGTGGGTAAAACAACAGCAGTTTTAATATAAGCAAAGCGAAGCAAAGGTCTGCGCACGGAAACAAAAAAAAGAAAACAGATTTATTCTGTACTTCCCATTAACAGGCGATGTCGGGCCTTCTCAGGAAGCAGGGCTCCAATACGCGTAGTGGTTGCCTCGGAGGACCAAGGGTGACCCCACCCCTTCCTCCTTTCTCCCAGCTTTATACTGAGCAGACGTCATATGGTCTGGAATATCCCTTTGGTCAGTTTGGGTCAGCTGTCCTGGTTGTGTCCCCTCCCAAGATCTTGCCCACCCCGTCCCACTGTGGGGGAAAAATGTCAGAAAGAGCCTTGGTGCTGTGTAAGCACTACTCAGCAGTAGCCACACCACCAGTGTGCTATCAACACCCTGCCAGCTCCCAACATAAAACACAGCACCATGAGGGCTGCTACAGGGGAAAACCAATTCTGGCTCAGCCAGACCCGGTACAGCACTAAATCTTGATTGCGAAAAAAAAGATTGCATCACGGTCATAACTTGTTTATTATCATACCCAAAGTCCATGACTGTTCTTTGTAACTGATTCACAGTCTTCCAGTCAAATGGATGCCACACCCGCTGGTTCCCTTGCACGACAACTGGCATTGCCATGACACTAGGTGGCAGCATCTGCCCTTCTATAACTGCATGTTCAATCACCCCCCTCCATCTCTGCCCGACAGTATAATTAGGGTCCTGTGGGGGGGGCGGATCAGGCGCGGGAGGACTGGATGCCGAAGAAGCGGCATTGTTTTCATGTCCTTTTCTTTCGTCTTTGCCCTGCAGCCATCCAGCAACCCGTTTTAATGGAGTCGTTGAACTAACTTCCCCTCCTCCCTTCTCTAACTCTTTATATTTTGCGTATGCTCTCCGTTCCTTTGATGTAAGCCCATTTCCAAATTTACCTCTCAGATAATTATCCGCCTCTTCTGGAGTCATCTCTCCGTCCTCTAACAGCTGCATTACCCAAGCTCTGGCTCTTTTTTCCTTCTCTCTCAATTTCTCCTCAGTAATCTGAGTCTCTTGTAAGGGTCTCTCAGAATTATTTTGCCTGCCGGGCGCACCCCTAGCTTCTGGCCCACAGACGCTCTCTTCGACTGCTTTCAAACCATCCCTTATGGCTTGATGAGCCTCTTTATACGCCTCACGAATAGCCTGTTTGGCTGACCCACGATCTAGCCGTTGCATTTCATCCAAAAGGTCAGACATTGCTTTCTCTTGTTCTTTTAACAGACTAGCAAGCTGTTCAGAGTGAGGGTTAGGATAGACTGCCCGAGACGACTCATCATCCACATCCATAGGGAGCGGCACTTTAACTGGGTCTATGGAATTCGACAAAGTATCAGGAGGAGGTGAACCAGGCAAAGGTGGGGCAGAGGGCATTGTTGGCGGCACCCAGGGTTCGATCTCAATCCTAGGACCTGCCCAAAATTCCCTTTCTGACACGGGACACACAAGTTTAGAGGACGCAGGCACACCATCAAATAACAAGTTCTTTTCCTCCTTCTCTTTCTCCTCCTTGTCACTCTCCTTCCACTCAGCGGCAGCAATCGCGCGAGCAGCGGCAGCAGCAACACAAGCCCGACCTTTCATTGCTTCCACTATCAATCGCACACTTCGATAAGTAGGTGCTAATTTTCTCACTTCCTTGTTCCCTGCTTGAATCGATTCCCACAAATCAGTCCCAATAGATTTCCAAACTTCTTCATCATACAACTGATCAGTATTAGTGATTAATGTCCTACATCTACACCAGAGAAGCAGCGTGGCTAAATCCCCTTCCTTGAGATCCACCTCTGTCTCCTCTGCGAGCTGCATCAAAGTTCGAACTGCAGCCTTTTCTGTCGCTGATGCAGCGAGCCCCATGCTGTCGGTATCTAAGCCCCTACTTTCCCGGCTTAGCGCGGATCCGCTCCTGCCTCTCTCGGGCAGCCCGGCTTACCTCCGATAATGCCGGCTGACAGCCCCCGCCTTCCTCCGGCTTCTGTTCAGACGATTCTATCAGAATCAGCGACAATTCTATCATGTCGTAAATCACATCGATAGTAAATCACATCGATAGTAAATCACATCGGCTCCAAATGGACAGTTCACCTGATCACGTTGGTAGCAGATCACGTCGGGGTCACCAAATGCCGGGGTCCTTACTTCTCCATGCGGGAACAGGAACGGCGCAACACCAATATGATGATCAGATCATCCCTTTATTTCCCAATCCTGGTTACATTTATATCCTACTAAGTTCTAATAGGCTACAGGTCATCTTCACGTGCTGTTCATGCGCCTCTACAAGCATTTGCATTGGTCAATTGCAATTAGTACGTAAAGCCCAAAACTTGCCAAAAACTCCCTTATCTCATACCCTGTTTTGCTCAGACTTGTGTGCTTTTGCTGACCACAGGTGTTTCTCACTGAAGTGCTAAGGCTTGGACAACAGGCCCAAGCCAGAGTTGACCTATAGATGAATCCTGTATATTTTATAACTGATAACCATTGTGCTAGTAGGTATTGTACTAAGTTATAACAACCCACTTATGCTGGTGTAAAAAGTGCTAAAGCATTGAAATACTGCAGCCTGAACAACAGGCCCCAAGCTGAAGCTGCTAACTTAGCATGTAGTCATTAATAAAATATGTAAACTCGCTAGTGAAAGACAAAATATAATCAGTAGAGAGGAGAGAATGTATCCGACTTTCCTTTTGCAGCCTTCTTCAAGGCTGAGAACCCAAGTATTTGGCCTTGTTAGAAACTCCCTTGGTCTCCCCCCCCGAGCCCTGGCCAGGCTTTGGGTGGAATCCAACAGGAGAATGAAACCAGAAACTTTCCGCTCAAAACAAAGGTGCCAGCTATTCTGGCTTGTCGATCTCTGGTATATAAGGCTGGGCCCGTTCACAGCGACTTTGGATGCCTCACCTATGGGTGGACGCACCGCGTAGGATTTCCCACTTGCCGGGACAGGCTCTCCAAATCCTCGCTGTAACCGGGGCTCCCCAGCGTCTGCGGATCTGGATGATGATGATTATATATGCAAGTGGTGATGTATTTCTCTTAATTACTATTCTCTCTCTCTCTCTCGTGTAGTAATGACTTGATGCATTACTCTGTTTGTTGCTTTAAGTGCACTGTTCTGCTTATTCTTACTGCATGTTCTCTGTATCACGCTGTTACATTACTTGGTTATCACTAGTAAAGTACGCCTACTCTTTTCACTCTGGTGTCCGAGTTTAATTGGTATCCTTAATAAGCAAAACATAAATTGGTGTCAGGAGTGGGATCCGACAAAAAAATGCCATTATTTAAGTTCAAAGGAAATTTGTCAAGTCCACCAGATACTCCCGGTTGGAAAAATCCTCTCTGTAGTTCCTGGGCCCAGCAGTGGGCTCAGGTCGGAGGACCGTGTGAACAGTGGGAGAGCTGGCTGCAAGAAGCCAAACCATTAGATGTTCTAAATTATATGAAAAGGATACCTATTGGAAAAGGAAAAGAGACTACAAATTCAAGTAAACGAGGGTGGATTATGTTAACTGCATATAGAAAACAACACCAGAGTAAAGAGAGGCTGTTGTTGGAGCGCTCCCAGATGGAGCGACAGATATGTGATTTGCAGAGTCAAATAGTGATGTTGTAATGCTGGAATAAGTTGCTTGCTGATAAGTTGGATACTTATCAGACAGTGGCAGAGAAAGCCACAGTGCGAGTAGCACAATGTAAGTATAGAAAAAGGAGAGGGCTGGATTTGTTGTGAACTTTGACCATTGGCACCGATATTGACTCTGAGACTTGGAACTTGTATATTGTACGTATGGTGTTAAATTTAGATTTGTCGTTTGTCATAATTGTCTTAGTGGTACTTGTGGTTATAAGTGTAATTGTGTTGTTTGTGTAGATGGTGTAAGGGAGCTCCTTGTGTGGTAATATAAGATCAATCTGTTTAATGTAAGAGTGTGTGTGAGTGTGTGAGATGCAGTACTGCTGTGAAAGTGTTGTCATGACTCTTTTGATTGCTGAGATAGGAAATCCCCTTTGTGATGCGATAGAAAAATACAGCAGCAGGGTGACCTTGGGGAGTGGGACCCCCGAAGGAGTGCAGGGAATCGAGATACTCAAGACAGCCCTAAAGACAGTGAAAATAAGATTTCTCGTAAGGAAATGTTTATGGCTTTGCTAAAAGACAGCATGTCTCGTGGGAAAAAGAAAAAAAAAAATTATAGAGTTCCAACTAACGAGCTGTGGTGAATATATACACAGAGAGGGCTGAATAAACCTAGCAAGAGAGTGCAGAGTTCTAAAACTAAGAATCCAGGGACAACTCAGCCTACAGCACCCCTTCTCGAACCTCAACGGGACCCTGCATCTGCCCACGGAAGGCCCCCTTCCCCCCGCCGTAAGTTGATCACCGCTTCCAGGGTTGAAAGACGATTAGACACCGTTTTCTGACTTGTACCCTTTGCACGAGGCAAAGGAAGTGAATCAATATTATGATCAGTACAAATGAATTAATGGCCAAGCTCCAGGGTAGTGGGTGCAGAAGGACCGACAACCCCATGTGGAGCTTAAAATTTTTTTTAGAACAAGCAGTCCCCACAAACTGTAAATACCCTGATTGACACTGGAGCGGAGGCCTCCTTAATATATTGGAATCACAAGAAATTTAAAGGACAACCTGTAATTATCACAGGTTTAGGAGGAAAATAAATTAAAGCTGTACAAACACAAATAGAAATGAAAATAAGAAACCTCCCAAAATGATTATATTTAATCATGATTGTCCCCATTCGTGGATATATAAAAGGTATAGACATTCTAAAAGGACTAACTTTAAATCTTTCTGATGCTCGGTATCAATTTGGAGTTAAACCCTGTATTAGTGCCAGACCTATTACCGTCGGTAAAGTGAAAATGCCTCCTGTGCAGATCCCGGCTGCAACTAAGTTAGTCATAATGAAGCAATATAGAATTTCAGGAGGACATGAAGAGATATCACAGACAATTAGAGATTTATTAGATGTAGGAGCTTTAAAGCCCACCACAACAGCGTGGAACAATCCGATATGGCCTGTCAAGAAAAATGATGGATCCTGAAGAATGACGGTGGATTTTAGAGAACTAAACAAACATACTCCACCACTTGCAGCAGCTGTGCCGGACACTGTCACTTTAATAGAAGTTCAGAAACATCCAGGAACTGGGTACACTGTAATAGATTTGGCTAATGCATTTTTTACCATCTCGATTGCAGAAGAGCATTGGGATCAATCTGCCTTCACATGGCAGGGCCGGCAATATACTTTCACTAGATTACCACAGGGGTGGTTGCATAGCCCCACTATCTGTTATAGAATTGTAGCTGAACACTTAGATGAAATACAGCTGCCTCCTCACACATAATTAAGTCAATATATAGATGATATTTTGATTCAAAGAAATGATGATGAGGAGGTACATGTTCTTGAATTAGTGGTAGATCACATGAAACAGAAAGGTTGGGAAATTAACCCTGCAGAAATCCAAGGACCGTCTCAGACAGTGAAGTTTCTAGGAATTTAGTGGCACTGTGGGCATCGAGAAATACTGCCTAAAGCCCAACCAAAAAAAAAAAAAAAAAACCAACCAACCAAACAAAAAAATTTAGATTTTGCTGTACCGCAAGACAAAAAGAAGCTCAAAGATTTATTGGACTATTCAGCTTCTGGAGGCGACATATTTGCCATTTGGGACAAACTTTAACCCCTTGGTATAAGGTGACAAGGAAAAAAAATATGAATTTGAATGGGGAAATGAACAGCAAGATGCTTTTGAATTAGCTAAAGAAACCATTCAAAAGGCTTTTGATTTATGGCCTCTGCAGTAGGGAGAAGTGGAGTTAAATGTGTCAGTAAATGAATGCCCAAAGATCACAGCATTCTGTCCAAAGACTCCAACAATCATGCCAGCCCCACATGGCCCTGACCACTCCAGAAATCCATCTCCTTTTCCAGGACAACCTGTCTTAGTCGAACTCCCCAAGGTGGGAGCAGTACCATTGGTATTGGATACCCCAATAAACAAGTACACCTGGAAAGCCAAAGATGCTCATGGAAAGGAGCACAAAATTAATACAAGGTAGATTATTCCATCTTTCTAATTATAACCCACTTCCGGTTCTCAAAATGAACCGAGAAGCTTTTCTTTCCTTTTTCTTGCAGGTAAAACCCCCCGGAGACAGATATCCTGAGTCACGACAGGGGATCCTTATGTGAATTTAAGTTTTTATATAGTGTTGGTGTTCATTGTCTTATTCATGTTTTTAGGATGTATTGTCTATCATTGCAAAATTGCTTTGGGTGACCATTCTCTCTCCCTTGATTCAGGGGGAAGCTCCGGCTTCCGAAGTGTTAACCAAGAATGGGAGGAAAGCAAATTTGTGGTTTTAGGTCATTCTGTTGCCAGTATTATGAGCAAACAATAGATACCAAATCAGGGGAAGGTCCCTTTGCTAATGGGGCCTGGGCTTTAAAAGGTCATTACTGAGCCCATGAAGGCAAGATGGAAATACCAAGGCCTAAGTTACACATGCGCTCTGGGCTGGGGTGTGGAAATACATTTTCCTGCTGCGTAGGCAGACCCCAGCTCCAGCGAGCCAGACCACCATCTTCAGCTCCACAATTGACAACAACCACCAGAATTTATCCCCTTTTGATACTTAATTTTGTGGCAGTTGCTCTGTTAGCTCTTGCTATATTTTCTCTTGTGGTATGTAAGTGTTCAGCTTGTCAGTGTCCATGTAAACTGCCTTGTAATTGTGCTTATTCATGCAGACAACCACCTTCTTCCCCCAATTCCCAAGGACCGGGAACACATCCTTAGGCCCAGCCTCAGACACATTTTGGTTAAATATGTTTAGTTAAAATACTATTAATTGACATGGTTGTTGTTACTGTTACCTTTATTATATGTTTGGTTAAAATGTTGCTAACCATTGTTAGTGTTAATATTGGTTTATTTGTTATTTGTAGTATTATTGCTCATTTACCTTTGTTTAAATCTGGGATTGACATTTCTAGGCCCAGATGACACATGTGCTTTGGGATAAGGGGGCGTGGAAACCAATTTTCCTGCTGCGTATGCTGACCCCAACTTCGGCAGACCAGGGCAGCAGACCGCGTGGACTGCCAGGGCCGCAAACACTCAGTGGTACATTGCCAGAACCACGGAAAAATAATGGATCACATGTTAGTGGTGATTCCAATTTACTATATAGCCTTATAAAATGTTTTGGTTTTGTAGATTTAGTTAATTTTGAGCATGACATATTTGTTAGGGATGTTGTTAGATATGCTTGTTAACTGAAGATATTCATATTTGTTAAAGATATTATTAGTTACATGTTTATTAACAGAAAATTTATACATCCATCAGAAATGTTATTAGTTATCATGTTGCGTGCTATTTCTATCCTTTCTCTCTCTCTTTATATATCTAT
Source organism: Strix aluco (assembly GCF_031877795.1). Taxonomy (NCBI): domain Eukaryota; kingdom Metazoa; phylum Chordata; class Aves; order Strigiformes; family Strigidae; genus Strix; species Strix aluco. Next base: position 31,476,068 of record NC_133970.1, read on the forward strand.
CCTTCGTGCCACCACGAGGACAGCGATGTCGAGCCACAGGATGGTGTAAAAGACTGTGTTAGACTGTGCTTGTCTTGACATTGCTGCTGCTCCACTACCACTACCTGGCCTCAACATCCTGTCACCACGGAGGAGTACGCTCTGAAGGAGATGAACTGTCCCAAAGAAACTGCCATATTTGCCTGAAGCCACAACAATGACACCCTTGGCAGTGCCTGTCAAATTGCGCTTGCACGCGAGCCAAGTGAAGACCACCGTGAACACCTGGGCCTGTGAATATGGAAGAACACGGGGTGGCATGTACAATGAACTCCGTGGAAACGGGCACACTCTTTGGAGGAATTGTGGGGACTGGGACAATAAAAGGACTGCGTACTCCTCTCTCAGGACTCAGAGCTGAAATTTCGGGATTTCGACATCTCTCTCTTGGTGGAGCTTGGAGCAACCTTATAACCTGTACCGAGACTGAGACAACGGAATGTCGCTGGATTCGTGGTGGTGGTAAATGATCTTGCTGCATCTCTTCCGTTTGCTCGCTTAGGTATTCTGACTTTTTCTTCTTCTCTCTGTCCTATCACTATTATTGCTTGTTATGGGAAATAGAGCTTACGAGGTTGTATGGCATCTAACCTCATTTGTGTCTTAAGTTCACTCCTAGGATCATTTAAGAAACCTCCCTGATAGTGGATCGGGACATCAACTGATGGATGAAAACTAATGTCACTAATCATAGAAATGGTTTGAGAGCCATGATTGACCTATAGGTCAAAGGACCGAATGAAGTGCTAAGGCTTGGACAACAGGCCCAAGCCAGAGTTGACCTATAGATGAATCCTGTATATTTTATAACTGATAACCATTGTGCTAGTAGGTATTGTACTAAGTTATAACAACCCACTTATGCTGGTGTAAAAAGTGCTAAAGCATTGAAATACTGCAGCCTGAACAACAGGCCCCAAGCTGAAGCTGCTAACTTAGCATGTAGTCATTAATAAAATATGTAAACTCGCTAGTGAAAGACAAAATATAATCAGTAGAGAGGAGAGAATGTATCCGACTTTCCTTTTGCAGCCTTCTTCAAGGCTGAGAACCCAAGTATTTGGCCTTGTTAGAAACTCCCTTGGTCTCCCCCCCCGAGCCCTGGCCAGGCTTTGGGTGGAATCCAACAGGAGAATGAAACCAGAAACTTTCCGCTCAAAACAAAGGTGCCAGCTATTCTGGCTTGTCGATCTCTGGTATATAAGGCTGGGCCCGTTCACAGCGACTTTGGATGCCTCACCTATGGGTGGACGCACCGCGTAGGATTTCCCACTTGCCGGGACAGGCTCTCCAAATCCTCGCTGTAACCGGGGCTCCCCAGCGTCTGCGGATCTGGATGATGATGATTATATATGCAAGTGGTGATGTATTTCTCTTAATTACTATTTTCTCTCTCTCTCTCTCGTGTAGTAATGATTTGATGCATTACTCTGTTTGTTGCTTTAAGTGCACTGTTCTGCTTATTCTTACTGCATGTTCTCTGTATCACGCTGTTACATTACTTGGTTATCACTAGTAAAGTACGCCTACTCTTTTCACTCTGGTGTCCGAGTTTAATTGGTATCCTTAATCAGCAAAACACTCACTTATCTGCTATCTTGTGTGTTTTTGCCAGCCTTATTTTGCTGGCCTTGTCTTCGTCCTTGCATTCTTCTGCCTGCACTAACTTCCCTCCAGCACGGCCCAGACTCCTACAGGGTCAGCTGTCCTGGCCATGCTCCCTCCCAGCTTCTTGTGTACCTGCTCGCTGGCAGAGCATGGGAAACTGAAAAATCCTTAATTTAGGATGAGCATTACTTAGCAACAACTAAAACATCAGTGTGTTATCAACATTATTCTCACACTGAATCCAAAACACAGCACTGTGCCAGCTGCTAGGAAGAAAATTAACTCTATCCCAGCTGATACCAGGACAACCATTTGGATGAAGAAGTTCAGCAGTCCCCTGCCCAACCACATGCAGCTCAAAATCTCACCCTCCTTGGAGCACGACTCCAGGTCAAGGTTGCCCGAGTGGAAGGCCAGACAGAAGACCACGTCTCCCTGCTGGTTCCTGATGATGAAACCATCCACCCACAGGTCCATCAGCTCCATCTTGAGACAATCCACCTTCTGCATGGACACCGTGTAGTAGCACCAGGCCACCACTGTGGCAATGGACAGGCCCAGCACAATGGCCCCGAGCATGGGCCTCAGCTCCTTGGAAGGCTTCTGCTTCACCAGTGTGACATTTTGGGGCAAACAGGTTTTTTTAGCATCCCCCTTTTGAGCGTTTACATGTTTTCCTGCATAGTGAGTAATCAGAATTTCCATGATTCCTTGACAGCTTCAACACTTGATGATAGACTTTGCTGCTGAATTTTTTTTCTCCAACCGGTGGACAGAAAATTCAAGATGCTGCATGAAGTTGGTCAGAGTCTCCTTTCCAAAGCCTGGCCCCTCACACCTGCAGTGTTATTTTATGAAACAGTGGGTTATAAACAGCAAAAAAACAATTAAATCTTCCTAGCAGTTGTAGCTCCTCGCCTCCTGTTTGCAGCCCAGCAGTCTCTGCAACTCTGGCTTGCTTTGCTCTGTGCAGTAGCAGCCTGTTCATGAGCAGCTGGGCTGAGCTTTTTTGGAGCGGGGCTGTGCCAGGATTCCTGTGACCATCTCTTGGCTGCAGCCCCACTGCGTCCTGCTGAACAGAATGTGGGAATGAAAGTCAGGACAGAGACTGGAGGAGAATGGGGCCAGGGAAAGGGACTGGTACCTGAACAGTCAATCTGGACATCACAAGCTGAACTGTTTTTCCATTAAATATATGCCCTGCCAGATTTCCCCACCTGTCCATAACTTCTCTGCATCAGATGCAGGCAGGGAAATGCTGCACTTGTGTCCAGCCTCTGCCTGCCATTGCCCACCCGCTCCCCAGGATGCAGACAGCGAGTGATATTTTATCTCCCTGCACCTGAGCTGCAGCAGGGACATAGGGACATGAGGACACAGGGATGCACACATGTTGTGGCTGGTGCTGAGCTGCCTGGAGCCTTCAGCTGCTTGCCCTGCTGCCCATCCCAGAGCAGTCACTCTGGGACAGCCCCTCTTGCCTTGGCAGGAGAAAAAGAGGATGCTTCCCTGCATCCACTTCTCCATTTTTTTAATCCTAATTCCATTCCTGTAACTCCCAGGACACACATCTGATTTATGCCAGGCAAGAGACTACAGTGCAATGGCAGAGGGTGGAAGATATTTAGGCACAGAGTTTGGGGATGTAGGTGTTAAACAGAAGTTGTTGCAAGACCAGGACCACTTGAAAACCTTGTTTTTCTGAGAAATGCACAAGAAGACAACACACGTCCCAGCTGCATCAAGCGTCACCAAGCCAGCTGGCACAGTACAGCTCGCAGCATCTGAAAGAGCATCCACTGCCAACAAAAGTGACAGGTGGGGGAAACTGAAGCAGGCAGCACGAGGCAACACACTCTGTGCAACCGGGCTCCTGGCTTCCCTGGCCCCATCCTGGGGGTCTGTGTGATCTGATGGGATGAAAATTTGTGGAAGCAGCCTGTATGGAGAGGAGGAAAAAGAACCAGCTTACATGCCGGGTGTATTTACCCATGCCACCTTAACATCAATATGTAAGTATACAGAGATGATAAACTGCCCAGGGAGACATTAAAAATACAGAGGTCACCATGTTTGGGATTGATCGCAGCAGCCTCCCAACCACCCAAAGGATCTGATCGCTTTTTTTTATTTAATGCACCCTCGGGGTAAGCGAGGCTTTGCCATGAAAAAGAGTCAGAATGGAGAAAAGTGTTCCTGGGCAAGTCCTGGCTGGGGTGGGGGGGTGAGAGAAGGAAGGTTGCTGTTGCCCCAAAGAGATGGTGATCTGGGACAGGGACAGTTTTGGGGAGCAGGTTGGGTTACACATGCACTCAGGGCACTCTGCCAGTCACAAAGTGCTCAGAACTGGCAGCCTCCCTGGTGCTGGCCCGGCTCCTGACACAGTTTTGCAGCTCCAGCTCAGGTGGCTTCCAGCAAAACCCTGGTGTTTTTGCAAAACAACCTCTGCACTTTGAAGATGTTTTTATGTGCTGGGTCAGTCCTCGATTGCCATTCTTGGAGCTTTCCTCCTCCTTCTTCCTTTCACCCTTCCAGCCATCCTGGAGACAGGACTCTCCTTTCTTCCAGAGTGAAAAAAAAAAAAAGGAAGGGAAAGGGAGAGGGAAATAAGTTTTTCTTTTTTAATGTTAAACAACAGCACCTTTAAAAAAAAAAAACCCACATGGACATCAGGACTCCAAAATCCCTACAAGAATAAGAGATGTGGGAAGTTTCCCAGATTTCTATGCACACACATGACTTTTCTCCCTGGCAACCACTTTGAATCCTTTGGTTTACCCTGAGGGCAGAAGATCAGTGCTAGAAAGATGGTATACAAGGGAGTCAGAGCTCCTGGCCCAAGCTGTCCTGTCCCCAGGGCCTTTTGGGGTTTCCTCCCTCCTTTGCGGTGAGATGCTGGGCTGTGTTGGTACTCCAGCTCTGCCCCTCACAGAGGACAGGTACCACATGGGAGATGTGGTCGGTGGGCCGAGCAGACACTGGCACATCTGTAAGCCGACCAGGATGAAATTGGGATTCCCAGGATGGATCCTCTCAGGGTAAGGGAGTCTCTGAGGCTGCGAACTCCTGCCCTTCAAGGCTTATGTCTCATGAAAGTGTTAAACATCTGCTGGCCAAGCCAGCAGCCTGAGAGCTGCCTGGGGATGATGATGAGTCCTGCCAAGGGGTGTACATTGGTGACCCATAGCCTGGATCCAGCCTTTTCCTCACTCCGTCCACGGGGTTATGGCATCACAGCGTCCCTTTGCCATGAATATTTAACCGGTCCTCACAAAGCCTCTCTGATCCATTGAATACTTAAACTGTCCTGGTTTCAGTCAGGATAGAGTTAACTTCCCTTGGGCTGAGAGGGAGCACAGCTAGAGGGCGGGGTCTGGATCGATCATTGGAGCATTCTATATCATGTGACATCATGCTCAGTATATAGGCAGATGTGTGCTCTCCTACACCCTGTCGGAGTGGCGGGACTTTTCCGGTGCAGTCAGGATGTCTGCTGGGGATGGGCTCCATACCGGTCGCCACTCGGTGAGCCACTGCTGCATTTTACCCATTTTGGACTTACTATTGTTACTGTTGGTTTTTGTCACTATTACTAAATTTTTTTTTATTCAACCTAAGAATTTCTTCTTTTGTACTTCCCCTATTTCACCGGGGAGGGGGGGTTGGGAAAGTAAACAACTGGCCATGTGGCAATTGGATACCAGCTGAGTTCAAACCACAACACCCATGTAACATGCAACCACTTCCAAGGAAGGATGGGCCGAATGCTCCCAGAGCACCCCAAAAGCCAGATGCCTCAGGGACACAGGCACTGTTGTGTTATATTTGGGATGGTTTATCAAATGCTGATCTGGTACAGGTCCATCCCCATCATTCCACTAGGCCTTCCTCTGAAAGGAGCCAGGATTCCTTACCTGGAGGATCTGAGCAGCCCTTAGCATGCATGGCTTAAACATTGCTATACCTGGCACCGTGACATGCAGAAAATGAGCTGGGGCTTTAGACCCTGTTAAACAGGAGCTAAGCAAGGGTTTCAAGGGATGAAACACATGTCAGCCAGCTCAAAGGGAAGCTACATGCCTAAACCCCATTGTGCACCTACCCACAGAGCCTCCTCCAGACCAAATCTATCCCCAGCAACCCTGATGATCTCTTGGCACACATGGCACAAGTTTATCAGGCCTTGGTCTGGGTCCCAGCTATGTGATACCTGAATCCTCAGACTTTTGCCTTTACAACACGTTTAGCTGCCTGCTGGTGCAGGAACAGCATCATTTGTCAAACAACCCACCAGGAAACAATTCTATTGTTAAATAAAGGGATTGTTTTCTATATTAAGATTCCTTTTATAACAGGTTATCAAACACATAAGAGTCATTATCAGGCACTCGCAGGCAATGTATATAACATGTTCTAGTAGAAAGCGCCATAGGAAGCTATAAGTCATAGTCATAAACTATTGCTCTGTCAAACTCTGCAAGAACTGATCAATAATTTACTGAGCCTTTTTCAACTGTTTCTAATGGGACCTTTTTAACGGAAAACACACCCAAAGCAGTTCCCATCATCTCTCATTTCCCATAGCAGCCTGGCACACACAGGCATTGTATGGGGAATTTATTACTAAATGGGGCACGGGGGAGGTTTGCTCACCGTTTTTTCCTGTGTATTTATATGACGTGAGAAAAGAGGTATCTGCTATAGCTATAGTCAAGGAGAGGGAGTGAGGGAGAGCAAAGGTTATCACATGAGCTGCTACAAATTAGGTACAAAGCCAACAATGCTTAAAAAAAGGGGGAAATCACTGGGGGATGGATGCAGAGGGTGCGGTGACATTGCCAAGGACTCTCTGCAGTCCATGCAGTGCAGAGAGAGGGGCACTGACATCCCTGGATATGGCCAGTGTCCCTCCTGTGGAGCAGTGCAGGATCCTGCTCCTACTGAGAGCTGGAGGAAAAAAAAAAATAAACACAGAGCTTGCTTGTGTCCCAAAGCAGGGAGGATATTAGCCATGGTACTGCATGCACCCCTCACCCCAGTTCCAGATTTTGAGCAATTCCTGATAGCTCCAGTGAGGGTAACAGTGATGGCTGGCCTTGCCACCTCGACCCTTGGCCTGTGGGGATCTTGCTACATCAGGTCCTTGGGCTGAAACAGCAGTTTGGTTCATAGTCATAGAATCACAGAATACCAGGTTGGAAGGGACCTCAAGGATCATCTGGTCCAACCTTTCTTGGCAAAAGCACAGTCTAGACAAGATGGCCCAGCACCCTGTCCAGATGAACTTAAAAGTGTCCAATATTGGGGAAACCACCACTTCCCTGGAGAGATTATTCCCGTGGCTGATTGTTCTCATTGTGAAAAATTTTCCTCTTGTGTCCAGTTGGAATCTCCCCAGGAGTAACTTGCACCCATTACCCCTCGTCTTTTCCATGTGACTCCTTGTAAAAAGGGAGTCTCCATCTTCTTTGTAGCCACCCTTTAAATACTGGAACATGGTGATAAGGTCTCCCCTAAGCCTTCTCTTCTCAAGGCTGAACAAACCCAGTTCTCTCAGCCTTTCCTCATATGTCAGGCTGCCCAGTCCCTTGATCATCTTTGTGGCCCTTCTCTGGGCCCTCTCCAGCCTGTCCACATCTTTTTGGCATAGCGGGGACCAAAACTGAACACAGTATTCCAGGTGTGGCCTGACAAGCGCTGAGTGGGATAATGACTTCGTTGTCTGTGCTGGTGATGCCCTTGTTGATGCAACCCAGCATCTTGTTGGCTTTCTTTGCCACAGCAGCACACTGTTCACCCATATTGAGCTTGTTGTCTACCAGGACCCCCAGGTCCCTTTCCACAGAGCTGCTCCCCAGCCAGGTAGATCCCAGCCTGTGCTGCACTCCTGGATTATGTTTTCCCAGGTGCAAGACCTTACATTTGTCCTTGTTGAACTTCATAAGGTTCTTGTTAGCCCACTCTTCCAGCCTATCCAGGTCTTCCTGCAGGGTGGCTCTCCCTTCCAAAGTGTCCGCTTCCCCATTCAGTTTGGTATCATCAGCAAACTTCATCAGGGTACACTTGATCCCATCATCCAGATCACTTATGAAGATACTAAACAGCGTTGGGCCCAACATCGATCCCTGGGGGACCCCACTTGTGACAGGTTGCCAGTTTGAAAGAGCTATTTACCACCACCCTCTGGGTGCGGCCTGTCAGCCAGTTCCCCACCCACCACACAGACCACTTGTCTAGACGGTAACACATCAGTTTCTCTAGGAGGAGGCTGCGGGGAACCATATCAAAAGCCTTGGAGAAATCCAGGTAGACAATGTCCACCACTCACCCCACATCAACCAAGCAGGTTACTTTGTCATAGAAGGCGATCAGGTTTGTCAAGCATGATTTGCCCTTGGTGAATCCATTCTGGCTTTTCCCAATCATGTGCTTCATTTGACTTCACAGATAGCCCCCGGGAGGATTCATTACTTCAGTCCCTGTGAAAGTTATGGAAGACTAATGGGCCTATAATTTCCTGGATCCTCCTTTAAGCCCTTCTTGTAGATGGGGGTGACATTAGCCTTCTTCCAGTCTTCTGGGATGTCCCCCAATCTCCACAACTTCTCAAAGATTATGGAGAGCGGCCTCACAACAACATCAGCCAGCTCTCTTAACACCCCCAGGTGGATATTGTCAGGGCCCATTGATTTGTAGGGGTCAAGCTCCTGTAATAGCTCACATACCAACTCTTCCTTCACTGACAGTGGGTTTGTGTTTGCATCAACCTGGATTTTTTTGTTCCCAGGGCCTGGGGCCCAACAGTGCTGGTAAAGACAGAGGTGAAGAAAGTGTTGAGAACCTCTGCCTTTTCAGCGTTGTTGGTGACTAATTCACCTCTCTTGTTTAACAGTGGGCCAATATTTTCCTTCTGTTTCTGCTTGTTGTTTATGTACCTGAAGAACCCTTTTTTCTTGTAGTTTTTGACATCTCTGGCTAATTTCAATTTGAGCTGAGCTTTTGCTTTTCTAACTGCATCTCTGCACACCCTGGCAATGCCCTTGTAGTTCTCAATGGGTATTCATCTGCTTTTCCATCTCTGGTACGCTTCTCTCTTGGTTTTGAACAGACTCAGAAGCTCGCAGTTAAGCCAAGGGGGCCTCTTGCTCCACCTACTTCCCTTACCTTTAAAGGGGTGCCCTGGTTTCGGCTGGGATAGAGTTAACTTTTCTTGTGCTGGGAGGGGGCACAGCTGGAGGGCCGGGCCCAGATTGGCCATCGGAGTATTCCATATCATGTGATGTTATGCTCAGTATATAAAGGAGGCGGGTTCTCTCTCGCTTCCGGTTTTGCGAAGGTGGGATCTTCATTCTGTCGGCATCGCTGGCTGGGAGCAGGCTAGGTATCGGTCGGCAGGTGGTGAGCACTTGCATTGTGCATTACCTGTTTGTACTTTCCATTATTGTTATTGTTTTGCTTTATTACAGTCACTAAAATGTTTTTTTTTATCTCAACCTACGAGTTTTCCTTGTGTCCCTCCCCTCTCTTCCCCCATTCACTGGGCGGGGGGGAGAGCGAGCGACCAGCTGCATGGTGTTTGGCTGCCAGCCGAGTTCAAACCATGACAAGGGGATGAACTGGTTTTGTGCTTCCAGGAGAGCATTCTTGAAAAACTCCCAGCGCTTGCTAGCTCCTTTATCCTCCATGGAAGCTTCCCACGGAATCCCTCCCAACTGAGCTCTGAGTGAGCTGAAGTTTGCTCTTCTAAAATCTAAAACCTTTGTCTTAGTACTAACCTTCAGTGTGCTCAGCAGGATCCTAAACTCCACGATGTGATCACTGCAGCCAAGGCTATCACTAACCGAGATATAACAAAGCAGGTTTTCTTGGCTTGTGAGTAGCAAGTGCAGCAGTGCCTCATTCCTGGTTGGCACATCTAACATTTGTATGAGGAAGCAGTCCTCTACGCATTCCAGGAACTTGATGGATGACATGTGAGCTGCTGTACTGTTCTTCCAACAAATGTCTGGGTAGTTGAAGTCACCCATAAGAACCAGGTTCTGTTGGCCTGAAGCTTGCTTAAGTGACCCAAACATTGCTTCGTTGGCCTTATCGTCTTGGTTTGGAGGTGGGTAGCAGATGCCTACTGTAAGATCCCCCTTGGAGACGACCCCTCTGATCTTGACCCAGAGGCATTCGATAGGGCTTCCACAGTCACCATAGCTGATTTCTATACATTCAAGGTTCTCCTTAACATAGAGCACGTCTCCTCCTCCTCTTCTTCCCTGCCTGTCTTTACAAAACAGCCTATAGCCACGTGTTGTGGTTTTAGCCCAGAGGGCAACTGAGCACCACGAAACCGCTCCCTCACTCCTTTCCCCTCAGGGATTGGGAGGAAGAAATACAACAAAAGGCTCAGGGGTTGAGACAAGGACAGGGAGGGATGAGTCACCAATTATGGTCATGGGCAAAAGACAGACTCCTTAGGGGAAGAAAAAGAACATCAATTTAATTTGACTGCCCCCAATTTACAAATCAAACAGAGTAGGACAGTGAGAAATACAACATCTTAAAAACACCTTCCCCTCACCCCTCCATTCTTCCCAGGCTCAGCTTTGCTCCCGATTTCTCTACCTCCTCCCCCCGAGTGGCGCAGGGAGGTAGGGAATGGGGGTTTCAGTCAGTTCATCACCCGTAGTTTCAGCTGCTCCTTTCTCCTCAGGGGGAGGACTCCTCACATTCTTCCCCTGCTCCAGCATGGGGTCCCTCTCACAGCAGACAGCCCTCCATGAACTTTCTCTGACATGAGTCCTTCCCACAGGCTGCAGCTCTTCATGAACTGCTCCAGCGTGGATCCCTTCTGCAGGCTGCAGTCCTCCCAGTGACAGACTGCTCCAGCATGGGCTTCCCTCAGAGTCCCAGCCTTCTTCAGGTGCAGCTACCTGCTCTGACATGGGGTCCTCCACAGGCTGCATGTAGGCATCTGCTCCACTGGCGACCTCCATGGGTGGCAGGGGGGCGGCCTGCCCTCTCACCACGGGCTGCAGGGGAGTCTCTGCTCTGGCACACCTCCCCCACTTCCTCCTCATTTCTTCCACTTACCTCAGTGTTTGCATGGGTATTTCCCTCACAACTCCTCCTCACAACTCCTCTTCCTCTTGATACAAGGAAATGATCACCTGCTTTCCAACTTATTTACTTATAGCAACTTACAATGATTTCTGAATATTGCTTAATAATCCTGTTTGCCCTGACTGTTCTGTGGAAGCTTACCAAGGGCTACTGTGTTCATCAAAACAAAGCAGTTTGCTGTGGAAACTTACCAAGAATTACTATGTTCGGCAAAAACGTTTCTTGTCCTTGGAAAGCAGATGTGCTCTAACTAGTTTAGTCTGTTTAGTCTTGGTAATGAATAAAGATAGCCATATATGGACAGTAGAAGTTCCACTGGTACTTTTAGATAAAATAGATTGAGTAAACCGGCTGAAAACACTCTTGTTATTCAAGAAATTGGCTAAGAGCATCTGCGAATGCTCCGAGGAAAAGTACAAGGTGAGAAAGACTACGAGCCTTCCTCCAAAAGGCCCCCAAAGACGCCCACCAGGAGGCAATGCACAGGTGCAAAGAGAACATAAACTGCTGACACCAGCCTTTCGAACTAACCCAGCCTTACTTATGCATATGTATGTTTGTGTTATGTAATCCAAGGAATATGTATATCCACACTCTATAAGTTTTTGGTAAAATATGCTGTGGGTGTGCAAGCTTTGTGGAGAAATCCCCGTGCACCCCGGTGCCAGAGGAAACATACCTGCTTTATAACTCTCTCTGAGTTGTGGAGTCTGTTTTCCGCAAATCACTCTCAGGTTCCCCTTCTTAAATATGTTATCACAGAGGCACAACCACTGTCACTAATTAGGTTGGCCTTGGCCATGCATTAGTATACATACACTTGAGGTGGTTGGTCTTCTGGTTCTCATCTTGGGAGGCAGCTAAGGAACATTTGTCCCTGCTCTGGTTGGCCTGGCTTATTCCCCATTTGGTTGCAATGGTGTGAGCGTTGCCACTTTGGACCCCACCCCCGGGTCCTTCAGTTTAAAGCCCACCTTACCAAATTGGCCAGCCTGCTGACAAAGATTCCCTTGCATCTTCTAGATGGTGGATCCCATCCCTCCCTAACAGTCATCGAAGAATGTCCCATTGTCATAAAAGCCAAAACCCTCACAACAGCACCAGCCACAAATCCAGAAGTTGATTTGTGTTATACGTCTATTTCTGGCTGCACCCTTTCCTCTAACTGGTAGAATGGAAGAAAAGATAACTTGGGCACCAATACTTTTCACTTGCACCCCCAGGGCTTTGTAGTCTTCCTTGATTCTGCTCACATTCCAGCTTGCCGTGTCATTTGTGCCCACATGAATGAGTAGCAATGTATAGTAGTCTGTGCTCTTTACAAGTTGTGGCACCTTCTCGGGAATATCTCAGACTTTAGCTCCCAGAAGTCAGCGTACCTCTTGTGACTCTCTGTCAGGCCAGCAGGTGGGTGCCTCGGTGCCCCTTAACAGAGCACTCATTGTTTCTTTTTGTGGTATCTGCTGTGTGCTGCTGGTACAGTTTCTCCTTGCAGACCTTGCTCATGGGTGTATACAGCTGTTAAAGCTTCATATTTGTTTTTGGTTGTAATGCTGGAGGGTGGGGACTGAAGCAGAGTCCTGATTTTGTGGTTCACCAGGGTCCAAGGTGCCTCATTCTCTCTGGTGTCCACCATGGTTCTGAAACCACTTATCTATCTCCATCTTGGCCCTCTAATACTGTGCAGCCTTTTAACTGCTTCCTGCAACTCAGCCACCTGACGCAACAGATTATCAACCTGTGCACATCTGTTGCAGGTACTTACCTTTTCTCCAGGAGAAGGGTCTGGGCACCCATTGCAACCTATCGTCTGTACTGAAGTCTCCTTCCTTAGCAGTTCTGTATGGGTGGAAGCATCAGAGGGCTCTCTGAGCAAGAGGAACTCTGAGGCAAGCGCCCACCATTATGGCAGAGACCTAGAGCACTTCCCTGGGCTGTGGGCCTACAAGCAGGGTGCACAGCCCTTCTCATGCACCCTTCTGTGCCCTCTCGATCCCTGTTTGTACACCCTGTTCACAGTACTCCTAGTCACTAGCGCTCCCTAGGGCCTTTAAATCCCCCACAGTTGCCTCTGGCAATGCCTAAACTGCATCAACCTCTCTTGCAAGAGCTGCTGGCTCCTGGTGGGGTTCTCTGCTCTTTCTCGGGTTTCCCTGGCTCCGGGAACCCCCCTGTATGCCTCGATCTAGCACTCAGCCACAGAACTTACCGTTGCCGCAGCTGCGTGCCTCGCCAACTATTAACTCCATATCAGTAGCAGAGTCCGACCTGCCGGGAAGCTTGTGGCTGTATCCTGCAGGGATGCACCAGCATCATGGAGAGACCCACACCAGCTCACGCCCACCGGACTGCTCTGAGCAGGCTTATTTCTGGTAACCATGCTGGTTTTGGTGTCTCTGCACTGCTTCCCCCCCTTTCCTGATGCCTGGAGGGTTTTTAGCTCATCTCAGCATGAAGGTGGCTGCACAGACTCTGGTGGCTTTTGCCTGTACAAAGTGCTACTGCAAAGCTGGTATCCCCACGCAAGCTTGACTGTGCTATAAGCCCCCCGGAGCCATGCGAGTCCAGCTCAGGTCTGGAGCAGAAATATTACCTGGGGTTTTTCCTTATCCAGAGAATCCCAGCCCCTCACTACTGGGAATAAAGAAGAGTTTACTGCACAGGTCTTTTAGTCCTAATTGCTGTAGGAGCTGGGAGTCGAAAGTCCCGCTCCCATCCTCTTAAGTGAACAAACTCCTCCTTCTCAAGACAGAAGGAAAAAAATCTACAAAATCAACTATTTCCCCATTTCAGGGCTCTCTCTGACTCCTGAGCCTGCACACAACATCCGTGTGCTGCTCCAAGCTGCAAGTACCAGCTGCAGCAGCGTTTCGGCACAGCATCCCGCTGCACACAAAGAGCTGCTCTGCCTGCATCATTGGGAAGGAGCTCCATCTGCTGAGCCAGTGGCCCGGGCTGAAACCCGGAGAGTGGTGCCAGACTGATCTGTAGGAGTCTGGGCCGCGCTGGGAGAAAGTTAGTGCAGACAGAAGAATGCAAGGACGAAGACAAGGCCAGCAAAATAAGGCTGGCAAAAACACACAAGATAGCAGATAAGTGAGAAACACCTGTGGTCAGCAAAAGCACACAAGTCTGAGCAAAACAGGGTATGAGATAAGGGAGTTTTGGCAAGTTTTGGGCTTTACGTGCTAATTGCAATTAACCAATGCAAATGCTTGTAGAGGCGCGTGAACAGCGCGTGTAGATGACCTGTAGCCTATTAGAAGATAGATGAGTGCATGTACGGAACTTAGTAGAATATAAATGTAACCAGAAAAGGAATAGAAAAAAACTAGAACAATAACTATAATAAAAGATGGACGACCTGATCATCACGTTGGTGTTGCGTCGTTTCTGTTCCCGCACGGAGAAATAAGGACCCCGGCTAATGGTGACTCCGACAAATGGTGACCCCGACGTGCCAACGTGCCAAAGTGCTGACGTGCTGGCATGCCGATGTGACCTGCTATCAATGTGAGTGATTTACTATCGACGTGATTTACGACGTGATAGAATCGTCGCTGATTCTGATAGAATCGTCTGAACAGAAGCCGGAGGAAGGCGGGGGCTGTCAGCCGGCATTATCGGAGGTAAGCCGGGCTGCCCGAGAGAGGCAGGAGCGGATCCGCGCTAAGCCGGGAAAGTAGGGGCTTAGATACCGACAGCATGGGGCTCGCTGCATCAGCGACAGAAAAGGCTGCAGTTCGAACTTTGATGCAGCTCGCAGAGGAGACAGAGGTGGATCTCAAGGAAGGGGATTTAGCCACGCTGCTTCTCTGGTGTAGACGTAGGACATTAATCACTAATACTGATCAGTTGTATGATGAAGAAGTTTGGAAATCTATTGGGACTGATTTGTGGGAATCGATTCAAGCAGGGAAAAAGGAAGCGAGAAAATTAGCACCTACTTATCGAAAGGTGCAAGTGATATTGGAAGCAATGAAAGGTCGGGCTTGTGTTGCTGCTGCCGCTGCTCGCGCGATTGCTGCCGCTGAGTGGAAAGAGAGTGACAAGGAGGAGAAAGAGAAGGAGGAAAAGAACTTGTTATTTGATGGTGTGCCTGCGTCCTCTAAAGTTGTGTGTCCCGTGTCAGAAAGGGAATTTTGGGCAGGTCCTAGGATTGAGATCGAACCCTGGGTGCCGCCAACAATGCCCTCTGCCCCACCTTTGCCTGGTTCACCTCCTCCTGGTACTTTGTCGAATTCCATAGACCCAGTTAAAGTGCCGCTCCCTATGGATGTGGATGATGAGTCGTCTCGGGCAGTCTATCCTAAACCTCATTCTGAACACCTTGCTAGTCTGTTAAAACAACAAGAGAAAGCAATGTCTGACCTTTTGGATGAAATGCAACGGCTAGATCGTGGGTCAGCCAAACAGGCTATTCGTGAGGCGTATAGAAACGCTCATCAAGCCATAAGGGATGGTTTGAAAGCAGTCGAAGAGAGCGTCTGTGCGCCAGAAGCTAGGGGTGCGCCCGGTGGGCAAAATAATTCTGAGAGACCCCCACAAGAGACTCAGATTTCTGAGGAGGAATTGAGAGAGAAGGAAAAAAGAGCCAGAGCTTGGGTAATGCAGCTGTTAGAGGACGGAGAGATGACTCCAGAAGAGGCGGATAGTTATCTGAGAGGTAAATTTGGAAATGGGCTTACATCAAAGGAACGCCAAGCATACGCAAAATATAAACAGGTAGAGAACGGAGAAGGGGAAGTTAGTTCAACGACTCCATTAAAACAGGTTGCTGGATGGCTGCAGGGCAAAGACGAAAGAAAAGGACATGAAAACAATGCCGCTTCTTCGGCATCCGGTCCTTCCGCGCCTGATCCGCCCCCCCCACAGGACCCTAATTATACTGTTGGGCAGAGATGGAGGGGGGTGATTGAACATGCAGTTATAGAAGGGCAGATGCTGCCACCTAGTGTCATGGCAATGCCAGTTGTCGTGCAAGGGAACCAGCGGGTGTGGCATCCATTTGACTGGAAGACTGTGACTCAGTTACAAAGAACAGTCATGGACTTTGGGTATGATAACAAACAAGTTATGACCGTGATACAATCCTTCTTTCGCAACCAAGATTTAGTGCCAACTGATATCAGAGCACTTTTGGAGATTATTCTTCCCCCTACTGCTTTTATGCTGTTTAAAGAAAGATGGCATGAAAAATGTGAGATTGCAATGGTAAACAACCTCCATCAGTTGGATGGACATGATCCTTTAAGATTTGTTACACTTGATCAACTTATGGGGACAGGACAGTATTGTAATGGAGCAGCACAGGCAGCCTTGCACCCTCGTATAACACAACACTCTCAGGCACTGGCCTTAGAGGCGCTTCAAGAGCTGCCTCAAATTGGAAAACTGAGACTGCTTTATCATCAAGTGAAGCAAAAGCCAGATGAGCCATATATGCAATTTATTGATCGATTGAAAGAGGCACTGGATGCTGCACCTAATCTTACACCTGATGCTAAAACAGCAGTGGGGAAAGATTTGGCATATCAAAATGCAAATCAAAGATGCCAACAAGTGATTGCCAGTCTCCCACGAGGTGCTACCCTGACACAGATGGTTGAGGCATGTTCACGATTGCCACCATTATTGGAAGAGCAAGAAAAGGCTACTATCCACGCAAGAGCCCTTGCTGCAGCTTTAAGACCTGTTACAAGTCAAGGAAAAGGAGATCCTGGACTTAAAAATGCTAGGAAAAAGGAAGGATGTTTTTTATGTGGTAAACCTGATCATTTTAAGCGACAATGTCCTCAGGCAAAGAAAGCTACCATAACAGCGCCATTTGCCGGTACCTGTAACCGATGTGATAAATTTGGGCATAAGTCCAGCGAGTGTCGATCAAAATTCAAGAAAGACGGGAGCCCCTTGCCAGGAAACTCCTCGCAGAGCGCCTTTCCGGGGGGCGCCAAGACACTCAAATTCCCCCAAGTGGCGGCTGCCTTGACGAGCTCTCAGCAGCCACCCGAGGAAGTGCAGGCCTCGATCTGGCCGTGGGAGTCGACATCACAATAATAGATGATTCAGTGCATGTAGTTCCTTCCGCAGTTACAGGACCGTTAGGACATGGACTTAGTCCATTATTGATAGGACGATCCTCAGCATCGAAGCAAGGAATTATGATTATTCCTGGATTAATTGATTCTGATTATACTGGACAAATTGGGATAATGGTGAGAATTCTAAACCCTCCAGCCACATTGCATAAAGGTGACCGTATTGCTCAATTAATTCCGTTTCAAGCACATGTTATTAAGAGTCAAGATCGCGAAAGAGGCGATCAAGGATTTGGGTCTACTGGACCAGTGACTGTTGCCTTTTCACAATTGATCACCAACAATAAGCCTATGAGAACAGTCACAATACTTGGGAATGATGGAGTTAAGATCCGCTCTGAACAAGTCATGCTTGACACTGGAGCTGATGTCACCATTATACCATATGCTGCATGGCCATCTTCTTGGCCTTTGATTATGGCATCCAACATGGTTGTAGGAATTGGAGGAGCATCCCCTACACAGCAAAGTGCACATTTTGTTACCATTATAGATGACAAAGAAGGTCTCAGAGCACAAGTGAAACCATATGTACTGCATATGACACTCTGGTTATTAGGGCGAGATGTCTTGTCTCAGTGGGGATGTGTATTACAAACGCCTTTTTAGAGGCGGCCATTGTAGCGAGCGACCCCCGTCCTGTTTTAAAACTGAGCTGGTTAACTGATACTCCTGTATGGGTGGAGCAATGGCCGCTACCAACTGAGAAGCTCGCTCATTTAAGGGATCTCGTGCAAGAACAATTGAATGCTGGACACCTTGTCCCTTCTACCAGTCCGTGGAATACACCTGTGTTTACCATCAAAAAGAAGTCTGGAAAATGGAGACTGTTACAAGATCTGCGAGCAGTTAATGCAGTTCTGCAGGACATGGGAGCACTTCAGCCAGGATTACCCAATCTCCCATGCTCCCTCAGGGCTGGGACATTGTGGTTATTGATTTGAAAGATTGTTTTTTTACAATACCTTTGCATCCGGAGGATTATGAAAAATTTGCCTTCTCTGTCCCTTCTACAAATAGAGCAAAACCTTCTGAGAGATATCATTGGGTAGTGTTACCACAGGGCATGAAAAATTCTCCCACAATATGTCAATGGTATGTGGATTTAGCTCTACGACCCTTTCGAGAACATCATATCAACTGTATTTTGTATCACTATATGGATGATTTGTTGCTTTGCCAAAAAACACCCACCTCTGAAGAACTGATTCAGGAACTGATAGAAGCTCTAAATATAATGGGACTTGTTGTGGCCCCTGAAAAGGTACAACGGACTGAGCCATGGAAATACCTAGGGATGACTTTAACTGAATCTACTGTTAGGCCACAGAAGCTATCAATAACACAGAAAGTGGAAACATTAAATGATCTACAGAAATTGGTGGGAGATATTCAGTGGATCCGCAGTATTTGTGGCATTACTAACACAGATTTACAGCCTTTATTTAAGTTGTTGCAAGGAAATTGTAATCCTCAAGAACCTAGGTCTCTAACAGCGTCAGCTAAACACGCCCTGGATAATATTTCCCTGAAATTGAGTGTTAATTCTGCAGCTCGTATTGACCCTGTTCAAGCATTACAATTGTTTGTATATAATACAGAGTCAGAAGTATCAGCTTTTTTAGGACAATGGTGTGAACAACAATCTAATCCCCTCAGAATTATCGAATGGTTATTTTTATCAGCCAGAGGACATAGAACAATAACATCACGTGTGGATGCGATAGCAAGTATTATTCGAAAAGGTGTTCGGCGAGCAATATCTATTGCTGGAAAGGAACCGGATCGAGTAGTTGTGCCGTATGCACTAGACCTAATTCAGGCTATGTGTGAATCATCTATGTCCTTCTCGCTGGCTGTGATGAACAAATCCTATCAAATTGACAACCATTATCCAAAGCATCCACTATTTAAAACTGCTTTAACAATGACTACTGTTCCTGTCATTAGTCGACAACCTTTACAGGCTTTAACAGTATTTACAGATGCCAGCAGCAAGACCAAAACGGCAGGATTTGTTTGGAAGGAGAATGGAATATGGCAATCAGAATGCTTTGTTTGCGATACATCTGTACAGATTTTGGAGCTTAAAGCGGTGATTGCTGTGCTTAACCGCTGGAACATTCAAGATTTAAACATTGTGACTGATTCTTTATATGTGGCAGGTGTAGTACAACGAATCGAAAGGGCCTTGTTAGGACATGTAAACAATCCCACCCTTTTTCAGGCTTTTGTCGACTTACGAAATACTGTTAATCATCGCACGCATCGGGTTTTTATCATGCATATAAAGAGCCATACTAGGCTCCCTGGAGGTCTTGTAGAAGGCAACGCTCGAGCTGATCAGTTGGTTGCCGCTTTAGCAGACAAGCATAACATTGTTCAAGAAGCCTATAAATCTCATGCCTTTTTTCACCAGTCTGCAACTGCATTACGTAAGCAATTTAACATCCCTAAGACCCAAGCACGGGCGATAGTGGCTGCTTGCCCAGACTGTGCCACTCTCACACCGCTACAGGACGGTGGTGCGAATCCTCGTGGCTTACAGCCACGGGAAGTTTGGCAAACTGATATCACTGTGTTTCCGCCTTTTGGGCGTCTTCGCTACTTACATGTGTCAGTGGATACCTGTTCCTCATTTATATGGGCCTCTGCTCATGCTTCTGCCTCGGCAGCAGCAGCTCGTCAACATTGGACGCAAGCAATTGCGGTTATGGGGTGTCCAAAGAAAATTAAAACTGATAATGGTCCTGCATATCGGACAGCCTCCACCACTGCCTTTTTACAACATTGGGGAATTCAGCTTCTCCATGGAGTACCACACAACTCTACTGGGCAAGCAATCGTTGAGCGCGCCCATCGTATATTGAAACATCACCTTGTTATTTTGAAAAAACAGGGGGAGACGGGGGGTTCCCCTCATGAGATATTGGCAAAAACATTATTTGTTTTAAATTGGCTTAATATACGCGGAGGGCAAGATGAACCGCCTGCGCGAATACATATGCAAACAAACAAGCATGATTATTCTTTTCAAAAGGTTCAAGTGCAATTGTATTCCCCTCAATCTGGGCAATGGGAGGGACCTATGCAGTTGCTAACTTGGGGAAGGGGTTATGCTTGTGTTTCCACAGGTAGTGATCCACCCAAATGGGTCCCCGCAAAGTGGGTGAAACCATGGATCGCAAAGAATGACGACACCAACCCTGTGTCCCGAGGCACTCCAGAGACACCAACATCGATTGAACTTGGTCCTGACGCCGTTGTTAACGGCACTACATCCAGCGAACAGTGAAGTTCTGTGTCTTTTACCGAATCTGTAGTCATTTTATGCGGATATTCGAACACAGCCGCTCACCATAAAACAGCTTGAAGAACATGACACAGCTTGTACGGAACATGGTCTAAACTGTCGACCTTGGGTTTTTATACATTGTGCATGGTGTGACAGGGGAACTTGGAGAGTCACACGTGCGCATGATCGGGAAAGTGCGTATAAATGTCACTTGTGTGCTGACCGGATTATCTTTTACCGAAGCAGATTGGTTGTCTGATTTTATAGGTAGGTCAGTATATCAGCGATTAGCTGTTAGTACAGAAGGACAGATTAGAGTTTTAGAGAACAACAGCAGTTTTCTAGGGCTTTAAGCCTAATTGAAGATCTTGGGCAAAGAGTTTTAGCAGAAATTAGTTTTGAGTTTTGTAAACGCTTAGCTTTGCAATGTATTAGGCAAAATAATAAGGTAGTGGATAGAAGCTGTGGTGTTGGAATAAACGTTCCTCGAAGTTGGCAGGTGCACAAGGATAAGATCACACGGATCTGTTCGAACCTTTGACGACACCTGCAACGACAACGTGCAGCTACCTTCATTAGCCACTGTTATAGCTACTTCTTTCTTCTTTCCGCAAGGAATGGCTGCCATAAATGCAAAAATATATATGCAGATTAGCATGTTGGAGTGAAAAGCAATTTAATCTAACTTCGCAAATGCTGAGTGCGCTGCTTACTGATGTTGATAGTGTTAGGCATGCTGCTTTGCAAAATCACGCTGCTGTAGATTTTTATTATTGGCACATGGGCATAGATGTGAAGATTTTGAAGGAATGTGTTGCTTTAATTTGTCTGACCATTCGCAGAGCATACACCAACGATTAGCGGAAATGCAACATAACATGAAACATATTACAGAGGGACATGGCTCCTTTTCAGATTGGCTCATTGATCTCAGACTGAGAGGTTGGTTACAAACATTGGTCAAAGGAGCATTGATGGTACTGATGGTATTGCTGCTTTTGATGTTGATTCTTCCTTGCTTGTTCCAATGTTTGCAGAGGATGCTGCAAAGTTTGGTTGAGCAAATAAAAAATAAAAAAAAAAGGGGGAGATGTAGGAGTCTGGGCCGCGCTGGGAGAAAGTTAGTGCAGACAGAAGAATGCAAGGACGAAGACAAGGCCAGCAAAATAAGGCTGGCAAAAACACACAAGATAGCAGATAAGTGAGAAACACCTGTGGTCAGCAAAAGCACACAAGTCTGAGCAAAACAGGGTATGAGATAAGGGAGTTTTGGCAAGTTTTGGGCTTTACGTGCTAATTGCAATTAACCAATGCAAATGCTTGTAGAGGCGCGTGAACAGCGCGGGTAGATAACCTGTAGCATATTAGAAGATAGATGAGTGCGTGTACGGAACTTAGTAGAGTATAAATGTAACCAGAAAAGGAATAGAAAAAAACTAGAACAATAACTATAATAAAAGATGGACGACCTGATCATCACGTTGGTGTTGCGTCGTTTCTGTTCCCGCACGGAGAAATAAGGACCCCGGCTAATGGTGACTCCGACACTGATCCCAGGGCTGTGGGGTGACCAGTTATTGGGTGTCCCCTGGGCAGCGCCGAGCCCATCAGACCCTGTCAGGTCAGGATCGGTGCTTGTGAGGAGCTCCAGGGAGCTTTGGAGGTGCCTTTCCCTGATGAAGAAGCAAACCAGAGAGCAATAAGAAAAGTGCAGACAATGGGAAAAACAGGTTGTCATGTACTGCAGCTGCAATCGTGCTGGGCAGGCTGGGGGGCAGTGGAAATACAGGAAAAGGCGGGGGGGAAAGGTGCTCTTATCTCAGGCTGCTCTGAATGAAGTCAGTGAGCTGGGCTCGTGCCAGGTGAAAGATTAAGCCAAGAAGGGACCTGGGTCTGAGCTGGGCTTTGCCCCACTTAGACCCAGGCTCAGTCAGAGGCTCTGTTTGGAGAGAGAGCCCTTGGGAGCTTCCTGCAACAGGAGTGAGATAAAGAGGTTCAATAGCTTGAAGACCTTCACCTAGGAGGGGGAACCACTCTTGGTTGTTATTTGCTTGTGAGAATAAGCCAGAGACCTACTGTGAGCATCAAACACTGCAGGTAGGGCCCTGAAGGATGCTTCGAGCTCTGCATGGGTTAAGCCAACTGCCCTGCCAGGGCAAGGGGTCCTGGGCAGGTTATCTCATGCCTGTCCCCATGGGACTTCTTACAGCATCGATGCACCCACAGTGGGAGAAGAGCCTCTCAGGCAGGCTGAGGGCATCTGCTCTGGGCTCTCTACAGTCTCAGCCTGCTGCTCACATGGGAGCAGGGCTGTGAGGACCACATCTAACCCAGGCATCTCTGGAGATGCTGCTTTATCCCAAACTGGATTGACTTCCTGGCCACGGGAGAGTTTGGATATGTAAAAATCTCTTCTGCCTTCTGCATCCCTTCTTAAAGATACAGGATCTTTGCTGTGGTTACTTTCCTACACATTTGATGCCAAGGGCTTCTCTGCAATCACTGCAGAGACAACCCCCACAATGGCCAGACCCCTCAGCTTGCCTCAGCACTTATCCACCTTCAACCAGGGCAATGAAAGACCATCTTCAAAGTGGATGTGGATGGAGGAATGAATTAGTGCCAGCCAGCAGACAGAGGGGCATGCTAGAGGTCTTACCACTGAAACTCAGCCTGGTAATAAGCAAGACTTCCCTGAGTTTTTCAGAAATTACCCAGGATGGCAGAAGGCGATCCTTTCACAAGCACTTTGAACCAGGCACACAGACAGAAAAACCTGCAAAAGGCCAGATGGCTGAAAAGAAAGCTAATGAGCATTTGCACTTATGCCCGAACAAGGTTGCCCAAGGGGAGAGGAAAATTTCATCCCTAAAATACTGAACAATCATAGACACTCCCCAGAGCCCCAGCCCTCATCACCTCAGGGGACCCAGTGTGAGTTTTCCTGGGATGACACTGAGAGTACAGGATTGTGTTCAGATTTTAAGCTGCTCGCTGATGTCCCCAGTCTCATAAAGAGTCTTGCTGGCTCCAGGGTTGTAGTGAAAGCCTAATGGATGGCTGTGCTGGTCCTCAGAATCCCTCAGGTTTTAGGCTAGCAAAATATTTGGCTTTGCTTACTCTCCAAGCTGCTGCGTGCCAGAAAGCAGCACTGGTCCCACACCAGACAGGGCTATATTTGGGTGACTGGTGAGTGATCCCTGTGTTTGAAGATGTGGTGGATAATACCATGTCCCCATCAGGAGATGAAGTTTCACTTGCTCATCACTTCAGTCTGATTAAATTCACTGAGCTGCAAAATGAAGAGGAAAAAGCAATGCACCCATCAAACTGACAATGAAGCCAAGAACAAGGTTGCTCCATGGGACTTGAGTTGGCAAGGACTAATCGGACATGGAAATTATGTGACTGAGAGCCAGCAATTATGGGACTATCTTGCTCCATGTGGGAGAGACCACAGTTGGAAAGTAGCTTGCTCTCTCCTAGGGGCAGCCTGGGAAAAGCTGTGGAAACAATTTGGAGAAAGTATCCCTACGCATGAGGCTACACCATGCCATAAGCAAGCCAATGCACTGCGGAAGAACGGGCTCTAACGGCTACAGAGCAATTTTATATGCAAATACTTTCCTGTATGTATAAGAAATAAGACCAAAGTGCTGCCCTGAAACCCTAAAAATCTCAGTGGCTGATGTTAAGCTGATTCATTTTTGTCTGTGCTGACACATCACTTTTACACTAACCACTTTTCTCCAGGGCTTAAAAATGACATTGGTTTCTGGGTTAGGCTTTCCTCAATTCAGCACTAGTGGGAAGTTCAGTGGCAGCATGAACATCCTATATCTCATTAAGGGATTGCCAAAGCCAGAAAAAAGGGATTTGCCTTTGGATACAGTGTTACGGTGCATCTTCGGATGGAGCAGATCTCTGGATGGAGCAGACCTCCGGTCCAGTGCCCCAAGGGAGGGCTCTGTGCTGCAGCACCCCTCGTTACCCTTGAAGCCAGCCGGAGGTGATAGCACTGGACCCAGGGGACAGCTGAGCAGAGCTGCTTCAGGACGCCACATTGGAAGGGGAGCATCAGCACATGCCCACTAGAAGAAGTTAGAGACTTTTCCTTCCTTTCCTTCCTTTCCTTAGGGCAAGGAAGTGAGCGTGGCTTAACAGAAGGTGAGAGAGGTTATTTGAAGTAAGAGGATACTGTGGCAGGTGCACCCACCCAATGAAAATGGGGCTTCCTGGATGCTGAATTATAGTGGCTATTTTCTTTTTTTGTGCCCTTGTTCTCAGGACTTTATGGTAATTGGGGCCCTCAGCCAATAAGGGCTGATATTGACCACAGATCAGATTTGGCCTGGGTATAAATGGAGTCCCCTGGGGGAGCCATTTTGAGCTTATCCTATGGAGCAGCATGCTGTGGCTGAGGACTCTCCCCCTGGGTCTAGATGCTGCCCAAGGAAACTCCTTGAGGTTTCCCCTATGGGTCTGGATGCTGCCCAAAGAAATTCCTTGAGGTTGAGAGCCCTCACTTTTTAGGTGAGTGACCAAGTGTTTTGGATTGTTGTTAAATCCTAGGAGTCTGTGTAGTCTTTTCATCTCATGGACATTTGGATCTGCTGTTTGTGAATGATTGCTGGAGTGCCAATTGATTGTATTAAAATAAATTTTATTTTAATTACTATCTGTTTATCTTGAGAGCCTCCACAACAGATACCCTTCAAAAAGCTGGAATCACACCCTGGTGAAGGAAACAGAGAGGCCCACCCATAATGGCAGATAAATGTAAATGTGGAAAAATGAAGCGAACTCAGCTGCATTCCCAGTGGAAGATACTGAGGGAGCCCTGCATCCTGTGTACATCTCTCTTTGAGGATTGAGATGCACTCTAATGAGCCTCCTTCTTTGCACTTCTATGAAAGAGTCTAAAAGTATGGGAATAAGAATGGTCCAGTGGAAATAGTACACCTGGATTTCCTAAAGACAGAGTTAAAAAGGCCCTGATGAGAGGAGACTCAGAATAAGAGGGAAGGTCCTGACAAGGTTAAATATCTGCAGAATGAAGGGAAGCAGAGGGGATGAGGGCATGATCGTTCTCCCCACAGATTTGACAGGGGCTTGCCCAGGGCAAAATCTGAGCTGCCCATCACACAGAGGCAGGAGATCTGCTGAACACACCAGGACTGGGAAATCCTGAGCTGAAAATGGCAGGGAAAGAGATGGACACACTGATTTCTTAGTTTTCCCTCAGCATCCTCAGATTCAGACCTGGGGGGGTATACCTGTGGCCTGTCCTGGTATGATCCTTCTCTCACTAAAACTGCAGTAAATATTCCTGAGAGCCCCATGCCTGGCAGAAGGACACCTTCCTGGCATGTACAGGGAAAGTCTTTCTGGGTGTTAAAAAGCAACCGTGATCCAGTGAATTGGGAGAAATCTGGGATTCAGGAGCTCAGAGACAGCCTTCGTGGCTTTGGGCAGATGGCAGCCTTGGTTTCCCTTGTATGAAATGAATGGAAGGGCCAGAAGGAGAAACACAGGAGATGTACTGTGGGAGGCATTGGCCTGCCAGCCTTGCACAGCCTCTGAGAAAGTGCTAGGCTTTGAAAAACAGGCCTTGGAAGAAAGATAAGAGGCTGTTGAGCTATGCCAAGGTGGCAGGGAAAAACAACGGACAGCTGCAACACTGAACTGTGGAAAAATACCGAACTGCGAGAAGATGCTACTGCGAGACAGCGCGTGAACGAGAGGGTGATTGGTCTGCACAGGGCATGTTAGAGTGGCCTTATGCTGATAGGAGAAAAGGTTGATAACTGTCTAATTGCTGATTTGTTAACTATGAAGTAAGAGCTTTTCCGACAGCGTCCGAGAGCATAAGTATGTATCATTGTAACAATAAACTCTCTTTTTCTCTCTGGATTTCTTCGGGAGTCCATGCCTCAGTTGCCACAAATGGTGCCCCGTGTCTGCAGGAAATAAGTGTGACCAACTTGGATCACCCCGGTGGCAAACCCCACAGAACTTAACTAGCTGCTGAAAGGAAGCAGAACCTGTCATCAATCACCGTTGCAGTGTGAGCAAGGTGAGCTGTGGGGAAGCGATGGGTAGTCTAATATCCTCGGAAGAAAAGTCAGTGCTTGCACTGATGGAAAGACTGTTAGCTAAATATAAGGTGCATATTAATCTGCATGCCTTGAAGAGAATTTTAAAGTGGGTAGCAGCCGCGGTTACTATATTCACTGTTCCGATATGGGATAAAGCAGGAGTAAGACTGTGGGAGTGTGCAACCCGAGGGAATGAGGTTGCGGCAGAACTCTTACCAACATGGAGAACTCTTTTTGAGGTAATAAAAAGACAAGATAAGGAACATGGCCAGGCTGTTAAGACAGAGGATGAGGACACACAGGGCGAGAACACATGTCCTGAACCCCTGCAGCAAGCTTTATATGCTGGGTCTTTTGACTGTGATAATCTTTTAGACCCTGACACTGTAAATCCCAAAAGAGAACCTGGCCTGTGTCCTCCCTTAGCTGGGGATGATCTTGGGTAAAAGTGAGGCAAGAAGCCTTGGCGCAAGGGGATATGGACACGGCCAGAAAGATTGTTGCTCCTGTAATCTATGAGCCGGGACGTCAGTCACATTGGGAAGGACTGCATTTTTCTGTTATTAAAGAACGACAGAAAAGTGTTAATGAGTGTAATAAAACATATATGGTATTTGTTATTCAAATCTCAAGGGGAAAAAGAAGTTGTAGTCAGGATGTTGTGGCCGAACAGTTTTGTAATTCTCTTATGTAAATAAGAAATAAGATATATGTATATAGTTTCTATTGTTAAAATCAGTTGTTAGAAGGGAGCTAAAATGGCCCCCATCTTCAAGCCACTACAAAAACACTTGTGCTGAGTCATCCCCCCTTCTGTGACGGAAACCTGAGACAAGCCCGCCGAAACCTGAGAAAAGCCCGCGAAAACCTGAGAAAAGCCCGGGAAAACTTGTTTACACCTTTGCAGACCCCTCAGGGTACGCCCATCATGAATATGGATGAAGCCTACACTAGAAAGGGACTCGGTTCTGCCGGGTCAGGTGTGTGTCCTGGTAGAGCAGAGACTCCCGGCACACCCAGTGCTGTTTTGCTCACTCGCCGCTTGCTAATAAATTTATTATTGATCACTAAAAATTGAGAAGTGGTTATTTCCCACTAAATTACTTTTAATCTATAACAATGAGGACGGGCTTCAAAACTCCTTTACAACAGGTATACTGGAGGCAATCGCTCATGGCTATCAATTGGTCCCATGGGATTGGCTGGCACTTTTAAAAACGGTACTAACGCCGGCACAGTATTCTATCTGGAAACCGAGTGTGTGGATCTCTGTACTCAGCATTCGCCCCCCCCCACCTGCCAGCGCGGAGTTGGCGGCGGCGGCCCCGGGCCTCCCCGAGCCCCCCCCACCGCGGAGCAACCGCCTGCGGCCGAGCCCGGCACCGCGCCCTCGGCCCGCCCCGCCCCAACGCCAGAAGCGGCAGTTTTTACAGAAGCTGCTGACACTGGGATGCGGCGTCCCTTGTCTGCCAACACCACATAATCAATAAGGAATGGCTTTATATATTCTTAACGGTGGTTTGATGTTTGTAGTCTTTGTCATTTGATGTTGTGTGAGTAATAAGTGTAAGGGCCCCTTTGTGTGGGTGTGTGATTGTTCTGCGGGTGTGAGGCGCAGCCCAGCTGCGGAGTGCGGAGTTCTCTGACAGAGCGCCCTAGTGCCTGCCTGCTGGGTCACTGGTGCTGCCTGTTTGTTCAGGTTCAGTGTTTTAAGTGTCACAGGTGAAATATCTCCTCTAGCAGGAGGCAGTAATTCTGTGTTAATTGTTGTCTTGAATTGCTGTAACATTTCAAAGCAAAGATCTCATTCATGTAAGGGGCCCAGAAAACTGGGTAGCAAATATTCATCCATTTATATTGGAAACCCCTATTACATCATGGGGTTGTGACTGTATGGCTCAATGGGGAACTCAAATTGGATCAAATTTGTCTTAATCACCACTGCAGCACAACCCACCCCTAAACCCACCCTGAAACTAACCTGGAAAACAGAATCACCTGTGTGGGTGGGTCAGTGGCCCTTGCCAATGGAAAAGTTGTGCCACCTTAAGGATTTAGTTCAGGAACAGTTAAGTGCTGGACATATGGTACCTACCACCAGTCCTTGGAACTCCCTGGTGTTTGTTATTTTAAAGAAAAATGGTAAATGGTGACTTTTACATGATCTCCAACACATTAATGATGCCATGGAGGATATGGGTACGTTACAGCCAGGAATGCCCTCCCCAACAATGATTCCCTGAAACTGGCATCTTGTAATAATTGATCTAAAGGATTGATTTTTTTTTTTTTTATCATTCCCTTGCATCCGGATGATGCACCTAAATTTGCCTTTTCTGTTCCCACTATTAATGTTAGTGAACCTGCAAGACGGTACCAGTGGGTTGTTTTACCATAAGGCATGAAAAATAGTCCCACGATGTGTCAGCAGTTTGTTGCAAAGGCTTTGAGCCCTGTTAGAATGCAGGTCCCCCAGGCTGTTATATATCATTATATGGATGACATCCTCATAGCAGCAGAAACACAGGAGATCATGGAAAAGGCTCTTGCTTTAACCAAAGACTCAGTATCTCAAATGGGGTGACAAATAGCACCTGAAAAGGTACAGCGATCATCACCGTGGCAGTACCTGGGGTGGAGAATTTGTGAACAGACCATTGTCCCGCAACAGGTTAAACTTAAAACTGATGTTAAGACTTTAAATGATTTACAGAAACTGTTCGGAGCCATAAATTGGATACGGCCGTTGTTGGGCCTAACTAATGATGATCTGCATAGCTTGTTTGATATTTTGCGAGGAGATCCTTCACTGACATCACCCAGAGTACTTACAGAGAAAGCGAAACAAGATCTCCACCGGGTAGCTAACGCCATCTCAAACACAAGCATCGCGATGTGTGCCCGGCCATCCGTATCAACTGATATTGATTAATCCTTCAGGGCAGCCCTATGCTCTGCTGTTTCAATGGGATGAAACACTTAGTGACCCTCTTGTTATTATGGTATGGAATTTTTTGTCACACCAAATGCACAAGGTGGTCACTACTTGTCCAGAAATGTTTGCCAAACTGATCATGAAAGGTAGGCAGCGCCTACTATTACTTGCTGGTCAGGAACATGTGTGTATCATTGTTCCGGTTACTCTGCACATGTTACATGACTAATACAAATGTCTTTAGAATTCCAGACAGCGATCTGTGACTACCCTGGACAGCTTTAGTATACAGCCCGTCACGCATTTGGAACGTTAAAATGCGTACATGTGTCTGTTGATACCTTTTCTGGAGCACTGTTTGCGTCCTGCCATACAGGTGAAAAAGCACGCGATGTGCGAAGACACTTTTTAGCTGCATTTGCTTCCTTGGGCGTGCCAGGACAGATTAAGACAGACAATGGACCTCGTTATGTTTCTGCTTCTCTTTCTTCTTTCTTTCAACAGTGGGGAGTCAAGCATCTGACCGGCATTCCCCACTCACCGGCCGGACAGGCCATTGTGGAGCGTACGCATGGCACGCTAAAGCATCTATTACAACAACAAAAAGGGGGAGATGGAGGGTATCTATCTACACCTCACGAAAGGCTAAATAAGGCATTATATGTCATGAACTTTTTAAACATTTCCCCTGTCTCACAGGTGCCACCAATATTGCATCACTTCTTGTCGCAGATACCAGATCAACAAGAAGTCCAGGGCAAGGCTCAAGTGTTAGCAAAAAACCTGGAAAGTGGTAACTGGGAAGGACCATATCCTTTAATAACCTGGGGAAGAGGTTATGCTTGTGTCTCCACAGGTCACGGTCCCCGGTGGTTACTGGCAAGGTGTGTGCGACCATACCTGAGGCGTGAGAGGCAGCTTTTGGTGGACACTCAGGAGCCGGCTGTGGGTGCTGTGGGTGCCC
Source organism: Strix aluco (assembly GCF_031877795.1). Classification (NCBI taxonomy): domain Eukaryota; kingdom Metazoa; phylum Chordata; class Aves; order Strigiformes; family Strigidae; genus Strix; species Strix aluco. The sequence continues at coordinate 31,506,216 of NC_133970.1, forward strand.
CTGTGCCGACAGTTTGCGGTCTCTTCGACTGATCATTTAAGCAGAATGTATGGGTAATGCTTGCTGCTGCAATAGGACCAAATACACTACCATTGCCAACTCTTTTAAGAGAAAATGCTAACAGTAATTGCAACTTCTTAATGAAATATATAAGCTTATTAATCACCAGTGAAAGATGTAGCTTAGACAAAATGTAGTTATTAATAAGGATGAAATGCTGTAAGAATGTGTGTATTCAACTTTCTTTGTTTAGCAATATTAAGAATTAGGAACTCAAGTGTTTAACCTTATTAGAAACTCCCTTGGTTTTCCCCCTTGAGTGGTGGCCAGGCTCTGGGTGGAACCCAACAGGAGGATGAGATCAGATGTTTCCGCTCAAAGAAAATTGCCAGTTATTTTGGCCTGCTGATTTAGAGGCTGGACCTGCTTGCAGCGATGTTGGATGCCTCACCTACGGATGGACGCATCGCGTAGGATTTCTGGTTTGCGAGGAAGGGTACTCTAAATTCTCGCTGCATCCAGGGTTCCCCAGCAATTGCGGATCTGAATATTAGTACCCCATTAAGTAAGTGTGCTATTCTGTATTTTCCTTACTGTTTATTTTTGTAGTATTTATTCATATCCCTCAAAGTAGTGAAATTAGCCTACTCTTTTTAACTAGTAACTGTAACTGCTGTATTGTTTCTAGCCTTCTGTGGAACTATATTAAGTATGCTGTGTTTTTTCAAGTTTGCTTAACCCTTAATTGATAAAGTCTTGCAGGTGCAGGTGCAAAACAAAGAAAGGGGAGATGTAGGAGGCATTGGCCTGTCAGCCTTGCACAGCCTGTGAGAAAGTGCTAGGCTTTGATGAAAAACAGGCCTTGGAAGAAAGATAAGAGGCTGTTGAGCTATGCCAAGGTGGCAGGGAAAAACAACGGACAGCTGCAACACTGAACTGTGGAAAAGTACCGAACTGTGAGAAGTTGCTACCGCGAGAACAGCGCGTGAACGAGAGGGTGATTGGTCTGCACAGCGCGTGTGAGAGTGGTCTTATGCTGATAGGAGAAAAGGTTGAGAGCTGTCTAATTGCTGATTTGTTAACTATGAAGTAAGAGCTTTTCCGACAGCGTCCGAGAGCATAAGTATGTATCATTGTAACAATAAACTCTTTTTCTCTCTGGATTTCTTCGGGAGTCCGTGCCTCAGTTGCCACAGATGTACCACCTCCCAGGGTCAGAGCCGTAGCATGATCCATGGTAGAAGAGCACAGTGACCTTTTCACCAGGATATTTGCTGTGACACTCTCCATCCACCAGGGAGACACCTCCACCCCAAGCTCTTCCCTCTTCTCCTCCTCCCCAGGAGAGACATGCTCGCTCTGCAAACGCAGTGGAGAATATTTGCGTTTTCAACCCCAGTTGTGCAGAGGAGAGTTTAACGTTTGTTCTTTTTTAAATTAAAAATGCCTGGTATTTAGTGCAACTTGACACATTCCCATGGGGAAAAGTGACCAGTAATCCCAAAGAAAGCAGTAATACCAGTTCTGCAGTATTTTTCTCAACCACAACACTACTGCCAGACAGGAGCACCCTTGCCAGAGCAAGAACTTACCCCAACCTTCCCTTTTTTTTTTCTGTATCTGTATCCACGTGGGAAGAGGTCAGTCCAGTTTGAAGTCAGATACCCTCTCTGAGAGGGGGAAAGCTGGGAGCCGACAGCCCAGGGCTGGGCACAGAGGGAACTGCACCTTTGCAAGACTCTGGCCCAAGCCCATACCCTTGCATGGATGCCAACACTGCACTATTTTAATTTGACAGCTCAGCTGCTAAATGAATCAGCTCTCAGCTCTTGAGTGACTCCTGGTCTCATGGGCAGATGTGACACTGGTGCCATTCAGGACTAGACCCCAAAAGTAAATGTGAAGCCATCATTTTTATGTGTTTTTATGCAACAGAGTTAATGATTGTATTGGATTTGTGCAGCAAGGTTTTGGTAGTGGGGGGGTGGTGGTGCTACAGGGATGACTTCTGTAAGAAGCTGCTAGAAGCTTCCTCTGTGTCCATGTGGCAGTGCAATTCCCCTCCCCCCTCCTTGCTAGGCCGCTTGGTGCTTGGTGTGATTCCAACCCCCCTCCTGGGCCATGCGCCAACCTAGGGCGATATGGATTGCAAATGGCAGTGGACCAGAGTGTTAAGGCACCCCCTTGATGTGCCTGGCTCCTGCTCTCCCTGTCCCTTGGGAGTGGTAATAACAGTCACAGAATCACAGAATCATTCAGGTTGGTCAGCAGGTGGTGAGCAACTGCATTGTGCATCACTTGTCTTTTCTTGGGTTTTATTTCTCTCTCACTTTTTGCTATATTCATTTTCATTACAATGATTATTAGTATTATTATATTTTAGTAATTACAACTGTTCTTATCTCAACCCATGAGTTTTACTCCCCTCCCCCCCCCCGATTCTCTCCCCCATCCCACTGGGAGCAGGGAGGAATGAGCAAGTGGCTGTGTGGTGCTTAATTGCTGACTGGGGTTAAACCACGACAGCCCTTTTTTCCACCCAACGTGGGACTCAAAGGGTTAAGATAATGACAGATCTGATCAGAATGTGTTAAAAGAAATTTGTTATAACTATTCACTGTATTGGTTTAATAGTTGCTGGTCACAACGTTGATTCATATGCTCTCAAAGTTGGTGCGCTTGTTCTTAAAGCTGCATTACGTAGTACCTTACTTGCAGAGTATATGCTCCCTGTTGTGCTGTTTATCACCCGTGGGAACTCAGCTAGAGTTATCATGTTGTTGGTGGCAACGCTGGCTCATGATATAAGTGTTAGTCATGAAACTAATTGGTATTTATACTCAGCATTGTTGTCACCTCTGTATTTCAGGAGCCCGCTATTGGAAACTATTCATACTTACACCTTTACCTTTTCTTGGAGAGCCAATGTATGAAGGAGACATCTTCCCAGATCTTCCCCTTCTCCACCAGGCTAATTACAATAGCGTTTGAGAATTCTGAAAATTTTGAATATCCTTGGAATGTTGAAACCAGCATGGTCCTATTGCTAGGAATCCTGAATGCGGTTCAGGTCTTGTTTAGGGTTAAACAACTATTTAAGAATACCACCCAAAGATCAACCCCCGTGACAAGCACTGCGGCTACTCAAACCCCAGCAACAGGCAGTGCACCTGAACCAGCAAACCAACCCATGCCGGTATCAGTTGCCCCATACAGAAGAAGAAATATACCAAAAAATCAGTTTGCTTAGTAAGGGATGAAGATGAACCAGGGTCATCACGAGAATAGGAGGAAAAGGCAGAACCAGAGGTAATCATCCGATCCCTATCCCTGAGTGACCTGCAAGATATGCGAAAAGCTTTCAGTTGTCATTCAGGTGAGCACACTTGGATGCTCTGATGCTGGGATAATAGGGCCAGTAGCTTGGAATTAGAGGGTAAAGAAGCCAAGCAGCTGGGATCCCTGTCTAGTGAAGGGGGCATTGACAAAACAATTGGGGAAAAAAAAAAAAAAGACACAAGCCCTCAGCCTCTGGAGGCAACTTCTGTCAAGCATGAGGGAAAGGTATCCCTTCCAGGAAGACATTGTATGTCATCCAGGCAAGTGGACCACCATGGAGAGAGGTATCCATTATTTGAGGAAATTAGCCGTGCAGGAGATGGTTTATTATGACCCAGACGATGCGCAGTTACCCACAGATCCAGATGAAGTCCAATGCACCCGGCCCATGTGGCGGAAGTTTGTACAGAGTGCACCATTGTCATATGCCAAAGCATTGGCAGTAACAGACTGGAAAGATGAAGAGGGACCAACGGTGGATGAATTGGTTCACTGACTCTGGCAATACGGAGGAAGTCTCTCTTCCTCCCTTGTCGTGGCTCTGGAGAAGTTACCGGACATACTAGCTGAGAAAGTATCCCGAGAGTTCCAGCAGTTCAAAGAGGATATATCCTATCCCCCACCTGTACGTACTAGTATCTCAGCCATTAGGATTAAGAGTTCCCCTGCTCAAGAGAGAGAAGATAGAAGGTACACACCATGGGGTACCCTGTGGTTTTACCTGCGTGACCATGGAGAGGACATGAGAAAGCGGGATGGAAAACGTACCTCAACCCTAGAGGCATGGGTATGTGAGTTGCAAGGAATAACAATCACAAAAGGGGATTCTTCCAGGAAAAATGCCACTCCAGTTTCCAGCAGGCAGTTTCCCAGAGTGGAAGGGCTGCTTTTACTCCTGATCCTATGGAAAGGAATTCTAGTCCGTTTTTACAAGAAGCGAGTAGAGCATACTATGACCAGGACTAGAGGGGCCCTGCCTTCAGCCAGATGGAGGAAAGGGACAACCAGGTTTACTGGACTGTGTGGATTTGATGACCTGGAACGTCACACCCTCAGGAGTATAAGGCTCTAGTGGACACCACCACATTACCCCAAATAAGTCTTCAGCACAGTCTCTGTGCTAAGCTGTTTGTTGGTTTTTGAGGTATAGAAGCAGAAGACCAGGATGAAGCCAATCTTTACTGGCAATCCTACAAAAGAGAAAAGGAAGACTTATTAATTCATGTCACCGGTCATCCATCTTTATTTCTTATTCATCTGAACATTAAGCTCTTTTTAAACTGTGATCCAAAGCCAAATCTCATTTAGCTCTCCAGAAGTAAATGGCTTATTTGCTTTTCCAGAGCACCACATAAACCACTTGACTTTTAATCATTCTGACCCCATCCCTTGGATACTAGGGTATTCCTGTTAAGAACAGGGTCAGGATGCAGTTGCACTTTTATAAGCACAAGCTCCATAAGAAGAGATAATCTCTACTGTAACACAAATTCATAATTTTAGTTTAATGCAGTAGGTTGGGATTTGTGAAACAATTTGAAACATTCATAGATCATTGCAGCAGAACACTTTGTAAGATCATAGGATTACACCATGCAACTCCCTGTGCATGTACACAACATAGTATCAAACGTTCTGTTGCTTCTTGGAACAAGCGTTGTAGCAGCCTGTTTTGAAGATATGAGTAAAAAAGCTGAATAGTAGCAGTAGACACCACCTATAGTTTCTGTATAGTTGTGGTTTGAACTCGGCCGGCAGCCAAACACCGTGCAACCAGTTGCTCACCCTCCCCCTGCCTGGGGGATGGGGGAAGATGACTGAAGGGGGATGGGGAGACTCTTAGGTTGAGATAAAAAAAGCCAGTTTAGTAATTGCAATAAAACAAAACAATAACAATAATAGAAAGTACAAACGGGTAATTCACAATGTGATTGCTCACCACCTGCCGACCGATACCCAGCCTGCTCCTAGCCAGCGATCCCTAAAGAACCAAGATCCTGTTGTTGCAATCCCAGAAGTAAGAAAGAACCCCCTCCTTCCCAACTGCCCCCCCTTCATATATTGTGCATGATGTCACATGATATGGAATGCTCCATTGGCCAATCCAGGTCCAGCGCTCTGGCTGTGCACCTTCCCAGCTCAAGAAAAATTAACTCTATCCTAGCCAAAACCAGGACAATAGCAACAGTAATTGGAAAGGGGGGAATACTTTTAACGTTAACTGACAACTATTTTACAGTTGGACCATGATGCAGATCTTCTCCCTGCAGCAATACTCCTACATCCTTTACAACTGACAGAGTCAGTTACCAGAACTACAATTAATTTCAGTGTTCTTTGAAACAGGCTTAAAACCAACAACTAAATGTTGGGTTTTTTCTGTTTTCAAACAGAGTATTTTTCATAATCATTCCTTCACACTAAGTATGGTGACCTCAGCAGAAAAGACTCCATCCTACAGCTGATTCCTGACAACTGCTTAAAACAACAGCTGCATGGAAATAGAAAGTGTCTAATATTCAACATCACACTAATAAAATATTCTGAGTTATGTTAGAATGCTGATTATTTGAAAATTGTACCTGAGCTTCTCTTGCCAGCAACATTTACCAAATGGCTGTCAATATTTATTTCACAATTCACACAGAATCACAGAATCATTCAGGTTGGAAAAGACCCTTGGGATCATCGAGTCCAACCATCAGCCCTACTCTACAGAGTTCTCCCTTACACCATATCCCCCAACATCTCATCTAAACGACCCTTAAACACATCCAGGGATGGTGACTCCACCACCTCCCTGGGCAGCCTATTCCACTGTCTGACCACTCTTTCTGTGAAAAATTTTTTTCCTAATGTCCAGTCTAAACCTCCCCTGTTGCAGTTTAAAGCCATTCCCTCTTGTTCTGTCACTAATCACCTGTGAGAAGAGACCAGCACCAACCTCTCTACAATGTCCTTTCAGGTAGCTGTAGAGAGTGATGAGATCTCCCCTCAGCCTTCTCTTCCTCAAACTGAACAGTCCCAGCTCCTTCAATCGCTCCTCACAGGATTTGTTCTCCAGGCCCTTCACCAGCTTCGTTGCCCTCCTCTGCACTCGCTCCAGCACCTCGATATCTCTCTCGTATTGAGGTGCCCAAAACTGGACACAATACTCAAGGTGTGGCCTCACCAGTGCAGAGTACAGGGGGACTATCACCTCCCTACTTCTGCTGGTCACACTATTTCTAATACAAGCCAGGATGCTGTTGGCTTTCTTGGCCACCCGGGCACACTGCCGGCTCATGTTCAGCTGTTTGTCAATTAGAACCCCCAGATCTTTTTCTTCCAGACAGCTCCAGCCACACCTCCCCAAGCCTGTAGCGATGCATGGGGTTGTTGTGGCCCAAGTGCAGGACCTGGCACTTGGCCTTGTTGAAGTTCATCCCGTTAACGTTGGCCCACCAATCCAATCTATCCAAGTTCCTCTGTAGTGCCTCCCTATCCCCATGCAGATCGACACTCCCGCTTAACTTGGTGTCATCTGCGAACTTACTGATGATACACTCTATGTCCTTATCAAGATCATCAATAAAGTTGTTAAACAGAAATGGTCCCAACACCGAGCCCTGAGGAACACCACTTGTGACCGGCCGCCAGCTGGATTTAGCTCCATTGACCACCACTCTTTGGGACCGTCCATCCAGCCAGTGCTTGACCCAGCAGACCGTTCGTTCATCCAGACCATGAGCAGCCAGTTTTTCTATGAGAATCCTATGGGGAACTGTGTCAAATGCTTTTCGAAAATCCAGGTAGACAATATCCACAGCTTTTCCCTCGTCCAATAGTCCGGTCATCTTGTCATAGAAGGGGATCAGGTTTGTCAGGCAGGACCTGCCTTTCATAAACCCATGCTGACTAGGCCTGATCCCCTGGTTGTCCATTGTATGACTTTCAATGGCACTCAAGATGACCTGCTCCATGACCTTCCCTGGCACTGAGGTCTATAGTTTCCTGGATCCTCCTTTCTGCCTTTCTTGTAGATGGGTGTCACATTTGACACCCTCCAGTCCAATGGGACCTCCCCAGTTAGCCATGACTTCAGGTAAATTGTATCAAAACAAACCACCATGCATCTGGAATTATACTGTACAACTCAGGGGGGTCATAGTTACTGAATATAGCCCTTTAAGGATTTATAGCTTCCCTCACTGAATGTAGTCCCAGACTGAGGAACTTCATAGCTTCATCCACTGGAAGAAAAAGCATAGGGCTGAGGCAGGGGCATCACATCCTGCCAACTGCTGGGCCCCTCCCGCAGCAACCCCTGCACCCCGCCATGTTCAGGCTCTCCTCTCCTTCCCTGTGATGTTCTGCCCCATTTTGGTTGTTTGGGGTTTTTTTTCCCCTCTCTTGCCCGCACACACCAGAACCGGGCAGAGCCCGTAGGAGAGGGTGGCCCAGCAGACCGAACTGCAGCCAGCTCGGGCTCCACAGCAGGACAGGGCTGAGAGAAACCACGACGTTGCCCTGCCACCTGGGAAAGGTGACAGCCCCCGGGAATATTCCCTCGGCGCAGCCACTCACTTCACCCTCACCTACTTTCACTCTCACCTACTTTCACTTCACGACAGGAAGGCACCCTCGCAGCCGGAGGCCCCCGCAGCCACTCACCGGCAGTGACGCCACTAAAGCGAGGGACGGATGCTCTAGCAGCAGCAACTAGACCAAGTCTCTATAGCATGAACACCTTTCCCGCTTCAAATGCTCACGCGCAGACTCACACCCACAGCCAACAAACGGGGCGAGGGGGAAGTGCAGATGGGACATGTCCCGGCGGGGAGAAACCAATCCGAGGTCTCTGCGGCCGGAGGGGGCGGAGCCGAGAGAAAAGCGGAAGGGGGAAGCGGGACGGAATGAGAGGGGAGGAGCTGCCTCCGGCGCCTGTGCCGCTGTGATTGGTTGAAGCTACCTTCAGTCGTGCGCCACGCCACGCCTACTCCCTGGCCTAGAAGTGAAGGTGAGGGCGTGGGTAGTTCGGGTCCTAAGCTTTCATGGTAGGTTTCTTCAGTGTTTTGGTGTGCATCGGATCTGTTCCGTTTCCATATCAACGCTCTGAAGGGGCTCTGCTTTCCTCCGGGCCGCCAGGCCTAGTCTCTCCCGCCTCAGCCCGATGCTGGGGATGCTCTGCCCTCTGGGAGTGGCCCAGTAGCACCTGGGGACCCACCCTCTACGGGTGGGAGGGAGGGGTGTGGTGGCCCCGGGATGACTGGCAGCGCCGGGAGGGGAGGGGGTTTCGAAGCCTAGCAGCCCTCAGAGGTGTTTGTCCTTTCAGGTTCTGGGCGTCTGAGCGCTGCGTTTCCAGGCACGCGCGGGAGATGGGGCTGGTCTGCCGCTTTGTGCGGCCTCTTGGTAGAGTTGATCCCCGTGCTGTCTGTGGATTTGGTGGCTGATAGTAGGTGTTATCTTTGGTATGGCTGATCAGAAACTAATTGAGGTGTTGAAAGAGAGGTTAACCCAGACAGCTGGGGCTTGGTTGCTGGTAGAAGAGTCTGTTGTGGTTTCACAGTTTGGAAACTGGAGGTGTCACAATACCTCACTGGGCATCCCAGGGAAAACCACTGTTGTGTAAATGTATTATTTGTTAAAATGTGTAGTTCTGTCAAAGTACAAATCTTTGCCTGGGACTGGGGATTGTCATATTCTTTAAAATGGATTTCTCATTTCCATTGCAGTCTGTCTTTTTCTGTATAGGACCGGTTGTCCTGGCTATGTAGCTTATTGATTACAATATTTGTCACTTAAGAGGTGTATTCTTTGCTATTTACATCAAATTAGTGCTTGATGTGTATGCCAAGAAGCTTTTAGTTTTGTATAATAGCCTCACGTCTAGCCAAGACAACAGAGAGCCTGTTGATACAGGGAAATGATCACCTGCTTTGCAACTTATAATGATTTCTGAATATTGCTTAATAATCCTACTTGCCCTGACTGTTCTGTGGAAACTTACCAAGGACTAATGTGTTTGGCAAAAACAAGAGACATGTCCTTGGGAAACAGATGTGTTCTAACAAGCTAAGTCCTTGTGGAGTACAGATAGCCATGTATGGACAGTAGAAACTAGTATGCTAGTGCTTTTAGATAAGATAGAGGGAGTAAACTGGTTGGGACCACTCTTGTGGCTCAAGAAATTATTTAGGAGGATATGTGCATGCTCCGAGGAACGGAGTGAAAAATACAAGGTGAGAAAGACTACGAACTTTCCTCCAGAAGACCTCTGAGGATGCCCACCAGGAGGCAATGCGCAGGTGCAAAGAGAACATAAACTGCTGACACCAGCCTTTTGAACTAACCCAGCCTTACTCATGCATATGTATGTTTGTATTGTGTGACTCTATGAATATGTATATCTACACTCTATAAATTTCTGGTAAAATGTGATGTGGGTGTGCAAGCTTTGTGGACAAATCCCCTTGCACCCAGATGCTGGAATAAACATACCTGCTTTATAACTCTCTCCGAGTTCTAGAGTCTGTTTCTGCCCATCACTGTCCTCTGGTATTCTTTTTCTCAGCTCTGCCATGGGCATCTTGAGGAATTATCTGCTGCAGGGGATCTGTGTTCGGTAACTATTTCTGTATGCAAATAATGTTGAGGTATTATCTTTTCACAGGGCTTTTGGATTTTTGCAGTGGAAAAGCTTCAAAGTGGGAATCACTGGCATTCCTTTTGCTTTATATTTTTTTTTCTCCCTACAATGTGGTTTGTAATATATCAGCTGCAAAAAAATGTCATGCAGGTCATATTTCATGCTTCTTGATAACTTTTTTTAGAGCTTTTATATAGATTCCTGTTTCCTGGTTTTAAAAGGAATGGACTTTTTACATTTCAAAGATAATTATTAGGATGCAGTTTAATTGTTTAATAACTGTAAAGGGTTGGATGACTTTTAGCCCATGCTAAGATACATTTCCTGACTAAATACAACTAGTCTGTTTGAACTCCATGTTGTATGTTGTTCCTGCTCGATCCCCTGTGTTCTTCCACATGCAGTTAACAGAGGAGCATGGCTGTGAGAGCATGTGGCTTGATCATCTACAGGAGGCTGCAGCACCATCTTCAGAGGTCACAGATGGTATTGAATATCTCCTTCTTCAGACATACTATGGGACCCATTGCTGGACTCCACCCAAAGGTGATGTTTGTTCTGATAACAAACTTGAAGGCCCTTTGTCAGGAGTGAGTGAGATTACAGACTGAACTTTGACTGAACACTACTGAAGTCAGATTTGGGGGGCAGTTAATCAGTTGACAGTAGCCGCTGATTATGCTGTTTGTGCAGCAGAGGGGAGTTTTGTGGGGAAAAATCTTTGCAAGTTGTGGCGGTATAAACTATTGGGCATGACTGATTAGGGTTGGGGGGGTTCACCTAATCCTGCTCCTCAGATATTTAATGTTTCTGGCAGATATCGTGCAGCCAACTGAAATAAGGTAGCCAGAGAAATTGTTACCTTCTCGCTCAGGTCTGACTCTCTGCCAGATAGCACTGTTGCCAATGCACAGTTGTTTCACCAATGTAAAGGGTCATGGTTTGCAGTGCAACATTAGAAAACCTGGATTCTAGGGTTGAAAGCATCCTTTCTATGCTCCGAACCCTCACTTTTAGGGCCCGAACCCTCACTTTTATCCTCAAAGGCTTTTTTTTTAGAGTCCAAAGCTTTGATTCTGGGGTTGAAAGCCTCATTTTTATGTTCTAAAGGCTCCTTTTTATGCTCCAGCCCTTATTTTTAGGTTACAAACCCTTATTTTAGGGTCTGAACCTGCCTTTTTGAGGGTACAAGCCCTTTTTTGGGGTCCAAACTACTGATCTTGGACCAGCCAGGATTGGGGCGACACGCAGAAGAATGACAAACTCGCTCAAGTTTGTTGAAGGGGGAGCATTGCCAAGAGCAAATGCTGCTGCACTGTGTGCCAGCTCCCAATTTATTACCACTTGTTTACATAGGTTCATTTCTACTTCTACATCCTACTGACCTTCAGATTTTGTCTGTTTACTGCTCACACGCTCACCATGCACTCTGCAGGTGGTGTTCCGACCTGTTGTTTCTCAAGCTCGCAACACGGTGTTCCGTAATGTTGCCTCCTTCATCCACAATCATTCTTCTAACCTCAAGGTCAGTTTACATTTTGCTAACTACCAATTCTTAATTTCCACACCAAGGGAAAGAAATTATTTGTTCCTTTCACCTTATACATGTTAAAATATACTAATGTTTTTCCAGATGGTACTTCTAAAAGGTCATAAGACATCTCATGCAGGTGAATCATATTAGATAGCAAACAGATTGACAGTGGTACCACCTGTATTTTATTAAAAGTTTGCAAAGCTTTCAGCCTAAGATCCTGCATTCCTGAACAAACTTATATGGCTAAATTTCAACCATTAACTCCCAGCATCTTAGCAGCACTGATATTTTAAATAAGCTATTTATCAATTAAGATAGCAAAATCCATCTCAAGTCAACACCCAAATGAGAAAAAAAATGGTTGTTGTAAAATAAAAATGGAATGAAACTTTCTAGTGAATTGTAGAGATTGCTTAAAATAGAAGAATTTTGACAATCTCCTCCTAATGAAGACATGTGCTGATAAAAGCTCCCTTGTATAGCAAGACATTATGTAAATATATATTTTTCTTTTTTTTTTTTAAATTGAATCTGTAAATTATTTAACTGTCTCTGCAGTCACTAGGGGTCAGGGCAGTCACAGGAATGGGCTCGAACACCGCCTTAGAGTGAACCTTCAGTAGCTCTGTTTTATTCCAGCTCTCCAGAGCCAAAGCCTCTCTGCAGTGTTCTGCAACGGCTTTAAATTAAGAGAAAAGGGTGCAGTAGGCTTGTTATGCTTCCTCATGGCCAACTCAGGGGAGAGGTACAACTTATATTCAAAATTGCTAAATAGCTATTTTTTCTCTTAAAACACAGTGATGATGTCACTACTTCTCCGTCATCCTACACGTTTTCTAAAAGGCGTTTCTGTTCCCTCCTAAGCTAGAGAGCCCTCACCACAGCTTCTCCTCAGAGAAACAGTCTTTGAAAAGAGGTGTTCCCAGACTGGGAGTCTCCTTTAACCTTTCCAGTCTGGAAATATTTTAGATATTTTTAACTGCCTTTGCTTTTCACATTCTGGGTTGTTTTTACAGGTGAAAATAATGTAATATTTGAGGCACCTGAGAGTACAACTGTTATGCTTAAAATACAGGGGAAGTCTTGTTGCTTCTTTCCTCTTTTTATTTCCTAAGAAAAAGGCAGTTTGGCAGAACTAAATATTGAAATTTACAGGACCTTTTGAGAAGGTAAGGTGAACATGCAAGACACTTTACTTGGTTTAAAAACACATATGCAAAATACACTTTTTTTTTTATGACACATTTTGCTTCCCCTGGACAAAATTAATGTCTTCAAACATTGGTATTCTTGTTGCTGCTGTTCATACATGATGAAGGCTTATTAATGAATTTCCACTGTAAAGATAGAATGTGCTTCTTACATCTTCACAACTCCTTCCGCCCCCCAGGAGAATCTGCAGAGCAGATTTTGAAGATTATACTGCCTTACAGGAGTATGCACCAAGCACAACATACTCTGACATGACCCATGGTAATTCTATTGACTTCAACACAATTATTCATGTTCTTAAATTCAAGTGTATTTTGACCGATCACAGCAGAGTGTCTTCCAAGTTTTTCATTGCAGCATGCATTGCAGCCTGCCAAATTGATATTGTTCTTGGAGATGAATGAGGATGTAAAATCCATCAAGACTTTATTTAACCTATGAGGCAAAATTTGCAAACTGGGCAAATATAGTAGAGAACTATAGGAGGAACAATAAATTATGGAAACGTGATGATCAGTTGCGAATTAGATAAAACATGCCTCGTACCAGCTCTTTCAGTTGCCTAGTGCCAATCAAAACCTTTGTTCTGTTGGCATAGGGAGTATCTGATGGTGAAGGGAAGACAGAAGTCTTGAATAGCTTGTGATCATAAGTACCAGACCATTATCATTCAGAAATGATGTATTTGTTTTGGGGGATTATTTGGTTTATTCCTGTTATAGACTATCTTGCCAAAATGATGCAAGTTAGGACAAATTAAATTTCAATTATTTATTTTAGCAAGCGGCAATAAGCAAAACAGCGCTGGGTGGCCGGGGAGTCCCTGCTCCACCAACGGCGCGCACCCACTTCCCGAGGGTCCGACTTTTTTATATCCTTCGCCTTCCGTTATCGGGTCTCTCTGAGAGGTGTATCCTGCGTCTGCGCACTTTGCAGCTAGGGGGTCGCTCCATCCGGGTCTTCCTCGCGTCACCAGCTTCTCGTATTTCCTACTTTCCTGAGAGTGGCTCACAAAGTCTTTGTTTATATCTTACAGAATATAGACACTACCCCCTTTTTTTTTTCTTCTTCTTCCCTTTGTCTTTCTCCCCTTTGTCCTTCTTCCCTTTCTCCCTCTTTTCAGTCTTTTGCCTAGTAGGAGTCCTTGCTTCAGCATTTCAACTTAGATAAGCACTTACAGTCAGTTAGTCGTTACACAGTGTAATAGTTAAGATTAAGCTTAGGCCAACATAGTTTATGGAATAACATGTCACGAGCTCCCAGTATCTTCAATGGAATTTGATGAACAAACAGTTTACTGTCTATCACAATCTCCCCTTTTTCTTTTTATCATTTTGTTCATCAAATCGTTGCAATTCTTGTTGACTTAACAGGAGAGTTTTTTTCAATTTAAAGTCATCATCTAATTGATTGTTTTTGGCTTTAATGAGTATTGGACGGGCGACAGACATCAGATATGTTACCCGTTGCATCATTCTCCAAGTTATGACATATAATATTATTGACAAAGTCAAACTGATTAAGATTAATATCAAGAGAACCACAATGGGGTGACACAACTTGTTCAAGATGCCTGTAGTAGTAGGTGACCATCCAAAAAGGGTGTCCCACCAGTTATGTTCTGCATTCTTTTTTGCTCTTTCCAAGACTCGGTGTATTTCTTCCACATTGTGATGAACAGTTATTAGAGTTTTCTGTCCGTTTTCTCTAACTTTCTCTAAAATTCTAACTAAGTCTTTGTGTTGAAGTAACTGTTTAACCAAAGTGAGGTTCATTCCAATGGGTGTAGGTTGTAGATTATGTATTAATGTATAATTGGATTGCAGGAGTTGGTAAGACGTGACCGGGGCTAAATAGGAAAAGTCACATCCGATTACCTTTGTGAAGTTGCAAACACAGAGATTTGAATAATTTTTTGTCTCTATTATGATCTTGTCTACGGTTAAGAATTCACAAACCGTCCTCAAACATACACAACCTTCGCCAATATATATAAGTACTGTTTTAGGATTTTCATTGGGATGGACCTCAAAGTGACAAATATTTTGTTCGGTATCTAAATAAATATCTTGTGCCTCAATTGCATTGTCTTCACAAATGAATCCTTGTTGTTCCCGTACAATGTAGGACTCTAGATTGACAGTTTGCCATTTTTCGTTTACCTTTCGGGCCCATACTCTATGCTCAGAAGGATAGAGTATGGTTCCGTTGTGATTCAGCCCTAATGCAATGATAGGATAAATTTGGTATATGGTGGTATTGTAAATAGTGAGTATAAAGGTAGTAGCTGTGTTTGTGATGGGGTCATAGGTAAAGTTTACCAGGTTCCACCAGGATTGGAGTTTCTTTTCAAAATTAGTAGCACTGTCCCAAATTATTCTTCGAATTTCAGTAGGAAGAATACCTTCTTCACCTTCTCTTATAATTGAGGCAGCTATCGACTGCATCCATATTTGAGCCTGGATGCAGCTGAGAGCTAAAGAGAGGTTATTTTGGAGCACACTGAGTGCGTCTGTAATCAATTCATGATCCTTTATATTTACCTTTTCTCCTTTTGGTAATATATTCGACAACAGCCACTGGTTAGCTCCCAAAGCCAATAAGGAAGATCGCAAAGGCCTTTGTATATTAGTTAAATCACTAATTGAGGTAGCCAATTTGTTCATTATCACCTCCGAATCAATACTATTTAAAACTCCCAATCCTGTTCCCAAAGCACCGGTTAAGTCTCTCTGCGTTCTTTTTGTGTGAGGAGTTTGTTTTTGCAGCCAGGTTGTCCATCCCTCGTAAGAAGTCTTTAGGAAAGGTGAACATGCTGGTTGAATATTTGAAACATTATTTTGTATTAACAATTCAACTTGCTTGAGAGACCACGCCGGGTTAAACAGCATTTGTTGTTTACCTGTATTTCTAATTGCATATGGTTCAATTTTAAAAATTCTTGGGCTAAGCACGACTGTTGGTTGTGTTGGAACAGTATGAGTAGTCTGAGTAGTCTCTTTGGGAGCGTGGGTGGTGATTGTTGTAGTTTCCTCCTGTATATTCAATGGAAATCGGAAAGATATAGCTTGATCTCCTGACCTGGTCCCTCCCAAACAAACTATGGACACCGGTTGGGTTGCAGTAAATGCATACCAACAGGTTTCCGACTCACAACGGGTTTGAGCTATTTTAGATTCCGTTTTGTCTCTGATAACGATTTGAGTAAAAGGGGGCTGACGGACGGTTTGAATTAAAGGGTGCCGACTTATTATCACATTTACATTGAATACTTTGCAGCCTATCTGTATCTCATCTCCTTTTTTAGCTGTCTAGGTATGGGATGAATTCTCTCATTTATATGTTTGGAGTGTTAGGTTATTGCTTAGTATGGTAGTTGTTAACTCTGTCCCATACAAATCTGCATCCATACTTCCTGTATGTCCATAATAAGCATCTGTCCAAGGCCATATAATTTGATTAGTTAGGGTATGTTCAAAAGGTTGGTGGGATTGGTTAGTCGTTCTAGCCCATCCTGGTAGTGTATTCATTGTAGCTAATACACCTAGCCAGACTATCCAATAGTTCCAATAGAAGGCTGACGGGATTCTATAGATTTGCATATTTTTTCTTAGTCTCTTTTGTATCGGGGTGTCTGACACTCTCGTCTGGCCCTTCTCCCTCAGAGGTCCTTTTTTCTTCAGAGTAGGGCAGTAAAGTTTTCCCCACTTTGATACGTCTCTGCCTCCTCTGCCTACTCTGTTGCTTAGAGCAGCAGGGTGTTCCATCTTCTCGGCAGCAGCCGTATTCTTCAGGGGTACGTTTGCCTCTACTCCGGGACACATAGGTCTCTTAGTTTTTATCTTTGACCTTGGGTTCACGACAGGGGACCCAGAGGATGTGCTTTCTACAGATCACCCTTAGGATCTGAGAGTGTTATTGAGTAGGCCAATTAGAGTGAGTGCACTCTCTTTAGTAAATATTTTCTACCAAGTTTTAGAATCTCCAGTTTTAGGGCCTGATTAGTTAATCGCTATTCTCGTTAATAACACTGATTACAACTAGACCGAAGATTTATTCCATGTGCATTATGAATCCCCCAGCCTTCTTTACATACATTACACTTTACACTTTATGCATATAAAAGGAAAACAAATATAAGTTTCAATTGGACAAAAATATCAGGGTCTCACTCATCGAGTCCTTCGTAGGTTCTTATCTCACAATGTGTAGAGAGTTCTTTCAGGTTTTCCGAAGGGTGACTCGTAGATCCCCAGGAGGGCTGGTCACTTTCCAGGCCGGATCCTGTATAGGTCCCTTTACTCGGCTTGCGTGTGTCCACCCCTTCTCAGCAGTCCGAACAGCAGTTTCTGTAGTGATAAGAGCAACATAGGGTCCTTCCCAACGGGGGGTCAAAGAAGATTCTTTCCATGATTTGATTAGTACTTTATCTCCTGGTTGGATTTGATGCATGGCCACATCCAATGGAGGCCTTTGTACTACCATCCCCCGAGCCTGTAGTTGTTTTCTCCTTGCCATTAGCTGTATCAGGTAGGACTTTATCTTTAATTCTTCAAGTTGGGGGTGATCCGGTGGTATTTCTAAATCATAGGGTATCCCATATAGCATTTCAAAGGGAGAAATGCCTACATCAGTTCGGGGCTGAGTTCTGATATTTAACAAGGCTAAAGGGAGACACTTTACCCATGACATTTTAGTTTCTAACATTAGTTTGGTAAGTTGTTTTTTTATTTCTCCGTTCATACGTTCAACTTTCCCTGAGCTCTGCGGGTGCCACGGAGTATGGTATTGCCACTGTGTACCCAGGGCAGCCAAAGTCTCTTTGGCTACTCTGGATACAAAGTGTGGACCTCTATCTGAGTCTATTGCTTCTATTGCTCCATACCGAGGTATAATTTCTTCAAGTAATATCCTTGTTACTGTGTGAGCTGTGGCTCGGGCTGTGGGAAAGGCTTCTACGAATTGAGTTAAATGATCTATAATTACTAATAGGTATTTATACCTCCCCACCTTTGGTAATTCAGTAAAGTCTATTTGTATTCTTGCAAAAGGTCTATGAGCCAATTCTCGCCCCCCATATACTCGTTTTCTTATTTGATGTTTATTTACTTTTTGACAAACGAGACATTCTCCTATCACTCGTTTGGCTATATCATATATCCCAATGCACATGTATTTAGTTGCAAATTGATCCACTAATGCCTGAGTTCCCCAATGAGTGTTTTTATGGAATTGCTGCATTATCTTGGTAGCTATGGGTTTTGGGAGAACTTCTCGGCCGTCCGGGAGTTCCCATTTTCCATTAGCTTTCTGTTTAATCCCCATTTGATTTAATTTTGCTTGTTCTTGAACAGTAAAACTTAAAAGTTCATAGGATTTTCCATGGAAAAAGCACCACTTAAACCCTGGTCTTTCACATACACATTCTATACCGTCTACTCCGTATTCTTTCCAGCAACCATAACAGGGGAGGTAATTATCTCCACAATTAACACACTGCTTTCTGTCCTCTATCGGATCATCCAAGTCCAGTGCTGATAGCGCTGCTCTCTTTGCCTCTTGATCAGCAAGGTTATTCCCCCGTACTAAAGGATTTAGCCCCCTCTGGTGTCCTTTTACGTGTACTACCGCAATTTCGCTGGGCCCTCGTATAGCTTGCAAAATTTGTGATATTAACTCCTGATGTACTAGGCTCTTCCCCCGAGAATTGATTAAACCTCTTTCTTCCCATATTTTCCTAAAGGTATGTACTATTCCGAAGGCATATCTAGAATCAGTGTATATAGTTCCCACTTTTCCATTTAGTAATTGTAAAGCCTTTAATACTGCATATAATTCACATGCCTGTGCTGACCAGCTGGGACTCAAGGGTCCTGATTCTATCACCTTAAAAGTTTTTCCATCAATTATGGCATACCCTGATTTTCTTTTCCCTTCTACCACTCGAGAGGATCCATCTACAAATAATTTTTCTCCTTTCCCTAATTCCTCCTCTTCCAAATCTGGTCTTATCTTAGTCTGCTCCTCGATGTTACGGAGGCAATCATGAAAAAGATCTTGACTAGGTTCTCCATACAAAAATTG
This sequence comes from Strix aluco, assembly GCF_031877795.1. Lineage (NCBI taxonomy): Eukaryota > Metazoa > Chordata > Aves > Strigiformes > Strigidae > Strix > Strix aluco. The sequence goes on from NC_133970.1 coordinate 31,525,016, forward strand.
GGCTGGATTTTGTAACGATGTTGTTTCAAGGGTCAGGTGGGGGGACGTAATGAGGATTGCCTCATATTTTACTAGTCTAGCATCGGTTATCCATTTTTCTGCTTTTTGCTGTAACACACCTCTAATATTATGGGGTGATAGTACCCTTAATTCACTACCAAAAGTTATTTTATGCGCTTTCTCAACTAACAAAGCAGCTGCCACCACAACTTGTAGGTACGTAGGCCATCCCCGACTTACGGGGTCCAGTAATTTTGAGATATATGCTACTGGTTTCTTTTTTCCTGCCCATTCCTGGGCTAATACTCCAAATGCAGTTCCTTCCTCTGTGTTGACAAATAAGAAAAATGGTCTTTTCAGGTCGGGCAAGCTCAGAACAGGAGCATTTACTAATTCAGTTTTTAGTTCTTTTAACCGTTGATCATCTTCCTGAGTCCATTTTAATAATCCATTTTTAGTTATTTTGGTGTATAAAAACTTTACTTTTCCACTATACCCTTCGATCCACTGCTTACAATATCCAAATAGTCCTAATAGCTGTCGGACTTGTTTTTTAGTTTTTGGACTTGGTAGGGAAAGTATCCCTTTCACCCTTTCTGGATCCAATTTCTTAGTTCCTTGACTTAATCGATGCCCTAGGTATTTAACTTCTTTTTCAACAAATTGCAATTTGGATTTTGACACTTTCAGTCCCTTTAAGCTCAGGAAATTTAACAACTTGATGCTTTCTTCCCGAACCCTTTCCTCATCCTCCCCTGCTATTAAAAGATCATCTACATACTGGACTAGGGTAAGGGTATCTCCTATCTGGTAATCTTGCAAAATTTGTTCTAAAGCTTGCCCAAACAGGTTTGGGGATTCAGTGAAACCTTGGGGTAGGACTGTCCACCGGAGTTGAGTTTTCCTGTGGGTGTCTGGGTCCTCCCACTCAAAAGCAAAATAGTTTCTACACTCCTCTTTTAAGGGACATGCCCAGAAAGCGTCCTTCAAGTCTATTACACTGTACCACCGGTCGTTCGGGCCTAATTGACTTAAGAGAGTGTGTGGGTTAGCTACTACAGGGAATCTAGTTACAGTCCTTTTGTTAATTTCCCTTAGATCATGGACTAATCTGTACCCCCCATCCGCCTTCTTGACAGGTAAAATGGGAGTATTAAAAGGGGACATGCAGGGTTCCAATAATCCCTGCTTTATTAATCTCTGAATTTCTGGTTTTAATCCTTGCCTTCCCTCCAGAGGTATGGGATATTGCTTAATCCTCACCGGTACTTCAGGATCCCGGATGGTTACCATAAAAGGTTCAACATTCAGTTTTCCCACCGTATCCGGAGTGTACCACACTTCAGGGTTGATTTTAGTCTCATCTTCAACCCGTAGGGGGCATAGTTTGATTTCAAGTTTGTGTTCTGTTACTTCCAAACTAATTCCTAATTCAATCATTAGATCTCTCCCCAGTAGGTTATAATCTGCCTCAGGTACTAACAATAAGGATCCCATCCCCACTTTAGAATCTGTTTCAAGGAGTACATCTTTAATTACCGGTACTCCGAATGGTTCTCCTTTCGCCCCAACTACTTGTACTTTTTCTGATGAAATCTTACATCCTTGGGGCAATGATTGAACAGTAGATCTCTCCGCTCCTGAATCTACTAAAAATTCTACCTCCTGTTGCTGAGGACCTACTTTTAACTTTATCAAGGGCTCAGTTCGTTCTTGGGTCCCCAGCAAATAGAGCCCCTGACACCCCTAATCTTCTTTAAACATTCTCTCATCCATCATTCTCCTTCTGCAGCTCTTCTTTGTGTGACCTTTTCTTCCGTAATAAAAGCAGACAATACTCCCTTTTTCTCTCTCTCTCTCCGGTTCCTTTGATCTATAGCTTGTTCTTTGACCTTCTTGTTTTCTCCCAGCACTGTTCACTCTCTGTCCTTCCCTTATCGCAGCTACCATCATTCTGGTATGTTTCTTTTGAGTCTCGTCCTTCCTTCGGACATAGACTTTCTGTGCTTCTCTCAGTAATTCATCCAACCCCCGATCCTGCCAATCTTCTATTTTTTCTAGCTTCTTTCTAATATCTATCCATGCTTTTGCCACAAATTGTGTCTTTAACAATGTCTGTCCCACTGGGGTATTAGGGTCTAGTCCTGAGTAAAGCTGAAGATTTTTCCTCAGTCTCTCTAACCACTCAGTAGGAGTTTCATCCTTTTTCTGATGTTCACTAAAGGCTTTGTTTATATTTTGTCCTCTAGGGACTGATTCCCTTATACCCTGGATTACAATCGTCCTCAGGTCTTGCATATGACCTCTATCGATTTCATTTTGATTATTCCAATTAGGTCGATTTAGAGGTCATTTTATATCTGCTGCCGGACCTTGCTGATGCTGTTGATCCCAAATTCTCATTCCTGCTCTCCTGATCATATCCCTTTCTTCAACAGTGAATAGTATAGCCATTATGGCTTGTATTTCATTCCAGGTATAGATGTTTGGTCCTAAAAACTGATCCACCCGCTCCGCCACACCTAAGGGATCCTCCAATAGATTCCCCATCTCTTTTTTAAATTCTCTGACGTCCCTTGAATTAAGAGGGACAGTCACATATCCCATGCCAGGCTGGGGTCCCCCCATCGCAACCTCCCTTAGGGGGTACAAGCCACTATCACCCCACCCCATTCTAGTTTGACTACGGGTTATTCGTCTCGGTTCTTTCGGGGATTCAGGTGGGGAGTCTGAATTCTCTGGGTCCTCCGGCGCAGTCGGAGGAGGTGAAGGCGCCGGAGGTGGGGGTGGAGGTATGTAAGGAGGAGGAGAGGTGGGAGGTTCGTCCTCATCACGTACCTTCTTTTTCTTAACTTTTTCTTTTAGAGGATATAGATTTATTCGGGTATCTGATGCTATCCATACCTGTGCATATTCACTCTCCTCTAAATTAAAGGGTTCCCTTGAGTTGACATAAATGTTTAGGGCTTGGCAGACCCATTCTTCAAAGGACCCAAAAACAGGCCAATAGAGATGATCGCCTCTGATTTGTTTCCCTCCCCAAACTTCCATACAATAATAAATCATTTTTGCTTTGTCCTTACCCCGCCTAGAGGGGTAATCTTCCCAATGGTTTAACATCAAGCCTAAAGGGTTATCTGGTGGTATTTGGGGGTACCTCACCTCGGGTCCCAAATCACCCATGGGATCAGAAGGCTTGCTTTTCTTCTGTCCCATCTTCCGGAGCGCCTTCACACACTCACACAATTCGCTTCCCCCTTTTCGTGACCCAGTCCCTCGCGGGATATGGGAACTGCACTACCGAGGGGTCCGCACTCGCTTCGCCCTGCTGGGCGTCTCACACACCACGCTCCGGGAAACCCAACCCCAACCGAACGGTAACCGGCCTATACTCACGCAACCCTGCGTCTTCGTCCGGGGCTTCGTGCACAAAGATTACGGGGTTACCGGTATTCTTTTGCTTGTTGACGAGGTTTGGAGTTCGTTGGTAGAGGGTGTGATGTGATAGCACTCAGCCGGGGCCGCTGAACTCAGCGGGGCGCGTCTCCCCGTATGGGGCTTCCCACCAGATTGCCTCTATCCGAGTCACGGCACCAATTTTGTTATAGACTATCTTGCCAAAATGATGCAAGTTAGGACAAATTAAATTTCAATTATTTATTTTAGCAAGCGGCAATAAGCAAAACAGCGCTGGGCGGCCGGGGAGTCCCTGCTCCACCAACGGCGCGCACCCACTTCCCGAGGGTCCGACTTTTTTATATCCTCCGCCTTCCGTTATCGGGTCTCTCTGAGAGGTGTATCCTGCGTCTGCGCACTTTGCAGCTAGGGGGTCGCTCCATCCGGGTCTTCCTCACGTCACCAGCTCCTCGTATTTCCTACTTTCCTGAGAGTGGCTCACAAAGTCTTTGTTTATATCTTACAGAATATAGACACTACCCCCTCTTTTTTTTTTTTTTTTTTTTTTTTTTTTTTTTTTTCTTCTTCTTCCCTTTGTCTTTCTCCCCTTTGTCCTTCTTCCCTTTCTCCCTCTTTTCAGTCTTTTGCCTAGTAGGAGTCCTTGCTTCAGCATTTCAACTTAGATAAGCACTTACAGTCAGTTAGTCGTTACACAGTGTAATAGTTAAGATTAAGCTTAGGCCAACATAGTTTATGGAATAACATGTCACGAGCTCCCAGTATCTTCAATGGAATTTGATGAACAAACAGTTTACTGTCTATCACAATTCCATTATGTTTACATCTGTAGGTCTTTCTCACAGGTCAAAGCACATGTCAGCAGGATAGTGCCAGTACAGTTTGGATGGATGGACTGTTGAAGTAGACGCTGATATGACTTCTCCTGTCACTGCCAGCTGCCAAGAGAAGTCTTGAGGCTCTTAAAAAACTAACACTGACTAGTTTGTGGCTGTATTTCTGTGGCCAGTATAAGGAATTGAAAAATATGATAACAAAATTAATTAAAATTGGATCTTTGGAAGAGGGAGTTGTTCAATGTTTTGTGAAGTGGCAATCATGTATTCCTTAGTGAGAATGACACATGACAGTAGCACTGAGATTCCTGGTACACTAACAGTAAAATTTCCTCCAGGTAAGGAAGCTGCAATCTTTCAAGTCTGGAAACTGGCAGATGTTTAGCATTTCTCACCTTGAGGCCACAGATACCTGCTGTTTGATTTAAGGCATTAGAAGAACTATCAGCATGACTTGAAGTTGCTGTAGAATAAATAGCTGCAACAGTTGAACTCTCCTGATTTCCTATTGTTTTATTTGCCCTAGAGTGCACTATTTTAAAGTGACGCACCTCAGGGATTCACAGCAGACTCTCCTCCCCTTATTCCAGCATATCTGATCCAACACTTGGTTTGCTTGAAAAAGCTGTTTTAAAAGCCATTATTTTAAAATCCCTAGGATGGTACACACTAACATTATTTAAAAGCCAAGGAATAGCAGTGCATAAGATCTACTCTAATAGACTAGCAACCACTTCTTATTAGGGTACATAATGGAAATAGGTTTTAGCTTACCAGATCATATCCTTCATCTCTCAAGAATTTGATATATGACTTGACTCTCATCAGAGCTTCTCTAGAGAAAACCAATTTCTTAATTCCCATGTAAAATCCAGGCAAACAGTAGCAAAGAGCTAATGTCCTGAAAAGAAGGGTTCCTGACTTTTTATATATATTTTTTTTAAATGTACATTATTTTACTGTTGCTAAAAGTAAAATTTTCCATGTTACATGGCTTGTTTCAGTGACCTCCTTGCACTGTAAATTCATAACCTGTATGTCATTTTCTTAGAATCTACAAGTTGCAATGTGGCAACTGAGATACGGACTCTCCGTGAAGTGCAGAAGGAAAGAGAGAGTTTATTGTTACAATGGTACATACTTATGCTCTCGGATGCTGTCGGAAAAGCTCTTACTTCATAGTTAACAAATCAGCAATTAGACAGCTCTCAACCTTTTCTCCTATCAGCATAAGACCACTCTAACACGCGCTGTGCAGACCAATCACCTTCTCGTTCACGTGCTGTTCACGCGGCGGTAACTTCTCACAGCTCAGTACTTTTCCCCAGTTCAGTGTTGCAGCTGTCTGTTGTTTTCCCCTGCCACCTTGGCACAACTCAGCAGTTTCTTATCTTTCTCCCAAGGCCTTTTTTTCATCAAAGCCTAGTTATTTCTCACAGGCTGTGCAAGGCTGACAGGCCAATGCCTCCCACATCTCCCCTTTCTTTGTTTTGCAGCTGCACCTGCAAGACTTGTTTCAAAGCTTTATCAATTAAGGTTTGGGCAGACTTCAAAAAACACAGCATATTTAATATAGTTCCACAGAAGGCTAGAAACAATACAGCAGTTACAGTCACTAGTTGAAAAGAGTAGGACAATCTTTTTCACCATCACATTTCCAGGACACTGGGAGTCACTGGGTTGACTGAGGACCACAGCTTATTTCATTTACCCGGCATGTTCTCATATGGCACAGTTCAGCACTCTTGTCAGAGCCATCCTCGCAGTCCGGATCCCCATCACACTGCCATCTGCTAGGCACAAACTGACCACTGATGCACACAAAATCAGATTCAGCACACATCGTCTTCACACAAGCACTCTCATCACTGCCATCGTCTTCACCACACAATCAATCTCATCATTAATGAGGTACTAATATTCAGATCCGCAATTGCTGGGGAACCCTGGATGCAGCGAGAATTTAGAGTACCCTTCCTTGCAAACTGGAAATCCTACGTGATGCGTCCATCCGTAGGTGAGGCATCCAACGTCGCTGCAAGCAGGTCCAGCCTCTAAATCAACAGGCCAAAATAACTGGCAATTTTCTTTAAGCAGAAACATCTGATCTCATCCTCCTGTTGGGTTCCACCCAGAGCCTGGCCACCACTCAAGGGGGAAAACGAAGGGAGTTTCTAATAAGGTTAAACACTTGAGTTCTTAACTCTCAATATTGCTAAAGAAAGAAGGTTGACTACACACATTCTTATAGCATTTCATCCTTATTAATAACTACATTTTGTCTAAGCTACATTTTTCACTAGTGATTAGTAAGCCTATATATGTCATCAAGGTGTTGCAATTACTGTCAGCATTTTCTCTTAAAAGAGTTGGCAAACGTAGTGTGATTAAGGACAGACATAGTGTATTTTGTCCTATTGCAGCAGCAAGCATTGCCCATACATTCTGCTTAAATGATCAGTTGAAGAGACCAAAAACTGTCGGCACAGGGGCACCCACAGCACCCACAGCCGGCTCCTGAGTGTCCACCAAAAGCTGCCTCACGCCTCAGGTATGGTCGCACACACCTTGCCGGTAACCACCGGGGACCGTGACCACAAGCATAACCTCTTCCCCGGGTTATTAAAGGATCTGGTCCTTCCCAGTTACCACTTTCCAGGTTTTTTGCTAACACTTGAGCCTTGCCCTGGACTTCTTGTTGATCTGGTATCTGCGACAAGAAGTGATGCAATATTGGTGGCACCTGTGAGACAGGGGAAATGTTTAAAAAGTTCATGGCATATAATGCCTTATTTAGCCCTTCGTGAGGTGTAGATAGATACCCTCCATCTCCCCCTTTTTGTTGTTGTAATAGATGCTTTAGCGTGCCATGCGTACGCTCCACAATGGCCTGTCCGGTCGGTGAGTGGGGAATGCTGGTCAGATGCTTGACTCCCCACTGTTGAAAGAAAGAAAAAAGAGAAATAGAAACATAAGCAGGTCCATTGTCTGTCTTAATCTGTCGTGGCACGCCCAAGGTAGCAAATGCAGCTAAAAAGTGTTTTCGCACATCGCGTGCTTTTTCACCTGTATGGCAGGACGCAAACAGTGCTCCAGAAAAGGTATCAACAGACACATGTACACATTTTAACGTTCCAAATGCAGCAAAGTTCGTGACATCGGATTGCCATAATTCTGAGGAGGTGAGTCCCCGGGGGTTGACACCACTAGCTGTTGAAGAGAGGGAGTCCTTCTGGCATTCAAGGCAAGTGGCAATGATGTCTTTAGCCTGACGCCTTGATAAAGAAAACTGGTTTTGTATTGCCCTGGCGTTTTGGTGGAAAAATATGGGAGACCTCGGCTGGTCCGAGGGATCAGAATGTAAGTTTGGTATTGACCTTGAGCAGATAACCATGTACCTTTAAGAGGCTTGAAAGTCTCAAGAAGAGCTGAGTAAACAAGAGTAAGGAACTACCAGACTGGAACTGCCTGACTGCAAGGAAAGGAAGGTTATCAAGGTTGCAACAGGGAAGAGGTCATCCAATCATGAACTGTTAGTCTCTAATTAAACCAATCATATATGGACACATACTCTTAATAAAGTTATAAAAAGGCTTGTTAGAACAATAAAGGAGCCATTTTGCACAATTCGGTGTTTGTCGTGTCCATCTCAACAGCGACAAATGGTGACCCCGACGTGATCCCAACACCGAGGAAATAAATAACTGCGGCGGGAAGAGCCGCAGAGATGGAGCCCAGTCAAGCGTAGCGGCGGGGAGAGCTGCATAGTCCGGACAACCTTTTGAAATTTGACACCGTGCAAGTGAGCGGCTGGGAACAAAACGATGGGTGCTAGCCTCTCCAAGGAGGAGGGTATGATTATGACAATGTGGAAGTTGCTGCATCAGCACAGGGGAGTCAAAGTGGATGACGTAGTGCTCAAAAAAATGTTGTTGTGGAGCAAAAAGCAGGGATATGAAGCTAGCACTGTTACTGCATTTAGTGTGAGCAAATGGGAACAACTGGGACAGAAATTGCTTGAGTGTGTGTCTCAGGGTAATAAGACTGCAACCGACCTCCTTACAACCTGGAGGTTGTTAAAAGAGATTGTGGCAGGTGCATCTGCCCAATGAAAGCAGAGCTTCTTGGATGCTGAAGGGCAGCAGCTCCTGACTGACTTTGTTCTCAGGGCTTTGCGGTAGTTGTGGCCTTTGGCCAATGGGAGCTGCTATTGACTACAGGTCAGATTCGGCCTGGGTATAAATGGAGTCCCCTGGGGGAGCCATTTTGAGCTTGTCCCCTGGAGCAGCACGCTGTGGTTGAGGACTCTCCCCTTGGGTCGGGACGCTACCCAAGGAAACTCCTCGAGGTGCCTTGGGTTGGGACGCTGCCTTGAGCAGGTCCTCGAGGTTGAGAGCCCTCACTTGTCACATGAGTGATAAAGCATTTTGGGTTGTCGTTAAACCCTAAAAATTTGTTCTGTTCTCTTCTCACAGACATTCGAACCTGTAATTTATGGAGATCTAGTTAACTGTGTTAATAATTAATTTTTTTATTTTTGGTGGTTGGTTGTTTATTTGAGAGCCTCCGTAACAGAGACTTTAAAGGACTTTAAGGTGGAGAAAGAAAGCTCAGGGGAAACCCCTTATAATCCAGGGGCATCCACGGTCTGGGTCTCGGCAGTGAGAGGTCAAGATATGGACCTAGCAGGGGGAGTCCATCCTAAACGTAGACTGTGGTTGAGGGCAAGGGGATTGTATGAGGACTCTGATGAGGAAGCATAAGATGAGTTGTTTCCTCCACGAAGACCGAAAGCCCCTCAGGCAGCCCCCCCTTTGCCTCCCATCGTGGAGCCCTCTGCTCCACCCCTCCCTCAGAACGCACCACCTCCCTCTGATGAAGAAAATGAAAAAAACCCCTGTGGTGTCTACCAACCCCTTTTTGTATCCCACACCATTGAAGAGACTGGAGACGTCAGTCACATTGGGAAGGACTGTATTTTTCTGTTATTAAAGAAATACAGAAAAACATTAATGAGGACAGACTTAAAAACTCACAACAGGTATACTGGAGGCAATCGCTCATGGCTGTACTCAGCATTCGCACCCCCCCACCTGCAAACGTGGAGTTGGCGGTGGTGGCCCCAGGCCTTCCCTGACCCCCCCCCACCACTGCAGAGTGACCGCCTGCAGCCAGTCTAGCACCACACCCCCGGCGTGTGTCCGTCTGTCCCACCCCACCCGAACACCAAAAGCAGCAATTTTTACAGAAGATGCTGACACTGGGATGCGGCGTCCCTTGTTCATTCTAAAAAGACACTTTAAACCTTTCTGATGGTCAGTACACCAAAAGCCTTGATTTTAAAACAAAGAAGGGGCAATTCTCTGGACACACCACATAATCAACTGGCAATGGCTTTATATACTCTTAATGGTGTTTTGATGTTTGTAGTATTTGTCATTTTATGTTGTGTGAGTAATAAGTGTAAGAGGCCCCTTTGTGTGATTGTTTTGCGTGTGTGAGACACAGCCCAGCTGCAGCTGTGGAGTGTGGAGTTCTCTATAATTTAGTCGATATCAATCAGGTGTGGATCTGTGGTAAATGGCAAATGGCAAACAGCTTATGGTATAGGATTTATGCTTTTGGCTTTGATTTATGACTTTTATGATTCAGCAATTGTTGTAATTTTCTTAAACAGAACTAATTTTGCTTTGATTAGCAAAATCTGTATTGTGTATTCAACTTCCTTTGTTTAGCAATATTAAGAATCAAGAACCCAAGTGTTTAACCTTATTAGAAACTCCCTTGGTTTTCCCCCTTGAGTGGTGGCCAGGCTCTGGGTGGAACCCAACAGAAAGATGAAATCAGATGTTTCCCCTCAAAGAAAATTGCCAGTTATTTTGGGCTGTTGATTTAGAGGCTGGACCTGCTTGCAGGGACTTTGGATGCCTCACCTACGGATGGACGCATCGCGTAGGGTTTCGAACTTGCAAGGAAAGGTACTCTAAATCCTCGCTGCATCCAGGGTTCCCCAGTAATTGCAGATCTGAATATTAGTACCCCATTAAGTAAGTGTGCTATTCTGTATCTTCCTTGTTTTGTAATACTTAGTCATATGCTTTAATTATTAGCAGTGAAACCAGACAAGGGCCAAAAGAACCATTTCTGCCATTTGTGGAGAAATTACAAGCAGCCATAGAGAAACAGGTCTATGATGCCATTTTAAGATTGACATTAACAACACAGTTACCTAGGGATAATGCTAATGAAGATTGTAGAAAGATAATTGAGGCATTGCCAGGGGATCCAACCCTGGAAGCCATGGTTACTGCTTGTGCTAAGTTTGGGTCAGCAGAACATAAGATGGCAGCCTCAGCCAATGCTATGGCAGCTGTCCGAGTAAAAGAACAAAAATGTTATCATTGCGGTCACACAGGACATTTAAAAGCCAATTGTCCTGAGAAGAAAGGGATAAAAACATCTGGTCCCATAGTAACGCCTTGTCACCGATGCAGAAAAATGGGACATTTTGTGAAACAGTATAAATCTAAATACCATATTAATCGACAACTATTGTTGGGAAACGGGAAGTCGAGCATGAAGGGACGCGTGCCGATACAAGTATTCCCTTCAATTCCCCAGCAATTTCCATCAAACCTATCCTCTGCGAACAACTCGCAGGACAAACCATGGGGGCAGCAGGAATGGATGTATCCACCGCCAAGCAAGTAACTATATCATCGCATTCCGTGCAAAAGGTGCCCCTTGCGGCGCATGGACCAATTGGCAGAGGCCTGAGTGCATTGTTAATAGGACGTTCAAGTGCTGCCTTACAAGGTATCAATGTACATGTTGGTGTTATTGATGCTGATTATACTGGACAGATAAGTGCCATGGTTTCTACTCCAACGCCACCCTTGACAATTCCAAAAGATACTCGTATTGCTCAGCTTGTCCCTTTTAAGAGTTGTGTTCCCAGGTCACATCCAACAGAGCGTGGAGATGGTGGATTTGGATCTACTGGTGTCCCTCAAGTCATGTGGACACAAAACATCTCAGACAAAGGGCCTCAAATGACTTGCATCCTCGCAATGGATGGCGCCACCCCCTCACAGGTGAAGGTATCTGGGCTATTAGACACAGGGACTGATGTTACCATAGTCTCCCAACTCCATTGGTCTCAGAGTTGGCCCGTTGTTACAATGGACACTGGGGTATTGGGGCTGGGAGGCGCGACCCAAAGCTTAATGGCAGCTAAACCTGTAACAATTTGGAATCCTGAAGGACAGGTTGCCACAGTACGACCATATGTTACTGCTGCTCTGTGGCAACTGAGGCACGGACTCCCGATGAAATCCAGAAAGAAAGAGAGAGTTTATTGTTACAATGATACATACTTATGCTCTCGGACGCTGTCGGTAAAGCTCTTACTTTATAGTTAACAAATCAGCAATTAGACAGCTCTCAACCTTTTCTCCTATCAGCATAAGACCACTCTAACACGCGCTGTGCAGACCAATCACCCTCTCGTTCACGTGCTGTTCTCGCGGTAGCATCTTCTCGCAGTTCAGTACTTTTCCACAGTTTAGTGTTGCAGCTGTCTGTTTTTTTTCCCTGCCACCTTGGCATAGCTCAACAGCCTCTTATCTTTCTTCCAAGGCCTGTTTTTCATCAAAGCCTAGCACTTTCTCACAAGCTGTGCAAGGCTGGCAGGCCAATGCCTCCCACACTGCTCCTCTGAATTTATGGGGAAGAGATGTCCGGGGAGCATGGGGTGTGAGGATTACAACGGATTTTTAACAGGGGCCACTGTGCTTGAGGGCGTACGACAACCTACTCTGACTTTAACGTGGCTGACTGATACACCTATTTGGGTAAATCAGTGGCCCCTCAACCCAGAAAGTTAGATACCCTCCAGAGCTTGGTAAAAGAACAAGTACAGGCTGGTCATATTGAATCCTCTCACAGTCCCTGGAATGCACCTGTGTTTGTAATAAAAAAGAAATCAGGAAAATGGTGATTGTTACATGAATTACGACAAATCAATGCCGTTATGGCTAGTATGGGCACATTGCAACCAGGACTGCCGTCACCTACTATGATCCCAGCAAGGTGAGACATCTTAATTGTGGATCTGAAAGACTGGGTTTTTTTACCATTCCATTAGCAGAACAAGACAAAAACAGAGGTCGACCTTGTGTCACTGTCTGAGCCCAAAATATTTGAGGAGTACCTGCTGATCCAAATCCTGAGTCACCCCGGCTTCTAGGCCTACTATTAGGGGGAGCCGCAGTGAAATAGAGAAGCTGAGCAATTTTGGACCCTTTTGTTACTGAACACGGGGGTACAGGGGTCCAGGCCATAATTCTGATTTCCCCTTCATAATCAGCATCTATGACCCCTGGTAAAACGAACAACCCCTGTAAGGTTGTAGATGAACTTCTGACAATATCCCCCTCTAGGCAGATGGTACAAGGGTGCCCTCTCCCCACAGAGTATGCACCTAAATTCAAGACAACAATTAACATAGAATTACTGTGTCCTGCTAGAGGAGATATTTCACCTATGACACTTCAAACACCGAGCCCGAACAAACAGGCAGCACCGCTGACCCAGCGGGCGGGCACTAGGGCTCTCTGTACTAAGGAATGTTCACTGGTCCTGCACTACCCCCCCACTGGTACAGAGTCTGCCCTGCGCTTCGTTCCTCTGCGGCTCTTCCCTCGCGGGATAACGGAACTGCGGGTCAGAGAACTCCGCACTCCGCAGCTGCAGCTGGGCTGCGTCTCACACCTGCAGAACAATCACAAAACCACAAAAAGGGGCCCTTACACTTATTACTCACATGACATAAAATGACAAATACTACAAACATCAAAACACCAATTACAACAATGGCTAAATCATAAAAGTCATAAACCCGAAAGCATAAATCATATACCATGAGCTGTTTGCCGTTTATCATTTACCACAGATCCACACCTGATTGATATCGACTAAATTATTATAAATGGTACCAGATTTTACATTTGATGGTAGAAATGGCAATGCCATCCCACTCACACTGACTTGCGGAAACATGACTCCACAACCTATAAGGTTATAAAGTAGGTATGTTTATTCAGCGCTGAGACGCACGGGGGATCGCTCCACCACAAACGTGCGCACCTCTTGTGGCACCTTGTCTTGGCTTTATGCTACAAAGCATCACATATTCATAATACACCTATACATATGCATGACCTATCCCCACTTCATATTATAATGAGCCTGAAAGTCTTTTTCATATGTTCCGCCCCAGTCTCCTCCTAGTCGCGTCTGCGCAGTGTGTCCCGGTGGTCATGGGCTGGGGTCGCAGAGATGAAGTAGCTCCTCTTCCTCACTGTTGAACTTTTTACCTCGGTTCCTTGCTCAGTCTCTGTAGCCTCCTGGACTCAGGCCGGACCATAGGGTTGGTTTTGACCAGTTTTTAGGGCTGTCTTCCTATTCCCTCAGGAAGCATTCCCTCACAGCTTCCATTAATCAAGGTTTCCATATTGTTCTGCTCTCTGGCCCATCGACTATGATCTATTATCCTATTCAATCTTAGTTATCTTTTAACTAATGGGCCTCTAGCCCTTAGCCTGACCTCTAAGTCTTCCATCTTTATCTCTAAACTAAGTTATACCTTCATTTCTTGAGTGCCTAATTTCTATATCCTATTTTAATTTCCTAGCTCCTCATCTCAACACAACTCACAGCGCTCCCGTACCCCCATACTAGGTGTACCCAAATCGACCTAGCGTTCCAATGTGGTCAGAGTGTGGAAACCACCCTGCCACCCACGGGCCCACCACCACTTGGGGACTCAAACCCCAACCCCAGGAGCGAGCATGAAGGCTCTTTACCTCATATAGGACGTCTCCTCACGACTTACAGGTCTCCCCGTTCTCCAACATACCTGATCCACCAATAGATGGTCTTTGTCTGCCCCTGCCAAGATCGGGAGAGCGAGGGAGGTTCTCCAGGAAAGAAACTTCGGGGCATGCCTAGAACGTCCCCCTCTCAGACAGTCCTGCAGCCGGACAGTGAGGGTCCCATCTGGGGTGCCAACTGACTTGTGGAAAACAGACTCTACAACTCAGAGAGAGTTATAATGCAGGTATTTTTACTCCAGCGCCAGGGTGCAAGGGGATTTCTCCACAAAGCTTGCACACCAACAGCACATTTTACTAAAAACTTATAGAGTGTGGATATACATATTCATTGGATTACATAACACAAACATACATATGCATGAGTAAGGCTGGGTTAGTTCAAAAGGCTGGTGTCAGCAGTTTATGTTATCCTTGCACCTGCGCATTGCCTCCTGGTGGTCATCTTCGGGGGTCTTTGGGAGGAAGGCTCATAGTCTTTCTCACCTTGTACTTTTCCCCGGAGCATGCGCAGATTCTCTTGGCCAATTTTTTGAATAACAAGAGTGTTTTCAGCCAGTTTACTCATTCTATCTTATCTAAAAGCACCAGTCTATTAATTTCTACTGCCCATATATGGCTATCTATCCATTACAAAGACAACTTGCTAGAACACATCTGCTTTCCAAGGACATGTTTCTTATTTTTGCTGAATATTGTAGTTCTTGGTAAGTTTCCACAGAAAACTGCTTTGTTTTGATGAACACAGTAGTCCTTGGTAAGCTTCCACAGAACAGTCAGGGCAAGCAGGATTATTAAGCAATATTCAGAAATCATTATAAGTTGCTATAAGTAAATAAGTTGCAAAGCAGGTGATCATTTCCTTGTATCAACGGTGTTTGCTTTCAATGTAATTTTCAACATTGCTCCATTTGCATCCTAACATTCTGTTTGCTGTTTTGATTGATGCCATGTATTGAGCAGAGACTGTTATTGAGTTGTTCAGAGAAGCATTCAAGTCCTTTTTTCCCCTGTGTGGTGGCAGGTAATTTAGAGCCCTGTAAGGCGCATTAGTAGGTCAGATTATTCTTCCCAATGTCTATCATTACCTTTTCTTTCTGAGCCCTGCAAGGCAGGCAGGCAGTGGTACTGCAATCAGGTTTCCCCGGAGGGAGCACAGCTTAAAATTTGGTCTGGGACTCTGTAAGCACGCTGCACCAGCAGCCATCCAGGAGAGGTGCGGATGTAATGTCTTCCCCACAGAGACCTGTCATTTTTGTCA
Source organism: Strix aluco (assembly GCF_031877795.1). NCBI lineage: Eukaryota > Metazoa > Chordata > Aves > Strigiformes > Strigidae > Strix > Strix aluco. The sequence goes on from NC_133970.1 coordinate 31,540,420, forward strand.
TCAGTGTGACCCGGCCTTGCTCTCACAATTACACACTCCAGCTGCAGGTTACCAGAGGAGCAAATACTAAGGAGAAGGTTGTTATAGACTATCTTGCCAAAATGATGCAAGTTAGGACAAATTAAATTTCAATTATTTATTTTAGCAAGCGGCAATAAGCAAAACAGTGCTGGGCGGCCGGGGACTCCCTGCTCCACCGACGGCGCGCACCCACTTCCCGAGGGTTCGTCTTTTTTATATCCTCCGCCTTCCGGTATCGGGTCTCTCTGAGAGGTGTATCCTGCATCTGCGCACTTTGCAGCTAGGGGGTCGCTCCATCCGGGTCTTCCTCACGTCACCAGCTCCTCGTATTTCCTGCTTTCCTGAGAGTGGCTCACAAAGCTTTTGTTTATATCTTACAAAGTATAGACACTACCCCCTTTTTTTTTCTTCTTCTTCTCCCCTTTGTCTTTCTCCCCTTTGTCTTTCTCCCCTTTGTCCCTCTTTTCAGTCTTTTGCATAGTAGGAGTCCTTGCTTCAGCATTTCAACTTAGATAAGCACTTGCAGTCAGTTAGTCGTTACACAGTGTAATAGTTAAGATTAAGCTTAGGCCTACATAGTTTATGGAATAACATGTCACGAGCTCCCAGTATCTTTAATGGAATTTGATGAACAAACAGTTTACTGTCTATCACAAAGGTGACATGTCCTCAGTTTTCTCAAAGAATTGTGCCTCAGAAGCCTAGGTTTTACTGCAGACTGTATGATGTATGAAGAAATTATTTCCTAGTATTACCCTGTAGGGAGTGGCGTTCGGAAGATCTCGCGATGTACGGAAGGAATAGCTGTAGCCCTCCCTTGTTACGAGGTAAGGTGATGGATAGGCTTGTAATGTTAAGGGCACACCCACGAAGGAGGTACTTAGTGAATGTATATAGGTAAGATACACAGTTTAATAAACGGACATTTTGTATCCATCATATTGGTGTTTGTACTGATGTCCCCGTGAAGGTCTTAACCTCCTGCAGCATTAGTCTGCGATCTGAGCGCCACTGATATGTGGATTGGCAGGTTTAATGAGGCAGGCTAATTGCGGTGTTGCAGTGTTAGTCTCTGCGACCTGAGCGCCACTGACACGTGGAGAGGCAGGTTCAAAGAGGCAGAGCTAACAGCAACATTACCCTAAAAATCATCTGATACATAACCAATCAGCACTATGGTTTAAGGAGAACTGGCAAGATAACTTCCCTCATTTAAATTGCTAATCCCAGTCCTATAAAACTGCCTGTGGCCTTTTCGTAAATATTCTCTTTATAAGGAACCTGAAGGCTTCCTGAAAAACTAACCCCTCGGCTGCTGTGGAAATGCTCAATGTTTTTGGCTTTTGTTATTATTATGTGCTTTTAATTGGCCTTTTGACCACCTGTCTGCAAACTATGCTGTGAGTTGAGCACCCCAACCAAACAACACAGGCTGTCTCCTACAGGCAAACACAAAGAGGGGAAAACATGCAGAATATATTGTAACATGGAAAAATTCTTTCAAGTGTTTTGCCATTAAAAAGAAGTTTAATATTAGAGTGGTCAGCACAGAAAGGCATTTAAATAAATAAATGATTTAGATTTAATGGATTAAGATTTTCTACATCCAGTAGGCAAGTGCTGAGAGATCAGTTTAGCCTCTTGGGCTTTTGCAGCATAACAGTTTGCTGCTTGTAAAACAAATAACATGGATTAAACCAGGTTCATTTTTCTGGCAGATTAAGCAGCTGTCTTCTGTCAGGTTCCCTGCTCAATCCTTCTTGCTGGTGCTTGTGATAGACAGTAAACTGTTTGTTCATCAAATTCCATTGAAGATACTGGGAGCTCGTGACATGTTATTCCATAAACTATGTTGGCCTAAGCTTAATCTTAACTATTACACTGTGTAACGACTAAATGACTGTAAGTGCTTATCTAAGTTGAAATGCTGAAGCAAGGACTCCTACTAGGCAAAAGACTGAAAAGAGGGAGAAAGGGAAGAAGGACAAAGGGGAGAAAGACAAAGGGAAGAAGAAGAAAAAAAAAAGGGGGTAGTGTCTATATTCTGTAAGATATAAACAAAGACTTTGTGAGCCACTCTCAGGAAAGTAGGAAATACGAGAAGCTGGTGACGTGAGGAAGACCCGGATGGAGCGACCCCCTAGCTGCAAAGTGCGCAGATGCAAGATACACCTCTCAGAGAGACCCGATACCGGAAGGCGGAGGATATAAAAAAGACGGACCCTCGGGAAGTGGGTGCGCGCCGTTGGTGGAGCAGGGACTCCCCGGCCGCCCAGCGCTGTTTTGCTTATTGCCGCTTGCTAAAATAAATAATTGAAATTTAATTTGTCCTAACTTGCATCATTTTGGCAAGATAGTCTATAACAGTGCTTGCTCTTAAAGGAAATTTGTCAGCTACTACAACACTGAAGTAGCAATAATTCTTTGCATACATTTATAGCTTAATAGCAACATAAGTTATATTTCCAATTCACCTTTCAATTACTTACTAGAGGAGTACTGTCCAGGAGAGGGCCTGCTCATTATAGCTTGCTCAGTCATGTCCTGGAAGGATGATTAAAAGCAAGTGTCAGAAGAAACTCTTCCTCCTAGAGGAGGGACATTACACATCCTACAAAATATTGCTCTTGCAAAGGGATGTAAATACACCGTAAGTCAATGTTACCTCTGAATAATCTCCTAATAATGGTCAACCCACTAAAAAAAACAATCCCCCCAGTCTTATGAGCTACTAGTACTAAAAACTCAACCAGGCCTCCAGAAACATCACATTTTTGGTTTTATTTTTCTTTCCTGAGGAATGATCAATATTGAAAATGAGGAGGAATCAAATTAGCTCCTCTACAACTCCTGCACAAACTCCACTGTTCTGATTAATTTATTAACAGCACCTTGGCAAATGCAGGGGCTGCAGTCAGGATTGCTGAGGTGTAGCTTGGCAGAGTTTGTCAGATAAGCTTGTTAATGAAGCACGAGAAATGGCAGTATCCTGCTCAGCCTCTCTGCTGTGTTGGGGGGAGTGCACAAGCATTGCTTATTTTGCACAGGTTTTTTGTAGCTTGTAAGGGAAAGAATGTTGTTTTCGCATAATAAGCCTGATGGGAATGGCAGAAGCAATTCACCAAAGCAATTAACGAGACCAATTCACAACCATTGAAATCCCTGGCCTAGGGCTAGAAGGCAAGTGGTCTTTTTGTCAACTGTGAGGACCCAGTACTTGGAACTGGCTTTAGATGGATGCAGATACCAAGACTTGGGGAACCTGAATTTCGAACTTTTCCATCTTAGTACGCTTGGGTGATGAGCTTCCCTGTAAGGTGACACTTCTGTACCATTTAGGTGAAACAGTGCTTTTCTGCTGATTTCTCCCCTCTCACCTGCCCCCAGGATTTTCACTTACAAATGTAGAACAGCTACACCATTCAGAGGGGAGTTTTCTTCGCAGTGTAAGTTGTAAATTAGACAAAGAAAAAACTCTAGGTAACTGTAAAAGGCTGCAGCAGTTTACAGTCACTCCAAGACACCATCTGGGGACTGGGGTGTGGAGGTACCCTACAGTATTGTTTGGGCTGACAGGGGAAAGAGGTGAGGTCTCAGTGTGACCTCCCACAAACTGTGAGGAGTGAGAAGTGATGAAGATTTAGCCTCATTTCTGGAATAAAGAACCAAGGTAGCCATGTTAATCGAAGTGGAACCAAGATAACCAAAGTGCTTGGTGTGGGCCAGGTAGAGACAAAGCATGAATCACAGAAGTTACTTATGTGAGATATGTTTGTCTGATTCGTGCCCACGTGAATGATAAAATGTAATTCTCTTATGTATGGAACTCCTAAATGCTTTTGTACTTTTTTAGGAAATAAGATGTTATGTACATAGTTCTTGTTGTTAAGATCAATTGTTGTTAAGATCAATTGTTGTTAGAGGGGAGTTAAAATGGCCTCCATCATCAAACCAGACAGTGTCATGTCCAGACTTGTTTAGACTATGGCTGCGAATACACCTGTGCTGAGTCATCCTCCGTGCTGAGTCATTCCCCCCCTCCATGATGGAAACCTGAGAAAAGCCCGCGAAACTTGTACATCGCAGACCCCTGAGACTCGGTTTTGTTATGTAAGGTGTGTGTCTTGGTGGAGCGGAGACTCCTGGCACACCCAGCGCTGTTTGCTTGTCTCTATTCAAACAATAAATTTGGAGTTGGGTTTTAAAAATCTTAATGAGTCTGAACCCATTTATAACACTTGGGAGATGTGGGAAGCAAAATAGTTGAGGAAGACTCATCCTGGGGAAAAAAAATTCACTGGATAACTCACATGATGTACTTACTACCTGACCCTTTGGCAACTTCTACTTTATACAGTCCCTGAACATGAATAGACACCTGGGCTGCCAGGTAGATACAGTGAAAATGCATCAGGGAAAGTCCTCAGGAGCAGCTGGATGGGAAGCTGGTCAGACATGAAACATGAGAAAAGCAGTAGAGCTTCTGTACCTATTACAGAAGCTGGAGGTACGTCTTCTTAGTACTGAAACAAAGAAATTCACTCAGCAGTCAGAATCCAATATAACTGTTAAGCAGGTATTCTTTATTAGCAGCGCTGGGGTCGCCCTGGGGATTCTCCACCATAAGGGCTCCCCAGAACTAGCAAGGGACATCAGTTTACATACACACAAATTATACACATTCATTAGATTTCCTGGAAAGGGGTGTCTTATGATAATGAGTTCCCGGAATTCATTTACATACTCCGAGCATGTGTAGTAAAAATAGTGCGAGGGTCTTTGGTGGTCAAGGGAAGAAGTATGTGGTCTTCTTCACAGTGTCTGCACTTCCCAGAGCATGCCCTGTGAAGTAAAGTCCAGGTGTCTTCCTAAATCGGCAAGATCATCCTCCCTAGATTGTACCTCTTTGTCCTTTTGTTCGAGTTCCCCTCATCTTAGTTTGCCCAAGTGCCCACTGAAGGCTGCTATCAGTGAGTTATATAGGGAGCATTTTACTTTTGTCTAGACAGACAAAGAGGCCTAGGGAAAACAGTTGAGGAGTCCTTGGGAAACAAACACAAGCAAAACTTTCATGCATCACAGTTTAGTCTTAATCAGAAATTCATTGGTTTGAGCCCTTTCAGTACTGTGAATTGCCTTTTGTATTTAGCTTTCTGTCTGTAAAGAATGGGAGCATCCTTCCCTCTGCATCCTTATTGCAGAGTACATTGCAGGTGCTCATTCGAATGGTGACCTCCATGATTATCAACCCCAATCCTTTGTGTCTACCTAGTGTGTGTCACCTGTTTGCACCCAAGGGTTTATTAGCCTATTTAGGTTATGTTCCCACTAATCTTGTTAGAATAATATTTGAGACTTGCTTCTCTAAGAGAGTGTGGTGGTTTGACCTTGGCTAAATGCCAGGTACCCACCAAGTCACTCTATCACTTCCCCCCCCTTCCCCTTTTTTTCTCAACAGGGCAAAGAGGAGAAAGAAAATAAGATAGAAAAAAAACCACCAACCTTTGTGGGTAAAACAAAAGAAGTTTTAATATAAGCAAAGCGAAGCAAAGGTCCCCGCGCGGAAGCAAAAAAAAGAAAACAGGTTTATTCTCTACTTCCCATTAACAGGCAATGTCAGGCCTTCTCAGGAAGCAGGGCTCCAATACGCGTAGCGGTTGCCTCGGAGGACCAAGGGTGACCCCACCCCCTTCCTCCTTTCTCCCAGCTTTATACTCGAGCAGACGTCATATGGTCTGGAATATCCCTTTGGTCAGTTGGGGTCAGCTGTCCTGGTTGTGTCCCCTCCCAAGATCTTGCCCACCCCGTCCCACTGTGGGGGGGAAATGTCAGAAAGAGCCTTGGTGCTGTGTAAGCACTACTCAGCAGTAGCCACAACACCAGTGTGCTATCAACACTGTGGCAGGTGCATCCGCCCAGTGAAAACAGGGCTTCCTGGTTGTTGAAACGTGGCAGCTTTTGGCTGTCTTTGTTTTCAGGGTCTCGCGGTAGTTGAGACCTTTGACCAATGGGAGCCGCTATTGACTACAGGTCAGATTCGGTCTGGGTATAAACGGAGTCCCTTGGGGGAGCCATTTTGAGCTCATCCCCCTGGAGCTGCACGCTGCAGTCAGAGGACTCTCCCCTTGGGTTTGGGACGCCGCCCAGGGAAACTCCTCGAGGTGCCTTGGGTTGGGACGCTGCCCTGAGCAGGTCCTGGAGGTTGAGAGCCCTCACTTTCCAGGTGAGTGATAGCGCGTTTTGGGTTGTCGTTAAACCCTAGGTAGTAAAGCTTTGTTTACGTCTGGGGTTGTCGTTAAACCCCTGGGGTGTGAGGTTTTGTTTTACGTTTAGGGTTCCCGTTAAACACCAGGAAGTGAAGTTTGTGTTTGGGGTTGCCGTTAAACCCCTGGGGAGTGGGGTTTTGTGAAGTCTTTCGGGTTATTGTTAAACCCCAGAAAGTTATTCTGTCCTCCTCTTGCGGACATCCGGATCTGTAATCTACGGAGGGCTGATTGGTGGTTTTAGAAAAAATAAATTTATTTATTTTTTTAAATTGGTGGTGGGTTGCTTATTTGGAAGCCTCCGTAACAAACACCCTGCCAGCTCCCAACATAAAACACAGCACCATGAGGGCTGCTACAGGGGAAAACCAATTCCGGCTCAGCCAGACCCAGGACAGAGAGTTTATGAAACTATAAGTGTTTGGTTAAATAGGGAGAAAAACATTGAAAATGGAAGGAGAAAAAATCTAAAATAAGTTGTTGAGGTTTGAACTCAGCTGGCAGCCAGATGCCACGTGGCCGGCCGTTCACCTCCCCCCTCCTGGGTGAAATAGGGGAGGGACAAAAAGAAGAGAATTCGTAGGTTGAATTAAAAAAAAGAATTTACTAAATATAACAAGAGAACAACACTAACAATAATGAGTCCAAAAAGAAACGGGTAAAATGCAGCAGTGGCTTACCGAGCGCAACACTCGACCAGACCGGAACCCGAAAAGCGGTGTGCGCCCACCTGAATACCCTGAGCATGACATCACATGGTATGAAATACTCCAATGACTGATCAGGACTCGGCCCTCTAGCTGTGCTCCGTCTCAACCCAGGAAAAATTAACTCTATCCTGGCAAAAACCAGGACAGTCTCCACCCCTTATTCCATACCATGGACGTCATGCTCAGGTTCCAAATACATCCTAAGAAATCACCACCCCTTTCCCAGGTCTCACAGATATCATTCCCTTATTCTATGGGCCATCCGTCCACAATGTCTGCTGAGTTCATTTAGTCCATAACTTCGGGTTCCATCTGTCATGACAGTCTATAAGGCTGAGGAATGAGGTGGAGTTGGCTCAGTCGGTGGAGCAGGAGGCTTTGGATGTGGCACGGGAATGTTGCGAGGCACCAAATGCAATAACAGGGTTATTTGACAGTTTGGTTCATTGGCTATTCTCACCTAAAATCAAATCTCCCTGAGGCATGCATCGGACGTCTCCATCCTCCTGCATTACCCACCAAGTGCACCCAGGTCCTTGGGCAAAAGTGATCCCACGCATGGGTTTACCTTTACCCAATGCAGGAGCAACCCAGACGGTCTTCCCCAGCATATTTCTAATGCACACTACGGGGGCTTTATCCCCATCCACAGTATGTAGGAGGTTTGATTGAGCAGGGCCAGCTTGCTTGGCAGATCCTCTGGTATTGACTAACCAGGTGGCTTTTGCTAAATGCACGTCCCAGTGTTTGAAAGTTCCACCACCCATTGCTCCCAGTGTAGTTTTTAGCAATCCATTGTATCGCTCAATTTTCCCAGAGGCTGGTGCATGGTAGGGAATGTGATATACCCACTCAATGTCATGTTCTTTGGCCCAGCAGTCTATGAGATTGTTTCAGAAATGTGTCCCATTATCTGATTCAATTCTTTCTGGCATGCCATGCCGCCATAAGACTTTCTCCTCAAGGCCTAAAATGGTGTTCCGGGCAGTGGCATGGGGCACGGCAGAAGTTTCCAACCAACCAGTGGCTGCTTCCACCATTGTAAGCACATAGTGTTTGCCATGCCGAGTTCGTGGGAGCGTGATATAATCAATCTGCCAGGCCTCCCCATATTTATATTTTGACCATCGTCCTCCATACCAAATGGGCTTTAACCATTTGGCGTGCTTGATCATAGCACATGTTTCACACTCGTGGATTACCCGTGCAATAGCAGCCATGGTTAAGTCCACCCCTCGGTCACGAGCCCATCTATATGTTGCATCTCTTCCCTGATGGCCTGAGGAGTCATGGGCCCAGCGAGCCATAAATTGTTCACTGTTATGTTGCCAGTCCAGATCTACTTGAGCCACCTTGATCTTGGCAGCCTGATCCGCCTGTTAGTTGTTCTGATGTTCGTCAGTGGCTTGGCTCTTGGGTACATGAGCGTCTACATGGTGTACTTTCACAACCAGATTCTCTACCCGAGCAGCAATATCTTGCCATAATTCAGCAGCCCAGATGGGTTTGCCTCTGCGCTGCCAGTTGCTCCATTTCCACTGCTGTGACCACTCCCACAGGGCATTTGCCACCGTCCATGAGTCAGTATAGAGGTAGAGCACTGGCCACTTTTCTCGCTCAGCAATATCCAAGGCCAGCTGGATGGCTTTCACCCTTTCACCTCTGCAAACTAACTTGATTCACATTCTCCTTCAGCAGCTTCAGCGACCCGTCGTGTGGGGCTCCATACAGCTGCTTTCCATATTTGATGTTTTCCCACAATGCAACAGGACCTGTCAGTAAACAGGGCATATTGCTACTCATTATCCAGTAGTTTATTATATGGTGGGGCCTCTTCAGCACGTGTCACCTCTTCTTCTGGCGCCATTCCAAAATATTTGCCTTCTGGCCAATTTGTAATCATTTCCAGTATTCCTGGGTGGCTGGTGCTCCCTATTCGAGCCCGTTGTGTGATTAATGCAACCCATTTACTCCACGTCGAAAGCAGGACACCCTCCAAGGAGTTGCGGCCCATGTGAGGGCCATCGTGCTGAGCCTCATCCTGTTCATTGCCACAGTGGTGGCCTGGTGCAACCCATTTAATCCATGTGGTATCAGTTGCATGGTGTGTAGAGGGGACACTCCCTTTGAACATCCAGCCCAGCACTGGCAGTCGTTGTGCCAGGAGGAGCTGTGCTTCAGTCCCAATCTGTCGGGGGAGGCAGCGGGTCTGCCTCTAGTCTAACTGAAGAAGAATTTAACCTTGAAGAAATTCCAGTGTATCCATGAGAGACCAGAAAGTCCCGAGAAGTGCCATGGAAACAAGATTAGAGAACTAAGATAAGAAGAACTGTCCTGACGATTCAGGCGAGAAACTATCACCCAATCGTGAACTGTTAGTTACTAAAGTAAACGAATCCTGTATGAACACCTACTTTGAAGAAGGTTATAAAAAAGCTTGTTAGAACAATAAAGGGGCTTTTGCAGCCATTTTGGTCGCTTTCACACAATCTGATGTTTGTCGTGTCCGTCTCAACTGCGACAAATGGTGACCCCGACGTGATTGATTAGAGCGACGTGATTGATTAGAGCGACGTGATTAGAGCGAAGTGGTCATTTAAAGGAGAAGTATAACGGCGGCGGGAAGAGCCGCGGAGACGGAGCCCGGTGTAGCTGAGAGCAGAGGGAATCTGCCTGGTCCGGACCTGAACTTCGACACCTAAAAAGGTGAGCCACCGGGAACGGGACTGTAATTATGGGGCAGTCATTAACAAAGGAAGAGGAGACAATTTTGTCTACCTGGAAACCCCTATTAAAAAGAAAGGGGGTTAAAACCTCAGAACAAAGCCTGAAAAAGATTTTGCTATGGAGTAAGATGCAAGGCTTTGAAGCCACAACAGTTACTGCATTCAGTGTGAGTGCATGGCAAGCAGTAGGATTGAAAATATTGGATGAGGTCTCTAAAGGACAAAAAGAGGCATGTGAGTTGGCAACCACATGGCGCTTATTGAGTGAAACCTTAAAGGAATGGAAGATAGAGCGTGAGGCCTCTGATGGGAAACTAACAGACATTCGACCTGAAGACAATGACGGGGAGGACTGTGGCAAAGGGACAAAGGCAGTGGATACCTCAGCCTCAGGAATAGCAGGCAGGAAACCCCTCACGGGCAAAAGCAGATCGCGCCCTCGCCCACCTCCTCCTCCTCCACCATTAAATATTTTGCGGGGCGATGAGGAGCCCCCCCCACCTAGTGGTGCAGCGGCGGCCCCTAGCGGCACAGCAGCAGAAGGGCTGATTCCATCAGCCCCCCCCGAGGAGGAAAATAGGGGGGGTAACACAGACCCAGAGAGCGAGAGCGAAAATGAAAGTGAGGGAGAAGAAGCTTTAACCACGGCTTTACAAACTCTACATATCACAGATAAACCCATGGTGAAGAAAGCCCAGCCATGGACTCTCCCTCCATCCACAGTAACTGTAATTCCAAGGTCCCCTGATCGATTTTGGGAGGGAGTTAGAAAGTATGCTGCTGAGGCTGGCAACTGGGATCTGGTCGAACGCCTCAGCCTGTACTCTCCAACCACGGCATGTCCAAAGCCTGTAGATATAGCAACAGAGGCTTATGGTGCATTCCCTGTTTATAAAGCTGTTGCAGGCACAAATGAGCATGATGAGCACAATCCAATCAGCTGGAAGGTGGTACAGGATTTGCAGAATAAAGCACAGAAATTTGGAATCAATTCTCCTGAGGTGATGCAACTTATTCGAATAATCAGCACAGATTTGTTGTGTCCATATGATGTTACACATCTCGCACAAGTGCTGTTTCAGCCAGTACAATTACAAGTGTTTCAATCTACTTGGAGGCAGATGGCACGAGCAGCTGCACAAAATAACGCTCGACTGCCACAAGGCGATCCGAGGTTAGGACTCGGAGAAGACGCCTTGCTTGGCGAGGGACCATTTAGTAACCCTCAGCTGCAAGCTACGTGGCCTCCGATTGTCCTTGAACAGGCACAGCACATAGGGATTACAGCATTAAAGCGAACCATGGAAATGGCAGCTCCAAAACAGAAGTATATTGCTATCCGGCAAGGTCCTAAAGAACCCTTTTTGCAATTTGTAGAAAAAATATCTGCTGCATTGGAGAAACAGGTAGAAGATGAAACGTTAAGACAAATGTTGTGCAAACAGCTAGCAAAGGATAATGCTAATGAGGACTGCCAAAAGATAATACAGTCTTTACCAGGAGATCCTTCTATTCCTGACATGGTGGCCGCATGTTCAAAGGTTGGTACAGTGGAACATAAAATGGCGGCTTTAGCTACTGCCATGAACATGCGAAATACAGGAAAATGCTTTGGATGTGGTAAAGACGGTCATATGAAAGTAAATTGCCCGAACAGAAGGTCGGCAGGCAAGCAGCCCATGACTGTCCCACCAGGAACTAATTGCAATAAATGTGGGAAATTGGGACATTTCGCGAAACAATGTCGTTCCAAGTTTCATGCTAACGGGCAACCGATACAGGGAAACCACAAGAAGAGCGCGAGAGGGCGCGCGAGGACATCAAATCCCCTCCAGACAGCAGGTCAAATCCCCTCTGTGAGCAGCTATCAGCCGCAACAACTGGCTCAGCAGGGTTGGATGTATCCACCGCCAACACAATAACTATAGTTACAAAAGACATTGTTAAGGTCCCTCTTGAGGCGAGGGGTCCCATAGGACGAGGACTGAGTGCGTTACTTATAGGAAGATCAAGTAGCACCTTAAACGGATTAATCGTGCATGTGGGAGTCATTGATGCTGACTTTACGGGTCAAATTTGTGCATTAGTTTCGACCCTTTATCCACCTGTTACGATTCCAAAAGGTACTCGTCTTGCTCAACTTGTTCCTTTTTTGAGTTGTGTCCCAAAAGCAGAACAGCGACTGCGAGGCGATGGAGGCTTCGCTTCTACAGGACCCCCTCAAGTGTGCTGGTCTCAGACTGTCTCATCATCTCGACCACATATGACGTGCACGCTGTCAAATCATGGACATTCACCGACTACAGTAAGGCTTGCGGGGCTCCTAGATACGGGCGCCGATGTGACTATTATTTCTAACTATCTGTGGCCATCCACCTGGCCAACAGAGGATGTGGACACAGGGGTAGTGGGGCTGGGAGGCTCCGCACGAGCAAGAACAGCAGCTACGGCAATTCTGATCACCAATCCTGAGGGCCAACAAGCAGTCGTTAAACCATATGTGACAGCAGCTCCCCTCAATCTATGGGGGAGAGATTGCTTGTCACAGTGGGGGGTGAAGATTACTACGGATTTTTAACGGGGGCCACTGTGCTGCAGGGTGTTAGGCAACCCACGCTTGTGTTAACCTGGTTAACGAATAGCCCTGTGTGGGTGGATCAGTGGCCCCTACCAACAGAGAAATTAAAGGCCCTGCAGGAATTGGTGGCAGAACAGCTAGCTGCTGGACACATTGAACCCTCTCAGAGCCCCTGGAATACTCCAGTGTTTGTGATAAAAAAGAAATCAGGAAAATGGCGATTTTTGCATGACCTGCGGCAGATCAATGCTGTCATGGCCACGATGGGGGCTCTACAACCAGGCATGCCTTCACCGGCCATGATCCCTAAAGATTGGGAAATCATTGTCATGGATCTCAAGGATTGTTTTTTTACAATACCATTAGCCTTCCAAGACAGAGAAAAATTTGCATTCTCTGTGCCTTCTGTCAATCATGCAGAACCCGCAAAAAGATATCAATGGAAAGTTCTGCCGCAGGGCATGAAACATTCACCAACAATTTGTCAATGGTTTGTGGCACAAGCTTTGTCACCTGTAAGGGAAAGATTCCCTACCAGTTATTGTTACCATTACATGGATGACATCCTGTTAGCATCAAACAACAAGGAGCAGTTGAATGACATGGAGAATTTGACTAGAAATTCATTACAACACTATGGATTAGTTATTGCCCCTGAAAAGGTGCAGAAAGTAGAACCCTGGAAGTATTTAGGACTAACAGTCACAGCTAGGCAGGTAATGCCTCAACCTGTGAAACTTAACCTTGAAGTTAAAACCCTTAATGATGTACAGAAGTTAATGGGATCTCTGAATTGGATTAGGCCCTATCTCGGACTGACCAATTCGCAACTGCAACCTTTATTGGAATTATTAAAAAATTCCAATGATCCAACAGAACCCAGAGTATTAACTGAGGAAGCATTAAAGGTAATTCACATGGTGGAACGATCTATACACGAGAAATTTGTTTCTCGAATAGATCTGTCTCAATTGGTGCAACTCTTTGTACTAATTGACAAAACTGTACCATTTGGTGCTTTGGTGCAGTGGAATTCTGAGTGGGATGACCCATTGCACATTCTAGAATGGATGTTTCTGTCATTCCGACCACGAAAAACTGCTCCTGGACTGTTTGAGCTTATTGCTGATGTAATCATAAAAGCCAGAAAACGATGTACAGAACTAACAGGGCGTGACCCAACTACGATTGTTTTACCTGTTCAAAATTGGTATTTTGAATGGTGCTTGGCAAATAATTATGAACTACAGGCAGCCATGGCGGGTTTTCAGGGACAGGTGTCATATCACCTGCCGTCACACCCGCTACTGAAATTTACTCGAGAAATACCATTTGGTCAAAAAAATTTAAGCCGCCCAGAACCAGTGAACGGCCCTACTGTTTTTACAGATGGCTCAGGAAAAACAGGTAAAGCAGCAGTAGTATGGTATGAAAACAACAACTGGAACAACAGAGTAGTATATCAAAATGGTTCTCCACAAGTAGTAGAGCTACGTGCAATGACTGTTGTTTTTTCTATTTTTCCTACTCCTGTAAATATTGTAACTGACTCAGCGTATGTAGCTAACTTAGTTTCCTGACTAGACAAAGTGGTTTTGACCATGTCAGACAATCAATTATTATTTGATGTACTTTTAGAACTCTGGAAAAGTATTCAACTATGGACAGAACCTTATTTTATCATGCACATCCGTAGTCATACCACTTTACCAGGATTTTATACAGAAGGTAATGCCAGAGCGGATGCTCTTGTTTCTGCTATGACTCTGAGTACTGTTCCTAACATAAAGCAACAAGCTGTATTATCACATCAATTTTTTCACCAAGGATATCGAGTTTTACGACGGCAGTTCGGCTTGTCTCATGCGGAAGCTCGGTCTATTGTAGCCGCCTGCCCTGACTGCCAAGGAACTCACACACCAGTATATTTTGGTACTAACCCCAGAGGTATGCAGGCTTTACAGATTTGGCAAAGTGATGTTACTCACATAAATGGATTTGGCCGACAGAAGTATGTTCATGTTTCCATTGATACTTATTCTCATGCCTTAATAGCAACAGCACATAACGGGGAGACAGGAAAAGATGTAGTTCGACATTTCCAAAAGGCTTTCTCTATGCTTGGGGTACCACGCCAAATAAAAACGGACAATGGCCCAGCATATGTTTCACAGAAAGTTCATACATTTTTTAATTTGTGGGGTGTTACTCATGTTACAGGAATTCCCCATTCCCCAACAGGACAAGCAATTGTTGAGCGTGCACATAGCACGTTGAAGCGGCAGCTTCAAAAACAAAAAGGGGGAATGATTGGGGAACCACCACAGGCATGTTTAGATAAAGCAGTTTATGTTCTTAACTTTCTCCATTATGGGGATAATTCTTCTCTACCTCCTCTTTTTCAGCATTTCTCTTCTCTTTTTTCAAAACAGGATTTGCAAAAAGACATCAAAGTGCATGTTAGAGATCTAATTACTGGCCAGTGGAGTGGACCATGTGAATTATTAACCTGGGGCAGGGGTTATGCTTGTGTCTCTACAGATGCCGGCCCTCGCTGGGTTCCTGCTCGGTGTGTTCGGCCTGTGCTGGAACCTGCATCAGGGTGAAGGATGGGTAGTTCCACAACCCAAGCAGAATGTCTGGGTAACTTTGGCAAACATGACACATCAAGAAACCTTGTGCCTTTCTACTGCGAACCCGGAAAATCCATTCTCCACCTGTTTGGTGGGAATGCCAGTAGACACATGGCCAATCCCACAAACCCTTCAGGTTTTCTCTCCTTGCAACTCTCCAAAAAATTGCACAGATAATTGGGATGGTGTATATAGTTACCTTCCACAGGTTACACAAGAACCCCAAGAACTAGAGTTGCTAGGCTCTGTTATAATGGATGCTTGTGTGTTTTTTAATTACTCCTATAACACCACACGGAGAGGGCAAAATGTGAATGCAACTAATGCTGCTTATTATAATTCAACCGCTTGGTGCAATTATACTTCGACTAACATCTCACGATCTTTTGCTGTTCCTCTTGCATTACCTCCTGGTGTGTTTCTAATCTGTGGAGATCGTGCCTGGGGAGGCGTCCCATCTAAACTGAATGGAGGCCTGTGTAGCCTCGGACGCCTCACGTTATTAACACCAAATGTGTCAATGATTCTGAATATGACTCGAAAACATGAGCGAGTCCGAAGGACCGTTCATCAGTTTGAAAGTTCTTGTCAAGATAACGTTGAATTCTGGAATCCAGGCCAGATCGTAACGGCCTCCATATTGGCACCAGGAGTTGGTGTTGCAAATGCCTTAAGGACTTTGAATAAGTTGGGATGTTGGCTTAGCAAACAGACTAACGCTACTTCTTTAGCTTTAAGTGGCCTTTTAACTGATGTTGATAGTGTTAGACATGCTACTTTACAGAACAGGGCTGCAATTGACTTTTTGCTTTTAGCGCAAGGACATGGATGTGAAGATTTTGAAGGAACGTGTTGCATGAATTTGTCTGACCACTCAGAATCTATTTTCAAAAGCATACAGTAGCTAAAGGATGGTGTCAAACATTTAACAGAAGAAGATGGATTAGATTGGTTAACAAGGATGTTTAAAGGTTGGGGACTTTCTGGATGGTTGATATCTCTGGTCAAAACTGTGGGGGTCATGATCTTGGTAATTGTGACTGTGCTTTTGATGTTGCCATGTCTTGTCAGTCTTCTGCAAAGGGCCCTGCAGAAGACTGCTTCTGCAATATTTCTAGCACAAATACAAAAAGGGGGGATTGTCGGGGGAGGCAGCGGGTCTGCCTCTAGTCTAACTGAAGAAGAATTTAACCTTGACGAGATTCCAGTGTATCCATGAGAGACCAGAAAGTCCCGAGAAGTGCCATGGAAACAAGATTAGAGAACTAAGATAAGAAGAACTGTCCTGACGATTCAGGCGAGAAACTATTACCCAATCGTGAACTGTTAGTTACTAAAGTAAACCAATCCTGTATGAACACCTACTTTGAAGAAGGTTATAAAAAGGCTTGTTAGAACAATAAAGGGGCTTTTGCAGCCATTTTGGTCATTTTCACACAATCTGATGTTTGTCGTGTCCGTCTCTACTGCGACAGACAACCACCTTCTTCCCCCAATTCCCAAGGACCGGGAACACATCCTTAGGCCCAGCCTCAGACACATTTTGGTTAAATATGTTTAGTTAAAATATTATTAATTGACACAGTTGTTGTTACGGTTACCTTTATTATATGTTTGGTTAAAATGTTGTTAACCATTGTTAGTGTTAATATGGTTTTATTTGTTACTTGTAGTGTTTTTACTCATTTACCTTTGTTTAAATCTGGGATTGACGTTTCTAGGCCCAGATGACGCATGTGCTTTGGGATAAGGGGGCGTGGAAACCAATTTTCCTGCTGCGTATGCTGACCCCAACTTCAGCAAACCAGGGCAGCAGACCGCGTGGACTGCCAGGGCCACAAACACTCAGTGGTACATTGCCAGAACCGCATAAAAATAATGGATCACATGTTAGTGGTGATTCCAATTTACTATATAGCCTTATAAAATGTTTTGGTTTTGTAGAGTTAGTTAATTTTGAGCATGTCATATTTCTTAGGGTTGTTGTTAGATATATGCTTCTTAACATATTTATTAACGGAAAATTTATATATCCGTTAGAAATGTTATTAGTTATCATGTTGCGTGCGATTTCTATCCTTTCTCTCTCTCTTTATATATCTATCCTTTGTGCCACCACGAGGACAGCAATGTCAAGCCACGGGATGGTGTAAAAGACTGTGTTAGACTGTGCTTGTCTCGACAATGCTGCTGCTCCACTACCACTACCTGGCCTCAACATCCTGTCACCACAGAGGAGTACGCTCTGAAGGAGATGAACTGTCCCCGAAGAAACCACCATATTTGCCTGAAGCCAGAACAACGACACCCTTGGCAGTGCCTGTCAAACTGCGCTTGCACGCGAGCCAAGTGAAGACCACCGTGAACACCTGGGCATGTGAACATGGAAGAACATGGGGTGTCACATACAATGACCTCCGTGGAAACGGGCACACTCTTTGGAGGAATTGTGGGGACTGGGACAATAAAAGGACTGCGTACTCCTCTCTCAGGACTCAGAGCTGAAATTTCGGGGTTTCAACATCATCTCTCTCTTGGTGGAGCTTGGAGCAACCTTATCACCTGCATCAAGACTGAGACAATGGGACATCGCTGGATTCGTGGTGGTGGTAACTGATCTTGCTGCATCTCTTCCGTTTGCTCGCTTAGGTATTCTGACTTTTTCTTCTTCTCTCTGTCCTATCGCTATTATTGCTTGTTATGGGAAATAGAGCTTACGAGGTTGTATGGCATCTAACCTCGTTTGTGTCTTAAGTTCACTCCTAGGATCATTTAAGAAACATCCCTGATATTGGATCGGGACATGCCTGACGAGACATCATCAACTGATGAATGAAAACTAATGTCACTAACCATAGAGATGGTTTGAGAGCCATGATTCACCTATAGGTCAAAGGACCGAATGAAGTGCTAAGGCTTGGACAACAGGCCCAAGCCTAAGTTGACCTATAGATGAATCCTGTATATTTTATAACTGATAACCATCGTGCTAGTAGGTATTGTATTAAGTTATAACAACCCATTTATGCTGGTGTAAAAAGTGCTAAAGCATTGAAATACTGCAGCCTGAACAACAGGCCCCAAGCTGAAGCTGCTAACTTAGCATGTAGTCATTAATAAAATATGTAAACTCGCTAGTGAAAGACAAAATATAATCAGTAGAGGGGAGAGAATGTCTCCAACTTTCCTTTCGCAGCCTTGTTCAAGGCTGAGAACCCAAGTATTTGGCCTTGTTAGAAACTCCCTTGGTTCCCTCTCCCGAGCCCTGGCCAGGCTTTGGGTGGAATCCAACAGGAGAATGAAACCAGATATTTCCGTTCAAAACAAAGGTGCCAGCTATTCTGGCTTGTCGATCTCTGGTATATAAGGCTGGGCCCGTTTGCAGCGACTTTGGAAGCCTCACCTATGGGTGGACGCACCGCGTAGGATTTCCCACTTGCCGGGACAGGCTCTCCAAATCCTCGCTGTAACCGGGGCTGCCCAGCGTCTGCAGATCTGGATGATGGTAATGTATGCAAGTGGTGATGGATCTTAATCACTATTCTCTCTCTCGTGTAGTAATGATTTGATGCATTACCCTGTATTTTCCTGTTTGTTGCTTTAAGTGCACTGTTCTGCTTCTTCTTACTGCATGTTTCTGTATTATGCTGTTACATTACCTGGTTATCACTCATAAAGTACGCCTACTCTTTTCACTCTGGTGTCCGAGTTTAATTGGTATCCTTAGTCAGCAAAACAATCGTTTAGACCGTAAAAATGAGGGTTTGTATCCTAAAATTGAGATTCTGGGGATTTACAAGAGGTTCTTTCATCCTTAGAACCACAGCTTTGGACTCTAAAAATGAAGCTTTGGGACCTAAACTTGAAGCTTTGTGCCCTATATGAGGCGTTTGGAGCATTAAAATGTGGAATTTCACGCTAAGCATTTGGATGTGCAGGCTAAAACTGAGGGCTTGAACCCTAAAAATGAGGGTTTGAGGCTTAATGTACTGTGTACATCAAAAATGATGGCTTAAGACCATAAAAATGAGGGTTTGTATCCTAAAACTGAGGTTCTGGGGATTTCCAAGAAGTTCTTTCATCCTTACAAGCACAGCTTTGGTCTCTAAAAACGAAGCTTTGGTAACTAAACTTGAAGCTTTGTGTCCTATATGAGGCGTTTGGAGCATTGAAATGAGGGATTTCACACTAAGCATTTGGATGTGCAGGCTAAAGCTGAGGCTTTGTGCCCAAAAAATGAGGGTTTGAGGCTTGAATTTTAGGTCCCAAGGCTTTGTTTCTAGAGTCCAGAACATTGACTCCAGGCTTGAAAGGCTCTTATTTATGCACCAAACTCTCATTCTTAGGGTTCAAATCCTCATTGTTATGCTCGAATTATCATTTTTATGCTCGACATGCTCTTTTTTTGGGTCGAACCCTCATGTCCTTGCTCCAAATACATCGTTTAGTGCCCAAATCTTGAATTTTAGGTTCCAAGGCTTCGTTTGTAGAGTCCAGAGTGTGGGGATTCGTAAGGAGTCCGTGCAAGAAAATGGACGTGTGAGCAATCCTGCATATGGGCAAGACTGGCAAAGCCTCAGCTTTGGCAAGGATGTGACGAGGGAATGACCCTGGAAGAATGAGGAAGAACCCAGGAAGTTAAACAACTTCAAGGCGTTGGCCTGGGCAGAGAAGAAGTTTGTACAATGTCGATGTGGCAGTTCTCAGCCAATCAGAAGAGAGCTTAAGGAACATGCACAAAGCTAACTGTCCAATCAGAAAGAATTGTACCATGTGATTGTATCTTGTGATTTTCACCTTCAGTATAAAAGGCTTGTCCACCATATTAAAGTTGGCATTGCTTAATCACTGTGTGATCATACGCATGTCTTTATCTCCCATATTTGGCGCCGAAACATGGGCTATGAACAGATTAGCACAAGTCCGAAAAGGACTCGATGATGTGCAACTAACTACGGGAAAGCCGGTCGAAATTTATCCAGACGCTGCCCCGGTGTCTGAAGGTGAGAATCAGCGTGCTGTAATGATAGGGGGAATATAAACCATTGTAGTCAGAGAACATAAGAAGAAAAGAACTTGCGCAAAGACAAGGGGTCTCCACATTGAGAAACACCAAGTGTCAATAAAGTTGCTAGGTTACTATCTCTCGGGTCTGAGCAGAGACTTCCTCTAGCCCTTGAAGAGACATAGGTAAGAGATAAATCCCCCCGAATTCTGGTACAAGCTGACCCAGGGGTTCAGATAAGGAGCAGAGAACAACTGAGACTGCGCAGAAGGACAAGGTGAAAAGTTCATTGGTGAGGAAGATGAGGTACTTCATCAACGAGACCCCCGCCCAGGAATTTACGACCACTGCCCAGGACCTGAGGAGCCCAGGACGCATGTGCAGGAGGGAGGAACCTAATTACCATACGAAGCGGGGATAGATCATAAATATGTATAGGCGCTTCATAAATAAACAATACTTTGTACCATATAAGCAGGTCAAAGGCTACGGGAGGGCACGCACGCCTGTGGTGGAGCGATCCCCCGTGCGCCCAGCGCTGAATAAACATACCTGCTTTACAACTACAAAGTTGTAGAGTTCTTTTTTTCCGCAAGTCAGTAACTTTAAGGCTCCGCAGGACGGCAGCCAGGGATCCGCGAGAGGCGGCGGCCGGGGAGGAATGGGGTCTACACTTACCAGAGATGAGCAAGCAGTAGTGAAACTCCTCCACCTTATCCTCTCTGTGAGAGGGATAAAATATGACAAGTCCGCGTTAGAAGGCTTATTAAAGTGGAGCTGAGAGAAGGGACTTATCCCCAGTCCAGGGCTTATATTTGAAGCCACTACCTGGGAAGCCATAGAGAAACAGCTATGGGACTCGGTTAGTGATGGAGGAAAATCAGCAAAAGAAGTTAGCGGTTACACCACGTTATGGAAATTAATCCGATAAACATTGCAGGAGATGAGTAGTGAGCGCGCGGCAGCGGCGTCTGCCGCTGCTGCCCTCGGACCAGCCTCTAATCTTGATATATCAGCCACGCCGCCGCTGCCGCCACTACTGCCCTACCCTGCCCACCGCCGGAAGGACGGTCCGGCCCTTTCCCTCCCCTCAACCCCCTCGTCCCGGAGCGATGAAGGAGGGGGGGGCTCTACGCTGCTTGCGGCTCCCGCCACGCTGGGTCAGCCGAAAAATCCGTTTGCCTCATCGATTGTGCCACCAGGGCCGCGGCGGGCTACAAGAGCTAGACCCAAAACTGTGCAGGGAGGAGCTGCAAGCGCCGGAAGTGTATCTGATGCCAACCGGAAAGAGACTGAGGGACCGGAAGAGACTAGAGACCTGATAGTGGGCGGGACTCAGATGAGGGCGTGAGTAGCAAGGACTTGTACCCGCCTCCGCCTCCCTCACAAGGCAACACCACAGAAGAACACACCCCCGCCTCACAAGTCGGCTCTTCAAACACTGAAACTTTACTCCTGCAGCTTGTAAACAGCCTGGAGAAACTGACTGTATCACAGGCAGAGAAGATGGAGCAAAGACCATATACCTTTTCACCAAATACGGAACTACAACCATCTGCTCCTCCTGATCCATCGCTCGAGTATTCAGTTCCCGTGCCTGTTACGAATTCCTTCCCTTCATCTTCATCACAAACGGTGACTGCGTTCCCACCATCTCATCCTGCAGCTTCACATCTTTTCTCTTCACAGATGCAAGTGCCTCTGTAGCTACGCGCCGATGGAAGGGAATTATTAGAGATGCTATAGTAGAAGGATCTTTTATCCCAGAAAATGTACAAGCCTTTCCAGTTTCTTTTAATACTGTTACTGGGGCCAATGAGTGGGATCCCTTAGATTGGAAATTGCTGGAAAAGGCTAGAGCTTCAGTAGTTCAAAATGGTCTCCACCATCAATTAATCAAGCAAATCATTAACTATATCTTCTCGTCATCATTGTTAATTCCAAAAGATATCTATCAAATAGCGGCAGTTATTTTAACTCCATCTCAAAAAATGCTATTCGAAAGCGCGTGGATGAAGTTAACTAACGAAGAACAGGTTCGTCCGCGCCCACAGGGTGATCCCCTTTATCTTGTCCAAGCACAAATGCTATTGGGTACAGGGCCTTTCGCTGCAGTAGATCTACAGGTCAATTTTTCTAACGAAGTGCTACAGTTATCACAGTCAATAGCCAGTCAGGCCCTAATGTCTGTACCTGATATGGAAGGAAAGAAACAGGACAAGTTTGTAACAGTAAAACAGGGACTTAATGAACCTTTTTCAAAATTTGTAGATCATCTTTATGACTCTCTAGAACAACAACCTGACATGACCCAAGAGATGAAGGAAAACATGTTTAAGTTAATGGCTTTCGAAAATGCCAATCCATCTACTAAACGGCTATTAGTGACCCTCCCACAGGGAGCATCTGTAGCTGACATGATTGAATTAACCAACAGAGGGATGCAACAGGCCAATGTTGCAGCCTATGCCGCTGCAGTGCGCGAAATGGTTGCACCATTTTTTAAGAATAAGAGGGACAAATGGGGGAAAAAATGCTACAATTGTGGCAAGGAAGGTCATTTTCAAAGTCAATGTAAGAGCTTAAAAATTCAAAAGTGGTGTGATAAGTGTCGGAAGGACAATCATTGCACTTCAGAATGTAGAAGGCTCTCGGGAAACTTGAAGAAGAGCGCGAATCCCCCTCGCGCTCAGACACAAATGAGGGGTGTATGACAAGCTCAACATCAAGAGCAGGAGGTGGTTTCCTGTCCAATATCGCCTCCGCCACAGCAGGGAGTGCCGGAGTGGACGTGGAAACAGCAGTAGACATTACAATACAAGATCAAAGGGTCCACTTAGTAGATAGTAATGTAACAAGACCATTAAGGTTTGGATTGAGTGCTCTCTTAATAGGGAGATTGTCAACGACTCGTCAAGGCATTCAAGTGCTATTAGAGGTAATTGATGCAGATTATACTGGTGTTGTAAAAATAATGGTTCAAACTTTAATACCACCTGTGTTTATCCCTAAAGGTAGCAAAATAACTCAGCTTGTGCCATTTAAAGCTTGTGTTCCTAATGTAGAAGGTAATCGAGGGACTGGTGGATTCGGATCAACCGGCGAACCGCAAGTATATTTATCTTTTGATATAGGTCGAGTAAAACCAGAATGTGACATGATTATCCAATCCTCTGATGGGACATGGAAGAAATTAAAAATGTTAATAGATACAGGAGCTGATGTTACAATCATATCAGCTCAACAGTGGCCTACCTCATGGCCTACCATTGCAGCATCAACAGGAGTGTTTGGCATTGGGGGGTCCCAAGCCACCAGAATTAGCAAAGATCCCATTGTAGTCAAATTTCCTGATGGAGCTCAGGTTACCACGAAACCTTATGTGATAGAAGTTCCTATTACCTTACTTGGGCAAGATGTCCTAAGTCAAGTCAAAACAACATTGGTTACACAGCCTTTTCAGTGATGGCCATTGATGAGCAGCCCATCCTCAAGCTCAAATGGAAAACAGAAACGCCTGTGTGGATAGATCAATGGCCATTGAAACAGGAAAGGCTGCAAATCGTCCATCACTTAGTTGGAGAACAATTACAAGCGGGCCACATTGTCCCTTCACAAAGTGCCTGGAATACTCCAATCTTTGTCATTCCCCAAAAGAACAACAAATGGCGATTGTTGCATGATTTAAGAGCGGTCAATGCAATAATGGAACCCATAGGATCTTTGCAGCCAGAACTGCCTTCTCCTTCAATGATACCAGAGTATTGGTCAATATTGATCATTGATCTAAAGGATTGCTTTTTCACTATTCCTCTTCATGAGGATGATAGAGAGAAATTTGCATTCTCTGTCCCATCCATTAATAAGACCGAGCCAGCAAAACATTATCATTGGGTAGTGCTGCCTCAAGGAATGAAAAATTCACCTGCTATGTGTCAAATTTTTGTTGCCTGGACGTTGGAACCAATTAGGAAAAGATTTCCCCAGTTAATCATTTATCATTACATGGACGATATATTAATAGCTGGTAAAGACATGCAACCAGATGTTATATTAACTCATTTACATGCAAAATTGTCAAAAAGGGGCCTTGAAATAGCCCCTGAGAAAGTACAGTTTACTTCACCCTGGAAGTATCTAGGGTGGATCATAACCAATGCTACCATTCGACCACAGAAATTGAAGATCAATACAGATATTCGCACACTAAATGATGCACAGAAAATGATTGGAGACATTCAGTGGGTTAGAAATTTGTGTGGAATTACAAATGATGACTTAAAACCATTAATGCCATTACTGAGCACTGCTGTACAGGCCGATACAAAGAGAACCTTGACACAGGAACACAAGATTGCTTTACAAAAAATTACAGATAAAATAGAATCCTGTCATGCCCAGCGAATACAATTAGAACTTCCATTACAATTGATGATTGTTAATAGCGGCGGAAACAGACAATACCCATTAGCTATCATTATGCAATGGGATTCAAAACAGAAACAACCATTATGTATTCTAGAGTGGATCTTCACCTCATTGAAGTGCTAAGGCTTGGACAATAAGCCCAAGCCAGAGTTGACCTATAGATGAATCCTGTACATTTTATAACTGATAACCATTGTACTAATAGGTATTATACTAAGTTATAGCAAACCAACTATTCTGATGTAAAAGGTGGGAATACTGAAGCCTGAGCAACAGGCCCTGAACTGAAACTGCTAACTCCGTATGTAGTCATTAGTGAAATATGCATAGAAGACGTAGCTTAAACATCATAAAACATGTCTATGTTGAATGTATCTTTATCTTTCTTTATGTGTGAGCAAGATAACGGAGCCACAGAAACAGTTATCTGACCTTGTGACCTTGCTCATAAATTAATTAGACCAGCAGGGAAACTCCCTTAGCTTCTCCCTTAAGCCCTGGCCAGGCTCTGGGGGGGAACCTAATGTGAGATGAAAACCAGATGTTTCCGCTTAAAACAAAGGTGCCAGCTATTCTGGCTTACTGATTTTTAGGTATATAAGGCTGGGCCCGCTCACAGCGACTTTGGAAGCCTCACCTACGGGTGGACGCACCGCGTAGGATTTCCCACTTGCCGGGACAGGCTCTCCAAATCCTCGCTGTAACCGGGGCTGCCCAGCGACTGCGGATCTGGATGATGGTAACGTATGCAAGTGGTGAGGGATCTTTCTTAATCACTATTCTCTCTCTCTTGTAGTAATGATTTCATGCATTACCCTGTATTTTCCTATTTGTTTGAGTGCACTATTCTGTCTTTTCTTACTGTATGTTTTCTGTATTATTCTGTTATATTATTTAGTTATTTCTAGTAAATACGCCTGCTCTTTTCACTCTGGTGTCTGAGTTTAATTGATATCCCTGATCAGCAAAACACTCATACACTCCTAAGAAAACAGTAACTACGAGAGCAGAATTACTATCACAATTGATCATACAAGGTAGAAATAGAATTATTGAGATCTCAGGCAGAGATCCCCAAACTATTATTGTCCCCCTAGTACAAAAATATTTAGAATGGCTGCTTACACAGTCGGAAGTGTTACAAATTGCTCTTGAAGATTATACTGGTCAGTTGTCCAATGTCTATCCGGCCCATCGTTTACTGCCATTATTAATGAACCAAACAATTGAAACTTTTCCAATGCAATCAGAAACACCAATTCAAGGGCTAAGAGTTTTTAGAGATGCTGGAAAAAAGTCAAGGCGAGCTGCATGCACCTGGTTAGAAGAAAACGCATGGAAGTATCATATTATTCAGGGTCAAAAAGAAGACTCTTTACAAAAGTTGGAACTTCAAGCAGTTTTGTGGACATTTTTATCCTGGCCAGATGTAGGATTGAATGTAGTATCTGACTCATTATATGTAGTGGGAATAGTGAGGCGGATTGAACGTGGGCAGGTAAAGGAAGTAAAAAATGAACGTTTAGGCAAACTACTACAAAAGTTAATTCACACTCTTGATCAGAGAAAAGTTTTCTACTTTATTACTCATATCAGAAGTCACCAATCTAAGGAGGGGTTAGGCTATGGGAATGACTTAGCCGATCAATTAGTTGCTCCAGCCTGGTCTGGACCTTCTCCAGATTTGTTTGCACAAGCTAGAGAATCTCACAACTTTTTTCATCAGTCAGCAAAAATGTTACATAGGCAATTCAAAATTCCTCTTGCAGATGCGAAAGGAATTGTAGCCTCCTGCCCGTCCTGTCAAGAAATAGGGTTTGGCCTCGGAACAGGAGTTAACCCATGGGGCCTGTCACCTTTGCAACTATGGCAAATGGATGTCACTCACATAGCAGAATTTGGTAGACAAAAATTTGTACATGTTGTTATTGATACCTTTTCTATGGCCATTTGGGCTACAGCCCAAACGGGAGAAACAGCAAAACATGTAGAAAAACATTTGTACAGTTCCTTCGCAGTGCTTGGAGTACCACGAGAAATTAAAACAGACAATGGTCCTGCATATCTTTCTACTCGCTTTCAACGTTTTTGCATTTTATGGGGAATTAAGCACAACACAGGAATTCCACATTCTCCCACTGGACAAGAGAACGTGCCCATCAAACTCTGAAGCAGTTGCTTCAAAAACAAAAAGGGGGAATGTCAGGAATGATGCCAGCTGAACGTTTAAACAAATCTTTATATGTTTTAAATTTTCTGCGACTTACAGGAACACGTCAAGAACCTCCAATGATGATTCACAGTTTAGCATTAAAGGGTGATGCTGAACAGTCTATGGGCACACAGCAACCGTTGGTCATGTTCAAAGACTTAAACACAGGCCAATGGGAGGGACCTGTTAAAGTACAATTAACTGGCAGAGGTTATATGTGTTTGCTTACAGACCATGGTCTGCAGTGGGTTCCATATCGTTGGGTACAGACTCGGAAAGGAAATCAAGCTTGTGATGCTAGGCCTCGTAATGGTTCTGACAGTGATTAATGCTCATCCAGCAAATATAGAGACTTACTAGTCACTAGTGAGAGATGATGTAGCTTAAACAAAATGTAGTTACTGAGAAGGATGAAATGCTGTAAGAATGTGTGTATTTGACTTTCTTTATTTAGCAGTATTAAGAGTTAAGGTCTTAAGTGTTTAACTTTATTAGAAACTCCCTTGGTTTTCCCCCCTGAGTGGTGGCCAGGCTCTGGGTGGAACCCAACAGGAGGATGAAATCAGATGTTTCCGCTCAAAGAAAATTGCCAATTATTTTGGCCTGCTGATTTAGATCTATGAGGCTGGACCTGCTTGCAGCGATGTTGGATGCCTCACCTACGGATGGACGCATCGCGTAGGATTTCCAGTTTGCAAGGAAGGGTACTCTAAATTCTCGCTGCATCCAGGGTTCCCCAGCAATTGCGGATGTGAATGTTAGTACCCCCATTATAGGATGATTGAAGAAATTGTTAAAAGGAGTAATCATTGTAATTATAGTGATTATTGTGCTTGCTATTATTTTGCCATGTCTCATTTCTTGTGTTAGACAATCGCTGCGAAAAGGCTTACAAGGAGTTTGGATTGCTCAAAAACAAAAAGAGGGATATGTGGGGATTTGGAAGGAGTCCCTGCAAGAAAATGGACATGTGAGCAATCCTGCATATGGGCAAGACTGGCAAAGCCTCAGCTTTGGCAAGGATGTGACAAGGGAATGACCCTGTAAGAATGAGGAAGAACCCAGGAAGTTAAACAACTTCAAGGCGTTGGCGTGGGCAGAGAAGAAGTTTGTACAACGTCGATGTGGCAGTTCTCATCCAATCAGAAGAGAGCTTAAGGAGCATGCACAAAGCTAACTGTCCAATCAGAAAGAATTGTACCATGTGATTGTATCTTGTGATTTTCACCTTCAGTATAAAAGGCTTGTCCACCATATTAAAGTTGGCATTGCTTAATCACTGTGTGATCATACACATGTCTTTATATCCCATACCAGAGCATTGACTCCAGCCTTGAAAGGCTCTTATTTATGCACCAAACTCTCATTCTTAGGGTTCAAATCCTCACTGTTATGATCAAATTTTCATTTTCATGCTCGACATGCTCTTTTTTGGGGTCGAACCCTCATCTCCTTGCTCCAAATACATCGTTTAGGGGACAAAGCTTGAATTTTAGATTCCAAGGCTTTGTTTGTACAGTCCAGAGCATTGACTCCAGGCTTGAAAGGCTCTTATTTATGCACCAAACTCTCATTCTTAGGGTTCAAACCCTCATTTGTATGCTCGAATTATCATTTTCATGCTCGACATGCTCATTTTTTGGGTCGATCCCTCATGTCCTTGCTCCAAATACATCGTTTAGGGGACAAAGCTGGAGTTTTAGATTCCAAGCATTCGTTTGTAGAGTCGAGAGCACTGACTCCACGGTTGAAAGCCTCTTATTTATGCACCAAACTCTCATTCTTAGGGTTCAAACCCTCATTTTTATGCTCGAATTATCATTTTCATGGTCGACATGCTCATTTTATGGGTCGAACCCTCATCTCCTTGCACCAAATACATCGTTTAGGGGACAAAGCTTGAATTTTAGCTTCCAAGGCTTCGTTTGTAAAGTCCAGAGCATTGACTCCAGGCTTGAAAGGCTCTTATTTATGCACCAAACTCTCATTCTTAGGGTTCAAACCCTCATTTGTATGCTCGAATTATCATTTTCATGCTCGACATGCTCATTTTTTGGGTCGATCCCTCATGTCCTTGCTCCAAATACATCGTTTAGGGGACAAAGCTGGAGTTTTAGATTCCAAGCATTCGTTTGTAGAGTCGAGAGCACTGACTCCACGGTTGAAAGCCTCTTATTTATGCACCAAACTCTCATTCTTAGGGTTCAAACCCTCATTTTTATGCTCAAATTATCATTTTCATGGTCGACATGCTCATTTTATGGGTCGAACCCTCATCTCCTTGCACCAAATACATCGTTTAGGGGACAAAGCTTGAATTTTAGCTTCCAAGGCTTCGTTTGTAAAGTCCAGAGCATTGACTCCAGGCTTGAAAGGCTCTTATTTATGCACCAAACTCTCATTCTTAGGGTTCAAACCCTCATTTGTATGCTCGAATTATCATTCTTATGCTCGACATGCTCATTTTTTGGGTCGAACCCTCATCTCCTTGCACCAAATACATCGTTTAGTGCCCAAAGCTTGAGATTTAGGTTCCAAGGCTTCGTTTGTAGAGTCGAGAGCATTGACTCCAGGCTTGAAAGGCTCTTATTTATGCACCAAACTCCCATTCTTAAGGTTCAAACCCTCATTGTTATGCTCAAATTAGCATTTTTACGCTCGACATGCTCATTTTTTTGGTCAAAACCTCATGTCTTTGCTCCAAATACATTGTTTAGGGGGCAAAGCTTGAATTTCAGGTTCCAAGTCTTCGTTTGTAGAGTCGAGAGCATTGACTCCAGGCTTGAAAGCCTCTTATTTATGCACCAAACTCTCATTCCTAGGGTTCAAACCCTCATTGTTATGCTCAAATTATCATTTTCATGCTCGACATGCTCATTTTTTGGGTCGAACCCTCATCTCCTTGCTCCAAATACATCGTTTAGGAGACAAAGCTTGAGTTTCAGGTTCCAAGCATTCGTTTGTAGAGTCGAGAGCATTGACTCCAGGCTTGAAAGGCTCTTATTTATGCACCAAACTCTCATTCTTAGGGTTCAAACCCTCATTTTTATGCTCGAATTATCATTGTTATGCTCGACATGCTCATTTTTTGGGTCGAACCCTCATCTCCTTGCACCAAACACACCGTTTAGGGGACAAAGCTTGAATTTTCGCTTCCAAGCATTCGTTTGTAGAGTCGAGAGCATTGACTCCAGGCTTGAAAGGCTCTTATTTATGCACCAAACTCTCATTCTTAGGGTTCAAACCCTCATTGTTATGCTCAAATTATCAGTTTCATGCTCGACATGCTCATTTTATGGGTCGAACCCTCATGTCCTTGCTCCAAATACATCGTTTAGGGGACAAAGCTTGAGTTTTAGGTTCCAAGACTTCGTTTGTAGAGTCGAGAGCATTGACTCCAGGCTTGAAAGGCTCTTATTTATGCACCAAACTCTCATTCTTAGGGTTCAAACCCTCATTCTTATGCTCGAATTATCACTTTTATGCTCGTCATGCTCATTTTTTTGGTCGAACCCTCATCTCCTTGCTCCAAATACATCGTTTAGGGGACAAACCTTGAATTTCAGGTGCCAAGGCTTCGTTTGTAGAGTCCAGAGCATTGACTCCAGGCTTGAAAGGCTCTTATTTATGCACCAAACTCTCATTCTTAGGGTTCAAACCCTCATTCTTATGCTCGAATTATCACTTTTATGCTCGTCATGCTCATTTTTTTGGTCGAACCCTCATGTCCTTGCTCCAAATACATCGTTTAGGGGACAAAGCTTGAATTTCAGGTTCCAAGCATTCGTTTGTAGAGTCCAGAGCATTGACTCCAGGCTTGAAAGCCTCTTATTTATGCACCAAACACTAATTTTTAGGTTTCAAACCTTCATTTTTATGCTCGAATTATCATTGTTATGCTCGACATGCTCATTTTTTGGGTCGAACCCTCATCTCCTTGCTCCAAATACATCGTTTAGGGGACAAAGCTTGAGTTTTAGGTTCCAAGGCTTTGTTTGTACAGTCCAGAACATTGACTCCAGGCTTGAAAGGCTCTTATTTATGCACCAAACTCTCATTCTTAGGGTTCAAACCCTCTTTTGTATGCTCGAATTATCATTTTCATGCTCGACATGTTCATTTTTTGGGTCGAACCCTCATTTCCTTGCTCCAAATACATCATTTAGGGGACAAAGCCTGAATTTCAGGTTCCAAGCATTCATTTGTACAGTCGAGAGCATTGACTCCAGGCTTGAAAGCCTCTTATTTATGCACCAAACTCTCATTCTTAGGGTTCAAACCCTCATTTGTATGCTCGAATTATCATTTTTATGCTCGACATGCTCATTTTTTGGGTCGAACCCTCATGTCCTTGCTCCAAATACATCGTTTAGGGGACAAAGCTGGAGTTTTAGATTCCAAGCATTCGTTTGTAGAGTCCAGAGCATTGACTCCAGGCTTGAAAGCCTCGTATTTATGCACCAAACTCTCATTCTTAGGGTTCAAACCCTCATTTGTATGCTCGAATTATCATTCTTATGCTCGACATGCTCATTTTTTGGGTCGAAACCTCATCTCCTTGCTCCAAATACATTGTTTAGGGGACAAAGCTTGAATTTCTGTTTCCATGGCTCCGTTTGTAGAGTCGAGAGCATTGACTCCAGGCTTGAAAGCCTCTTATTTATGCACCAAACTCTCATTCTTAGGGTTCAGACCCTCATTGTTATGCTCAAATTAGCATTTTTACGCTCGACATGCTCATTTTTTTGGTCAAAACCTCATGTCTTTGCTCCAAATACATTGTTTAGGGGGCAAAACTTGAATTTTAGCTTCCAAGCATTCGTTTGTACATTCCAGAGCATTGACTCCAGGCTTGAAAGCCTCTTATTTATGCACCAAACTCTCATTCTTAGGGTTCAAACCCTCATTGTTATGCTCAAATTATCATTTTTATGCTCGTCATGCTCATTTTTTGGTCGAACCCTCATGTCCTTGCTCCAAATACATCGTTTAGGGGACAAAGCTTGAATTTCAGGTGCCAAGGCTTCGTTTGTAGAGTCCAGAGCATTGACTCCAGGCTTGAAAGGCTCTTATTTATGCACCAAACTCTCATTCTTAGGGTTCAAACCCTCATTGTTATTCTCGAATTATTATTTTCATGCTCGACATGCTCATTTTTTGGGTCGAACCCTCAAATCCTTGCTCCAAATACATCATTTAGGGGACAAAGCTTGAGTTTTAGGTTCCAAGGCTTCGTTTGTAGAGTCGAGAGCATTGACTCCAGGCTTGAAAGGCTCTTATTTATGCACCAAACTCTCATTCTTAGGGTTCAAACCCTCATTGTTATGCTCAAATTATCAGTTTCATGCTCGACATGCTTATTTTATGGGTCGAACCCTCATCTCCTTGCTCCAAATACATCGTTTAGGGGACAAAGCTTGAGTTTTAGGTTCCAATGCTTCGTTTGGAGAGTCCAGAGCATTGACTCCAGGCTTGAAAGCCTCTTATTTATGCACCAAACTCTCATTCTTAGGGTTCAAACCGTCATTGTTATGCTCAAATTATCATTTTCATGCTCGACTTGCTCATTTTTTGGGTTGAACCCTCATCTCCTTGCTCCAAATACATCGTTTAGGAGACAAAGCTTGAGTTTTAGGTTCCAAGACTTCGTTTGGAGAGTCCAGAGCATTGACTCCAGGCTTGAAAGCCTCTTATTTATGCACCAAACTCTCATTCTTAGGGTTCAAACCCTCATTTGTATGCTCGAATTATCATTTTTATGCTCGACATGCTCATTTTTTGGGTCGAACCCTCATGTCCTTGCTCCAAATACATCGTTTAGGGAACAAAGCTGGAGTTTTAGATTCCAAGCATTCGTTTGTAGAGTCCAGAGCATTGACTCCAGGCTTGAAAGCCTCGTATTTATGCACCAAACTCTCATTCTTAGGGTTCAAACCCTCATTGTTATGCTCAAATTAGCATTTTTTCGCTCGACATGCTCATTTTTTTGGTCGAACCCTCATCTCCTTGCTCCAAATACATCGTTTAGGGGACAAAGCTTGAATTTTAGCTTCCAAGGCTTCGTTTGTACAGTCCAGAACATTGACTCCAGGCTTGAAAGGCTCTTATTTATGCACCAAACTCTCATTCTTAGGGTTCAAACCCTCATTTGTATGCACGAATTATCATTTTTATGCTCATCATGCACATTTTTTTGGTCGAAACCTCATGTCCTTGCTCCAAATACATCGTTTAGGGGACAAAGCTTGAATTTCAGGTTCCAAGGCTTCGTTTGTAGAGTCGAGAGCATTGACTCCTGGCTTGAAAGCCTCTTATTTATGCACCAAACTCTCATTCTTAGGGTTCAAACCCTCATTTGTATGCTCGAATTATCATTTTCATGCTCGACATGCTCATTTTTTGGGTCGGACCCTAATGTACTTGCTCCAAATACATCGTTTAGGGGACAAAGCTGGAGTTTTAGATTCCAAGCATTCGTTTGTAGAGTCGAGAGCACTGACTCCACGGTTGAAAGCCTCTTATTTATGCACCAAACTCTCATTCTTAGGGTTCAAACCCTCATTTTTATGCTCGAATTATCATTTTCATGGTCGACATGCTCATTTTATGGGTCGAACCCTCATCTCCTTGCAGCAAATACATCGTTTAGGGGACAAAGCTTGAATTTTAGCTTCCAAGGCTTCGTTTGTAAAGTCCAGAGCATTGACTCCAGGCTTGAAAGGCTCTATTTATGCACCAAACTCTCATTCTTAGGGTTCAAACCCTCATTGTTATGCTCAAATTATCAGTTTCATGCTCGACATGCTCATTTTATGGGTCGAACCCTCATGTCCTTGCCTCAAATACATTGTTTAGGGGACAAAGCTTGAATTTCAGGTGCCAAGGCTTCGTTTGTAGAGTCCAGAGCATTGACTCCAGGCTTGAAAGGCTCTTATTTATGCACCAAACTCTCATTCTTAGGGTTCAAACCCTCATTGTTATGCTCAAATTAGCATTTTTTCGCTCGACATGCTCATTTTTTTGGTCGAACCCTCATGTCCTTGCTCCAAATACATCGTTTAGGGGACAAAGCTGGAGTTTTAGATTCCAAGCATTCATTTGTAGAGTCCAGAGCATTGACTCCAGGCTTGAAAGCCTCTTATTTATGCACCAAACTCTCATTCTTAGGGTTCAAACCCTCATTGTTATGCTCAAATTAGCATTTTTTCGCTCGACATGCTCATTTTTTTGGTCGAACCCTCATCTCCTTGCTCCAAATACATCGTTTAGGGGACAAAGCTTGAATTTTAGCTTCCAAGGCTTCGTTTGTAAAGTCCAGAGCATTGACTCCAGGCTTGAAAGGCTCTTATTTATGCACCAGACTCTCATTCTTAGGGTTCAAACCCTCATTCTTATGCTCGAATTATCATTTTCATGCTCGACATGCTCATTTTCTGGGTCGAACCCTCATGTCCTTGCTCCAAATACATCGTTTAGGGGACAAAGCTTGAATTTCAGGTTCCAAGCATTCGTTTGTAGAGTCCAGAGCATTGACTCCAGACTTGAAAGGCTCTTATTTATGCACCAAACACTAATTCTTAGGTTTCAAACCTTCATTTTTATGCTCGAATTATCATTGTTATGCTCGACATGCTCATTTTTTGGGTCGAACCCTCATCTCCTTGCTCCAAATACATCGTTTAGGGGACAAAGCTTGAATTTCAGGTTCCAAGCATTCGTTTGTAGAGTCCAGAGCATTGACTCCAGGCTTGAAAGCCTCTTATTTATGCACCAAACTCTCATTCTTAGGGTTCAAACCCTCATTTGTATGCTCGAATTATCATTGTTATGCTCGACATGCTCATTTTTTGGGTCGAACCCTCATCTTCTTGCTCCAAATACATCGTTTAGGGGACAAAGCTTGAATTTCAGGTTCCAAGGCTCTGTTTGTAGAATCGAGAGCATTGACTCCAGGCTTGAAAGCCTCTTATTTATGCACCAAACTCTCATTCTTAGGGTTCATACCCTCATTGTTATGCTCAAATTATCATTTTCATGCTCGACATGCTCATTTTTTGGGTCAAACCCTCATCTCCTTGCTCCAAAAACATCGTTTAGGGGACAAAGCTTGAGTTTTAGGTTCCAAGGCTTCGTTTGTAGAGCCCAGAGCATTGACTCCAGGCTTGAAAGCCTCTTATTTATGCACCAAACTCTCATTCTTAGGGTTCATACCCTCATTGTTATGCTCAAATTATCATTTTCATGCTCGACATGCTCATTTTTTGGGTCAAACGTCATCTCCTTGCTCCAAATACATCGTTTAGGGGACAAAGCTTGAGTTTTAGGTTCCAAGGCTTTGTTTGCAGAGTCCAGAACATTGACTCCAGGCTTGAAAGGCTCTTATTTATGCACCAAACTCTAATTCTTAGGTTTCAAACCCTCATTTTTATGCTCGAATTATCATTTTCATGCTCGACATGCTCATTTTTTGGGTCGAACCCTCATCTCCTTGCACCAAACACACCGTTTAGGGGACAAAGCTTGAATTTTTGCTTCCAAGGCTCCGTTTGTAGAGTCAAGAGCATTGACTCCAGGCTTGAAAGCCTCTTATTTATGCACCAAACTCTCATTCTTAGGGTTCAAACCCTCATTGTTATGCTCGAATTATTATTTTCATGCTCGACATGCTCATTTTTTGGGTCGAACCCTCAAGTCCTTGCTCCAAATACATCGTTTAGGGGACAAAGCTTGAGTTTTAGGTTCCAAGGCTTTGTTTGTAGAGTCCAGAGCATTGACTCCAGGCTTGAAAGGCTCTTATTTATGCACCAAACTCTCATTCTTAGGGTTCAAACCCTCATTGTTATGCTCGAATTATCATTTTCATGCTCGACATGTTCATTTTTTGGGTCGGACCCTAATGTACTTGCTCCAAATACATCGTTTAGGGGACAAAGCTTGAGTTTTAGGTTCCAAGGCTTTGTTTGCAGAGTCCAGAACATTGACTCCAGGCTTGAAAGGCTCTTATTTATGCACCAAACTCTCATTCTTAGGGTTCAAACCCTCATTGTTATGCTCAAATTAGTATTTTTTCGCTCGACATGCTCATTTTTTTGGTCGAAACCTCATGTCCTTGCTCCAAATACATCGTTTAGGGGACAAAGCTTGAATTTTTGCTTCCAAGCATTCGTTTGTAGAGTCGAGAGCATTGACTCCAGGCTTGAAAGCCTCTTATTTATGCACCAAACTCTCATTCTTAGGGTTCAAACCCTCATTTGTATGCTCGAACTATCATTTTCATGGTCGACATGCTCATTTTATGGGTCGATCCCTCATCTCCTTCCTCCAAATACATCGTTTAGGGGACAAAGCTTGAATTTTAGGTGCCAAGGCTTTCTTTGTACAGTCCAGAGCATTGACTCCAGGCTTGAAAGGCTCTTATTTATGCACCAAACTCTCATTCTTAGGGTTCAAACCCTCATTTGTATGCTCGAATTATCATTTTCATGCTCGACATGCTCATTTTTTGGGTTGAACCCTCATCTCCTTGCTCCAAATACATCGTTTAGGAGACAAAGCTTGAGTTTTAGGTTCCAAGACTTCGTTTGGAGAGTCCAGAGCATTGACTCCAGGCTTGAAAGCCTCTTATTTATGCACCAAACTCTCATTCTTAGGGTTCAAACCCTCATTGTTATGCTCGAATTATTATTTTCATGCTCGACATGCTCATTTTTTGGGTCGAACCCTCATGTCCTTGCTCCAAATACATCGTTTAGGGGACAAAGCTGGAGTTTTAGATTCCAAGCATTCATTTGTAGAGTCCAGAGCATTGACTCCAGGCTTGAAAGCCTCTTATTTATGCACCAAACTCTCATTCTTAGGGTTCAAACCCTCATTGTTATGCTCAAATTAGCATTTTTTCGCTCGACATGCTCATTTTTTTGGTCGAACCCTCACCTCCTTGCTCCAAATACATCGTTTAGGGGACAAAGCTTGAATTTTAGCTTCCAAGGCTTCGTTTGTAAAGTCCAGAGCATTGACTCCAGGCTTGAAAGGCTCTTATTTATGCACCAAACTCTCATTCTTAGGGTTCAAACCCTCATTGTTATGCTCAAATTATCATTTTTATGCTCGTCATGCTCATTTTTTGGGTCGAAACCTCATGTCCTTGCTCCAAATACATCATTTAGGGGACAAAGCTTGAGTTTTAGGTTCCAAGGCTTCGTTTGTAGAGTCCAGAGCATTGACTCCAGGCTTGAAAGGCTCTTATTTATGCACCAAACTCTCATTCTTAGGGTTCAAACCCTCATTCTTATGCTCGAATTATCATTCTTATGCTCGACATGCTCATTTTTTGGGTCGAACCCTCATCTCCTTGCTCCAAATACATCGTTTATGGGACAAAGCTGGAGTTTTAGATTCCAAGCATTCGTTTGTAGAGTCGAGAGCACTGACTCCAGGCTTGAAAGGCTCTTATTTATGCACCAAACTCTCATTCTTAGGGTTCAAACCCTCATTCTTATGCTCAAATTATCATTTTTATGCTCGACATACTCATTTTTTTTGGTCGAACCCTCATCTCCTTGCTCCAAATACATCTTTTAGGGGACAAAGCTTGAATTTCAGGTGCCAAGGCTTCGTTTGTAGAGTCCAGAGCATTGACTCCAGGCTTGAAAGGCTCTTATTTATGCACCAAACTCTCATTCTTAGGGTTCAAACTCTCACTGTTATGCTCAAATTATCATTTTCATACTCGACATGCTCATTTTATGGGTCGAACCCTCATCTCCTTGCTCCAAATACATCGTTTAGGGGACAAAGCTTGAATTTTTGCTTCCAAGGCTTTGTTTGTAGAGTCCAGAACATTGACTCCAGGCTTGAAAGGCTCTTATTTATGCACCAAACTCTCATTCTTAGGGTTCAAACCCTCATTCTTATGCTCAAATTATCATTCTTATGCTCGACATGCTCATTTTTTGGGTCGAACCCTCATCTCCTTGCTCCAAATACATCGTTTAGGGGACAAAGCTTGAATTTCAGGTGCCAAGGCTTCGTTTGTAGAGTCCAGAGCATTGACTCCAGGCTTGAAAGGCTCTTATTTATGCACCAAACTCTCATTCTTAGCTTTCAAACCCTCTTTTGTATGCTCGAATTATCATTTTCATACTCGTCATGCTCATTTTATGGGTCGAACCCTCATCTCCTTGCTCCAAATACATCGTTTAGGGGACAAAGCTTGAATTTCAGGTTCCAAGCATTCATTTGTACAGTCGAGAGCATTGACTCCAGGCTTGAAAGCCTCTTTTTTATGCACCAAACTCTAATTCTTAGGTTTCAAACCCTCATTTGTATGCTCGAATTATCATTCTTATGCTCGACATGCTCATTTTTTGGGTCGAACCCTCATCTCCTTGCTCCAAATACATCGTTTAGGGGACAAAGCTTGAGTTTTAGGTGCCAAGGCTTCGTTTGTAGAGTCCAGAGCATTGATTCGAGGCTTGAAAAGCTCTTATTTATGCACCAAACTCTCATTCTTAGGGTTCAAACCCTCATTGTTATGCTCAAATTATCATTTTCATGCTCGACATGTTCATTTTTTGGGTCGAACCCTCATCTCCTTGCTCCAAATACATCGTTTAGGGGACAAAGCTTGAATTTCAGGTTCCAAGCATTCATTTGTAGAGTCGAGAGCATTGACTCCAGGCTTGAAAGGCTCTTATTTATGCACCAAACTCTCATTCTTAGGGTTCAAACCCTCTTTTGTATGCTCAAATTATCATTTTTATGCTCGTCATGCTCATTTTTTTGGTCGAAACCTCATGTCCTTGCTCCAAATACATCGTTTAGGGGACAAAGCTTGAATTTCAGGTTCCAAGCATTCGTTTGTAGAGTCCACAGCATTGACTCCAGGCTTGAAAGGCGCTTATTTATGCACCAAACTCTCATTCTTAAGGTTCAAACCCTCACTGTTATGCTCGAATTATCATTTTCATGCTCGACATGCTCATTTTATGGGTCGAACCCTCATCTTCTTGCACCAAATACATCGTTTAGGGGACAAAGCTTGAATTTCAGGTTCCAAGGCTTTGTTTGTAGAGTCCAGAACATTGACTCCAGGCTTGAAAGGCTATTATTTATGCACCAAACTCTCATTCTTAGGGTTCAAACCCTCATTCTTATGCTCGAATTATCACTTTTATGCTCGTCATGCTCATTTTTTTGGTCGAACCCTCATCTCCTTGCTCCAAATACATCGTTTAGGGGACAAAGCTTGAATTTCAGGTTCCAAGCATTCGTTTGTAGAGTCCAGAGCATTGACTCCAGGCTTGAAAGCCTCTTATTTATGCACCAAACACTAATTTTTAGGTTTCAAACCTTCATTTTTATGCTCGAATTATCATTGTTATGCTCAACATGCTCATTTTTTGGGTCGAACCCTCATCTCCTTGCTCCAAATACATCGTTTAGGGGACAAAGCTTGAGTTTTAGGTTCCAAGGCTTTGTTTGTAGAGTCCAGAACACTGACTCCAGGCTTGAAAGGCTCTTATTTATGCACCAAACTCTCATTCTTAGGGTTCAAAGCCTCTTTTGTATGCTCGAATTATCATTTTCATGCTCGACATGTTCATTTTTTGGGTCGAACCCTCATCTCCTTGCTCCAAATACATCGTTTAGGGGACAAAGCTTGAATTTCAGGTTCCAAGCATTCGTTTGGAGAGTCCAGAGCATTGACTCCAGGCTTGAAAGCCTCTTATTTATGCACCAAACTCTCATTCTTAGGGTTCAAACCCTCAATTGTATGCTCAAATTATCATCTTCATGCTCGACATGTTCATTTTTTGGGTCGAACCCTCATCTCCTTGCTCCAAATACATCGTTTAGGGGACAAAGCTTGAGTTTTAGGTTCCAAGGCTTCGTTTCTAGAGTCCAGAGCATTGATTCGAGGCTTGAAAGGCTCTTATTTATGCACCAAACTCTCATTCTTAGGGTTCAAACCCTCTTTTGTATGCTCGAATTATCATTTTCATGCTCGAGATGTTCATTTTTTGGGTCGAACCCTCATCTCCTTGCTCCAAATACATCGTTTAGGGGACAAAGCTTGAATTTCAGGTTCCAAGCATTCATTTGTACAGTCGAGAGCATTGACTCCAGGCTTGAAAGGCTCTTATTTATGCACCAAACTCTCATTCTTAGGGTTCAAACCCTCATTCTTATGCTCAAATTATTATTTTCATGCTCGACATGCTCATTTTTTGGGTCGAAACCTCATCTCCTTGCTCCAAATACATCGTTTAGGGGACAAAGCTTGAATTTCAGGTTCCAAGCATTCGTTTGTAGAGTCCACAGCATTGACTCCAAGCTTGAAAGGCGCTTATTTATGCACCAAACTCTCATTCTTAAGGTTCAAACCCTCACTGTTATGCTCGAATTATCATTTTCATGCTCGACATGCTCATTTTATGGGTCGAACCCTCATCTTCTTGCACCAAATACATCGTTTAGGGGACAAAGCTTGAATTTCAGGTTCCAAGGCTTTGTTTGCAGAGTCCAGAACATTGACTCCAGGCTTGAAAGCCTCTTATTTATGCACCAAACTCTCATTCTTAGGGTTCAAACCCTCATTCTTATGCTCAAATTATCATTTTTATGCTCGACATACTCATTTTTTTTGGTCGAACCCTCATCTCCTTGCTCCAAATACATCGTTTAGGGGACAAAGCTTGAGTTTTAGGTTCCAAGGCTTTGTTTGTAGAGTCCAGAACATTGACTCCAGGCTTGAAAGCCTCTTATTTATGCACCAAACTCTCATTCTTAGGGTTCAAACCCTCTTTTGTATGCTCGAATTATCATTTTCATGCTCGAGATGTTCATTTTTTGGGTCGAACCCTCATCTCCTTGCACCAAACACACCGTTTAGGGGACAAAGCTTGAATTTTTGCTTCCAAGCATTCGTTTGTAGAGTCGAGAGCATTGACTCCAGGCTTGAAAGGCTCTTATTTATGCACCAAACTCTCATTCTTAGGGTTCAAACCCTCATTCTTATGCTCAAATTATCATTTTTATGCTCGATATGCTCATTTTTTTGGTCGAACCCTCATCTCCTTGCTCCAAATACATCGTTTAGGGGACAAAGCTTGAATTTCAGGTTCCAAGGCTTTGTTTGTAGTGTCCAGAACATTGACTCCAGGCTTGAAAGCCTCTTATTTATGCACCAAACTCTCATTCTTAGGGTTCAAACTCTCACTGTTATGCTCAAATTATCATTTTCATGCTCGACATGCTCATTTTATGGGTCGAACCCTCATCTCCTTGCTCCAAATACATCGTTTAGGGGACAAAGCTTGAATTTCAGGTTCCAAGCATTCGTTTGTAGAGTCCAGAGCATTGACTCCAGGCTTGAAAGCCTCTTATTTATGCACCAAACTCTCATTCTTAGGGTTCAAACCCTCATTCTTATGCTCAAATTATCACTTTTATGCTCGTCATGCTCATTTTTTTGGTCGAACCCTCATCTCCTTGCTCCAAATACATCGTTTAGGGGACAAAGCTTGAATTTCAGGTTCCAAGGCTTCGTTTGTAGAGTCCAGAACATTGACTCCAGGCTTGAAAGGCTCTTATTTATGCACCAAACTCTCATTCTTAGGGTTCAAACCCTCATTGTTATGCTCGAATTATTATTTTCATGCTCGACATGCTCATTTTTTGGGTCGAACCCTCATGTCCTTGCTCCAAATACATCGTTTAGGGGACGAAGCTTGAGTTTCAGGTTCCAAGCATTCGTTTGTAGAGTCAAGAGCATTGACTCCAGGCTTGAAAGCCTCTTATTTATGCACCAAACTGTAATTCTTAGGTTTCAAACCCTCATTTTTATGCTCGAATTATCATTGTTATGCTCGACATGCTCATTTTTTGGGTCGAACCCTCATCTCCTTGCTCCAAATACATCGTTTAGGGGACAAAGCTTGAGTTTTAGGTTCCAAGGCTTCGTTTGTAGAGTCCAGAGCATTGATTCGAGGCTTGAAAGGCTCTTATTTATGCACCAAACTCTCATTCTTAGGGTTCAAATCCTCATTGTTATGCTCAAATTATCATTTTCATGCTCGACATGCTCATTTTTTGGGTCGAACCCTCATGTCCTTGCTCCAAATACATCGTTTAGGGGACAAAGCTTGAGTTTTAGGTTCCAAGGCTTTGTTTGTAGAGTCCAGAACATTGACTCCAGGCTTGAAAGCCTCTTATTTATGCACCAAACTCTAATTCTTAGGTTTCAAATCCTCATTTTTATGCTCGAATTATCATTTTCATGCTCGACATGCTCATTTTTTGGGTCGAACCCTCATGTCCTTGCTCCAAATACATCGTTTAGGGGACAAAGCTTGAATTTCAGGTTCCAAGGCTTTGTTTGTAGTTTCCAGAACATTGACTCCAGGCTTGAAAGCCTCTTATTTATGCACCAAACTCTCATTCTTAGGGTTGAAACCCTCATTTGTATGCTCAAATTATCATTTTCATGCTCGACATGCTCATTTTATGGGTCGAACCCTCATCTCCTTGCTCCAAATACATCGTTTAGGGGACAAAGCTTGAATTTCAGGTTCCAAGCATTCGTTTGTAGAGTCCAGAGCATTGACTCCAGGCTTGAAAGGCTCTTATTTATGCACCAAACTCTCATTCTTAGGGTTCAAACCCTCATTTTTATGCTCGAATTATCATTGTTATGCTCGACATGCTCATTTTTTGGGTCGAACCCTCATCTCCTTGCTCCAAATACATCGTTTAGGGGACAAAGCTTGAGTTTTAGGTTCCAAGGCTTTGTTTGTAGAGTCCAGAACATTGACTCCAGGCTTGAAAGCCTCTTATTTATGCACCAAACTCTAATTCTTAGGTTTCAAACCCTCATTTTTATGCTCGAATTATCATTTTCATGCTCGACATGCTCATTTTATGGGTCGAACCCTCATCTCCTTGCTCCAAATACATCGTTTAGGGGACAAAGCTTGAATTTCAGGTTCCAAGCATTCGTTTGTAGAGTCCAGAGCATTGACTCCAGGCTTGAAAGGCTCTTATTTATGCACCAAACTCTCATTCTTAGGGTTCAAACCCTCATTTTTATGCTCGAATTATCATTGTTATGCTCGACATGCTCATTTTTTGGGTCGAACCCTCATCTCCTTGCTCCAAATACATCGTTTAGGGGACAAAGCTTGAGTTTCAGGTTCCAAGCATTCGTTTGTAGAGTCAAGAGCATTGACTCCAGGCTTGAAAGGCTCTTATTTATGCACCAAACTCTCATTCTTAGGGTTCAAACCCTCATTCTTATGCTCAAATTATCATTTTTATGCTCGACATACTCATTTTTTTTGGTCGAACCCTCATCTCCTTGCTCCAAATACATCGTTTAGGGGACAAAGCTTGAATTTCAGGTGCCAAGGCTTCGTTTGTAGAGTCGAGAGCACTGACTCCAGGCTTGAAAGGCTCTTATTTATGCACCGAACTCTCATTCTTAGGGTTCAA
Source organism: Strix aluco (assembly GCF_031877795.1). NCBI lineage: Eukaryota > Metazoa > Chordata > Aves > Strigiformes > Strigidae > Strix > Strix aluco. The sequence goes on from NC_133970.1 coordinate 31,583,487, forward strand.
ACCCTCATTCTTATGCTCGAATTATCATTGTTATGCTCGTCATGCTCATTTTTTGGGTCGAACCCTCATGTCCTTGCTCCAAATACATCGTTTAGGGGACAAAGCTTGAGTTTCAGGTTCCAAGCATTCGTTTGTAGAGTCAAGAGCATTGACTCCAGGCTTGAAAGCCTCTTATTTATGCACCAAACTCTCATTCTTAGGGTTCAAACCCTCATTCTTATGCTCGAATTATCATTGTTATGCTCGACATGCTCATTTTTTGGGTCGAACCCTCATCTCCTTGCTCCAAATACATCGTTTAGGGGACAAAGCTTGAGTTTTAGGTTCCAAGGCTTCGTTTGTAGAGTCCAGAGCATTGATTCGAGGCTTGAAAGGCTCTTATTTATGCACCAAACTCTCATTCTTAGGGTTCAAATCCTCATTGTTATGCTCAAATTATCATTTTCATGCTCGACATGCTCATTTTTTGGGTCGAACCCTCATGCCCTTGCTCCAAATACATCGTTTAGGGGACAAAGCTGGAGTTTTAGGTTCCAAGGCTTTGTTTGTAGAGTCCAGAACATTGACTCCAGGCTTGAAAGCCTCTTATTTATGCACCAAACTCTAATTCTTAGGTTTCAAATCCTCATTTTTATGCTCGAATTATCATTTTCATGCTCGACATGCTCATTTTTTGGGTCGAACCCTCATGTCCTTGCTCCAAATACATCGTTTAGGGGACAAAGCTTGAATTTCAGGTTCCAAGGCTTTGTTTGTAGTTTCCAGAACATTGACTCCAGGCTTGAAAGCCTCTTATTTATGCACCAAACTCTCATTCTTAGGGTTGAAACCCTCATTTGTATGCTCAAATTATCATTTTCATGCTCGACATGCTCATTTTATGGGTCGAACCCTCATCTCCTTGCTCCAAATACATCGTTTAGGGGACAAAGCTTGAATTTCAGGTGACAAGGCTTCGTTTGTAGAGTCGAGAGCATTGACTCCAGGCTTGAAAGGCTCTTATTTATGCACCAAACTCTCATTCTTAGGGTTCAAACCCTCATTCTTATGCTCAAATTATCACTTTTATGCTCGTCATGCTCATTTTTTTGGTCGAACCCTCATCTCCTTGCTCCAAATACATCGTTTAGGGGACAAAGCTTGAGTTTCAGGTTCCAAGCATTCGTTTGTAGAGTCAAGAGCATTGACTCCAGGCTTGAAAGGCTCTTATTTATGCACCAAACTCTCATTCTTAGGGTTCAAACCCTCATTTTGATGCTCGAATTAACATTTTCATACTCGACATGCTCATTTTTTGGGTCGGACCCTCATGTCCTTGCTCCAAATACATCGTTTAGGGGACAAAGCTTGAGTTTTAGGTTCCAAGGCTTTGTTTGTAGAGTCCAGAACATTGACTCCAGGCTTGAAAGGCTCTTATTTATGCACCAAACTCTCATTCTTAGGGTTCAAACCTTCATTGTTATGCTCAAATTATCAGTTTTATGCTCAACATGCTCATTTTTTTGGTCGAAACCTCATGTCCTTGCTCCAAATACATCGTTTAGGGGACAAAGCTTGAGTTTTAGGTTCCAAGGCTTCGTTTGTAGAGTCCAGAGCATTGACTCCAGGCTTGAAAGCCTCTTATTTATGCACCAAACTCTCATTCTTAAGGTTCAAACCCTCATTTGTATGCTCAAATTATCATTTTCATGCTCGACATGCTCATTTTATGGGTCGAACCCTCATCTCCTTGCACCAAATACATCGTTTAGGGGACAAAGCTGGAGTTTTAGGTTCCAAGGCTTTGTTTGTAGAGTCCAGAACATTGACTCCAGGCTTGAAAGCCTCTTATTTATGCACCAAACTCTAATTCTTAGGTTTCAAATCCTCATTTTTATGCTCGAATTATCATTTTCATGCTCGACATGCTCATTTTTTGGGTCGAACCCTCATGTCCTTGCTCCAAATACATCGTTTAGGGGACAAAGCTTGAATTTCAGGTTCCAAGGCTTTGTTTGTAGTTTCCAGAACATTGACTCCAGGCTTGAAAGCCTCTTATTTATGCACCAAACTCTCATTCTTAGGGTTGAAACCCTCATTTGTATGCTCAAATTATCATTTTCATGCTCGACATGCTCATTTTATGGGTCGAACCCTCATCTCCTTGCTCCAAATACATCGTTTAGGGGACAAAGCTTGAATTTCAGGTGACAAGGCTTCGTTTGTAGAGTCGAGAGCATTGACTCCAGGCTTGAAAGGCTCTTATTTATGCACCAAACTCTCATTCTTAGGGTTCAAACCCTCATTCTTATGCTCAAATTATCACTTTTATGCTCGTCATGCTCATTTTTTTGGTCGAACCCTCATCTCCTTGCTCCAAATACATCGTTTAGGGGACAAAGCTTGAGTTTCAGGTTCCAAGCATTCGTTTGTAGAGTCAAGAGCATTGACTCCAGGCTTGAAAGGCTCTTATTTATGCACCAAACTCTCATTCTTAGGGTTCAAACCCTCATTTTGATGCTCGAATTAACATTTTCATACTCGACATGCTCATTTTTTGGGTCGGACCCTCATGTCCTTGCTCCAAATACATCGTTTAGGGGACAAAGCTTGAGTTTTAGGTTCCAAGGCTTTGTTTGTAGAGTCCAGAACATTGACTCCAGGCTTGAAAGGCTCTTATTTATGCACCAAACTCTCATTCTTAGGGTTCAAACCTTCATTGTTATGCTCAAATTATCAGTTTTATGCTCAACATGCTCATTTTTTTGGTCGAAACCTCATGTCCTTGCTCCAAATACATCGTTTAGGGGACAAAGCTTGAGTTTTAGGTTCCAAGGCTTCGTTTGTAGAGTCCAGAGCATTGACTCCAGGCTTGAAAGCCTCTTATTTATGCACCAAACTCTCATTCTTAAGGTTCAAACCCTCATTTGTATGCTCAAATTATCATTTTCATGCTCGACATGCTCATTTTATGGGTCGAACCCTCATCTCCTTGCACCAAACACACCGTTTAGGGGACAAAGCTTGAATTTTTGCTTCCAAGCATTTGTTTGTAGAGTCGAGAGCATTGACTCCAGGCTTGAAAGGCTCTTATTTATGCACCAAACTCTCATTCTTAGGGTTCAAACCCTCATTCTTATGCTCAAATTATCATTTTTATGCTCGATATGCTCATTTTTTTTGGTCGAACCCTCATCTCCTTGCTCCAAATACATCGTTTAGGGGACAAAGCTTGAATTTCAGGTTCCAAGGCTTTGTTTGTAGTGTCCAGAACATTGACTCCAGGCTTGAAAGCCTCTTATTTATGCACCAAACTCTCATTCTTAGGGTTGAAACCCTCATTTGTATGCTCAAATTATCATTTTCATGCTCGACATGCTCATTTTATGGGTCGAACCCTCATCTCCTTGCTCCAAATACATCGTTTAGGGGACAAAGCTTGAATTTCAGGTTCCAAGCATTCGTTTGTAGAGTCCAGAGCATTGACTCCAGGCTTGAAAGCCTCTTATTTATGCACCAAACTCTCATTCTTAGGGTTCAAACCCTCATTGATATGCTCAAATTATCATTTTTATGCTCGTCATGCTCATTTTTTTGGTCGAACCCTCATGTCCTTGCTCCAAATACTTCGTTTAGGGGACAAAGCTTGAATTTCAGGTGACAAGGCTTCGTTTGTAGAGTCGAGAGCATTGACTCCAGGCTTGAAAGGCTCTTATTTATGCACCAAACTCTCATTCTTAGGGTTCAAACCCTCATTCTTATGCTCAAATTATCACTTTTATGCTCGTCATGCTCATTTTTTTGGTCGAACCCTCATCTCCTTGCTCCAAATACATCGTTTAGGGGACAAAGCTTGAGTTTCAGGTTCCAAGCATTCGTTTGTAGAGTCAAGAGCATTGACTCCAGGCTTGAAAGGCTCTTATTTATGCACCAAACTCTCATTCTTAGGGTTCAAACCCTCATTTTGATGCTCGAATTAACATTTTCATACTCGACATGCTCATTTTTTGGGTCGGACCCTCATGTCCTTGCTCCAAATACATCGTTTAGGGGACAAAGCTTGAGTTTTAGGTTCCAAGGCTTTGTTTGTAGAGTCCAGAACATTGACTCCAGGCTTGAAAGGCTCTTATTTATGCACCAAACTCTCATTCTTAGGGTTCAAACCTTCATTGTTATGCTCAAATTATCAGTTTTATGCTCAACATGCTCATTTTTTTGGTCGAAACCACATGTCCTTGCTCCAAATACATCGTTTAGGGGACAAAGCTTGAGTTTTAGGTTCCAAGGCTTCGTTTGTAGAGTCCAGAGCATTGACTTCAGGCTTGAAAGCCTCTTATTTATGCACCAAACTCTCATTCTTAAGGTTCAAACCCTCATTTGTATGCTCAAATTATCATTTTCATGCTCGACATGCTCATTTTATGGGTCGAACCCTCATCTCCTTGCACCAAACACACCGTTTAGGGGACAAAGCTTGAATTTTTGCTTCCAAGCATTCGTTTGTAGAGTCGAGAGCATTGACTCCAGGCTTGAAAGGCTCTTATTTATGCACCAAACTCTCATTCTTAGGGTTCAAACCCTCATTCTTATGCTCAAATTATCATTTTTATGCTCGATATGCTCATTTTTTTTGGTCGAACCCTCATCTCCTTGCTCCAAATACATCGTTTAGGGGACAAAGCTTGAATTTCAGGTTCCAAGGCTTTGTTTGTAGTGTCCAGAACATTGACTCCAGGCTTGAAAGCCTCTTATTTATGCACCAAACTCTCATTCTTAGGGTTGAAACCCTCATTTGTATGCTCAAATTATCATTTTCATGCTCGACATGCTCATTTTATGGGTCGAACCCTCATCTCCTTGCTCCAAATACATCGTTTAGGGGACAAAGCTTGAATTTCAGGTTCCAAGCATTCGTTTGTAGAGTCCAGAGCATTGACTCCAGGCTTGAAAGGCTCTTATTTATGCACCAAACTCTCATTCTTAGGGTTCAAACCCTCATTCTTATGCTCAAATTATCACTTTTATGCTCGTCATGCTCATTTTTTTGGTCGAACCCTCATCTCCTTGCTCCAAATACATCGTTTAGGGGACAAAGCTTGAGTTTCAGGTTCCAAGCATTCGTTTGTAGAGTCAAGAGCATTGACTCCAGGCTTGAAAGGCTCTTATTTATGCACCAAACTCTCATTCTTAGGGTTCAAACCCTCATTTTGATGCTCGAATTAACATTTTCATACTCGACATGCTCATTTTTTGGGTCTGACCCTCATGTCCTTGCTCCAAATCCATCGTTTAGGGGACAAAGCTTGAGTTTTAGGTTCCAAGGCTTTGTTTGTAGAGTCCAGAACATTGACTCCAGGCTTGAAAGGCTCTTATTTATGCACCAAACTCTCATTCTTAGGGTTCAAACCTTCATTGTTATGCTCAAATTATCAGTTTTATGCTCAACATGCTCATTTTTTTGGTCGAAACCTCATGTCCTTGCTCCAAATACATCGTTTAGGGGACAAAGCTTGAGTTTTAGGTTCCAAGGCTTCGTTTGTAGAGTCCAGAGCATTGACTCCAGGCTTGAAAGCCTCTTATTTATGCACCAAACTCTCATTCTTAAGGTTCAAACCCTCATTTGTATGCTCAAATTATCATTTTCATGCTCGACATGCTCATTTTATGGGTCGAACCCTCATCTCCTTGCACCAAACACACCGTTTAGGGGACAAAGCTTGAATTTTTGCTTCCAAGCATTCGTTTGTAGAGTCGAGAGCATTGACTCCAGGCTTGAAAGGCTCTTATTTATGCACCAAACTCTCATTCTTAGGGTTCAAACCCTCATTCTTATGCTCAAATTATCATTTTTATGCTCAATATGCTCATTTTTTTTGGTCGAACCCTCATCTCCTTGCTCCAAATACATCGTTTAGGGGACAAAGCTTGAATTTCAGGTGCCAAGGCTTCGTTTGTAGAGTCGAGAGCATTGACTCCAGGCTTGAAAGGCTCTTATTTATGCACCAAACTCTCATTCTTAGGGTTCAAACCCTCATTCTTATGCTCGAATTATCATTGTTATGCTCGTCATGCTCATTTTTTGGGTCGAACCCTCATGTCCTTGCTCCAAATACATCGTTTAGGGGACAAAGCTTGAGTTTCAGGTTCCAAGGCTTCGTTTGTAGAGTCCAGAACATTGACTCCAGGCTTGAAAGCCTCTTATTTATGCACCAAACTCTAATTCTTAGGTTTCAAATCCTCATTTTTATGCTCGAATTATCATTTTCATGCTCGACATGCTCATTTTTTGGGTCGAACCCTCATCTCCTTGCTCCAAATACATCGTTTAGGGGACAAAGCTTGAATTTCAGGTTCCAAGCATTCGTTTGTAGAGTCCAGAGCATTGACTCCAGGCTTGAAAGCCTCTTATTTATGCACCAAACTCTCATTCTTAGGGTTCAAACCCTCATTGATATGCTCAAATTATCATTTTTATGCTCGTCATGCTCATTTTTTTGGTCGAACCCTCATGTCCTTGCTCCAAATACTTCGTTTAGGGGACAAAGCTTGAATTTCAGGTGACAAGGCTTCGTTTGTAGAGTCGAGAGCATTGACTCCAGGCTTGAAAGGCTCTTATTTATGCACCAAACTCTCATTCTTAGGGTTCAAACCCTCATTCTTATGCTCAAATTATCACTTTTATGCTCGTCATGCTCATTTTTTTGGTCGAACCCTCATCTCCTTGCTCCAAATACATCGTTTAGGGGACAAAGCTTGAGTTTCAGGTTCCAAGCATTCGTTTGTAGAGTCAAGAGCATTGACTCCAGGCTTGAAAGGCTCTTATTTATGCACCAAACTCTCATTCTTAGGGTTCAAACCCTCATTTTGATGCTCGAATTAACATTTTCATACTCGACATGCTCATTTTTTGGGTCTGACCCTCATGTCCTTGCTCCAAATCCATCGTTTAGGGGACAAAGCTTGAGTTTTAGGTTCCAAGGCTTTGTTTGTAGAGTCCAGAACATTGACTCCAGGCTTGAAAGGCTCTTATTTATGCACCAAACTCTCATTCTTAGGGTTCAAACCTTCATTGTTATGCTCAAATTATCAGTTTTATGCTCAACATGCTCATTTTTTTGGTCGAAACCTCATGTCCTTGCTCCAAATACATCGTTTAGGGGACAAAGCTTGAGTTTTAGGTTCCAAGGCTTCGTTTGTAGAGTCCAGAGCATTGACTCCAGGCTTGAAAGCCTCTTATTTATGCACCAAACTCTCATTCTTAAGGTTCAAACCCTCATTTGTATGCTCAAATTATCATTTTCATGCTCGACATGCTCATTTTATGGGTCGAACCCTCATCTCCTTGCACCAAACACACCGTTTAGGGGACAAAGCTTGAATTTTTGCTTCCAAGCATTCGTTTGTAGAGTCGAGAGCATTGACTCCAGGCTTGAAAGGCTCTTATTTATGCACCAAACTCTCATTCTTAGGGTTCAAACCCTCATTCTTATGCTCAAATTATCATTTTTATGCTCGATATGCTCATTTTTTTTGGTCGAACCCTCATCTCCTTGCTCCAAATACATCGTTTAGGGGACAAAGCTTGAATTTCAGGTGCCAAGGCTTCGTTTGTAGAGTCGAGAGCATTGACTCCAGGCTTGAAAGGCTCTTATTTATGCACCAAACTCTCATTCTTAGGGTTCAAACCCTCATTCTTATGCTCGAATTATCATTGTTATGCTCGTCATGCTCATTTTTTGGGTCGAACCCTCATGTCCTTGCTCCAAATACATCGTTTAGGGGACAAAGCTTGAATTTCAGGTTCCAAGGCTTTGTTTGTAGTTTCCAGAACATTGACTCCAGGCTTGAAAGCCTCTTATTTATGCACCAAACTCTCATTCTTAGGGTTGAAACCCTCATTTGTATGCTCAAATTATCATTTTCATGCTCGACATGCTCATTTTATGGGTCGAACCCTCATCTCCTTGCTCCAAATACATCGTTTAGGGGACAAAGCTTGAATTTCAGGTTCCAAGCATTCGTTTGTAGAGTCCAGAGCATTGACTCCAGGCTTGAAAGGCTCTTATTTATGCACCAAACTCTCATTCTTAGGGTTCAAACCCTCATTTTTATGCTCGAATTATCATTGTTATGCTCGACATGCTCATTTTTTGGGTCGAACCCTCATCTCCTTGCTCCAAATACATCGTTTAGGGGACAAAGCTTGAGTTTTAGGTTCCAAGGCTTTGTTTGTAGAGTCCAGAACATTGACTCCAGGCTTGAAAGGCTATTATTTATGCACCAAACTCTCATTCTTAGGGTTCAAACCCTCATTCTTATGCTCGAATTATCACTTTTATGCTCGTCATGCTCATTTTTTTGGTCGAACCCTCATCTCCTTGCTCCAAATACATCGTTTAGGGGACAAAGCTTGAGTTTCAGGTTCCAAGCATTCGTTTGTAGAGTCCAGAGCATTGACTCCAGGCTTGAAAGGCTCTTATTTATGCACCAAACTCTCATTCTTAGGGTTCAAACCCTCATTTTGATGCTCGAATTAACATTTTCATACTCGACATGCTCATTTTTTGGGTCGGACCCTCATGTCCTTGCTCCAAATACATCGTTTAGGGGACAAAGCTTGAGTTTTAGGTTCCAAGGCTTTGTTTGTAGAGTCCAGAACATTGACTCCAGGCTTGAAAGGCTCTTATTTATGCACCAAACTCTCATTCTTAGGGTTCAAACCTTCATTGTTATGCTCAAATTATCAGTTTTATGCTCAACATGCTCATTTTTTTGGTCGAAACCTCATGTCCTTGCTCCAAATACATCGTTTAGGGGACAAAGCTTGAGTTTTAGGTTCCAAGGCTTCGTTTGTAGAGTCCAGAGCATTGACTCCAGGCTTGAAAGCCTCTTATTTATGCACCAAACTCTCATTCTTAAGGTTCAAACCCTCATTTGTATGCTCAAATTATCATTTTCATGCTCGACATGCTCATTTTATGGGTCGAACCCTCATCTCCTTGCACCAAACACACCGTTTAGGGGACAAAGCTTGAATTTTTGCTTCCAAGCATTCGTTTGTAGAGTCGAGAGCATTGACTCCAGGCTTGAAAGGCTCTTATTTATGCACCAAACTCTCATTCTTAGGGTTCAAACCCTCATTCTTATGCTCAAATTATCATTTTTATGCTCGATATGCTCATTTTTTTTGGTCGAACCCTCATCTCCTTGCTCCAAATACATCGTTTAGGGGACAAAGCTTGAATTTCAGGTGCCAAGGCTTTGTTTGTAGTGTCCAGAACATTGACTCCAGGCTTGAAAGCCTCTTATTTATGCACCAAACTCTCATTCTTAGGGTTAAAACCCTCATTCTTATGCTCAAATTATCATTTTCATGCTCGACATGCTCATTTTATGGGTCGAACCCTCATCTCCTTGCTCCAAATACATCGTTTAGGGGACAAAGCTTGAATTTCAGGTTCCAAGCATTCGTTTGTAGAGTCCAGAGCATTGACTCCAGGCTTGAAAGCCTCTTATTTATGCACCAAACTCTCATTCTTAGGGTTCAAACCCTCATTGATATGCTCAAATTATCATTTTTATGCTCGTCATGCTCATTTTTTTGGTCGAACCCTCATGTCCTTGCTCCAAATACTTCGTTTAGGGGACAAAGCTTGAATTTCAGGTGACAAGGCTTCGTTTGTAGAGTCGAGAGCATTGACTCCAGGCTTGAAAGCCTCTTATTTATGCACCAAACTCTCATTCTTAGGGTTCAAACCCTCATTCTTATGCTCAAATTATCACTTTTATGCTCGTCATGCTCATTTTTTTGGTCGAACCCTCATCTCCTTGCTCCAAATACATCGTTTAGGGGACAAAGCTTGAGTTTCAGGTTCCAAGCATTCGTTTGTAGAGTCAAGAGCATTGACTCCAGGCTTGAAAGGCTCTTATTTATGCACCAAACTCTCATTCTTAGGGTTCAAACCCTCATTTTGATGCTCGAATTAACATTTTCATACTCGACATGCTCATTTTTTGGGTCTGACCCTCATGTCCTTGCTCCAAATCCATCGTTTAGGGGACAAAGCTTGAGTTTTAGGTTCCAAGGCTTTGTTTGTAGAGTCCAGAACATTGACTCCAGGCTTGAAAGCCTCTTATTTATGCACCAAACTCTCATTCTTAAGGTTCAAACCCTCATTTGTATGCTCAAATTATCATTTTCATGCTCGACATGCTCATTTTATGGGTCGAACCCTCATCTCCTTGCACCAAACACACCGTTTAGGGGACAAAGCTTGAATTTTTGCTTCCAAGCATTCGTTTGTAGAGTTGAGAGCATTGACTCCAGGCTTGAAAGGCTCTTATTTATGCACCAAACTCTCATTCTTAGGGTTCAAACCCTCATTCTTATGCTCAAATTATCATTTTTATGCTCGATATGCTCATTTTTTTTGGTCGAACCCTCATCTCCTTGCTCCAAATACATCGTTTAGGGGACAAAGCTTGAATTTCAGGTTCCAAGGCTTTGTTTGTAGTGTCCAGAACATTGACTCCAGGCTTGAAAGCCTCTTATTTATGCACCAAACTCTCATTCTTAGGGTTGAAACCCTCATTTGTATGCTCAAATTATCATTTTCATGCTCGACATGCTCATTTTATGGGTCGAACCCTCATCTCCTTGCTCCAAATACATCGTTTAGGGGACAAAGCTTGAATTTCAGGTTCCACGCATTCGTTTGTAGAGTCCAGAGCATTGACTCCAGGCTTGAAAGGCTCTTATTTATGCACCAAACTCTCATTCTTAGGGTTCAAACCCTCATTGATATGCTCAAATTATCATTTTTATGCTCGTCATGCTCATTTTTTTGGTCGAACCCTCATGTCCTTGCTCCAAATACTTCGTTTAGGGGACAAAGCTTGAATTTCAGGTGACAAGGCTTCGTTTGTAGAGTCGAGAGCATTGACTCCAGGCTTGAAAGGCTCTTATTTATGCACCAAACTCTCATTCTTAGGGTTCAAACCCTCATTCTTATGCTCAAATTATCACTTTTATGCTCGTCATGCTCATTTTTTTGGTCGAACCCTCATCTCCTTGCTCCAAATACATCGTTTAGGGGACAAAGCTTGAGTTTCAGGTTCCAAGCATTCGTTTGTAGAGTCAAGAGCATTGACTCCAGGCTTGAAAGGCTCTTATTTATGCACCAAACTCTCATTCTTAGGGTTCAAACCCTCATTTTGATGCTCGAATTAACATTTTCATACTCGACATGCTCATTTTTTGGGTCTGACCCTCATGTCCTTGCTCCAAATCCATCGTTTAGGGGACAAAGCTTGAGTTTTAGGTTCCAAGGCTTTGTTTGTAGAGTCCAGAACATTGACTCCAGGCTTGAAAGGCTCTTATTTATGCACCAAACTCTCATTCTTAGGGTTCAAACCTTCATTGTTATGCTCAAATTATCAGTTTTATGCTCAACATGCTCATTTTTTTGGTCGAAACCTCATGTCCTTGCTCCAAATACATCGTTTAGGGGACAAAGCTTGAGTTTTAGGTTCCAAGGCTTCGTTTGTAGAGTCCAGAGCATTGACTCCAGGCTTGAAAGCCTCTTATTTATGCACCAAACTCTCATTCTTAAGGTTCAAACCCTCATTTGTATGCTCAAATTATCATTTTCATGCTCGACATGCTCATTTTATGGGTCGAACCCTCATCTCCTTGCACCAAACACACCGTTTAGGGGACAAAGCTTGAATTTTTGCTTCCAAGCATTTGTTTGTAGAGTCGAGAGCATTGACTCCAGGCTTGAAAGGCTCTTATTTATGCACCAAACTCTCATTCTTAGTGTTCAAACCCTCATTGTTATGCTCGAATTATCATTTTCATGCTCGACATGCCCATTTTTTTAATCGAAACCTCATCTCCTTGCTCCAAATACATCGTTTAGGGGACAAAGCTTTAATTTCAGGTTCCAAGCATACGTTTGTAGAGTCGAGAACATTGACTCCAGGCTTGAAAGGCTCTTATTTATGCACCGAACTCTCATTCTTAGTGTTCAAACCCTCATTGTTATGCTCAAATTATCATTTTCATGCTCGACATGTTCATTTTTTGGGTCGAACCCTCATCTCCTTGCACCAAACACACCGTTTAGGGGACAAAGGTTGAATTTTTGCTTCCAAGCATTCGTTTGTAGAGTCCAGAACATCGACTCCAGGCTTGAAAGGCTCTTATTTATGCACCAAACTCTCATTCTTAGGGTTCAAACCCTCATTCTTATGCTCAAATTATCATTTTTATGCTCGTCATGCTCATTTTTTTGGTCGAACCCTCATCTCCTTGCTCCAAATACATCGTTTAGGGGACAAAGCTTGAATTTCAGGTGCCAAGCATTCGTTTGTAGAGTCCAGAGCATTGACTCCAGGCTTGAAAGGCTCTTATTTATGCACCAAACTCTCATTCTTAGTGTTCAAACCCTCATTGTTATGCTCGGATTATTATTTTCATGCTCGACATGCTCATTTTTTGGGTCGAACCCTCATGTACTTGCTCCAAATACATCGTTTAGGTGACAAGGCTGGAGTTTTAGGTTCCAAGCATTCGTTTGTAGAGTCCAGAGCATTGACTCCAGGCTTGAAAGCCTCTTATTTATGCACCAAACTCTCATTCTTAGGGTTCAAACCCTCATTCTTATGCTCAAATTATCATTTTTATGCTCGACATACTCATTTTTTTTGGTCGAACCCTCATCTCCTTGCTCCAAATACATCGTTTAGGGGACAAAGCTTGAATTTCAGGTGCCAAGGCTTCGTTTGTAGAGTCGAGAGCATTGACTCCAGGCTTGAAAGGCTCTTATTTATGCACCAAACTCTCATTCTTAGGGTTCAAACCCTCATTCTTATGCTCGAATTATCATTGTTATGCTCGTCATGCTCATTTTTTGGGTCGAACCCTCATGTCCTTGCTCCAAATACATCGTTTAGGGGACAAAGCTTGAGTTTCAGGTTCCAAGCATTCGTTTGTAGAGTCAAGAGCATTGACTCCAGGCTTGAAAGCCTCTTATTTATGCACCAAACTGTAATTCTTAGGTTTCAAACCCTCATTTTTATGCTCGAATTATCATTGTTATGCTCGACATGCTCATTTTTTGGGTCGAACCCTCATCTCCTTGCTCCAAATACATCGTTTAGGGGACAAAGCTTGAGTTTTAGGTTCCAAGGCTTCGTTTGTAGAGTCCAGAGCATTGATTCGAGGCTTGAAAGGCTCTTATTTATGCACCAAACTCTCATTCTTAGGGTTGAAACCCTCATTTGTATGCTCAAATTATCATTTTCATGCTCGACATGCTCATTTTATGGGTCGAACCCTCATCTCCTTGCTCCAAATACATCGTTTAGGGGACAAAGCTTGAATTTCAGGTTCCAAGCATTCGTTTGTAGAGTCCAGAGCATTGACTCCAGGCTTGAAAGGCTCTTATTTATGCACCAAACTCTCATTCTTAGGGTTCAAACCCTCATTTTTATGCTCGAATTATCATTGTTATGCTCGACATGCTCATTTTTTGGGTCGAACCCTCATCTCCTTGCTCCAAATACATCGTTTAGGGGACAAAGCTTGAGTTTCAGGTTCCAAGCATTCGTTTGTAGAGTCCAGAGCATTGACTCCAGGCTTGAAAGGCTCTTATTTATGCACCAAACTCTCATTCTTAGGGTTCAAACCCTCATTTTGATGCTCGAATTAACATTTTCATACTCGACATGCTCATTTTTTGGGTCGGACCCTCATGTCCTTGCTCCAAATACATCGTTTAGGGGACAAAGCTTGAGTTTTAGGTTCCAAGGCTTTGTTTGTAGAGTCCAGAACATTGACTCCAGGCTTGAAAGGCTCTTATTTATGCACCAAACTCTCATTCTTAGGGTTCAAACCTTCATTGTTATGCTCAAATTATCAGTTTTATGCTCAACATGCTCATTTTTTTGGTCGAAACCTCATGTCCTTGCTCCAAATACATCGTTTAGGGGACAAAGCTTGAGTTTTAGGTTCCAAGGCTTCGTTTGTAGAGTCCAGAGCATTGACTCCAGGCTTGAAAGCCTCTTATTTATGCACCAAACTCTCATTCTTAAGGTTCAAACCCTCATTTGTATGCTCAAATTATCATTTTCATGCTCGACATGCTCATTTTATGGGTCGAACCCTCATCTCCTTGCACCAAACACACCGTTTAGGGGACAAAGCTTGAATTTTTGCTTCCAAGCATTCGTTTGTAGAGTCGAGAGCATTGACTCCAGGCTTGAAAGGCTCTTATTTATGCACCAAACTCTCATTCTTAGGGTTCAAACCCTCATTCTTATGCTCAAATTATCATTTTTATGCTCGATATGCTCATTTTTTTTGGTCGAACCCTCATCTCCTTGCTCCAAATACATCGTTTAGGGGACAAAGCTTGAATTTCAGGTGCCAAGGCTTTGTTTGTAGTGTCCAGAACATTGACTCCAGGCTTGAAAGCCTCTTATTTATGCACCAAACTCTCATTCTTAGGGTTAAAACCCTCATTCTTATGCTCAAATTATCATTTTCATGCTCGACATGCTCATTTTATGGGTCGAACCCTCATCTCCTTGCTCCAAATACATCGTTTAGGGGACAAAGCTTGAATTTCAGGTTCCAAGCATTCGTTTGTAGAGTCCAGAGCATTGACTCCAGGCTTGAAAGCCTCTTATTTATGCACCAAACTCTCATTCTTAGGGTTCAAACCCTCATTGATATGCTCAAATTATCATTTTTATGCTCGTCATGCTCATTTTTTTGGTCGAACCCTCATGTCCTTGCTCCAAATACATCGTTTAGGGGACAAAGCTTGAATTTCAGGTGACAAGGCTTCGTTTGTAGAGTCGAGAGCATTGACTCCAGGCTTGAAAGGCTCTTATTTATGCACCAAACTCTCATTCTTAGGGTTCAAACCCTCATTCTTATGCTCAAATTATCACTTTTATGCTCGTCATGCTCATTTTTTTGGTCGAACCCTCATCTCCTTGCTCCAAATACATCGTTTAGGGGACAAAGCTTGAGTTTCAGGTTCCAAGCATTCGTTTGTAGAGTCAAGAGCATTGACTCCAGGCTTGAAAGGCTCTTATTTATGCACCAAACTCTCATTCTTAGGGTTCAAACCCTCATTTTGATGCTCGAATTAACATTTTCATACTCGACATGCTCATTTTTTGGGTCTGACCCTCATGTCCTTGCTCCAAATCCATCGTTTAGGGGACAAAGCTTGAGTTTTAGGTTCCAAGGCTTTGTTTGTAGAGTCCAGAACATTGACTCCAGGCTTGAAAGGCTCTTATTTATGCACCAAACTCTCATTCTTAGGGTTCAAACCTTCATTGTTATGCTCAAATTATCAGTTTTATGCTCAACATGCTCATTTTTTTGGTCGAAACCTCATGTCCTTGCTCCAAATACATCGTTTAGGGGACAAAGCTTGAGTTTTAGGTTCCAAGGCTTCGTTTGTAGAGTCCAGAGCATTGACTCCAGGCTTGAAAGCCTCTTATTTATGCACCAAACTCTCATTCTTAAGGTTCAAACCCTCATTTGTATGCTCAAATTATCATTTTCATGCTCGACATGCTCATTTTATGGGTCGAACCCTCATCTCCTTGCACCAAACACACCGTTTAGGGGACAAAGCTTGAATTTTTGCTTCCAAGCATTCGTTTGTAGAGTTGAGAGCATTGACTCCAGGCTTGAAAGGCTCTTATTTATGCACCAAACTCTCATTCTTAGGGTTCAAACCCTCATTCTTATGCTCAAATTATCATTTTTATGCTCGATATGCTCATTTTTTTTGGTCGAACCCTCATCTCCTTGCTCCAAATACATCGTTTAGGGGACAAAGCTTGAATTTCAGGTTCCAAGGCTTTGTTTGTAGTGTCCAGAACATTGACTCCAGGCTTGAAAGCCTCTTATTTATGCACCAAACTCTCATTCTTAGGGTTGAAACCCTCATTTGTATGCTCAAATTATCATTTTCATGCTCGACATGCTCATTTTATGGGTCGAACCCTCATCTCCTTGCTCCAAATACATCGTTTAGGGGACAAAGCTTGAATTTCAGGTTCCACGCATTCGTTTGTAGAGTCCAGAGCATTGACTCCAGGCTTGAAAGGCTCTTATTTATGCACCAAACTCTCATTCTTAGGGTTCAAACCCTCATTGATATGCTCAAATTATCATTTTTATGCTCGTCATGCTCATTTTTTTGGTCGAACCCTCATGTCCTTGCTCCAAATACTTCGTTTAGGGGACAAAGCTTGAATTTCAGGTGACAAGGCTTCGTTTGTAGAGTCGAGAGCATTGACTCCAGGCTTGAAAGGCTCTTATTTATGCACCAAACTCTCATTCTTAGGGTTCAAACCCTCATTCTTATGCTCAAATTATCACTTTTATGCTCGTCATGCTCATTTTTTTGGTCGAACCCTCATCTCCTTGCTCCAAATACATCGTTTAGGGGACAAAGCTTGAGTTTCAGGTTCCAAGCATTCGTTTGTAGAGTCAAGAGCATTGACTCCAGGCTTGAAAGGCTCTTATTTATGCACCAAACTCTCATTCTTAGGGTTCAAACCCTCATTTTGATGCTCGAATTAACATTTTCATACTCGACATGCTCATTTTTTGGGTCTGACCCTCATGTCCTTGCTCCAAATCCATCGTTTAGGGGACAAAGCTTGAGTTTTAGGTTCCAAGGCTTTGTTTGTAGAGTCGAGAGCATTGACTCCAGGCTTGAAAGGCTCTTATTTATGCACCAAACTCTCATTCTTAGGGTTCAAACCTTCATTGTTATGCTCAAATTATCAGTTTTATGCTCAACATGCTCATTTTTTTGGTCGAAACCTCATGTCCTTGCTCCAAATACATCGTTTAGGGGACAAAGCTTGAGTTTTAGGTTCCAAGGCTTCGTTTGTAGAGTCCAGAGCATTGACTCCAGGCTTGAAAGCCTCTTATTTATGCACCAAACTCTCATTCTTAAGGTTCAAACCCTCATTTGTATGCTCAAATTATCATTTTCATGCTCGACATGCTCATTTTATGGGTCGAACCCTCATCTCCTTGCACCAAACACACCGTTTAGGGGACAAAGCTTGAATTTTTGCTTCCAAGCATTTGTTTGTAGAGTCGAGAGCATTGACTCCAGGCTTGAAAGGCTCTTATTTATGCACCAAACTCTCATTCTTAGTGTTCAAACCCTCATTGTTATGCTCGAATTATCATTTTCATGCTCGACATGCCCATTTTTTTAATCGAAACCTCATCTCCTTGCTCCAAATACATCGTTTAGGGGACAAAGCTTTAATTTCAGGTTCCAAGCATACGTTTGTAGAGTCGAGAACATTGACTCCAGGCTTGAAAGGCTCTTATTTATGCACCAAACTCTCATTCTTAGTGTTCAAACCCTCATTGTTATGCTCAAATTATCATTTTCATGCTCGACATGTTCATTTTTTGGGTCGAACCCTCATCTCCTTGCACCAAACACACCGTTTAGGGGACAAAGGTTGAATTTTTGCTTCCAAGCATTCGTTTGTAGAGTCCAGAACATCGACTCCAGGCTTGAAAGGCTCTTATTTATGCACCAAACTCTCATTCTTAGGGTTCAAACCCTCATTCTTATGCTCAAATTATCATTTTTATGCTCGTCATGCTCATTTTTTTGGTCGAACCCTCATCTCCTTGCTCCAAATACATCGTTTAGGGGACAAAGCTTGAATTTCAGGTGCCAAGCATTCGTTTGTAGAGTCCAGAGCATTGACTCCAGGCTTGAAAGGCTCTTATTTATGCACCAAACTCTCATTCTTAGTGTTCAAACCCTCATTGTTATGCTCGGATTATTATTTTCATGCTCGACATGCTCATTTTTTGGGTCGAACCCTCATGTACTTGCTCCAAATACATCGTTTAGGTGACAAGGCTGGAGTTTTAGGTTCCAAGCATTCGTTTGTAGAGTCCAGAGCATTGACTCCAGGCTTGAAAGCCTCTTATTTATGCACCAAACTCTCATTCTTAGGGTTCAAACCCTCATTCTTATGCTCAAATTATCATTTTTATGCTCGACATACTCATTTTTTTTGGTCGAACCCTCATCTCCTTGCTCCAAATACATCGTTTAGGGGACAAAGCTTGAATTTCAGGTGCCAAGGCTTCGTTTGTAGAGTCGAGAGCATTGACTCCAGGCTTGAAAGGCTCTTATTTATGCACCAAACTCTCATTCTTAGGGTTCAAACCCTCATTCTTATGCTCGAATTATCATTGTTATGCTCGTCATGCTCATTTTTTGGGTCGAACCCTCATGTCCTTGCTCCAAATACATCGTTTAGGGGACAAAGCTTGAGTTTCAGGTTCCAAGCATTCGTTTGTAGAGTCAAGAGCATTGACTCCAGGCTTGAAAGCCTCTTATTTATGCACCAAACTGTAATTCTTAGGTTTCAAACCCTCATTTTTATGCTCGAATTATCATTGTTATGCTCGACATGCTCATTTTTTGGGTCGAACCCTCATCTCCTTGCTCCAAATACATCGTTTAGGGGACAAAGCTTGAGTTTTAGGTTCCAAGGCTTCGTTTGTAGAGTCCAGAGCATTGATTCGAGGCTTGAAAGGCTCTTATTTATGCACCAAACTCTCATTCTTAGGGTTGAAACCCTCATTTGTATGCTCAAATTATCATTTTCATGCTCGACATGCTCATTTTATGGGTCGAACCCTCATCTCCTTGCTCCAAATACATCGTTTAGGGGACAAAGCTTGAATTTCAGGTTCCAAGCATTCGTTTGTAGAGTCCAGAGCATTGACTCCAGGCTTGAAAGGCTCTTATTTATGCACCAAACTCTCATTCTTAGGGTTCAAACCCTCATTTTTATGCTCGAATTATCATTGTTATGCTCGACATGCTCATTTTTTGGGTCGAACCCTCATCTCCTTGCTCCAAATACATCGTTTAGGGGACAAAGCTTGAGTTTCAGGTTCCAAGCATTCGTTTGTAGAGTCCAGAGCATTGACTCCAGGCTTGAAAGGCTCTTATTTATGCACCAAACTCTCATTCTTAGGGTTCAAACCCTCATTTTGATGCTCGAATTAACATTTTCATACTCGACATGCTCATTTTTTGGGTCGGACCCTCATGTCCTTGCTCCAAATACATCGTTTAGGGGACAAAGCTTGAGTTTTAGGTTCCAAGGCTTTGTTTGTAGAGTCCAGAACATTGACTCCAGGCTTGAAAGGCTCTTATTTATGCACCAAACTCTCATTCTTAGGGTTCAAACCTTCATTGTTATGCTCAAATTATCAGTTTTATGCTCAACATGCTCATTTTTTTGGTCGAAACCTCATGTCCTTGCTCCAAATACATCGTTTAGGGGACAAAGCTTGAGTTTTAGGTTCCAAGGCTTCGTTTGTAGAGTCCAGAGCATTGACTCCAGGCTTGAAAGCCTCTTATTTATGCACCAAACTCTCATTCTTAAGGTTCAAACCCTCATTTGTATGCTCAAATTATCATTTTCATGCTCGACATGCTCATTTTATGGGTCGAACCCTCATCTCCTTGCACCAAACACACCGTTTAGGGGACAAAGCTTGAATTTTTGCTTCCAAGCATTCGTTTGTAGAGTCGAGAGCATTGACTCCAGGCTTGAAAGGCTCTTATTTATGCACCAAACTCTCATTCTTAGGGTTCAAACCCTCATTCTTATGCTCAAATTATCATTTTTATGCTCGATATGCTCATTTTTTTTGGTCGAACCCTCATCTCCTTGCTCCAAATACATCGTTTAGGGGACAAAGCTTGAATTTCAGGTGCCAAGGCTTTGTTTGTAGTGTCCAGAACATTGACTCCAGGCTTGAAAGCCTCTTATTTATGCACCAAACTCTCATTCTTAGGGTTAAAACCCTCATTCTTATGCTCAAATTATCATTTTCATGCTCGACATGCTCATTTTATGGGTCGAACCCTCATCTCCTTGCTCCAAATACATCGTTTAGGGGACAAAGCTTGAATTTCAGGTTCCAAGCATTCGTTTGTAGAGTCCAGAGCATTGACTCCAGGCTTGAAAGCCTCTTATTTATGCACCAAACTCTCATTCTTAGGGTTCAAACCCTCATTGATATGCTCAAATTATCATTTTTATGCTCGTCATGCTCATTTTTTTGGTCGAACCCTCATGTCCTTGCTCCAAATACATCGTTTAGGGGACAAAGCTTGAATTTCAGGTGACAAGGCTTCGTTTGTAGAGTCGAGAGCATTGACTCCAGGCTTGAAAGGCTCTTATTTATGCACCAAACTCTCATTCTTAGGGTTCAAACCCTCATTCTTATGCTCAAATTATCACTTTTATGCTCGTCATGCTCATTTTTTTGGTCGAACCCTCATCTCCTTGCTCCAAATACATCGTTTAGGGGACAAAGCTTGAGTTTCAGGTTCCAAGCATTCGTTTGTAGAGTCAAGAGCATTGACTCCAGGCTTGAAAGGCTCTTATTTATGCACCAAACTCTCATTCTTAGGGTTCAAACCCTCATTTTGATGCTCGAATTAACATTTTCATACTCGACATGCTCATTTTTTGGGTCTGACCCTCATGTCCTTGCTCCAAATCCATCGTTTAGGGGACAAAGCTTGAGTTTTAGGTTCCAAGGCTTTGTTTGTAGAGTCCAGAACATTGACTCCAGGCTTGAAAGGCTCTTATTTATGCACCAAACTCTCATTCTTAGGGTTCAAACCTTCATTGTTATGCTCAAATTATCAGTTTTATGCTCAACATGCTCATTTTTTTGGTCGAAACCTCATGTCCTTGCTCCAAATACATCGTTTAGGGGACAAAGCTTGAGTTTTAGGTTCCAAGGCTTCGTTTGTAGAGTCCAGAGCATTGACTCCAGGCTTGAAAGCCTCTTATTTATGCACCAAACTCTCATTCTTAAGGTTCAAACCCTCATTTGTATGCTCAAATTATCATTTTCATGCTCGACATGCTCATTTTATGGGTCGAACCCTCATCTCCTTGCACCAAACACACCGTTTAGGGGACAAAGCTTGAATTTTTGCTTCCAAGCATTCGTTTGTAGAGTTGAGAGCATTGACTCCAGGCTTGAAAGGCTCTTATTTATGCACCAAACTCTCATTCTTAGGGTTCAAACCCTCATTCTTATGCTCAAATTATCATTTTTATGCTCGATATGCTCATTTTTTTTGGTCGAACCCTCATCTCCTTGCTCCAAATACATCGTTTAGGGGACAAAGCTTGAATTTCAGGTTCCAAGGCTTTGTTTGTAGTGTCCAGAACATTGACTCCAGGCTTGAAAGCCTCTTATTTATGCACCAAACTCTCATTCTTAGGGTTGAAACCCTCATTTGTATGCTCAAATTATCATTTTCATGCTCGACATGCTCATTTTATGGGTCGAACCCTCATCTCCTTGCTCCAAATACATCGTTTAGGGGACAAAGCTTGAATTTCAGGTTCCACGCATTCGTTTGTAGAGTCCAGAGCATTGACTCCAGGCTTGAAAGGCTCTTATTTATGCACCAAACTCTCATTCTTAGGGTTCAAACCCTCATTGATATGCTCAAATTATCATTTTTATGCTCGTCATGCTCATTTTTTTGGTCGAACCCTCATGTCCTTGCTCCAAATACTTCGTTTAGGGGACAAAGCTTGAATTTCAGGTGACAAGGCTTCGTTTGTAGAGTCGAGAGCATTGACTCCAGGCTTGAAAGGCTCTTATTTATGCACCAAACTCTCATTCTTAGGGTTCAAACCCTCATTCTTATGCTCAAATTATCACTTTTATGCTCGTCATGCTCATTTTTTTGGTCGAACCCTCATCTCCTTGCTCCAAATACATCGTTTAGGGGACAAAGCTTGAGTTTCAGGTTCCAAGCATTCGTTTGTAGAGTCAAGAGCATTGACTCCAGGCTTGAAAGGCTCTTATTTATGCACCAAACTCTCATTCTTAGGGTTCAAACCCTCATTTTGATGCTCGAATTAACATTTTCATACTCGACATGCTCATTTTTTGGGTCTGACCCTCATGTCCTTGCTCCAAATCCATCGTTTAGGGGACAAAGCTTGAGTTTTAGGTTCCAAGGCTTTGTTTGTAGAGTCGAGAGCATTGACTCCAGGCTTGAAAGGCTCTTATTTATGCACCAAACTCTCATTCTTAGGGTTCAAACCTTCATTGTTATGCTCAAATTATCAGTTTTATGCTCAACATGCTCATTTTTTTGGTCGAAACCTCATGTCCTTGCTCCAAATACATCGTTTAGGGGACAAAGCTTGAGTTTTAGGTTCCAAGGCTTCGTTTGTAGAGTCCAGAGCATTGACTCCAGGCTTGAAAGCCTCTTATTTATGCACCAAACTCTCATTCTTAAGGTTCAAACCCTCATTTGTATGCTCAAATTATCATTTTCATGCTCGACATGCTCATTTTATGGGTCGAACCCTCATCTCCTTGCACCAAACACACCGTTTAGGGGACAAAGCTTGAATTTTTGCTTCCAAGCATTTGTTTGTAGAGTCGAGAGCATTGACTCCAGGCTTGAAAGGCTCTTATTTATGCACCAAACTCTCATTCTTAGTGTTCAAACCCTCATTGTTATGCTCGAATTATCATTTTCATGCTCGACATGCCCATTTTTTTAATCGAAACCTCATCTCCTTGCTCCAAATACATCGTTTAGGGGACAAAGCTTTAATTTCAGGTTCCAAGCATACGTTTGTAGAGTCGAGAACATTGACTCCAGGCTTGAAAGGCTCTTATTTATGCACCAAACTCTCATTCTTAGTGTTCAAACCCTCATTGTTATGCTCAAATTATCATTTTCATGCTCGACATGTTCATTTTTTGGGTCGAACCCTCATCTCCTTGCACCAAACACACCGTTTAGGGGACAAAGGTTGAATTTTTGCTTCCAAGCATTCGTTTGTAGAGTCCAGAACATCGACTCCAGGCTTGAAAGGCTCTTATTTATGCACCAAACTCTCATTCTTAGGGTTCAAACCCTCATTCTTATGCTCAAATTATCATTTTTATGCTCGTCATGCTCATTTTTTTGGTCGAACCCTCATCTCCTTGCTCCAAATACATCGTTTAGGGGACAAAGCTTGAATTTCAGGTGCCAAGCATTCGTTTGTAGAGTCCAGAGCATTGACTCCAGGCTTGAAAGGCTCTTATTTATGCACCAAACTCTCATTCTTAGTGTTCAAACCCTCATTGTTATGCTCGGATTATTATTTTCATGCTCGACATGCTCATTTTTTGGGTCGAACCCTCATGTACTTGCTCCAAATACATCGTTTAGGTGACAAAGCTGGAGTTTTAGGTTCCAAGCATTCGTTTGTAGAGTCCAGAGCATTGACTCCAGGCTTGAAAGCCTCTTATTTATGCACCAAACTCTCATTCTTAAGGTTCAAACCCTCATTTTTATGCTCGAATTATCATTGTTATGCTCGACATGCTCATTTTTTTGGTCGAACCCTCATCTCCTTGCTCCAAATACATCGTTTAGGGGACAAAGCTTGAGTTTCAGGTTCCAAGCATTCGTTTGTAGAGTCAAGAGCATTGACTCCAGGCTTGAAAGCCTCTTATTTATGCACCAAACTCTCATTCTTAGGGTTCAAACCCTCATTCTTATGCTCAAATTATCATTGTTATGCTCGTCATGCTCATTTTTTGGGTCGAACCCTCATCTCCTTGCTCCAAATACATCGTTTAGGGGACAAAGCTTGAGTTTCAGGTTCCAAGCATTCGTTTGTAGAGTCAAGAGCATTGACTCCAGGCTTGAAAGCCTCTTATTTATGCACCAAACTGTAATTCTTAGGTTTCAAACCCTCATTTTTATGCTCGAATTATCATTGTTATGCTCGACATGCTCATTTTTTGGGTCGAACCCTCATCTCCTTGCTCCAAATACATCGTTTAGGGGACAAAGCTTGAGTTTTAGGTTCCAAGGCTTCGTTTGTAGAGTCCAGAGCATTGATTCGAGGCTTGAAAGGCTCTTATTTATGCACCAAACTCTCATTCTTAGGGTTCAAATCCTCATTGTTATGCTCAAATTATCATTTTCATGCTCGACATGCTCATTTTTTGGGTCGAACCCTCATGTCCTTGCTCCAAATACATCGTTTAGGGGACAAACCTTGAGTTTTAGGTTCCAAGGCTTTGTTTGTAGAGTCCAGAACATTGACTCCAGGCTTGAAAGCCTCTTATTTATGCACCAAACTCTAATTCTTAGGTTTCAAACCCTCATTTTTATGCTCGAATTATCATTTTCATGCTCGACATGCTCATTTTATGGGTCGAACCCTCATCTCCTTGCTCCAAATACATCGTTTAGGGGACAAAGCTTGAATTTCAGGTTCCAAGCATTCGTTTGTAGAGTCCAGAGCATTGACTCCAGGCTTGAAAGGCTCTTATTTATGCACCAAACTCTCATTCTTAGGGTTCAAACCCTCATTCTTATGCTCGAATTATCACTTTTATGCTCGTCATGCTCATTTTTTTGGTCGAACCCTCATCTCCTTGCTCCAAATACATCGTTTAGGGGACAAAGCTTCAGTTTCAGGTTCCAAGCATTCGTTTGTAGAGTCAAGAGCATTGACTCCAGGCTTGAAAGGCTCTTATTTATGCACCAAACTCTCATTCTTAGGGTTCAAACCCTCATTCTTATGCTCAAATTATCATTTTTATGCTCGACATACTCATTTTTTTTGGTCGAACCCTCATCTCCTTGCTCCAAATACATCGTTTAGGGGACAAAGCTTGAATTTCAGGTGCCAAGGCTTCGTTTGTAGAGTCGAGAGCATTGACTCCAGGCTTGAAAGGCTCTTATTTATGCACCAAACTCTCATTCTTAGGGTTCAAACCCTCATTCTTATGCTCGAATTATCATTGTTATGCTCGTCATGCTCATTTTTTGGGTCGAACCCTCATGTCCTTGCTCCAAATACATCGTTTAGGGGACAAAGCTTGAGTTTCAGGTTCCAAGCATTCGTTTGTAGAGTCAAGAGCATTGACTCCAGGCTTGAAAGCCTCTTATTTATGCACCAAACTGTAATTCTTAGGTTTCAAACCCTCATTTTTATGCTCGAATTATCATTGTTATGCTCGACATGCTCATTTTTTGGGTCGAACCCTCATCTCCTTGCTCCAAATACATCGTTTAGGGGACAAAGCTTGAGTTTTAGGTTCCAAGGCTTCGTTTGTAGAGTCCAGAGCATTGATTCGAGGCTTGAAAGGCTCTTATTTATGCACCAAACTCTCATTCTTAGGGTTCAAATCCTCATTGTTATGCTCAAATTATCATTTTCATGCTCGACATGCTCATTTTTTGGGTCGAACCCTCATGTCCTTGCTCCAAATACATCGTTTAGGGGACAAAGCTGGAGTTTTAGGTTCCAAGGCTTTGTTTGTAGAGTCCAGAACATTGACTCCAGGCTTGAAAGCCTCTTATTTATGCACCAAACTCTAATTCTTAGGTTTCAAATCCTCATTTTTATGCTCGAATTATCATTTTCATGCTCGACATGCTCATTTTTTGGGTCGAACCCTCATGTCCTTGCTCCAAATACATCGTTTAGGGGACAAAGCTTGAATTTCAGGTTCCAAGGCTTTGTTTGTAGTTTCCAGAACATTGACTCCAGGCTTGAAAGCCTCTTATTTATGCACCAAACTCTCATTCTTAGGGTTGAAACCCTCATTTGTATGCTCAAATTATCATTTTCATGCTCGACATGCTCATTTTATGGGTCGAACCCTCATCTCCTTGCTCCAAATACATCGTTTAGGGGACAAAGCTTGAATTTCAGGTTCCAAGCATTCGTTTGTAGAGTCCAGAGCATTGACTCCAGGCTTGAAAGGCTCTTATTTATGCACCAAACTCTCATTCTTAGGGTTCAAACCCTCATTTTTATGCTCGAATTATCATTGTTATGCTCGACATGCTCATTTTTTGGGTCGAACCCTCATCTCCTTGCTCCAAATACATCGTTTAGGGGACAAAGCTTGAGTTTTAGGTTCCAAGGCTTTGTTTGTAGAGTCCAGAACATTGACTCCAGGCTTGAAAGGCTATTATTTATGCACCAAACTCTCATTCTTAGGGTTCAAACCCTCATTCTTATGCTCGAATTATCACTTTTATGCTCGTCATGCTCATTTTTTTGGTCGAACCCTCATCTCCTTGCTCCAAATACATCGTTTAGGGGACAAAGCTTGAGTTTCAGGTTCCAAGCATTTGTTTGTAGAGTCAAGAGCATTGACTCCAGGCTTGAAAGGCTCTTATTTATGCACCAAACTCTCATTCTTAGGGTTCAAACCCTCATTTTGATGCTCGAATTAACATTTTCATACTCGACATGCTCATTTTTTGGGTCGGACCCTCATGTCCTTGCTCCAAATCCATCGTTTAGGGGACAAAGCTTGAGTTTTAGGTTCCAAGGCTTTGTTTGTAGAGTCCAGAACATTGACTCCAGGCTTGAAAGGCTCTTATTTATGCACCAAACTCTCATTCTTAGGGTTCAAACCTTCATTGTTATGCTCAAATTATCAGTTTTATGCTCGTCATGCTCATTTTTTTGGTCGAAACCTCATGTCCTTGCTCCAAATACATCGTTTAGGGGACAAAGCTTGAGTTTTAGGTTCCAAGGCTTCGTTTGTAGAGTCCAGAGCATTGACTCCAGGCTTGAAAGCCTCTTATTTATGCACCAAACTCTCATTCTTAAGGTTCAAACCCTCATTTGTATGCTCAAATTATCATTTTCATGCTCGACATGCTCATTTTATGGGTCGAACCCTCATCTCCTTGCACCAAACACACCGTTTAGGGGACAAAGCTTGAATTTTTGCTTCCAAGCATTCGTTTGTAGAGTCGAGAGCATTGACTCCAGGCTTGAAAGGCTCTTATTTATGCACCAAACTCTCATTCTTAGGGTTCAAACCCTCATTCTTATGCTCAAATTATCATTTTTATGCTCGATATGCTCATTTTTTTTGGTCGAACCCTCATCTCCTTGCTCCAAATACATCGTTTAGGGGACAAAGCTTGAATTTCAGGTTCCAAGGCTTTGTTTGTAGTGTCCAGAACATTGACTCCAGGCTTGAAAGCCTCTTATTTATGCACCAAACTCTCATTCTTAGGGTTGAAACCCTCATTTGTATGCTCAAATTATCATTTTCATGCTCGACATGCTCATTTTATGGGTCGAACCCTCATCTCCTTGCTCCAAATACATCGTTTAGGGGACAAAGCTTGAATTTCAGGTTCCAAGCATTCGTTTGTAGAGTCCAGAGCATTGACTCCAGGCTTGAAAGCCTCTTATTTATGCACCAAACTCTCATTCTTAGGGTTCAAACCCTCATTGATATGCTCAAATTATCATTTTTATGCTCGTCATGCTCATTTTTTTGGTCGAACCCTCATGTCCTTGCTCCAAATACTTCGTTTAGGGGACAAAGCTTGAATTTCAGGTGACAAGGCTTCATTTGTAGAGTCGAGAGCATTGACTCCAGGCTTGAAAGGCTCTTATTTATGCACCAAACTCTCATTCTTAGGGTTCAAACCCTCATTCTTATGCTCAAATTATCACTTTTATGCTCGTCATGCTCATTTTTTTGGTCGAACCCTCATCTCCTTGCTCCAAATACATCGTTTAGGGGACAAAGCTTGAGTTTCAGGTTCCAAGCATTCGTTTGTAGAGTCAAGAGCATTGACTCCAGGCTTGAAAGGCTCTTATTTATGCACCAAACTCTCATTCTTAGGGTTCAAACCCTCATTTTGATGCTCGAATTAACATTTTCATACTCGACATGCTCATTTTTTGGGTCGGACCCTCATGTCCTTGCTCCAAATACATCGTTTAGGGGACAAAGCTTGAGTTTTAGGTTCCAAGGCTTCGTTTGTAGAGTCCAGAACATTGACTCCAGGCTTGAAAGGCTCTTATTTATGCACCAAACTCTCATTCTTAGGGTTCAAACCTTCATTGTTATGCTCAAATTATCAGTTTTATGCTCAACATGCTCATTTTTTTGGTCGAAACCTCATGTCCTTGCTCCAAATACATCGTTTAGGGGACAAAGCTTGAGTTTTAGGTTCCAAGGCTTCGTTTGTAGAGTCCAGAGCATTGACTCCAGGCTTGAAAGCCTCTTATTTATGCACCAAACTCTCATTCTTAGTGTTCAAACCCTCATTTGTATGCTCAAATTATCATTTTCAAGCTCGACATGCTCATTTTATGGGTCGAACCCTCATCTCCTTGCACCAAACACACCGTTTAGGGGACAAAGCTTGAATTTTTGCTTCCAAGCATTCGTTTGTAGAGTCGAGAGCATTGACTCCAGGCTTGAAATGCTCTTATTTATGCACCAAACTCTCATTCTTAGGGTTCAAACCCTCATTCTTATGCTCAAATTATCATTTTCATGCTCGACATGCCCATTTTTTTAATCGAAACCTCATCTCCTTGCTCCAAATACATCGTTTAGGGGACAAAGCTTTAATTTCAGGTTCCAAGCATTCGTTTGTAGAGTCCAGAGCATTGACTCCAGGCTTGAAAGGCTCTTATTTATGCACCAAACTCTCATTCTTAGTGTTCAAACCCTCATTGTTATGCTCAAATTATCATTTTCATGCTCGACATGTTCATTTTTTGGGTCGAACCCTCATGTCCTTGCTCCAAACACACCGTTTAGGGGACAAAGGTTGAATTTTTGCTTCCAAGCATTCGTTTGTAGAGTCCAGAACATTGACTCCAGGCTTGAAAGGCTCTTATTTATGCACCAAACTCTCATTCTTAGGGTTCAAACCCTCATTCTTATGCTCAAATTATCATTTTTATGCTCGTCA
Source organism: Strix aluco (assembly GCF_031877795.1). Classification (NCBI taxonomy): domain Eukaryota; kingdom Metazoa; phylum Chordata; class Aves; order Strigiformes; family Strigidae; genus Strix; species Strix aluco. The sequence continues at coordinate 31,612,316 of NC_133970.1, forward strand.
TGCTCATTTTATGGGTCGAACCCTCATCTCCTTGCTCCAAATACATCGTTTAGGGGACAAAGCTTGAATTTCAGGTGCCAAGGCTTCGTTTGTAGAGTCGAGAGCATTGACTCCAGGCTTGAAAGGCTCTTATTTATGCACCAAACTCTCATTCTTAGTGTTCAAACCCTCATTGTTATGCTCGGATTATTATTTTCATGCTCGACATGCTCATTTTTTGGGTCGAACCCTCATGTACTTGCTCCAAATACATCGTTTAGGTGACAAAGCTGGAGTTTTAGGTTCCAAGCATTCGTTTGTAGAGTCCAGAGCATTGACTCCAGGCTTGAAAGGCTCTTATTTATGCACCAAACTCTCATTCTTAAGGTTCAAACCCTCATTTGTATGCTCAAATTATCATTTTCATGCTCGACATGCTCATTTTATGGGTCGAACCCTCATCTCCTTGCACCAAACACACCGTTTAGGGGACAAAGCTTGAATTTTTGCTTCCAAGCATTCGTTTGTAGAGTCGAGAGCATTGACTCCAGGCTTGAAAGGCTCTTATTTATGCACCAAACTCTCATTCTTAGGGTTCAAACCCTCATTCTTATGCTCAAATTATCATTTTTATGCTCGATATGCTCATTTTTTTTGGTCGAACCCTCATCTCCTTGCTCCAAATACATCGTTTAGGGGACAAAGCTTGAATTTCAGGTTCCAAGGCTTCGTTTGTAGTGTCCAGAACATTGACTCCAGGCTTGAAAGCCTCTTATTTATGCACCAAACTCTCATTCTTAGGGTTGAAACCCTCATTTGTATGCTCAAATTATCATTTTCATGCTCGACATGCTCATTTTATGGGTCGAACCCTCATCTCCTTGCTCCAAATACATCGTTTAGGGGACAAAGCTTGAATTTCAGGTTCCAAGCATTCGTTTGTAGAGTCCAGAGCATTGACTCCAGGCTTGAAAGGCTCTTATTTATGCACCAAACTCTCATTCTTAAGGTTCAAACCCTCATTTGTATGCTCAAATTATCATTTTCATGCTCGTCATGCTCATTTTATGGGTCGAACCCTCATGTCCTTGCTCCAAATACATCGTTTAGGGGACAAAGCTTGAGTTTTAGGTTCCAAGGCTTTTTTTGTAGAGTCCAGAGCATTGACTCCAGGCTTGAAAGCCTCTTATTTATGCACCAAACTCTAATTCTTAGGTTTCAAACCCTCATTTTTATGCTCGAATTAACATTTTCATGCTCGACATGCTCATTTTTTGGGTCGAACCCTCATCTCCTTGCTCCAAATACATCGTTTAGGGGACAAAGCTTGAATTTCAGGTGCCAAGGCTTCGTTTGTAGAGTCCAGAACATTGACTCCAGGCTTGAAAGGCTCTTATTTATGCACCAAACTCTCATTCTTAAGGTTCAGACCCTCATTTGTATGCTCACATTATCATTTTCATGCTCGACATGCTCATTTTATGGGTCGAACCCTCATCTCCTTCCACCAAACACACCGTTTAGGGGACAAAGGTTGAATTTTTGCTTCCAAGCATTCGTTTGTAGAGTCGAGAGCATTGTCTCCAGGCTTGAAAGGCTCTTATTTATGCACCAAACTCTCATTCTTAGGGTTCAAACCCTCATTCTTATGCTCAAATTATCATTTTTATGCTCGACATACTCATTTTTTTGGTCGAACCCTCATCTCCTTGCTCCAAATACATCGTTTAGGGGACAAAGCTTGAATTTCAGGTGCCAAGGCTTCGTTTGTAGAGTCCAGAGCATTGACTCCAGGCTTGAAAGGCTCTTATTTATGCACCAAACTCTCATTCTTAGGGTTCAAACCCTCATTCTTATGCTCAAATTATCATTTTTATGCTCGTCATGCTCATTTTTTTGGTCGAACCCTCATCTCCTTGCTCCAAATACATCGTTTAGGGGACAAAGCTTGAATTTCAGGTGCCAAGGCTTCGTTTGTAGAGTCGAGAGCATTGACTCCAGGCTTGAAAGGCTCTTATTTATGCACCAAACTCTCATTCTTAGTGTTCAAACCCTCATTTGTTTGCTCGAATTATCATTTTCATGCTCGACATGCCCATTTTTTTAATCGAAACCTCATCTCCTTGCTCCAAATACATCGTTTAGGGGACAAAGCTTGAATTTCAGGTTCCAAGCATTCGTTTGTAGATTCCAGAGCATTGACTCCAGGCTTGAAAGGCTCTTATTTATGCACCAAACTCTCATTCTTAAGGTTTAAACCCTCATTTGTATGCTCAAATTAACATTTTCATGCTCGTCATGCTCATTTTATGGGTCGAACCCTCATCTCCTTGCACCAAACACACCGTTTAGGGGACAAAGGTTGAATTTTTGCTTCCAAGCATTCGTTTGTAGATTCCAGAGCATTGACTCCAGGCTTGAAAGGCTCTTATTTATGCACCAAACTCTCATTCTTAGGGTTCAAACCCTCAATCTTATGCTCAAATTATAATTTTTATGCTCGTCATGCTCATTTTTTTGGTCGAACCCTCATCTCCTTGCTCCAAATACATCGTTTAGGGGACAAAGCTTGAATTTCAGGTGCCAAGGCTTCGTTTGTAGAGTCGAGAGCATTGACTCCAGGCTTGAAAGGCTCTTATTTATGCACCAAACTCTCATTCTTAGTGTTCAAACCCTCATTGTTATGCTCGAATTATTATTTTCATGCTCGACATGCTCATTTTTTGGGTCGGACCCTCATGTCCTTGCTCCAAATACATCGTTTAGGTGACAAAGCTGGAGTTTTAGGTTCCAAGCATTCGTTTGTAGAGTCGAGAGCACTGACTCCAGGCTTGAAAGGCTCTTATTTATGCACCAAACTCTCATTCTTAGGTTTCAAACCCTCATTTTTATGCTCGAATTATCATTGTTATGCTCAACATGCTCATTTTTTGGGTCGAACCCTCATCTCCTTGCTCCAAATACATCGTTTAGGGGACAAACCTTGAGTTTTAGGTTCCAAGGCTTTGTTTGTAGAGTCCAGAACATTGACTCCAGGCTTGAAAGGCTCTTATTTATGCACCAAACTCTCATTCTTAGGGTTCAAACCCTCATTGTTATGCTCAAATTATCAGTTTTATGCTCAACATGCTCATTTTTTTTGTCGAAACCTCATGTCCTTGCTCCAAATACATCGTTTAGGGGACAAAGCTTGAATTTCAGGTTCCAAGCATTCGTTTGTAGAGTCCAGAGCATTGACTCCAGGCTTGAAAGGCTCTTATTTATGCACCAAACTCTCATTCTTAAGGTTCAAACCCTCATTTGTATGCTCGAATTATCATTCTTATGCTCGACATGTTCATTTTTTGGGTCGAACCCTCATCTCCTTGCTCCAAATACATCGTTTAGGGGACAAAGCTTGAGTTTTAGGTTCCAAGGCTTCGTTTGTAGAGTCGAGAGCATTGACTCCAGGCTTGAAAGGCGCTTATTTATGCACCAAAATCTCATTCTTAGGGTTCAAACCCTCATTCTAATGCTCAAATTATCATTTTTATGCTCGACATGCTCTTTTTTTTGGTCGAACCCTCATCTCCTTGCTCCAAATACATCGTTTAGGGGACAAAGCTTGAATTTCAGGTTCCAAGGCTCTGTTTGTAGAGTCCAGAGCATTGACTCCAGGCTTGAAAGCCTCTTATTTATGCACCAAACTCTAATTCTTAGGTTTCAAACCCTCATTTTTATGCTCGAATTATCATTCTTATGCTCAACATGCTCATTTTTTGGGTCGAACCGTCATGTCCTTGCTCCAAATACATCGTTTAGGGGACAAAGCTTGGATTTCAGGTTCCAAGGCTCTGTTTGTAGAGTCCAGAGCATTGACTCCAGGCTTGAAAGGCTCTTATTTATGCACCAAACTCTAATTCTTAGGTTTCAAACCCTCATTTTTATGCTCGAATTATCATTCTTATGCTCAACATGCTCATTTTTTGGGTCGAACCCTCATCTCCTTGCTCCAAATACATCGTTTAGGGGACAAAGCTTGAATTTCAGGTTCCAAGCATTCGTTTGGAGAGTCCAGAGCATTGACTCCAGGCTTGAAAGCCTCTTATTTATGCACCAAACTCTCATTCTTTGGGTTCAGTCTCTCATTGTTATGCTCAAATTATCATTTTCATGCTCGACATGCTCATTTTTTTGGTCGAACCCTCATCTCCTTGCTCCAAATACATAGTTTAGGGGACAAAGCTTGAATTTCAGTTTCCAAGGCCCCGTTTGTAGAGTCGAGAGCATTGACTCCAGGCTTGAAAGGCTCTTATTTATGCACCAAACTCTCATTCTTAGGGTTCAAACCCTCATTTTGATGCTCGAATTATCATTTTCATACTCGACATGCTCATTTTTTGGGTCGAACCCTCATGTCCTTGCTCCAAATACATCGTTTAGGGGACAAAGCTGGAGTTTCAGTTTCCAAGGCTCCGTTTGTAGAGTCGAGAGCATTGACTCCAGGCTTGAAAGGCTCTTATTTATGCACCAAACTGTCATTCTTAGGGTTCAAACCCTCATTGTTATGCTCAAATTATCATTTTCATACTCGACATGCTCATTTTTTGGGTCGAACCCTCATGTCCTTGCTCCAAATACATCGTTTAGGGGACAAAGCTTGAATTTCAGGTGCCAAGGCTTCGTTTGTAGAGTCGAGAGCATTGACTCCAGGCTTGAAAGGCTCTTATTTATGCACCAAACTCTCATTCTTAGTGTTCAAACCCTCATTGTTATGCTCGAATTATTATTTTCATGCTCGACATGCTCTTTTTTTTGGTTGAACCCTCATCTCCTTGCACCAAACGCACCGTTTAGGGGACAAAGCTTGAATTTTTGCTTCCAAGCATTCGTTTGTAGAGTCGACAGCATTGACTCCACGCTTGAAAGCCTCTTATTTATGCACCAAACTCTCATTCTTAGGGTTCAAACCCTCATTCTTATGCTCAAATTATCAGTTTTATGCTCAACATGCTCTTTTTTTTGGTCGAACCCTCATCTCCTTGCTCCAAATACATCGTTTAGGGGACAAAGCTTGAATTTCAGGTTCCAAGCATTCGTTTGGAGAGTCCAGAGCATTGACTCCAGGCTTGAAAGCCTCTTATTTATGCACCAAAATCTCATTCTTAGGGTTCAAACCCTCATTGTTATGCTCAAATTATCATTTTTATGCTCGACATGCTCTTTTTTTTTGGTCGAACCCTCATCTCCTTGCTCCAAATACATCGTTTAGGGGACAAAGCTTGAATTTCAGTTTCCAAGGCTTTGTTTGTAGAGTCGAGAGCATTGACTCCAGGCTTGAAAGGCTCTTATTTATGCACCAAACTCTCATTCTTAGGGTTCAAACCCTCATTGTTATGCTCAATTATCATTTTTATGCTCGTCATGCTCATTTTTTGGGTCGAAACCTCATGTCCTTGCTCCAAATACATCGTTTAGGGGACAAAGCTTGAGTTTTAGGTTCCAAGGCTTTGTTTGCAGCGTCCAGAACATTGACTCCAGGCTTGAAAGGCTCTTATTTATGCACCAAACTCTCATTCTTAGTGTTCAAGCCTTCATTGTTATGCTCAAATTATCAGTTTTATGCTCAACATGCTCATTTTTTTGGTCGAAACCTCATGTCCTTGCTCCAAATACATCGTTTAGGGGACAAAGCTTGAGTTTTAGGTTCCAAGGCTTTGTTTGCAGCGTCCAGAGCATTGACTCCAGGCTTGAAAGCCTCTTATTTATGCACCAAACTCTCATTCTTAGGTTTCAAACCTTCATTGTTATGCTCAAATTATCACTTTTATGCTCAACATGCTGATTTTTTGGGTCGGACCCTCATGTCCTTGCTCCAAATACATCGTTTAGGGGACAAAGCTTGAGTTTTAGGTTCCAAGCATTCGTTTGTAGAGTCGAGAGCATTGACTCCAGGCTTGAAAGGCTCTTATTTATGCACCAAAATCTCATTCTTAGGGTTCAAACCCTCATTCTTATGCTCAAATTATCATTTTTATGCTCGACATGCTCTTTTTTTTGGTCGAACCCTCATCTCCTTGCTCCAAATACATCGTTTAGGGGACAAAGCTTGAATTTCAGTTTCCAAGGCTCCGTTTGTAGAGTCGAGAGCATTGACTCCAGGCTTGAAAGGCTCTTATTTATGCAGCAAACTCTCATTCTTAGGGTTGAAACCCTCACTGTTATGCTCAAATTATCATTTTTATGCTCGTCATGCTCATTTTTTTGGTCGAAACCTCATGTCATTGCTCCAAATACATCGTTTAGGGGACAAAGCTTGAATTTCAGGTGCCAAGGCTTCATTTGTAGAGTCCAGAGCATTGACTCCAGGCTTGAAAGGCTCTTATTTATGCACCAAACTGTCATTCTTAGGGTTCTAACCCTCATTTGTATACTCAAATTATCATTCTTATGCTCGACATGCTCAACTTTTGGGTCGAACCCTCATCTCCTTGCTCCAAATACATCGTTTAGGGGACAAAGCTGGAATTTTAGGTTCCAAGGCTTCGTTTGTAGAGTCCAGAGCATTGACTCCAGGCTTCAAAGCCTCTTATTTATGCACCAAACTCTAATTCTTAGGTTTCAAACCCTCATTTGTATGCTCGAATTATCATTCTTATGCTCGACATGTTCATTTTTTGGGTCGAACCCTCATCACCTTGCTCCAAATACATCGTTTAGGGCACAAAGCTTGAGTTTCAGGTTCCAAGCATTCATCTGTAGAGTCGAGAGCATTAACTCCAGGCTTGAAAGCCTCTTATTTATGCAGCAAACTCTCATTCTTAGGGTTAAAACCCTCATTCTTATGCTCAAATTATCATTTTCATGCTCAACATACTCATTTTTTGGGTCGAACCCTCATCTCCTTGCTCCAAATACATCGTTTAGGGGACAAAGCTTGAGTTTTAGGTTCCAAGGCTTCGTTTGTAGAGTCCAGAGCATTGACTCCAGGCTTCAAAGGCTCTTATTTATGCACCAAACTCTCATTCTTAAGGTTCAAACCCTCATTTTTATGCTCGAATTATCATTTTCATACTCGACATGCTCATTTTTTTGGTCGAAACCTCATGTCCTTGCTCCAAATACATCGTTTAGGGGACAAAGCTTGAATTTCAGGTTCCAAGGCTTTGTTTGTGGTATCCAGAACATTGACTCCAGGCTTGAAAGCCTCTTATTTATGCACCAAACTCTCATTCTTAGGGTTGAAACCCTCATTTGTATGCTCAAATTATCATTTTCATACTCGACATGCTCATTTTATGGGTCGAACCCTCATCTCCTTGCTCCAAATACATCGTTTAGGGGACAAAGCTTGAATTTCAGGTTCCAAGCATTCGTTTGTAGAGTCCAGAGCATTGACTCCAGGCTTGAAAGGCTCTTATTTATGCACCAAACTCTCATTCTTAGGGTTCAAACCTTCATTGTTATGCTCAAATTATCAGTTTTATGCTCAACATGCTCATTTTTTTGGTCGAAACCTCATGTCCTTGCTCCAAATACATCGTTTAGGGGACAAAGCTTGAGTTTTAGGTTCCAAGGCTTCGTTTGTAGAGTCCAGAGCATTGACTCCAGGCTTGAAAGCCTCTTATTTATGCACCAAACTCTCATTCTTAAGGTTCAAACCCTCATTTGTATGCTCAAATTATCATTTTCATGCTCGACATGCTCATTTTATGGGTCGAACCCTCATCTCCTTGCACCAAACACACCGTTTAGGGGACAAAGCTTGAATTTTTGCTTCCAAGCATTTGTTTGTAGAGTCGAGAGCATTGACTCCAGGCTTGAAAGGCTCTTATTTATGCACCAAACTCTCATTCTTAGTGTTCAAACCCTCATTGTTATGCTCGAATTATCATTTTCATGCTCGACATGTTCATTTTTTGGGTCGAACCCTCATCTCCTTGCACCAAACACACCGTTTAGGGGACAAAGGTTGAATTTTTGCTTCCAAGCATTCGTTTGTAGAGTCCAGAACATCGACTCCAGGCTTGAAAGGCTCTTATTTATGCACCAAACTCTCATTCTTAGGGTTCAAACCCTCATTCTTATGCTCAAATTATCATTTTTATGCTCGTCATGCTCATTTTTTTGGTCGAACCCTCATCTCCTTGCTCCAAATACATCGTTTAGGGGACAAAGCTTGAATTTCAGGTGCCAAGGCTTCGTTTGTAGAGTCGAGAGCATTGACTCCAGGCTTGAAAGCCTCTTATTTATGCACCAAACTCTCATTCTTAGTGTTCAAACCCTCATTGTTATGCTCGGATTATTATTTTCATGCTCGACATGCTCATTTTTTGGGTCGAACCCTCATGTACTTGCTCCAAATACATCGTTTAGGGGACAAAGCTGGAGTTTTAGGTTCCAAGCATTCGTTTGTAGATTCCAGAGCATTGACTCCAGGCTTGAAAGCCTCTTATTTATGCACCAAACTCTCATTCTTAAGGTTCAAACCCTCATTTGTATGCTCAAATTATCATTTTCATGCTCGACATGCTCATTTTATGGGTCGAACCCTCATCTCCTTGCACCAAACACACCGTTTAGGGGACAAAGCTTGAATTTTTGCTTCCAAGCATTCGTTTGTAGAGTCGAGAGCATTGACTCCAGGCTTGAAAGGCTCTTATTTATGCACCAAACTCTCATTCTTAGTGTTCAAACCCTCATTCTTATGCTCAAATTATCATTTTCATGCTCGACATGCCCATTTTTTTAATCGAAACCTCATCTCCTTGCTCCAAATACATCGTTTAGGGGACAAAGCTTTAATTTCAGGTTCCAAGCATTCGTTTGTAGAGTCGAGAGCATTGACTCCAGGCTTGAAAGGCTCTTATTTATGCACCAAACTCTCATTCTTAGGGTTCAAACCCTCATTTTGATGCTCGAATTAACATTTTCATACTCGACATGCTCATTTTTTGGGTCTGACCCTCATGTCCTTGCTCCAAATACATCGTTTAGGGGACAAAGCTTGAGTTTTAGGTTCCAAGGCTTTGTTTGTAGAGTCCAGAACATTGACTCCAGGCTTGAAAGGCTCTTATTTATGCACCAAACTCTCATTCTTAGGGTTCAAACCTTCATTGTTATGCTCAAATTATCAGTTTTATGCTCAACATGCTCATTTTTTTGGTCGAAACCTCATGTCCTTGCTCCAAATACATCGTTTAGGGGACAAAGCTTGAGTTTTAGGTTCCAAGGCTTCGTTTGTAGAGTCCAGAGCATTGACTCCAGGCTTGAAAGCCTCTTATTTATGCACCAAACTCTCATTCTTAAGGTTCAAACCCTCATTTGTATGCTCAAATTATCATTTTCATGCTCGACATGCTCATTTTATGGGTCGAACCCTCATCTCCTTGCACCAAACACACCGTTTAGGGGACAAAGCTTGAATTTTTGCTTCCAAGCATTTGTTTGTAGAGTCGAGAGCATTGACTCCAGGCTTGAAAGGCTCTTATTTATGCACCAAACTCTCATTCTTAGGGTTCAAACCCTCATTCTTATGCTCAAATTATCATTTTTATGCTCGATATGCTCATTTTTTTTGGTCGAACCCTCATCTCCTTGCTCCAAATACATCGTTTAGGGGACAAAGCTTGAATTTCAGGTGCCAAGGCTTCGTTTGTAGAGTCGAGAGCATTGACTCCAGGCTTGAAAGGCTCTTATTTATGCACCAAACTCTCATTCTTAGTGTTCAAACCCTCATTGTTATGCTCGAATTATCATTTTCATGCTCGACATGCCCATTTTTTTAATCGAAACCTCATCTCCTTGCTCCAAATACATCGTTTAGGGGACAAAGCTTTAATTTCAGGTTCCAAGCATTCGTTTGCAGAGTCGAGAGCATTGACTCCAGGCTTGAAAGGCTCTTATTTATGCACCAAACTCTCATTCTTAGTGTTCAAACCCTCATTGTTATGCTCAAATTATCATTTTCATGCTCGACATGTTCATTTTTTGGGTCGAACCCTCATCTCCTTGCACCAAACACACCGTTTAGGGGACAAAGGTTGAATTTTTACTTCCAAGCATTCGTTTGTAGAGTCCAGAACATCGACTCCAGGCTTGAAAGGCTCTTATTTATGCACCAAACTCTCATTCTTAGGGTTCAAACCCTCATTCTTATGCTCAAATTATCATTTTTATGCTCGTCATGCTCATTTTTTTGGTCGAACCCTCATCTCCTTGCTCCAAATACATCGTTTAGGGGACAAAGCTTGAATTTCAGGTGCCAAGGCTTCGTTTGTAGAGTCGAGAGCATTGACTCCAGGCTTGAAAGGCTCTTATTTATGCACCAAACTCTCATTCTTAGTGTTCAAACCCTCATTGTTATGCTCGGATTATTATTTTCATGCTCGACATGCTCATTTTTTGGGTCGAACCCTCATGTACTTGCTCCAAATACATCGTTTAGGGGACAAAGCTGGAGTTTTAGGTTCCAAGCATTCGTTTGTAGAGTCCAGAGCATTGACTCCAGGCTTGAAAGCCTCTTATTTATGCACCAAACTCTCATTCTTAAGGTTCAAACCCTCATTTGTATGCTCAAATTATCATTTTCATGCTCGACATGCTCATTTTATGGGTCGAACCCTCATCTCCTTGCACCAAACACACCGTTTAGGGGACAAAGCTTGAATTTTTGCTTCCAAGCATTCGTTTGTAGAGTCGAGAGCATTGACTCCAGGCTTGAAAGGCTCTTATTTATGCACCAAACTCTCATTCTTAGTGTTCAAACCCTCATTGTTATGCTCAAATTATCATTCTTATGCTCGACATGCCCATTTTTTTAATCGAAACCTCATCTCCTTGCTCCAAATACATCGTTTAGGGGACAAAGCTTTAATTTCAGGTTCCAAGCATTCGTTTGTAGAGTCGAGAGCATTGACTCCAGGCTTGAAAGGCTCTTATTTATGCACCAAACTCTCATTCTTAGTGTTCAAACCCTCATTGTTATGCTCAAATTATCATTTTCATGCTCGACATGTTCATTTTTTGGGTCGAACCCTCATCTCCTTGCACCAAACACACCGTTTAGGGGACAAAGGTTGAATTTTTGCTTCCAAGCATTCGTTTGTAGAGTCCAGAACATTGACTCCAGGCTTGAAAGGCTCTTATTTATGCACCAAACTCTCATTCTTAGGGTTCAAACCCTCATTCTTATGCTCAAATTATCATTTTTATGCTCGTCATGCTCATTTTTTTGGTCGAACCCTCATCTCCTTGCTCCAAATACATCGTTTAGGGGACAAAGCTTGAATTTCAGGTGCCAAGGCTTCGTTTGTAGAGTCGAGAGCATTGACTCCAGGCTTGAAAGGCTCTTATTTATGCACCAAACTCTCATTCTTAGTGTTCAAACCCTCATTGTTATGCTCGGATTATTATTTTCATGCTCGACATGCTCATTTTTTGGGTCGAACCCTCATGTACTTGCTCCAAATACATCGTTTAGGTGACAAAGCTGGAGTTTTAGGTTCCAAGCATTCGTTTGTAGAGTCCAGAGCATTGACTCCAGGCTTGAAAGGCTCTTATTTATGCACCAAACTCTCATTCTTAAGGTTCAAACCCTCATTTGTATGCTCAAATTATCATTTTCATGCTCGTCATGCTCATTTTATGGGTCGAACCCTCATGTCCTTGCTCCAAATACATCGTTTAGGGGACAAAGCTTGAGTTTTAGGTTCCAAGGCTTTTTTTGTAGAGTCCAGAGCATTGACTCCAGGCTTGAAAGCCTCTTATTTATGCACCAAACTCTAATTCTTAGGTTTCAAACCCTCATTTTTATGCTCGAATTAACATTTTCATGCTTGACATGCTCATTTTTTGGGTCGAACCCTCATCTCCTTGCTCCAAATACATCGTTTAGGGGACAAAGCTTGAATTTCAGGTTCCAAGGCTTCGTTTGTAGAGTCCAGAACATTGACTCCAGGCTTGAAAGGCTCTTATTTATGCACCAAACTCTCATTCTTAAGGTTCAGACCCTCATTTGTATGCTCACATTATCATTTTCATGCTCGACATGCTCATTTTATGGGTCGAACCCTCATCTCCTTCCACCATACACACCGTTTAGGGGACAAAGGTTGAATTTTTGCTTCCAAGCATTCGTTTGTAGAGTCGAGAGCATTGACTCCAGGCTTGAAAGGCTCTTATTTATGCACCAAACTCTCATTCTTAGGGTTCAAACCCTCATTCTTATGCTCAAATTATCATTTTTATGCTCGACATACTCATTTTTTTTGGTCGAACCCTCATCTCCTTGCTCCAAATACATCGTTTAGGGGACAAAGCTTGAATTTCAGGTGCCAAGGCTTCGTTTGTAGAGTCCAGAGCATTGACTCCAGGCTTGAAAGGCTCTTATTTATGCACCAAACTCTCATTCTTAGGGTTCAAACCCTCATTCTTATGCTCAAATTATCATTTTTATGCTCGATATGCTCATTTTTTTTGGTCGAACCCTCATCTCCTTGCTCCAAATACATCGTTTAGGGGACAAAGCTTTAATTTCAGGTGCCAAGGCTTCGTTTGTAGAGTCGAGAGCATTGACTCCAGGCTTGAAAGGCTCTTATTTATGCACCAAACTCTCATTCTTAGTGTTCAAACCCTCATTTGTTTGCTCGAATTATCATTTTCATGCTCGACATGCCCATTTTTTTAATCGAAACCTCATCTCCTTGCTCCAAATACATCGTTTAGGGGACAAAGCTTGAATTTCAGGTTCCAAGCATTCGTTTGTAGAGTCCAGAGCATTGACTCCAGGCTTGAAAGGCTCTTATTTATGCACCAAACTCTCATTCTTAGGGTTAAAACCCTCATTGTTATGCTCGAATTATTATTTTCATGCTCGACATACTCATTTTTTGGGTTGAACCCTCATGTACTTGTTCCAAATATATCGTTTAGGGGACAAAGCTTGAGTTTTAGGTTCCAAGCATTCGTTTGTAGAGTCGAGAGCATTGACTCCAGGCTTGAAAGGCTCTTATTTATGCACCAAACTCTCATTCTTAGGGTTCAAACCCTCATTGTTATGCTCAATTATCATTTTTATGCTCGTCATGCTCATTTTTTGGGTCGAAACCTCATGTCCTTGCTCCAAATACATCGTTTAGGGGACAAAGCTTGAGTTTTAGGTTCCAAGGCTTTGTTTGCAGCGTCCAGAACATTGACTCCAGGCTTGAAAGGCTCTTATTTATGCACTAAACTCTCATTCTTAGTGTTCAAACCTTCATTGTTATGCTCAAATTATCAGTTTTATGCTCAACATGCTCATTTTTTTGGTCGAAACCTCATGTCCTTGCTCCAAATACATCGTTTAGGGGACAAAGCTTGAATTTCAGGTGCCAAGGCTTTGTTTGTAGAGTCCAGAGCATTGACTCCAGGCTTGAAAGCCTCTTATTTATGCACCAAAATCTCATTCTTAGGGTTCAAACCCTCATTCTTATGCTCAAATTATCATTTTTATGCTCGACATGCTCTTTTTTTTTGGGTCGAACCCTCATCTCCTTGCTCCAAATACATCGTTTAGGGGACAAAGCTTGAATTTCAGGTTCCAAGGCTCCGTTTGTAGAGTCGAGAGCATTGACTCCAGGCTTGAAAGGCTCTTATTTATGCACCAAACTCTCATTCTTAGGGTTCAAACCCTCATTGTTATGCTCAAATTATCATTTTTATGCTCGTCATGCTCATTTTTTTGGTCGAACCCTCATCACCTTGCTCCAAATACATCGTTTAGGGGACAAAGCTTGAATTTCAGGTGCCAAGGCTTCATTTGTAGAGTCCAGAGCATTGACTCCAGGCTTGAAAGGCTCTTATTTATGCACCAAACTCTCATTCTTAGGGTTCAAACCCTCATTGTTATGCTCGAATTATTATTTTCATGCTCGACATGCTCATTTTTTGGGTCGAACCCTCATCTGCTTGCTCCAAATACATAGTTTAGGGGACAAAGCTTGAATTTCAGGTGCCAAGGCTTCGTTTGTAGAGTCGAGAGCATTGACTCCAGGCTTGAAAGGCTCTTATTTATGCACCAAACTCTCATTCTTAGTGTTCAAACCGTCATTGTTATGCTCGAATTATTATTTTCATGCTCGACATGCTCATTTTTTGGGCCAAACCCTCATGTCCTTGCTCCAAATACATTGTTTAGGGGACAAAGCTTGAGTTTTAGGTTCCAAGGCTTTCGTTTGTAGAGTCCAGAACATTGACTCCAGGCTTGAAAGGCTCTTATTTATGCACCAAACTCTCATTCTTAGGGTTCAAACCCTCATTTGTATTCTCAAATTTTCATTTTCATGCTCGACATGCTCATTTTACGGGTCGAACCCTCATCTCCTTGCACCAAACGCACCGTTTAGGGGACAAAGCTTGAATTTTTGCTTCCAAGCATTCGTTTGTAGAGTCGAGAGCATTGACTCCAGGCTTGAAAGCCTCTTATTTATGCACCAAACTCTCATTCTTAGGGTTCAAACCCTCATTTGTATGCTCGAATTATCATTTTCATGCTCGACATGTTCATTTTTTGGGTCGGAGCCTCATGTCCTTGCTCCAAATACATCGTTTAGGGGACAAAGCTTGAATTTCAGGTTCCAAGCATTCGTTTGTAGAGTCCAGAGCATTGACTCCAGGCTTGAAAGGCTCTTATTTATGCAGCAAACTCTCATTCTTAGGGTTAAAACCCTCATTCTTATGCTCGAATTATTATTTTCATGCTCGACATACTCATTTTTTGGGTTGAACCCTCATGTACTTGCTCCAAATATATCGTTTAGGGGACAAAGCTGGGGTTTTAGGTTCCAAGCATTCGTTTGTAGAGTCCAGAGCATTGACTCTAGGCTTCAAAGCCTCTTATTTATGCACCAAACTCTCATTCTTAGTGTTCAATCTCTCATTGTTATGCTCAAATTATTATTTTCATGCTCAACATGCTCATTTTTTGGGTCGAACCCTCATGTCCTTGCTCCAAATACATCGTTTAGGGGACAAAGCTTGAATTTCAGTTTCCAAGGCTCCGTTTGTAGAGTCGAGAGCATTGACTCCAGGCTTGAAAGGCTCTTATTTATGCACCAAACTCTCATTCTTAGGGTTCAAACCCTCATTGTTATGCTCAATTATCATTTTTATGCTCGTCATGCTCATTTTTTGGGTCGAAACCTCATGTCCTTGCTCCAAATACATCGTTTAGGGGACAAAGCTTGAGTTTTAGGTTCCAAGGCTTTGCTTGCAGCGTCCAGAACATTGACTCCAGGCTTGAAAGGCTCTTATTTATGCACCAAACTCTCATTCTTAGTGTTCAAACCCTCATTTGTATGCTCGAATTATCATTCTTATGCTCGACATGTTCATTTTTTGGGTCGGACCCTCATGTCCTTGCTCCAAATACATCGTTTAGGGGACAAAGCTTGAGTTTTAGGTTCCAAGCATTCGTTTGTAGAGTCGAGAGCATTGACTCCAGGCTTGAAAGCCTCTTATTTATGCACCAAACTCTCATTCTTAGGGTTCAATCTCTCATTGTTATGCTCAAATTATCATTTTCATGCTTGACATGCTCATTTTTTTGGTCGAACCCTCATCTCCTTGCTCCAAATACATCGTTTAGGGGACAAAGCTTGAATTTCAGTTTCCAAGGCTCCGTTTGGAGAGTCCAGAGCATTGACTCCAGGCTTGAAAGGCTCTTATTTATGCACGAAACTCTCATTCTTAGGGTTCAAACCCTCATTGTTATGCTCAAATTATTATTTTCATGCTCAACATGCTCATTTTTTGGGTCGAACCCTCATGTCCTTGCTCCAAATACATCGTTTAGGGGACAAAGCTTGAGTTTTAGGTTCCAAGGCTTTGTTTGTAGAGTCCAGAACATTGACTCCAGGCTTGAAAGCCTCTTATTTATGCACCAAACTCTCATTCTTAGGGTTCAAACCCTCATTTTTATGCTCAAATTATCATTTTCATGCTCGACATGCTCATTTTTTGGGTCGAACCCTCATCTCCATGCACCAAACGCATCGTTTAGGGGACAAAGCTTGAATTTCAGGTTCCAAGCATTCGTTTGGAGAGTCCAGAGCATTGACTCCAGGCTTGAAAGCCTCTTATTTATGCACCAGACTCTCATTCTTAGGGTTCAATCCCTCATTGTTATGCTCAAATTATCATTTTCATGCTCGACATGCTCATTTTTTGGGTCGGACCCTCATGTCCTTGCTCCAAATACATCGTTTAGGGGACAAAGCTTGAGTTTTAGGTTCCAAGGCTTTGTTTGTAGAGTCCAGAACATTGACTCCACGCTTGAAAGCCTCTTATTTATGCACCAAACTCTCATTCTTAATGTTCAAACCCTCATTGTTATGCTCGAATTTTTATTTTCATGCTCAACATGCTCATTTTTTGTGTCGAACCCTCATGTCTTGGCTCCAAATACATCGTTTAGGGAACAAAGCTTGAATTCCAGTTGCCAAGGCTCCGTTTGTAGTCGAGAGCATTAACTCCAGGCTTGAAAGGCTCTTATTTATGCACCAAACTCTCATTCTTAAGGTTCAA
The DNA here is from genome assembly GCF_031877795.1 of Strix aluco. Classification (NCBI taxonomy): domain Eukaryota; kingdom Metazoa; phylum Chordata; class Aves; order Strigiformes; family Strigidae; genus Strix; species Strix aluco. The sequence goes on from NC_133970.1 coordinate 31,628,837, forward strand.
ACCCTCATTTTTATGCTCGAATTATCATTTTCATGCTCGACATGCTCATTTTATGGGTCGAACCCTCATCTCCTTGCACCAAACACATCGTTTAGGGGACAAAGCTTGAATTTCAAGTTCCAAGCATTCGTTTGTAGAGTCGAGAGCATTGACTCCAGGCTTGAAAGCCTCTTATTTATGCACCAAACTCTCATTCTTAGGGTTCAAACCCTCATTTGTATTCTCAAATTTTCATTTTCATGCTCGACATGCTCATTTTTTTGGTCGAACCCTCATCTCCTTGCTCCAAATACATCGTTTAGGGGACAAAGCTTGAATTTCAGGTTCCAAGCATTCGTTTGTAGAGTCGAGAGCATTGACTCCAGGCTTGAAAGCCTCTTATTTATGCACCAAACTCTCATTCTTAGGGTTCAATCTCTCATTGTTATGCTCAAATTATCATTTTCATGCTCGACATGCTCATTTTTTTGGTCGAACCCTCATCTCCTTGCTCCAAATACATCGTTTAGGGGACAAAGCTTGAATTTCAGTTTCCAAGGCTCCGTTTGGAGAGTCCAGAGCATTGACTCCAGGCTTGAAAGGCTCTTATTTAGGCACCAAACTCTCATTCTTAGGGTTCAATCTCTCATTGTTATGCTCAAATTATCATTTTCATGCTCGACATGCTCATTTTTTGGGTCGAACCCTCATGTCCTTGCTCCAAATACATCGTTTAGGGGACAAAGCTGGAGTTTTAGGTTCCAAGGCTTCGTTTGTAGAGTTGAGAGCATTGACTCCAGGCTTGAAAGGCTCTTATTTATGCACCAAACTCTCATTCTTAGGGTTCAAACCCTCATTTGTATGCTCGAATTATCATTCTTATGCTCGACATGTTCATTTTTTGGGTCGAACCCTCATCACCTTGCTCCAAATACATCGTTTAGGGGACAAAGCTTGAGTTTTAGGTTCCAAGCATTCATCTCTAGAGTCGAGAGCATTAACTCCAGGCTTGAAAGCCTCTTATTTATGCACCAAACTCTCATTCTTAGGGTTCAAACCCTCATTCTTATGCTCAAATTATCATTTTCATGCTGAACATACTCATTTTTTGGGTCGAACCCTCATCTCCTTGCTCCAAATACATCGTTTAGGGGACAAAGCTTGAGTTTTAGGTTCCAAGCATTCGTTTGTAGAGTCCAGAGCATTGACTCCAGGCTTCAAAGCCTCTTATTTATGCACCAAACTCCCATTCTTAGGGTTCAAACCCTCATTGTTATGCTCAAATTATTATTTTCATGCTCAAAATGCTCATTTTTTGGGTCGAACCCTCATGTCCTTGCTCCAAATACATCGTTTAGGGGACAAAGCTTGAGTTTTAGGTTCCAAGGCTTTGTTTGTAGAGTCCAGAACATTGACTCCAGGCTTGAAAGCCTCTTATTTATGCACCAAACTCTCATTCTTAGGGTTCAAACCCTCATTTGTATGCTCAAATTTTCATTTTCATGCTCGACATGCTCATTTTACGGGTCGAACCCTCATGTCCTTGCACCAAACGCACCGTTTAGGGGACAAAGCTTGAATTTTTGCTTCCAAGCATTCGTTTGTAGAGTCGAGAGCATTGACTCCAGGCTTGAAAGCCTCTTATTTATGCACCAAACTCTCATTCTTAGGGTTCAAACCCTCATTGTTATGCTCAAATTATCATTTTCATGCTCAACATGTTCATTTTTTGGGTCGGACCCTCATCTCCTTGCTCCAAATACATCGTTTAGGGGACAAAGCTTGAATTTCAGGTTCCAAGCATTCGTTTGTAGAGTCCAGAGCATTGACTCCAGGCTTGAAAGGCTCTTATTTATGCACCAAACTCTCATTCTTAGGGTTAAAACCCTCATTCTTATGCTCGAATTATTATTTTCATGCTCGACATACTCATTTTTTGGGTTGAACCCTCATGTACTTGTTCCAAATATATCGTTTAGGGGACAAAGCTTGAGTTTTAGGTTCCAAGCATTCGTTTGTAGAGTCGAGAGCATTGACTCCAGGCTTGAAAGGCTCTTATTTATGCACCAAACTCTCATTCTTAGGGTTCAAACCCTCATTGTTATGCTCAATTATCATTTTTATGCTCGTCATGCTCATTTTTTGGGTCGAAACCTCATGTCCTTGCTCCAAATACATCGTTTAGGGGACAAAGCTTGAGTTTTAGGTTCCAAGGCTTTGTTTGCAGCGTCCAGAACATTGACTCCAGGCTTGAAAGGCTCTTATTTATGCACTAAACTCTCATTCTTAGTGTTCAAACCTTCATTGTTATGCTCAAATTATCAGTTTTATGCTCAACATGCTCATTTTTTTGGTCGAAACCTCATGTCCTTGCTCCAAATACATCGTTTAGGGGACAAAGCTTGAATTTCAGGTGCCAAGGCTTTGTTTGTAGAGTCCAGAGCATTGACTCCAGGCTTGAAAGCCTCTTATTTATGCACCAAAATCTCATTCTTAGGGTTCAAACCCTCATTCTTATGCTCAAATTATCATTTTTATGCTCGACATGCTCTTTTATTTGGGTCGAACCCTCATCTCCTTGCTCCAAATACATCGTTTAGGGGACAAAGCTTGAATTTCAGGTTCCAAGGCTCCGTTTGTAGAGTCGAGAGCATTGACTCCAGGCTTGAAAGGCTCTTATTTATGCACCAAACTCTCATTCTTAGGGTTCAATCCCTCATTGTTATGCTCAAATTATCATTTTTATGCTCGTCATGCTCATTTTTTTGGTCGAACCCTCATCACCTTGCTCCAAATACATCGTTTAGGGGACAAAGCTTGAATTTCAGGTGCCAAGGCTTCATTTGTAGAGTCCAGAGCATTGACTCCAGGCTTGAAAGGCTCTTATTTATGCACCAAACTCTCATTCTTAGGGTTCAAACCCTCATTGTTATGCTCGAATTATTATTTTCATGCTCGACATGCTCATTTTTTGGGTCGAACCCTCATCTCCTTGCTCCAAATACATAGTTTAGGGGACAAAGCTTGAATTTCAGGTGCCAAGGCTTCGTTTGTAGAGTCGAGAGCATTGACTCCAGGCTTGAAAGGCTCTTATTTATGCACCAAACTCTCATTCTTAGTGTTCAAACCGTCATTGTTATGCTCGAATTATTATTTTCATGCTCGACATGCTCATTTTTTGGGCCAAACCCTCATGTCCTTGCTCCAAATACATTGTTTAGGGGACAAAGCTTGAGTTTTAGGTTCCAAGGCTTTGTTTGTAGAGTCCAGAACATTGACTCCAGGCTTGAAAGGCACTTATTTATGCACCAAACTCTCATTCTTAGGGTTCAAACCCTCATTTGTATTCTCAAATTTTCATTTTCATGCTCGACATGCTCATTTTACGGGTCGAACCCTCATCTCCTTGCACCAAACGCACCGTTTAGGGGACAAAGCTTGAATTTTTGCTTCCAAGCATTCGTTTGTAGAGTCGAGAGCATTGACTCCAGGCTTGAAAGGCTATTATTTATGCACCAAACTCTCATTCTTAGGGTTCAAACCCTCATTTGTATGCTCGAATTATCATTTTCATGCTCGACATGTTCATTTTTTGGGTCGGACCCTCATGTCCTTGCTCCAAATACATCGTTTAGGGGACAAAGCTTGAATTTCATGTTCCAAGCATTCGTTTGTAGAGTCCAGAGCATTGACTCCAGGCTTGAAAGGCTCTTATTTATGCAGCAAACTCTCATTCTTAGGGTTAAAACCCTCATTCTTATGCTCGAATTATTATTTTCATGCTCGACATACTCATTTTTTGGGTTGAACCCTCATGTACTTGCTACAAATATATCGTTTAGGGGACAAAGCTGGGGTTTTAGGTTCCAAGCATTCGTTTGTAGAGTCCAGAGCATTGACTCTAGGCTTCAAAGCCTCTTATTTATGCACCAAACTCTCATTCTTAGTGTTCAATCTCTCATTCTTATGCTCAAATTATTATTTTCATGCTCAACATGCTCATTTTTTGGGTCGAACCCTCATGTCCTTGCTCCAAATACATCGTTTAGGGGACAAAGCTTGAATTTCAGGTTCCAAGCATTCGTTTGGAGAGTCCAGAGCATTGCATTGACTCCAGGCTTGAAAGCCTCTTATTTATGCACCAAAATCTCATTCTTAGGGTTCAGTCTCTCATTGTTATGCTCAAATTATCATTTTTATGCTCGACATGGTCTTTTTTTTGGTCGAACCCTCATCTCCTTGCTCCAAATACATCGTTTAGGGGACAAAGCTTGAATTTCAGTTTCCAAGGCTCCGTTTGTAGAGTCGAGAGCATTGACTCCAGGCTTGAAAGGCTCTTATTTATGCACCAAACTGTCATTCTTAGGGTTCAAACCCTCATTATTATGCTCAATTATCATTTTTATGCTCGTCATGCTCATTTTTTGGGTCGAAACCTCATGTCCTTGCTCCAAATACATCGTTTAGGGGACAAAGCTTGAGTTTTAGGTTCCAAGGCTTTGCTTGCAGCGTCCAGAACATTGACTCCAGGCTTGAAAGGCTCTTATTTATGCACCAAACTCTCATTCTTAGTGTTCAAACCTTCATTGTTATGCTCAAATTATCAGTTTTATGCTCAACATGCTCATTTTTTTGGTCGAAACCTCATGTCCTTGCTCCAAATACATCGTTTAGGGGACAAAGCTTGAATTTCAGGTGCCAAGCATTCGTTTGTAGAGTCCAGAGCACTGACTCCAGGCTTGAAAGGCTCTTATTTATGCACCAAACTCTCATTCTTAGTGTTCAAACCCTCATTTGTATGCTCGAATTATCATTCTTATGCTCGACATGTTCATTTTTTGGGTCGGACCCTCATGTCCTTGCTCCAAATACATCGTTTAGGGGACAAAGCTTGAGTTTTAGGTTCCAAGCATTCGTTTGTAGAGTCGAGAGCATTGACTCCAGGCTTGAAAGCCTCTTATTTATGCACCAAAATCTCATTCTTAGGGTTCAAACCCTCATTGTTATGCTCGAATTATTATTTTCATGCTCGACATGCTCATTTTTTGGGTCGAACCCTCATCTCCTTGCACCAAACACATCGTTTAGGGGACAAAGCTTGAATTTCAGGTTCCAAGCATTCGTTTGTAGAGTCGAGAGCATTGACTCCAGGCTTGAAAGCCTCTTATTTATGCACCAAACTCTCATTCTTAGGGTTCAATCTCTCATTGTTATGCTCAAATTATCATTTTCATGCTCGACATGCTCATTTTTTTGGTCGAACCCTCATCTCCTTGCTCCAAATACATCGTTTAGGGGACAAAGCTTGAATTTCAGTTTCCAAGGCTCCGTTTGGAGAGTCCAGAGCATTGACTCCAGGCTTGAAAGGCTCTTATTTATGCACGAAACTCTCATTCTTAGGGTTCAAACCCTCATTGTTATGCTCAAATTATTATTTTCATGCTCAACATGCTCATTTTTTGGGTCGAACCCTCATGTCCTTGCTCCAAATACATCGTTTAGGGGACAAAGCTTGAGTTTTAGGTTCCAAGGCTTTGTTTGTAGAGTCCAGAACATTGACTCCAGGCTTGAAAGCCTCTTATTTATGCACCAAACTCTCATTCTTAGGGTTCAAACCCTCATTTTTATGCTCAAATTATCATTTTCATGCTCGACATGCTCATTTTTTGGGTCGAACCCTCATCTCCATGCACCAAACGCATCGTTTAGGGGACAAAGCTTGAATTTCAGGTTCCAAGCATTCGTTTGGAGAGTCCAGAGCATTGACTCCAGGCTTGAAAGCCTCTTATTTATGCACCAGACTCTCATTCTTAGGGTTCAATCCCTCATTGTTATGCTCAAATTATCATTTTCATGCTCGACATGCTCATTTTTTGGGTCGGACCCTCATGTCCTTGCTCCAAATACATCGTTTAGGGGACAAATCTTGAGTTTTAGGTTCCAAGGCTTTGTTTGTAGAGTCCAGAACATTGACTCCACGCTTGAAAGCCTCTTATTTATGCACCAAACTCTCATTCTTAATGTTCAAACCCTCATTGTTATGCTCGAATTTTTATTTTCATGCTCAACATGCTCATTTTTTGTGTCGAACCCTCATGTCTTGGCTCCAAATACATCGTTTAGGGGACAAAGCTGGAGTTTTAGGTTCCAAGGCTTCGTTTGTAGAGTCCAGAGCATTGACTCCAGGCTTCAAAGCCTCTTATTTATGCACCAAACTCTAATTCTTAGGTTTCAAACCCTCATTTTTATGCTCGAATTATCATTTTCATACTCGACATGCTCATTTTTTGGGTCGAACCCTCATGTCCTTGCTCCAAATACATCGTTTAGGGAACAAAGCTTGAATTCCAGTTGCCAAGGCTCCGTTTGTAGAGTCGAGAGCATTAACTCCAGGCTTGAAAGGCTCTTATTTATGCACCAAACTCTCATTCTTAGGGTTCAATCTCTCATTGTTATGCTCAAATTATCATTTTCATGCTCGACATGCTCATTTTATGGGTCGAACCCTCATCTCCTTGCACCAAACACATCGTTTAGGGGACAAAGCTTGAATTTCAAGTTCCAAGCATTCGTTTGTAGAGTCGAGAGCATTGACTCCAGGCTTGAAAGCTTCTTATTTATGCACCAAACTCTCATTCTTAGGGTTCAATCTCTCATTGTTATGCTCAAATTATCATTTTCATGCTCGACATGCTCATTTTTTTGGTCGAACCCTCATCTCCTTGCTCCAAATACATCGTTTAGGGGACAAAGCTTGAATTTCAGGTTCCAAGCATTCGTTTGTAGAGTCGAGAGCATTGACTCCAGGCTTGAAAGCCTCTTATTTATGCACCAAACTCTCATTCTTAGGGTTCAATCTCTCATTGTTATGCTCAAATTATCATTTTCATGCTCGACATGCTCATTTTTTTGGTCGAACCCTCATCTCCTTGCTCCAAATACATCGTTTAGGGGACAAAGCTTGAATTTCAGTTTCCAAGGCTCCGTTTGGAGAGTCCAGAGCATTGACTCCAGGCTTGAAAGCCTCTTATTTATGCACCAAACTCTCATTCTTAGGGTTCAAACCCTCATTTTTATGCTCAAATTATCATTTTCATGCTCGACATGCTCATTTTTTGGGTCGAACCCTCATCTCCATGCACCAAACGCATCGTTTAGGGGACAAAGCTTGAATTTCAGGTTCCAAGCATTCGTTTGGAGAGTCCAGAGCATTGACTCCAGGCTTGAAAGCCTCTTATTTATGCACCAGACTCTCATTCTTAGGGTTCAATCCCTCATTGTTATGCTCAAATTATCATTTTCATGCTCGACATGCTCATTTTTTGGGTCGGACCCTCATGTCCTTGCTCCAAATACATCGTTTAGGGGACAAATCTTGAGTTTTAGGTTCCAAGGCTTTGTTTGTAGAGTCCAGAACATTGACTCCACACTTGAAAGCCTCTTATTTATGCACCAAACTCTCATTCTTAATGTTCAAACCCTCATTGTTATGCTCGAATTTTTATTTTCATGCTCAACATGCTCATTTTTTGTGTCGAACCCTCATGTCCTGGCTCCAAATACATCGTTTAGGGGACAAAGCTGGAGTTTTAGGTTCCAAGGCTTCGTTTGTAGAGTTGAGAGCATTGACTCCAGGCTTCAAAGCCTCTTATTTATGCACCAAACTCTAATTCTTAGGTTTCAAACCCTCATTTTTATGCTCGAATTATCATTCTTAAGCTCGACATGCTCATTTTTTGGGTCGAACCCTCATGTCCTTGCTCCAAATACATCGTTTAGGGAACAAAGCTTGAATTCCAGTTGCCAAGGCTCCGTTTGTAGAGTCGAGAGCATTAACTCCAGGCTTGAAAGGCTCTTATTTATGCACCAAACTCTCATTCTTAAGGTTCAAACCCTCATTTTTATGCTCGAATTATCATTTTCATGCTCGACATGCTCATTTTATGGGTCGAACCCTCATCTCCTTGCACCAAACACATCGTTTAGGGGACAAAGCTTGAATTTCAAGTTCCAAGCATTCGTTTGTAGAGTCGAGAGCATTGACTCCAGGCTTGAAAGCCTCTTATTTATGCACCAAACTCTCATTCTTAGGGTTCAATCTCTCATTGTTATGCTCAAATTATCATTTTCATGCTCGACATGCTCATTTTTTTGGTCGAACCCTCATCTCCTTGCTCCAAATACATCGTTTAGGGGACAAAGCTTGAATTTCAGGTTCCAAGCATTCGTTTGTAGAGTCGAGAGCATTGACTCCAGGCTTGAAAGCCTCTTATTTATGCACCAAACTCTCATTCTTAGGGTTCAATCTCTCATTGTTATGCTCAAATTATCATTTTCATGCTCGACATGCTAATTTTTTTAGTCGAACCCTCATCTCCTTGCTCCAAATACATCGTTTAGGGGACAAAGCTTGAATTTCAGTTTCCAAGGCTCCGTTTGGAGAGTCCAGAGCATTGACTCCAGGCTTGAAAGGCTCTTATTTAGGCACCAAACTCTCATTCTTAGGGTTCAATCTCTCATTGTTATGCTCAAATTATCATTTTCATGCTCGACATGCTCATTTTTTGGGTCGAACCCTCATGTCCTTGCTCCAAATACATCGTTTAGGGGACAAAGCTGGAGTTTTAGGTTCCAAGGCTTCGTTTGTAGAGTTGAGAGCATTGACTCCAGGCTTGAAAGGCTCTTATTTATGCACCAAACTCTCATTCTTAAGGTTCAAACCCTCATTTGTATGCTCGAATTATCATTCTTATGCTCGACATGTTCATTTTTTGGGTCGAACCCTCATCACCTTGCTCCAAATACATCGTTTAGGGGACAAAGCTTGAGTTTTAGGTTCCAAGCATTCATCTGTAGAGTCGAGAGCATTAACTCCAGGCTTGAAAGCCTCTTATTTATGCACCAAACTCTCATTCTTAGGGTTCAAACCCTCATTCTTATGCTCAAATTATCATTTTCATGCTGAACATACTCATTTTTTGGGTCGAACCCTCATCTCCTTGCTCCAAATACATCGTTTAGGGGACAAAGCTTGAGTTTTAGGTTCCAAGCATTCGTTTGTAGAGTCCAGAGCATTGACTCCAGGCTTCAAAGCCTCTTATTTATGCACCAAACTCCCATTCTTAGGGTTCAAACCCTCATTGTTATGCTCAAATTATTATTTTCATGCTCAACATGCTCATTTTTTGGGTCGAACCCTCATGTCCTTGCTCCAAATACATCGTTTAGGGGACAAAGCTTGAGTTTTAGGTTCCAAGGCTTTGTTTGTAGAGTCCAGAACATTGACTCCACGCTTGAAAGCCTCTTATTTATGCACCAAACTCTCATTCTTAATGTTCAAACCCTCATTGTTATGCTCGAATTTTTATTTTCATGCTCAACATGCTCATTTTTTGTGTCGAACCCTCATGTCCTTGCTCCAAATACATCGTTTAGGGGACAAAGCTGGAGTTTTAGGTTCCAAGGCTTCGTTTGTAGAGTCCAGAGCATTGACTCCAGGCTTCAAAGCCTCTTATTTATGCACCAAACTCTAATTCTTAGGGTTCAAACCCTCGTTCTTATGCTCACATTATCACTTTTATGCTCGACATGCTCATTTTTTGGGTCGAACCCTCATGTCCTTGCTCCAAATACATCGTTTAGGGAACAAAGCTTGAATTTCAGGTTCCAAGCATTCGTTTGTAGAGTCAAGAGCATCGACTCCAGGCTTGAAAGCCTCTTATTTATGCACCAAACTCTCATTCTTAGGGTTCAAACCCTCGTTCTTATGCTCACATTATCACTTTTATGCTCGACATGCTCATTTTTTGGGTCGAACCCTCATGTCCTTGCTCCAAATACATCGTTTAGGGAACAAAGCTTGAATTCCAGTTGCCTAGGCTCCGTTTGTAGAGTCGAGAGCATTAACTCCAGGCTTGAAAGGCTATTATTTATGCACCAAACTCTCATTCTTAGTGTTCAAACCCTCATTGTTATGCTCGAATTATCATTTTCATGCTCGACATGCTCATTTTATGGGTCGAACCCTCATCTCCTTGCTCCAAATACATCGTTTAGGGGACAAAGCTTGAATTTCAAGTTCCAAGCATTCGTTTGTAGAGTCGAGAGCATTGACTCCAGGCTTGAAAGCCTCTTATTTATGCACCAAACTCTCATTCTTAGGGTTCAAACCCTCATTTTTATGCTCGAATTATCATTGTTATGCTCGACATGCTCATTTTTTGGGTCGAACCCTCATGTCCTTGCTCCAAATACATCGTTTAGGGGACAAAGCTGGAGTTTTAGGTTCCAAGGCTTCGTTTGTAGAGTTGAGAGCATTGACTCCAGGCTTGAAAGGCTCTTATTTATGCACCAAACTCTCATTCTTAGGGTTCAAACCCTCATTTGTATGCTCGAATTATCATTCTTATGCTCGACATGTTCATTTTTTGGGTCGAACCCTCATCTCCATGCACCAAACGCATCGTTTAGGGGACAAAGCTTGAATTTCAGGTTCCAAGCATTCGTTTGGAGAGTCCAGAGCATTGACTCCAGGCTTGAAAGCCTCTTATTTATGCACCAAACTCTCATTCTTAGGGTTCAATCCCTCATTGTTATGCTCAAATTATCATTTTCATGCTCGACATGCTCATTTTTTGGGTCGGACCCTCATGTCCTTGCTCCAAATACATCGTTTAGGGGACAAATCTTGAGTTTTAGGTTCCAAGGCTTTGTTTGTAGAGTCCAGAACATTGACTCCACGCTTGAAAGCCTCTTATTTATGCACCAAACTCTCATTCTTAATGTTCAAACCCTCATTGTTATGCTCGAATTTTTATTTTCATGCTCAACATGCTCATTTTTTGTGTCGAACCCTCATGTCCTTGCTCCAAATACATCGTTTAGGGGACAAAGCTGGAGTTTTAGGTTCCAAGGCTTCGTTTGTAGAGTCCAGAGCATTGACTCCAGGCTTCAAAGCCTCTTATTTATGCACCAAACTCTAATTCTTAGGTTTCAAACCCTCATTTTTATGCTCGAATTATCATTCTTAAGCTCGACATGCTCATTTTTTGGGTCGAACCCTCATCACCTTGCTCCAAATACATCGTTTAGGGGACAAAGCTTGAATTTCAGGTTCCAAGCATTCGTTTGTAGAGTCAAGAGCATCGACTCCAGGCTTGAAAGCCTCTTATTTATGCACCAAACTCTCATTCTTAGGGTTCAAACCCTCGTTCTTATGCTCACATTATCACTTTTATGCTCGACATGCTCATTTTTTGGGTCGAACCCTCATCTCCTTTCTCCAAATACATCGTTTAGGGGACAAAGCTTGCATTTCAGGTGCCAAGGCTTCGTTTGTAGAGTCCAGAACATTGACTCCAGTCTTGAAAGGCTCTTATTTATGCACCAAACACTCATTCTTAGGGTTCAAACCCTCATTTGTATGCTCGAATTATCATTTTCATGCTCGACATGTTCATTTTTTGGGTCGAAACCTCCTCTCCTTGCTCCAAATACATTGTTTAGGGGACAAAGCTTGAATTTCAGGTTCCAAGCATTCGTTTGTAGAGTCTAGAGCATTGACTCCAGGCTTCAAAGCCTCTTATTTATGCACCAAACTCTAATTCTTAGGTTTCAAACCCTCATTTTTATGCTCGAATTATCATTCTTATGCTCGACATGCTCATTTTTTGGGTCGCACCCTCATCTCCTTGCTCCATATACATCGTTTAGGGGACAAAGCTTGAGTTTTAGGTTCCAAGGCTTTGTTTGTAGAGTCCAGAGCATTGACTCCAGGCTTGAAAGGCTCTTATTTATGCACCAAACTCTCATTCTTAGGGTTCAAACCCTCATTCTTATGCTCAAATTATCATTTTCATGCTCGACATGCTCATTTTACGGGTCGAACCCTCATCTCCTTGCACCAAACGCACCGTTTAGGGGACAAAGCTTGAATTTTTGCTTCCAAGCATTCGTTTGTAGAGTCGAGAGCATTGACTCCAGGCTTGAAAGCCTCTTATTTATGCACCAAACTCTCATTCTTAGGGTTCAATCTCTCATTGTTATGCTCAAATTATCATTTTCATGCTCGACATGCTCATTTTTTTGGTCGAACCCTCATCTCCTTGCTCCAAATACATCGTTTAGGGGACAAAGCCTGAATTCCAGTTGCCAAGGCTCCGTTTGTAGAGTCGAGAGCATTAACTCCAGGCTTGAAAGGCTCTTATTTATGCACCAAACTCTCATTCTTAAGGTTCAAACCCTCATTTTTATGCTCGAATTATCATTTTCATGCTCGACATGTTCATTTTTTGGGTCGAACCCTCATCTCCTTGCTCCAAATACATCGTTTAGGGGACAAAGCTTGAATTTCAGGTTCCAAGCATTCGTTTGTAGAGTTGAGAGCATTGACTCCAGGCTTGAAAGCCTCTTATTTATGCACCAAACTCTCATTCTTAGGGTTCAATCTCTCATTGTTATGCTCAAATTATCATTTTCATGCTCGACATGCTCATTTTTTTGGTCGAACCCTCATCTCCTTGCTCCAAATACATCGTTTAGGGGACAAAGCTTGAATTTCAGTTTCCAAGGCTCCGTTTGGAGAGTCCAGAGCATTGACTCCAGGCTTGAAAGGCTCTTATTTATGCACCAAACTCTCATTCTTAGGGTTCAATCTCTCATTGTTATGCTCAAATTATCATTTTCATGCTCGACATGCTCATTTTTTGGGTCGAACCCTCATGTCCTTGCTCCAAATACATCGTTTAGGGGACAAAGCTTGAGTTTTAGGTTCCAAGCATTCATCTGTAGAGTCGAGAGCATTAACTCCAGGCTTGAAAGCCTCTTATTTATGCACCAAACTCCCATTCTTAGGGTTCAAACCCTCATTGTTATGCTGAAATTATTATTTTCATGCTCAACATGCTCATTTTTTGGGTTGAACCCTCATGTCCTTGCTCCAAATACATCGTTTAGGGGACAAAGCTTGAGTTTTAGGTTCCAAGGCTTTGTTTGTAGAGTCCAGAACATTGACTCCAGGCTTGAAAGCCTCTTATTTATGCACCAAACTCTCATTCTTAGGGTTCAAACCCTCATTTTTATGCTCAAATTATCATTTTCATGCTCGACATGCTCATTTTTTGGGTCGAACCCTCATCTCCATGCACCAAACGCATCGTTTAGGGGACAAAGCTTGAATTTCAGGTTCCAAGCATTCGTTTGGAGAGTCCAGAGCATTGACTCCAGGCTTGAAAGCCTCTTATTTATGCACCAAACTCTCATTCTTAGGGTTCAATCCCTCATTGTTATGCTCAAATTATCATTTTCATGCTCGACATGCTCATTTTTTGGGTCGGACCCTCATGTCCTTGCTCCAAATACATCGTTTAGGGGACAAATCTTGAGTTTTAGGTTCCAAGGCTTTGTTTGTAGAGTCCAGAACATTGACTCCACGCTTGAAAGCCTCTTATTTATGCACCAAACTCTCATTCTTAATGTTCAAACCCTCATTGTTATGCTCGAATTTTTATTTTCATGCTCAACATGCTCATTTTTTGTGTCGAACCCTCATGTCCTTGCTCCAAATACATCGTTTAGGGGACAAAGCTGGAGTTTTAGGTTCCAAGGCTTCGTTTGTAGAGTCCAGAGCATTGACTCCAGGTTTGAAAGGCTCTTATTTATGCACCAAACTCTAATTCTTAGGTTTCAAACCCTCATTTTTATGCTCGAATTATCATTCTTAAGCTCGACATGCTCATTTTTTGGGTCGAACCCTCATCACCTTGCTCCAAATACATCGTTTAGGGGACAAAGCTTGAATTTCAGGTTCCAAGCATTCGTTTGTAGAGTCAAGAGCATCGACTCCAGGCTTGAAAGCCTCTTATTTATGCACCAAACTCTCATTCTTAGGGTTCAAACCCTCGTTCTTATGCTCACATTATCACTTTTATGCTCGACATGCTCATTTTTTGGGTCGAACCCTCATCTCCTTTCTCCAAATACATCGTTTAGGGGACAAAGCTTGAATTTCAGGTGCCAAGGCTTCGTTTGTAGAGTCCAGAGCATTGACTCCAGGCTTGAAAGGCTCTTATTTATGCACCAAACTCTCATTCTTAGTGTTCAAACCCTCATTGTTATGCTCGAATTATTATTTTTATGCTCGACATACTCATTTTTTGGGTCGAACCCTCATGTACTTGCTCCAAATACATCGTTTAGGGGACAAAGCTTGAGTTTTAGGTTCCAAGGCTTTGTTTGTAGAGTCCAGAGCATTGACTCCAGGTTTGAAAGGCTCTTATTTATGCACCAAACTCTCATTCTTAGGGTTCAAACCCTCATTCTTATGCTCAAATTATCATTTTCATGCTCGACATGCTCATTTTTTTGGTCGAACCCTCATCTCCTTGCTCCAAATACATCGTTTAGGGGACAAAGCTTGAATTTCAGTTTCCAAGGCTCCGTTTGGAGAGTCCAGAGCATTGACTCCAGGCTTGAAAGCCTCTTATTTATGCACCAAACTCTCATTCTTAGGGTTCAATCTCTCATTGTTATGCTCAAATTATCATTTTCATGCTCGACATGCTCATTTTTTGGGTCGAACCCTCATGTCCTTGCTCCAAATACATCGTTTAGGGGACAAAGCTTGAGTTTTAGGTTCCAAGCATTCATCTGTAGAGTCGAGAGCATTAACTCCAGGCTTGAAAGCCTCTTATTTATGCACCAAACTCTCATTCTTAGGGTTCAAACCCTCATTCTTATGCTCAAATTATCATTTTCATGCTCAACATACTCATTTTTTGGGTCGAACCCTCATCTCCTTGCTCCAAATACATCGTTTAGGGGACAAAGCTTGAGTTTTAGGTTCCAAGCATTCGTTTGTAGAGTCCAGAGCATTGACTCCAGGCTTGAAAGCCTCTTATTTATGCACCAAACTCTAATTCTTAGGGTTCAAACCCTCATTGTTATGCTCAAATTATTATTTTCATGCTCAACATGCTCATTTTTTGGGTCGAACCCTCATGTCCTTGCTCCAAATACATCGTTTAGGGGACAAAGCTTGAGTTTTAGGTTCCAAGGCTTTGTTTGTAGAGTCCAGAACATTGACTCCAGGCTTGAAAGCCTCTTATTTATGCACCAAACTCTCATTCTTAGGGTTCAAACCCTCATTTCTATGCTCAAATTATCATTTTCATGCTCGACATGCTCATTTTTTGGGTCGAACCCTCATCTCCATGCACCAAACGCATCGTTTAGGGGACAAAGCTTGAATTTCAGGTTCCAAGCATTCGTTTGGAGAGTCCAGAGCATTGACTCCAGGCTTGAAAGCCTCTTATTTATGCACCAAACTCTCATTCTTAGGGTTCAATCCCTCATTGTTATGCTCAAATTATCATTTTCATGCTCGACATGCTCATTTTTTGGGTCGGACCCTCATGTCCTTGCTCCAAATACATCGTTTAGGGGACAAATCTTGAGTTTTAGGTTCCAAGGCTTTGTTTGTAGAGTCCAGAACATTGACTCCACGCTTGAAAGCCTCTTATTTATGCACCAAACTCTCATTCTTAATGTTCAAACCCTCATTGTTATGCTCGAATTTTTATTTTCATGCTCAACATGCTCATTTTTTGTGTCGAACCCTCATGTCCTTGCTCCAAATACATCGTTTAGGGGACAAAGCTGGAGTTTTAGGTTCCAAGGCTTCGTTTGTAGAGTCCAGAGCATTGACTCCAGGCTTCAAAGCCTCTTATTTATGCACCAAACTCTAATTCTTAGGTTTCAAACCCTCATTTTTATGCTCGAATTATCATTCTTATGCTCGACATGCTCATTTTTTGGGTCGAACCCTCATCACCTTGCTCCAAATACATCGTTTAGGGGACAAAGCTTGAATTTCAGGTTCCAAGCATTCGTTTGTAGAGTCGAGAGTATTGACTCCAGGCTTGAAAGCCTCTTATTTATGCACCAAACTCTCATTCTTAGGGTTCAATCTCTCATTGTTATGCTCAAATTATCATTTTCATGCTCGACATGCTCATTTTTTTGGTCGAACCCTCATCTCCTTGCTCCAAATACATCGTTTAGGGGACAAAGCTTGAATTTCAGTTTCCAAGGCTCCGTTTGGAGAGTCCAGAGCATTGACTCCAGGCTTGAAAGCCTCTTATTTATGCACCAAACTCTCATTCTTAGGGTTCAATCTCTCATTGTTATGCTCAAATTATCATTTTCATGCTCGACATGCTCATTTTTTGGGTCGAACCCTCATGTCCTTGCTCCAAATACATCGTTTAGGGGACAAAGCTGGAGTTTTAGGTTCCAAGGCTTCGTTTGTAGAGTTGAGAGCATTGACTCCAGGCTTGAAAGGCTCTTATTTATGCACCAAACTCTCATTCTTAGGGTTCAAACCCTCATTTGTATGCTCGAATTATCATTCTTATGCTCGACATGTTCATTTTTTGGGTCGAACCCTCATCACCTTGCTCCAAATACATCGTTTAGGGGACAAAGCTTGAGTTTTAGGTTCCAAGCATTCATCTGTAGAGTCGAGAGCATTAACTCCAGGCTTGAAAGCCTCTTATTTATGCACCAAACTCTCATTCTTAGGGTTCAAACCCTCATTCTTATGCTCAAATTATCATTTTCATGCTCGACATGCTCATTTTACGGGTCGAACCCTCATCTCCTTGCACCAAACGCACCGTTTAGGGGACAAAGCTTGAATTTTTGCTTCCAAGCATTCGTTTGTAGAGTCGAGAGCATTGACTCCAGGCTTGAAAGCCTCTTATTTATGCACCAAACTCTCATTCTTAGGGTTCAATCTCTCATTGTTATGCTCAAATTATCATTTTCATGCTCGACATGCTCATTTTTTTGGTCGAACCCTCATCTCCTTGCTCCAAATACATCGTTTAGGGGACAAAGCCTGAATTCCAGTTGCCAAGGCTCCGTTTGTAGAGTCGAGAGCATTAACTCCAGGCTTGAAAGGCTCTTATTTATGCACCAAACTCTCATTCTTAAGGTTCAAACCCTCATTTTTATGCTCGAATTATCATTTTCATGCTCGACATGTTCATTTTTTGGGTCGAACCCTCATCTCCTTGCTCCAAATACATCGTTTAGGGGACAAAGCTTGAATTTCAGGTTCCAAGCATTCGTTTGTAGAGTTGAGAGCATTGACTCCAGGCTTGAAAGCCTCTTATTTATGCACCAAACTCTCATTCTTAGGGTTCAATCTCTCATTGTTATGCTCAAATTATCATTTTCATGCTCGACATGCTCATTTTTTTGGTCGAACCCTCATCTCCTTGCTCCAAATACATCGTTTAGGGGACAAAGCTTGAATTTCAGTTTCCAAGGCTCCGTTTGGAGAGTCCAGAGCATTGACTCCAGGCTTGAAAGGCTCTTATTTATGCACCAAACTCTCATTCTTAGGGTTCAATCTCTCATTGTTATGCTCAAATTATCATTTTCATGCTCGACATGCTCATTTTTTGGGTCGGACCCTCATGTCCTTGCTCCAAATACATCGTTTAGGGGACAAATCTTGAGTTTTAGGTTCCAAGCATTCATCTGTAGAGTCGAGAGCATTAACTCCAGGCTTGAAAGCCTCTTATTTATGCACCAAACTCCCATTCTTAGGGTTCAAACCCTCATTGTTATGCTGAAATTATTATTTTCATGCTCAACATGCTCATTTTTTGGGTTGAACCCTCATGTCCTTGCTCCAAATACATCGTTTAGGGGACAAAGCTTGAGTTTTAGGTTCCAAGGCTTTGTTTGTAGAGTCCAGAACATTGACTCCAGGCTTGAAAGCCTCTTATTTATGCACCAAACTCTCATTCTTAGGGTTCAAACCCTCATTTTTATGCTCAAATTATCATTTTCATGCTCGACATGCTCATTTTTTGGGTCGAACCCTCATCTCCATGCACCAAACGCATCGTTTAGGGGACAAAGCTTGAATTTCAGGTTCCAAGCATTCGTTTGGAGAGTCCAGAGCATTGACTCCAGGCTTGAAAGCCTCTTATTTATGCACCAAACTCTCATTCTTAGGGTTCAATCCCTCATTGTTATGCTCAAATTATCATTTTCATGCTCGACATGCTCATTTTTTGGGTCGGACCCTCATGTCCTTGCTCCAAATACATCGTTTAGGGGACAAATCTTGAGTTTTAGGTTCCAAGGCTTTGTTTGTAGAGTCCAGAACATTGACTCCACGCTTGAAAGCCTCTTATTTATGCACCAAACTCTCATTCTTAATGTTCAAACCCTCATTGTTATGCTCGAATTTTTATTTTCATGCTCAACATGCTCATTTTTTGTGTCGAACCCTCATGTCCTTGCTCCAAATACATCGTTTAGGGGACAAAGCTGGAGTTTTAGGTTCCAAGGCTTCGTTTGTAGAGTCCAGAGCATTGACTCCAGGTTTGAAAGGCTCTTATTTATGCACCAAACTCTAATTCTTAGGTTTCAAACCCTCATTTTTATGCTCGAATTATCATTCTTAAGCTCGACATGCTCATTTTTTGGGTCGAACCCTCATCACCTTGCTCCAAATACATCGTTTAGGGGACAAAGCTTGAATTTCAGGTTCCAAGCATTCGTTTGTAGAGTCAAGAGCATCGACTCCAGGCTTGAAAGCCTCTTATTTATGCACCAAACTCTCATTCTTAGGGTTCAAACCCTCGTTCTTATGCTCACATTATCACTTTTATGCTCGACATGCTCATTTTTTGGGTCGAACCCTCATCTCCTTTCTCCAAATACATCGTTTAGGGGACAAAGCTTGAATTTCAGGTGCCAAGGCTTCGTTTGTAGAGTCCAGAGCATTGACTCCAGGCTTGAAAGGCTCTTATTTATGCACCAAACTCTCATTCTTAGTGTTCAAACCCTCATTGTTATGCTCGAATTATTATTTTTATGCTCGACATACTCATTTTTTGGGTCGAACCCTCATGTACTTGCTCCAAATACATCGTTTAGGGGACAAAGCTTGAGTTTTAGGTTCCAAGGCTTTGTTTGTAGAGTCCAGAGCATTGACTCCAGGTTTGAAAGGCTCTTATTTATGCACCAAACTCTCATTCTTAGGGTTCAAACCCTCATTCTTATGCTCAAATTATCATTTTCATGCTCGACATGCTCATTTTTTTGGTCGAACCCTCATCTCCTTGCTCCAAATACATCGTTTAGGGGACAAAGCTTGAATTTCAGTTTCCAAGGCTCCGTTTGGAGAGTCCAGAGCATTGACTCCAGGCTTGAAAGCCTCTTATTTATGCACCAAACTCTCATTCTTAGGGTTCAATCTCTCATTGTTATGCTCAAATTATCATTTTCATGCTCGACATGCTCATTTTTTGGGTCGAACCCTCATGTCCTTGCTCCAAATACATCGTTTAGGGGACAAAGCTTGAGTTTTAGGTTCCAAGCATTCATCTGTAGAGTCGAGAGCATTAACTCCAGGCTTGAAAGCCTCTTATTTATGCACCAAACTCTCATTCTTAGGGTTCAAACCCTCATTCTTATGCTCAAATTATCATTTTCATGCTCAACATACTCATTTTTTGGGTCGAACCCTCATCTCCTTGCTCCAAATACATCGTTTAGGGGACAAAGCTTGAGTTTTAGGTTCCAAGCATTCGTTTGTAGAGTCCAGAGCATTGACTCCAGGCTTGAAAGCCTCTTATTTATGCACCAAACTCTAATTCTTAGGGTTCAAACCCTCATTGTTATGCTCAAATTATTATTTTCATGCTCAACATGCTCATTTTTTGGGTCGAACCCTCATGTCCTTGCTCCAAATACATCGTTTAGGGGACAAAGCTTGAGTTTTAGGTTCCAAGGCTTTGTTTGTAGAGTCCAGAACATTGACTCCAGGCTTGAAAGCCTCTTATTTATGCACCAAACTCTCATTCTTAGGGTTCAAACCCTCATTTCTATGCTCAAATTATCATTTTCATGCTCGACATGCTCATTTTTTGGGTCGAACCCTCATCTCCATGCACCAAACGCATCGTTTAGGGGACAAAGCTTGAATTTCAGGTTCCAAGCATTCGTTTGGAGAGTCCAGAGCATTGACTCCAGGCTTGAAAGCCTCTTATTTATGCACCAAACTCTCATTCTTAGGGTTCAATCCCTCATTGTTATGCTCAAATTATCATTTTCATGCTCGACATGCTCATTTTTTGGGTCGGACCCTCATGTCCTTGCTCCAAATACATCGTTTAGGGGACAAATCTTGAGTTTTAGGTTCCAAGGCTTTGTTTGTAGAGTCCAGAACATTGACTCCACGCTTGAAAGCCTCTTATTTATGCACCAAACTCTCATTCTTAATGTTCAAACCCTCATTGTTATGCTCGAATTTTTATTTTCATGCTCAACATGCTCATTTTTTGTGTCGAACCCTCATGTCCTTGCTCCAAATACATCGTTTAGGGGACAAAGCTGGAGTTTTAGGTTCCAAGGCTTCGTTTGTAGAGTCCAGAGCATTGACTCCAGGCTTCAAAGCCTCTTATTTATGCACCAAACTCTAATTCTTAGGTTTCAAACCCTCATTTTTATGCTCGAATTATCATTCTTATGCTCGACATGCTCATTTTTTGGGTCGAACCCTCATCACCTTGCTCCAAATACATCGTTTAGGGGACAAAGCTTGAATTTCAGGTTCCAAGCATTCGTTTGTAGAGTCGAGAGTATTGACTCCAGGCTTGAAAGCCTCTTATTTATGCACCAAACTCTCATTCTTAGGGTTCAATCTCTCATTGTTATGCTCAAATTATCATTTTCATGCTCGACATGCTCATTTTTTTGGTCGAACCCTCATCTCCTTGCTCCAAATACATCGTTTAGGGGACAAAGCTTGAATTTCAGTTTCCAAGGCTCCGTTTGGAGAGTCCAGAGCATTGACTCCAGGCTTGAAAGCCTCTTATTTATGCACCAAACTCTCATTCTTAGGGTTCAATCTCTCATTGTTATGCTCAAATTATCATTTTCATGCTCGACATGCTCATTTTTTGGGTCGAACCCTCATGTCCTTGCTCCAAATACATCGTTTAGGGGACAAAGCTGGAGTTTTAGGTTCCAAGGCTTCGTTTGTAGAGTTGAGAGCATTGACTCCAGGCTTGAAAGGCTCTTATTTATGCACCAAACTCTCATTCTTAGCTTTCAAACCCTCATTTGTATGCTCGAATTATCATTCTTATGCTCGACATGTTCATTTTTTGGGTCGAACCCTCATCACCTTGCTCCAAATACATCGTTTAGGGGACAAAGCTTGAGTTTTAGGTTCCAAGCATTCATCTGTAGAGTCGAGAGCATTAACTCCAGGCTTGAAAGCCTCTTATTTATGCACCAAACTCTCATTCTTAGGGTTCAAACCCTCATTCTTATGCTCAAATTATCATTTTCATGCTGAACATACTCATTTTTTGGGTCGAACCCTCATCTCCTTGCTCCAAATACATCGTTTAGGGGACAAAGCTTGAGTTTTAGGTTCCAAGCATTCGTTTGTAGAGTCCAGAGCATTGACTCCAGGCTTGAAAGCCTCTTATTTATGCACCAAACTCTAATTCTTAGGGTTCAAACCCTCATTGTTATGCTCAAATTATTATTTTCATGCTCAACATGCTCATTTTTTGGGTCGAACCCTCATGTCCTTGCTCCAAATACATCGCTTAGGGGACAAAGCTTGAGTTTTAGGTTCCAAGGCTTTGTTTGTAGAGTCCAGAACATTGACTCCACGCTTGAAAGCCTCTTATTTATGCACCAAACTCTCATTCTTAGGGTTCAAACCCTCATTTTTATGCTCAAATTATCATTTTCATGCTCGACATGCTCATTTTTTGGGTCGAACCCTCATCTCCATGCACCAAACGCATCGTTTAGGGGACAAAGCTTGAATTTCAGGTTCCAAGCATTCGTTTGGAGAGTCCAGAGCATTGACTCCAGGCTTGAAAGCCTCTTATTTATGCACCAAACTCTCATTCTTAGGGTTCAATCCCTCATTGTTATGCTCAAATTATCATTTTCATGCTCGACATGCTCATTTTTTGGGTCGGACCCTCATGTCCTTGCTCCAAATACATCGTTTAGGGGACAAATCTTGAGTTTTAGGTTCCAAGGCTTTGTTTGTAGAGTCCAGAACATTGACTCCACGCTTGAAAGCCTCTTATTTATGCACCAAACTCTCATTCTTAATGTTCAAACCCTCATTGTTATGCTCGAATTTTTATTTTCATGCTCAACATGCTCATTTTTTGTGTCGAACCCTCATGTCCTTGCTCCAAATACATCGTTTAGGGGACAAAGCTGGAGTTTTAGGTTCCAAGGCTTCGTTTGTAGAGTCCAGAGCATTGACTCCAGGCTTCAAAGCCTCTTATTTATGCACCAAACTCTAATTCTTAGGTTTCAAACCCTCATTTTTATGCTCGAATTATCATTCTTAAGCTCGACATGCTCATTTTTTGGGTCGAACCCTCATCACCTTGCTCCAAATACATCGTTTAGGGGACAAAGCTTGAATTTCAGGTTCCAAGCATTCGTTTGTAGAGTCAAGAGCATCGACTCCAGGCTTGAAAGCCTCTTATTTATGCACCAAACTCTCATTCTTAGGGTTCAAACCCTCGTTCTTATGCTCACATTATCACTTTTATGCTCGACATGCTCATTTTTTGGGTCGAACCCTCATCTCCTTTCTCCAAATACATCGTTTAGGGGACAAAGCTTGCATTTCAGGTGCCAAGGCTTCGTTTGTAGAGTCCAGAGCATTGACTCCAGGCTTGAAAGGCTCTTATTTATGCACCAAACTCTCATTCTTAGTGTTCAAACCCTCATTGTTATGCTCGAATTATTATTTTTATGCTCGACATACTCATTTTTTGGGTCGAACCCTCATGTACTTGCTCCAAATACATCGTTTAGGGGACAAAGCTTGAGTTTTAGGTTCCAAGGCTTTGTTTGTAGAGTCCAGAACATTGACTCCAGTCTTGAAAGGCTCTTATTTATGCACCAAACACTCATTCTTAGGGTTCAAACCCTCATTTGTATGCTCGAATTATCATTTTCATGCTCGACATGCTCATTTTATGGGTCGAACCCTCATCTCCTTGCACCAAACACATCGTTTAGGGGACAAAGCTTGAATTTCAAGTTCCAAGCATTCGTTTGTAGAGTCGAGAGCATTGACTCCAGGCTTGAAAGCCTCTTATTTATGCACCAAACTCTCATTCTTAGGGTTCAATCTCTCATTGTTATGCTCAAATTATCATTTTCATGCTCGACATGCTCATTTTTTTGGTCGAACCCTCATCTCCTTGCTCCAAATACATCGTTTAGGGGACAAAGCTTGAATTTCAGGTTCCAAGCATTCGTTTGTAGAGTTGAGAGCATTGACTCCAGGCTTGAAAGCCTCTTATTTATGCACCAAACTCTCATTCTTAGGGTTCAATCTCTCATTGTTATGCTCAAATTATCATTTTCATGCTCGACATGCTCATTTTTTTGGTCGAACCCTCATCTCCTTGCTCCAAATACATCGTTTAGGGGACAAAGCTTGAATTTCAGTTTCCAAGGCTCCGTTTGGAGAGTCCAGAGCATTGACTCCAGGCTTGAAAGGCTCTTATTTATGCACCAAACTCTCATTCTTAGGGTTCAATCTCTCATTGTTATGCTCAAATTATCATTTTCATGCTCGACATGCTCATTTTTTGGGTCGAACCCTCATGTCCTTGCTCCAAATACATCGTTTAGGGGACAAAGCTGGAGTTTTAGGTTCCAAGGCTTCGTTTGTAGAGTTGAGAGCATTGACTCCAGGCTTGAAAGGCTCTTATTTATGCACCAAACTCTCATTCTTAGGGTTCAAACCCTCATTTGTATGCTCGAATTATCATTCTTATGCTCGACATGCTCATTTTTTTGGTCGAACCCTCATCTCCTTGCTCCAAATACATCGTTTAGGGGACAAAGCTTGAATTTCAGGTTCCAAGCATTCGTTTGTAGAGTCGAGAGCATTGACTCCAGGCTTGAAAGGCTCTTATTTATGCACCAAACTCTCATTCTTAGGGTTCAAACCCTCATTTGTATGCTCGAATTATCATTCTTATGCTCGACATACTCATTTTTTGGGTCGAACCCTCATCACCTTGCTCCAAATACATCGTTTAGGGGACAAAGCTTGAATTTCAGGTTCCAAGCATTCGTTTGTAGAGTCTAGAGCATCGACTCCAGGCTTGAAAGCCTCTTATTTATGCACCAAACTCTCATTCTTAGGGTTCAAACCCTCATTCTTATGCTCAAATTATCATTTTTATGCTGGATATGCTCATTTTTTTGGTCGAACCCTCATCTCCTTGCTCCAAATACATCGTTTAGGGGACAAAGCTTGAGTTTTAGGTTCCAAGGCTTTGTTTGTAGAGTCCAGAACATTGACTCCAGGCTTGAAAGCCTCTTATTTATGCACCAAACTCTCATTCTTAGGGTTCAAACCCTCATTTTTATGCTCAAATTATCATTTTCATGCTCGACATGCTCATTTTTTGGGTCGAACCCTCATCTCCATGCACCAAACGCATCGTTTAGGGGACAAAGCTTGAATTTCAGGTTCCAAGCATTCGTTTGGAGAGTCCAGAGCATTGACTCCAGGCTTGAAAGCCTCTTATTTATGCACCAAACTCTCATTCTTAGGGTTCAATCCCTCATTGTTATGCTCAAATTATCATTTTCATGCTCGACATGCTCATTTTTTGGGTCGATCCCTCATGTCCTTGCTCCAAATACATCGTTTAGGGGACAAAGCTGGAGTTTTAGGTTCCAAGGCTTCGTTTGTAGAGTTGAGAGCATTGACTCCAGGCTTGAAAGGCTCTTATTTATGCACCAAACTCTCATTCTTAGCTTTCAAACCCTCATTTGTATGCTCGAATTATCATTCTTATGCTCGACATGTTCATTTTTTGGGTCGAACCCTCATCACCTTGCTCCAAATACATCGTTTAGGGGACAAAGCTTGAGTTTTAGGTTCCAAGCATTCATCTGTAGAGTCGAGAGCATTAACTCCAGGCTTGAAAGCCTCTTATTTATGCACCAAACTCTCATTCTTAGGGTTCAAACCCTCATTCTTATGCTCAAATTATCATTTTCATGCTCAACATACTCATTTTTTGGGTCGAACCCTCATCTCCTTGCTCCAAATACATCGTTTAGGGGACAAAGCTTGAGTTTTAGGTTCCAAGGCTTTGTTTGTAGAGTCCAGAACATTGACTCCACGCTTGAAAGCCTCTTATTTATGCACCAAACTCTCATTCTTAATGTTCAAACCCTCATTGTTATGCTCGAATTTTTATTTTCATACTCGACATGCTCATTTTTTGGGTCGAACCCTCATGTCCTTGCTCCAAATACATCGTTTAGGGGACAAAGCTGGAGTTTTAGGTTCCAAGGCTTCGTTTGTAGAGTCCAGAGCATTGACTCCAGGCTTCAAAGCCTCTTATTTATGCACCAAACTCTCATTCTTAGGGTTCAAACCCTCGTTCTTATGCTCACATTATCACTTTTATGCTCGACATGCTCATTTTTTGGGTCGAACCCTCATGTCCTTGCTCCAAATACATCGTTTAGGGAACAAAGCTTGAATTCCAGTTGCCAAGGCTCCGTTTGTAGAGTCGAGAGCATTAATTCCAGGCTTGAAAGGCTCTTATTTATGCACCAAACTCTCATTCTTAAGGTTCAAACCCTCATTTTTATGCTCGAATTATCATTTTCATGCTCGACATGCTCATTTTATGGGTCGAACCCTCATCTCCTTGCACCAAACACATCGTTTAGGGGACAAAGCTTGAATTTCAAGTTCCAAGCATTCGTTTGTAGAGTCGAGAGCATTGACTCCAGGCTTGAAAGCCTCTTATTTATGCACCAAACTCTCATTCTTAGGGTTCAATCTCTCATTGTTATGCTCAAATTATCATTTTCATGCTCGACATGCTCATTTTTTTGGTCGAACCCTCATCTCCTTGCTCCAAATACATCGTTTAGGGGACAAAGCTTGAATTTCAGGTTCCAAGGCTCTGTTTGTAGAATCGAGAGCATTGACTCCAGGCTTGAAAGGCGCTTATTTATGCACCAAACTCTCATTCTTAGTGTTCAAACCCTCATTGTTATGCTCGAATTATTATTTTTATGCTCGACATACTCACTTTTTGGGTCGAACCCTCATGTCCTTGCTCCAAATACATCGTTTAGGGGACAAAGCTGGAGTTTTAGGTGCCAAGCATTCGTTTGTAGAGTCGAGAGCATTGACTCCAGGCTTGAAAGGCTCTTATTTATGCACCAAACTCTAATTCTTAGGTTTCAAACCCTCAATTTTATGCTCGAATTATCATTGTTATGCTCGACATGCTCATTTTTTGGGTCGAACCCTCATCTCCTTGCTCCAAATACATCGTTTAGGGGACAAAGCTTGAATTTTAGGTTCCAAGCATTCGTTTGTAGAGTCGAGAGCATTGACTCCAGGCTTGAAAGCCTCTTATTTATGCACCAAACTCTCATTCTTAGGGTTCAAACCCTCATTCTTATGCTCAAATTATCATTTTTATGCTCGATATGCTCTTATTTTTGGTTGAACCCTCATCTCCTTGCTCCAAATACATCGTTTAGGGGACAAAGCTTGAATTTCAGGTTCCAAGGCTCTGTTTGTAGAATCGAGAGCATTGACTCCAGGCTTGAAAGGCTCTTATTTATGCACCAAACTCTCATTCTTAGGGTTCAAACCTTCATTGTTATGCTCAGATTATCAGTTTTATGCTCAACATGCTCATTTTTTTCATCGAAACCTCATGTCCTTGCTCCAAATACATCGTTTAGGGGACAAAGCTTGAATTTTAGTTTCCAAGCTTTCGTTTGTAGAGTCGAGAGCATTGACTCCACGCTTGAAAGCCTCTTATTTATGCACCAAACTCTCATTCTTAGGGTTCAAACCCTCATTGTTATGCTCAAATTATCATTTTTATGCTCGTCATGCTCATTTTATGGGTCGAACCCTCATGTCCTTGCTCCAAATACATCGTTTAGGGGACAAAGCTTGAATTTCAGGTTCCAAGGCTTTGTTTGTAGAGTCCAGAACATTGACTCCAGGCTTGAAAGGCTCTTATTTATGCACCAAACTCTCATTCTTAAGGTTCAAACCCTCATTTGTATGCTCACATTATCATTTTCATGCTCGACATGCTCATTTTATGGGTCGAACCCTCATCTCCTTGCACCAAACACACCGTTTAGGGGACAAAGCTTGAATTTTTGCTTCCAAGCATTCGTTTTTAGAGTCGAGAGCATTGACTCCAGGCTTGAAAGGCTCTTATTTATGCACCAAACTCTCGTTCTTAGGGTTCAAACCCTCATTGTTATGCTCAAATTATCATTTTCATGCTCGACATGTTCATTTTTTGGGTCGAACCCTCATCTCCTTGCTCCAAATACATCGTTTAGGGGACAAAGCTTGAATTTCATGTTCCAAGCATTCGTTTGTAGAGTCTAGAGCATTGACTCCAGGCTTGAAAGCCTCTTATTTATGCACCAAACTCTCATTCTTAGGGTTCAAACCCTCAATTTTATGCTCGAATTATCATTCTTATGCTCGACATGCTCATTTTTTGGGTCGAACCCTCATCTCCTTGCTCCAAATACATCGTTTAGGGGACAAAGCTTGAGTTTTAGGTTCCAAGGCTTTGTTTGTAGAGTCGAGAGCATTGACTCCAGGCTTGAAAGGCGCTTATTTATGCACCAAACTCTCATTCTTAGTGTTCAAACCCTCATTGTTATGCTAGAATTATTATTTTTATGCTCGACATACTCATTTTTTGGGTCGAACCCTCATGTCCTTGCTCCAAATACATCGTTTAGGGGACAAAGCTGGAGTTTTAGGTGCCAAGGCTTCGTTTGTAGAGTCGAGAGCATTGACTCCAGGCTTGAAAGCCTCTTATTTATGCACCAAACTCAAATTCTTAGGGTTCAAACCCTCAATTTTATGCTCGAATTATCATTGTTATGCTCGACATGCTCATTTTTTGGGTCGAACCCTCATCTCCTTGCTCCAAATACATCGTTTAGGGGACAAAGCTTGAATTTCAGGTTCCAAGCATTCGTTTGTAGAGTCGAGAGCATTGACTCCAGGCTTGAAAGGCTCTTATTTATGCACCAAACTCTCATTCTTAGGGTTCAAACCCTCATTGTTATGCTCAAATTATCATTTTTATGCTCTATATGCTCTTTTTTTTGGTCGAACCCTCACCTCCTTGCTCCAAATACATCGTTTAGGGGACAAAGCTTGAACTTCAGGTTCCAAGGCTCTGTTTGTAGAATCGAGAGCATTGACTGCAGGCTTGAAAGGCTCTTATTTATGCACCAAACTCTCATTCTTAGGGTTCAAACCCTCATTGTTATGCTCAAATTATCATTTTTATGCTCGTCATGCTCATTTTTTGGGTCGAACCCTCATGTCCTTGCTCCAAATACATCGTTTAGGGGACAAAGCTTGAATTTCAGGTTCCAAGGCTTTGTTTGTAGAGTCCAGAACATTGACTCCAGGCTTGAAAGGCTCTTATTTATGCACCAAACTCTCATTCTTAAGGTTCAAACCCTCATTTGTATGCTCACATTATCATTTTCATGCTCGACATGCTCATTTTATGGGTCGAACCCTCATCTCCTTGCACCAAACACACCGTTTAGGGGACAAAGCTTGAATTTTTGCTTCCAAGCATTCGTTTTTAGAGTCGAGAGCATTGACTCCAGGCTTGAAAGGCTCTTATTTATGCACCAAACTCTCATTCTTAGGGTTCAAACCCTCATTGTTATGCTCAAATTAGCATTTTCATGCTCGACATGTTGATTTTTTGGGTCGAACCCTCATCTCCTTGCTCCAAATACATCGTTTAGGGGACAAAGCTTGAATTTCATGTTCCAAGCATTCGTTTGTAGAGTCTAGAGCATTGACTCCAGGCTTGAAAGCCTCTTATTTATGCACCAAACTCTCATTCTTAGGGTTCAAACCCTCAATTTTATGCTCGAATTATCATTCTTATGCTCGACATGCTCATTTTTTGGGTCGAACCCTCATCTCCTTGCTCCAAATACATCGTTTAGGGGACAAAGCTTGAGTTTTAGGTTCCAAGGCTTTGTTTGTAGAGTCCAGAGCATTGACTCCAGGCTTGAAAGGCGCTTATTTATGCACCAAACTCTCATTCTTAGTGTTCAAACCCTCATTGTTATGCTCGAATTATTATTTTTATGCTCGACATACTCATTTTTTGGGTCGAACCCTCATGTCCTTGCTCCAAATACATCGTTTAGGGGACAAAGCTGGAGTTTTAGGTGCCAAGGCTTCGTTTGTAGAGTCGAGAGCATTGACTCCAGGCTTGAAAGCCTCTTATTTATGCACCAAACTCAAATTCTTAGGGTTCAAACCCTCAATTTTATGCTCGAATTATCATTGTTATGCTCGACATGCTCATTTTTTGGGTCGAACCCTCATCTCCTTGCTCCAAATACATCGTTTAGGGGACAAAGCTTGAATTTCAGGTTCCAAGCATTCGTTTGTAGAGTCGAGAGCATTGACTCCAGGCTTGAAAGGCTCTTATTTATGCACCAAACTCTCATTCTTAGGGTTCAAACCCTCATTTGTATGCTCACATTATCATTTTTATGCTCGACATGTTCATTTTTTGGGTCGAACCCTCATCTCCTTGCTCCAAATACATCGTTTAGGGGACAAAGCTTGAATTTTAGGTGCCAAGCATTCGTTTGTAGAGTCAAGAGCATTGACTCCAGGCTTGAAAGCCTCTTATTTATGCACCAAACTCTCATTCTTAGGGTTCAAACCCTCATTCTTATGCTCAAATTATCATTTTTATGCTCGATATGCTCTTATTTTTGGTCGAACCCTCATCTCCTTGCTCCAAATACATCGTTTAGGGGACAAAGCTTGAATTTCAGGTTCCAAGGCTCTGTTTGTAGAATCGAGAGCATTGACTCCAGGCTTGAAAGGCTCTTATTTATGCACCAAACTCTCATTCTTAGGGTTCAAACCTTCATTGTTATGCTCAAATTATCAGTTTTATGCTCAACATGCTCATTTTTTTCATCGAAACCTCATGTCCTTGCTCCAAATACATCGTTTAGGGGACAAAGCTTGAATTTCAGGTTCCAAGGCTTTGTTTGTAGAGTCCAGAACATTGACTCCAGGCTTGAAAGGCTCTTATTTATGCACCAAACTCTCATTCTTAAGGTTCAAACCCTCATTTGTATGCTCACATTATCATTTTCATGCTCGACATGCTCATTTTATGGGTCGAACCCTCATCTCCTTGCACCAAACACACCGTTTAGGGGACAAAGCTTGAATTTTTGCTTCCAAGCATTCGTTTTTAGAGTCGAGAGCATTGACTCCAGGCTTGAAAGGCTCTTATTTATGCACCAAACTCTCATTCTTAGGGTTCAAACCCTCATTCTTATGCTCAAATTATCATTTTTATGCTCGATATGCTCATTTTTTTGGTCGAAACCTCATGTCCTTGCTCCAAATACATCGTTTAGGGGACAAAGCTTGAATTTCAGGTGCCAAGGCTTCGTTTGTAGAGTCCAGAGCATTGACTCCAGGCTTGAAAGCCTCTTATTTATGCACCAAACTCAAATTCTTAGGGTTCAAACCCTCAATTTTATGCTCAAATTATCATTGTTATGCTCGACATGCTCATTTTTTGGGTCGAACCCTCATCTCCTTGCTCCAAATACATCGTTTAGGGGACAAAGCTTGAATTTTAGGTTCCAAGCATTCGTTTGTAGAGTCGAGAGCATTGACTCCAGGCTTGAAAGGCTCTTATTTATGCACCAAACTCTCATTCTTAGGGTTCAAACCCTCATTGTTATGCTCAAATTATCATTTTTATGCTCTATATGCTCTTTTTTTTGGTCGAACCCTCACCTCCTTGCTCCAAATACATCGTTTAGGGGACAAAGCTTGAACTTCAGGTTCCAAGGCTCTGTTTGTAGAATCGAGAGCATTGACTCCAGGCTTGAAAGGCTCTTATTTATGCACCAAACTCTCATTCTTAGGGTTCAAACCTTCATTGTTATGCTCAAATTATCATTTTTATGCTCGTCATGCTCATTTTATGGGTCGAACCCTCATGTCCTTGCTCCAAATACATCGTTTAGGGGACAAAGCTTGAATTTCAGGTTCCAAGGCTTTGTTTGTAGAGTCCAGAACATTGACTCCAGGCTTGAAAGGCTCTTATTTATGCACCAAACTCTCATTCTTAAGGTTCAAACCCTCATTTGTATGCTCACATTATCATTTTCATGCTCGACATGCTCATTTTATGGGTCGAACCCTCATCTCCTTGCTCCAAATACATCGTTTAGGGGACAAAGCTTGAGTTTTAGGTTCCAAGGCTTTGTTTGTAGAGTCCAGAGCATTGACTCCAGGCTTGAAAGGCGCTTATTTATGCACCAAACTCTCATTCTTAGTGTTCAAACCCTCATTGTTATGCTCGAATTATTATTTTTATGCTCGACATACTCATTTTTTGGGTCGAACCCTCATGTCCTTGCTCCAAATACATCGTTTAGGGGACAAAGCTGGAGTTTTAGGTGCCAAGGCTTCGTTTGTAGAGTCGAGAGCATTGACTCCAGGCTTGAAAGCCTCTTATTTATGCACCAAACTCAAATTCTTAGGGTTCAAACCCTCAATTTTATGCTCGAATTATCATTGTTATGCTCGACATGCTCATTTTTTGGGTCGAACCCTCATCTCCTTGCTCCAAATACATCGTTTAGGGGACAAAGCTTGAATTTCAGGTTCCAAGCATTCGTTTGTAGAGTCGAGAGCATTGACTCCAGGCTTGAAAGGCTCTTATTTATGCACCAAACTCTCATTCTTAGGGTTCAAACCCTCATTTGTATGCTCACATTATCATTTTTATGCTCGACATGTTCATTTTTTGGGTCGAACCCTCATCTCCTTGCTCCAAATACATCGTTTAGGGGACAAAGCTTGAATTTTAGGTGCCAAGCATTCGTTTGTAGAGTCAAGAGCATTGACTCCAGGCTTGAAAGCCTCTTATTTATGCACCAAACTCTCATTCTTAGGGTTCAAACCCTCATTCTTATGCTCAAATTATCATTTTTATGCTCGATATGCTCTTATTTTTGGTCGAACCCTCATCTCCTTGCTCCAAATACATCGTTTAGGGGACAAAGCTTGAATTTCAGGTTCCAAGGCTCTGTTTGTAGAATCGAGAGCATTGACTCCAGGCTTGAAAGGCTCTTATTTATGCACCAAACTCTCATTCTTAGGGTTCAAACCTTCATTGTTATGCTCAAATTATCAGTTTTATGCTCAACATGCTCATTTTTTTCATCGAAACCTCATGTCCTTGCTCCAAATACATCGTTTAGGGGACAAAGCTTGAATTTCAGGTTCCAAGGCTTTGTTTGTAGAGTCCAGAACACTGACTCCAGGCTTGAAAGGCTCTTATTTATGCACCAAACTCTCATTCTTAAGGTTCAAACCCTCATTTGTATGCTCACATTATCATTTTCATGCTCGACATGCTCATTTTATGGGTCGAACCCTCATCTCCTTGCACCAAACACACCGTTTAGGGGACAAAGCTTGAATTTTTGCTTCCAAGCATTCGTTTTTAGAGTCGAGAGCATTGACTCCAGGCTTGAAAGGCTCTTATTTATGCACCAAACTCTCATTCTTAGGGTTCAAACCCTCATTCTTATGCTCAAATTATCATTTTTATGCTCGATATGCTCATTTTTTTGGTCGAAACCTCATGTCCTTGCTCCAAATACATCGTTTAGGGGACAAAGCTTGAATTTCAGGTGCCAAGGCTTCGTTTGTAGAGTCCAGAGCATTGACTCCAGGCTTGAAAGCCTCTTATTTATGCACCAAACTCAAATTCTTAGGGTTCAAACCCTCAATTTTATGCTCAAATTATCATTGTTATGCTCGACATGCTCATTTTTTGGGTCGAACCCTCATCTCCTTGCTCCAAATACATCGTTTAGGGGACAAAGCTTGAATTTTAGGTTCCAAGCATTCGTTTGTAGAGTCGAGAGCATTGACTCCAGGCTTGAAAGGCTCTTATTTATGCACCAAACTCTCATTCTTAGGGTTCAAACCCTCATTGTTATGCTCAAATTATCATTTTTATGCTCTATATGCTCTTTTTTTTGGTCGAACCCTCACCTCCTTGCTCCAAATACATCGTTTAGGGGACAAAGCTTGAACTTCAGGTTCCAAGGCTCTGTTTGTAGAATCGAGAGCATTGACTCCAGGCTTGAAAGGCTCTTATTTATGCACCAAACTCTCATTCTTAGGGTTCAAACCCTCATTGTTATGCTCAAATTATCATTTTTATGCTCGTCATGCTCATTTTATGGGTCGAACCCTCATGTCCTTGCTCCAAATACATCGTTTAGGGGACAAAGCTTGAATTTCAGGTTCCAAGGCTTTGTTTGTAGAGTCCAGAACATTGACTCCAGGCTTGAAAGGCTCTTATTTATGCACCAAACTCTCATTCTTAAGGTTCAAACCCTCATTTGTATGCTCACATTATCATTTTCATGCTCGACATGCTCATTTTATGGGTCGAACCCTCATCTCCTTGCTCCAAATACATCGTTTAGGGGACAAAGCTTGAGTTTTAGGTTCCAAGGCTTTGTTTGTAGAGTCCAGAGCATTGACTCCAGGCTTGAAAGGCGCTTATTTATGCACCAAACTCTCATTCTTAGTGTTCAAACCCTCATTGTTATGCTCGAATTATTATTTTTATGCTCGACATACTCATTTTTTGGGTCGAACCCTCATGTCCTTGCTCCAAATACATCGTTTAGGGGACAAAGCTGGAGTTTTAGGTGCCAAGGCTTCGTTTGTAGAGTCGAGAGCATTGACTCCAGGCTTGAAAGCCTCTTATTTATGCACCAAACTCAAATTCTTAGGGTTCAAACCCTCAATTTTATGCTCGAATTATCATTGTTATGCTCGACATGCTCATTTTTTGGGTCGAACCCTCATCTCCTTGCTCCAAATACATCGTTTAGGGGACAAAGCTTGAATTTCAGGTTCCAAGCATTCGTTTGTAGAGTCGAGAGCATTGACTCCAGGCTTGAAAGGCTCTTATTTATGCACCAAACTCTCATTCTTAGGGTTCAAACCCTCATTTGTATGCTCACATTATCATTTTTATGCTCGACATGTTCATTTTTTGGGTCGAACCCTCATCTCCTTGCTCCAAATACATCGTTTAGGGGACAAAGCTTGAATTTTAGGTGCCAAGCATTCGTTTGTAGAGTCAAGAGCATTGACTCCAGGCTTGAAAGCCTCTTATTTATGCACCAAACTCTCATTCTTAGGGTTCAAACCCTCATTCTTATGCTCAAATTATCATTTTTATGCTCGATATGCTCTTATTTTTGGTCGAACCCTCATCTCCTTGCTCCAAATACATCGTTTAGGGGACAAAGCTTGAATTTCAGGTTCCAAGGCTCTGTTTGTAGAATCGAGAGCATTGACTCCAGGCTTGAAAGGCTCTTATTTATGCACCAAACTCTCATTCTTAGGGTTCAAACCTTCATTGTTATGCTCAAATTATCAGTTTTATGCTCAACATGCTCATTTTTTTCATCGAAACCTCATGTCCTTGCTCCAAATACATCGTTTAGGGGACAAAGCTTGAATTTTAGTTTCCAAGCTTTCGTTTGTAGAGTCGAGAGCATTGACTCCACTCTTGAAAGCCTCTTATTTATGCACCAAACTCTCATTCTTAGTGTTCAAACCCTCATTGTTATGCTCAAATTATCATTTTTATGCTCGTCATGCTCATTTTTTTGGTCGAATCCTCATGTCCTTGCTCCAAATACATCGTTTAGGGGACAAAGCTTGAATTTCAGGTGCCAAGGCTTCGTTTGTAGAGTCCAGAGC
The DNA here is from genome assembly GCF_031877795.1 of Strix aluco. Taxonomy (NCBI): domain Eukaryota; kingdom Metazoa; phylum Chordata; class Aves; order Strigiformes; family Strigidae; genus Strix; species Strix aluco. The sequence continues at coordinate 31,663,764 of NC_133970.1, forward strand.
ATTGACTCCAGGCTTGAAAGCCTCTTATTTATGCACCAAACTCAAATTCTTAGGGTTGAAACCCTCATTTGTATGCTCAAATTATCATTGTTATGCTCGACATGCTCATTTTTTGGGTCGAACCCTCATCTCCTTGCTCCAAATACATCGTTTAGGGGACAAAGCTTCAATTTTTGCTTCCAAGCATTCGTTTGTAGAGTCGAGAGCATTGACTCCAGGCTTGAAAGGCTCTTATTTATGCACCAAACTCTCATTCTTAGGGTTCAAACCCTCATTGTTATGCTCAAATTATCATTTTTATGCTCTATATGCTCTTTTTTTTGGTCGAACCCTCACCTCCTTGCTCCAAATACATCGTTTAGGGGACAAAGCTTGAACTTCAGGTTCCAAGGCTCTGTTTGTAGAATCGAGAGCATTGACTCCAGGCTTGAAAGGCTCTTATTTATGCACCAAACTCTCATTCTTAGGGTTCAAACCCTCATTGTTATGCTCAAATTATCATTTTTATGCTCGTCATGCTCATTTTATGGGTCGAACCCTCATGTCCTTGCTCCAAATACATCGTTTAGGGGACAAAGCTTGAATTTCAGGTTCCAAGGCTTTGTTTGTAGAGTCCAGAACATTGACTCCAGGCTTGAAAGGCTCTTATTTATGCACCAAACTCTCATTCTTAGGGTTCAAACCCTCATTTGTATGCTCACATTATCATTTTCATGCTCGACATGCTCATTTTATGGGTCGAACCCTCATCTCCTTGCACCAAACACACCGTTTAGGGGACAAAGCTTGAATTTTTGCTTCCAAGCATTCGTTTTTAGAGTCGAGAGCATTGACTCCAGGCTTGAAAGGCTCTTATTTATGCACCAAACTCTCATTCTTAGGGTTCAAACCCTCATTGTTATGCTCAAATTATCATTTTCATGCTCGACATGTTCATTTTTTGGGTCGAACCCTCATCTCCTTGCTCCAAATACATCGTTTAGGGGACAAAGCTTGAATTTCATGTTCCAAGCATTCGTTTGTAGAGTCTAGAGCATTGACTCCAGGCTTGAAAGCCTCTTATTTATGCACCAAACTCTCATTCTTAGGGTTCAAACCCTCAATTTTATGCTCGAATTATCATTCTTATGCTCGACATGCTCATTTTTTGGGTCGAACCCTCATCTCCTTGCTCCAAATACATCGTTTAGGGGACAAAGCTTGAGTTTTAGGTTCCAAGGCTTTGTTTGTAGAGTCCAGAGCATTGACTCCAGGCTTGAAAGGCGCTTATTTATGCACCAAACTCTCATTCTTAGTGTTCAAACCCTCATTGTTATGCTCGAATTATTATTTTTATGCTCGACATACTCATTTTTTGGGTCGAACCCTCATGTCCTTGCTCCAAATACATCGTTTAGGGGACAAAGCTGGAGTTTTAGGTGCCAAGGCTTCGTTTGTAGAGTCGAGAGCATTGACTCCAGGCTTGAAAGGCTCTTATTTATGCACCAAACTCAAATTCTTAGGGTTCAAACCCTCAATTTTATGCTCGAATTATCATTGTTATGCTCGACATGCTCATTTTTTGGGTCGAACCCTCATCTCCTTGCTCCAAATACATCGTTTAGGGGACAAAGCTTGAGTTTCAGGTTCCAAGCATTCGTTTGTAGAGTCGAGAGCATTGACTCCAGGCTTGAAAGGCTCTTATTTATGCACCAAACTCTCATTCTTAGGGTTCAAACCCTCATTCTTATGCTCAAATTATCATTTTTATGCTCGATATGCTCTTATTTTTGGTCGAACCCTCATCTCCTTGCTCCAAATACATCGTTTAGGGGACAAAGCTTGAATTTCAGGTTCCAAGGCTCTGTTTGTAGAATCGAGAGCATTGACTCCAGGCTTGAAAGGCTCTTATTTATGCACCAAACTCTCATTCTTAGGGTTCAAACCTTCATTGTTATGCTCAAATTATCAGTTTTATGCTCAACATGCTCATTTTTTTCATCGAAACCTCATGTCCTTGCTCCAAATACATCGTTTAGGGGACAAAGCTTGAATTTTAGTTTCCAAGCTTTCGTTTGTACAGTCGAGAGCATTGACTCCACGCTTGAAAGGCTCTTATTTATGCACCAAACTCTCATTCTTAGGGTTCAAACCCTCATTGTTATGCTCAAATTATCATTTTTATGCTCGTCATGCTCATTTTATGGGTCGAACCCTCATGTCCTTGCTCCAAATACATCGTTTAGGGGACAAAGCTTGAATTTCAGGTTCCAAGGCTTTGTTTGTAGAGTCCAGAACATTGACTCCAGGCTTGAAAGGCTCTTATTTATGCACCAAACTCTCATTCTTAAGGTTCAAACCCTCATTTGTATGCTCACATTATCATTTTCATGCTCGACATGCTCATTTTATGGGTCGAACCCTCATCTCCTTGCTCCAAATACATCGTTTAGGGGACAAAGCTTGAGTTTTAGGTTCCAAGGCTTTGTTTGTAGAGTCCAGAGCATTGACTCCAGGCTTGAAAGGCGCTTATTTATGCACCAAACTCTCATTCTTAGTGTTCAAACCCTCATTGTTATGCTCGAATTATTATTTTTATGCTCGACATACTCATTTTTTGGGTCGAACCCTCATGTCCTTGCTCCAAATACATCGTTTAGGGGACAAAGCTGGAGTTTTAGGTGCCAAGGCTTCGTTTGTAGAGTCGAGAGCATTGACTCCAGGCTTGAAAGCCTCTTATTTATGCACCAAACTCAAATTCTTAGGGTTCAAACCCTCAATTTTATGCTCGAATTATCATTGTTATGCTCGACATGCTCATTTTTTGGGTCGAACCCTCATCTCCTTGCTCCAAATACATCGTTTAGGGGACAAAGCTTGAATTTCAGGTTCCAAGCATTCGTTTGTAGAGTCGAGAGCATTGACTCCAGGCTTGAAAGCCTCTTATTTATGCACCAAACTCTCATTCTTAGGGTTCAAATCCTCATTTGTATGCTCACATTATCATTTTTATGCTCGACATGTTCATTTTTTGGGTCGAACCCTCATCTCCTTGCTCCAAATACATCGTTTAGGGGACAAAGCTTGAATTTTAGGTGCCAAGCATTCGTTTGTAGAGTCAAGAGCATTGACTCCAGGCTTGAAAGCCTCTTATTTATGCACCAAACTCTCATTCTTAGGGTTCAAACCCTCATTCTTATGCTCAAATTATCATTTTTATGCTCGATATGCTCTTATTTTTGGTCGAACCCTCATCTCCTTGCTCCAAATACATCGTTTAGGGGACAAAGCTTGAATTTCAGGTTCCAAGGCTCTGTTTGTAGAATCGAGAGCATTGACTCCAGGCTTGAAAGGCTCTTATTTATGCACCAAACTCTCATTCTTAGGGTTCAAACCTTCATTGTTATGCTCAAATTATCAGTTTTATGCTCAACATGCTCATTTTTTTCATCGAAACCTCATGTCCTTGCTCCAAATACATCGTTTAGGGGACAAAGCTTGAATTTCAGGTTCCAAGGCTTTGTTTGTAGAGTCCAGAACACTGACTCCAGGCTTGAAAGGCTCTTATTTATGCACCAAACTCTCATTCTTAAGGTTCAAACCCTCATTTGTATGCTCACATTATCATTTTCATGCTCGACATGCTCATTTTATGGGTCGAACCCTCATCTCCTTGCACCAAACACACCGTTTAGGGGACAAAGCTTGAATTTTTGCTTCCAAGCATTCGTTTTTAGAGTCGAGAGCATTGACTCCAGGCTTGAAAGGCTCTTATTTATGCACCAAACTCTCATTCTTAGGGTTCAAACCCTCATTCTTATGCTCAAATTATCATTTTTATGCTCGATATGCTCATTTTTTTGGTCGAAACCTCATGTCCTTGCTCCAAATACATCGTTTAGGGGACAAAGCTTGAATTTCAGGTGCCAAGGCTTCGTTTGTAGAGTCCAGAGCATTGACTCCAGGCTTGAAAGCCTCTTATTTATGCACCAAACTCAAATTCTTAGGGTTCAAACCCTCAATTTTATGCTCAAATTATCATTGTTATGCTCGACATGCTCATTTTTTGGGTCGAACCCTCATCTCCTTGCTCCAAATACATCGTTTAGGGGACAAAGCTTGAATTTTAGGTTCCAAGCATTCGTTTGTAGAGTCGAGAGCATTGACTCCAGGCTTGAAAGGCTCTTATTTATGCACCAAACTCTCATTCTTAGGGTTCAAACCCTCATTGTTATGCTCAAATTATCATTTTTATGCTCTATATGCTCTTTTTTTTGGTCGAACCCTCACCTCCTTGCTCCAAATACATCGTTTAGGGGACAAAGCTTGAACTTCAGGTTCCAAGGCTCTGTTTGTAGAATCGAGAGCATTGACTCCAGGCTTGAAAGGCTCTTATTTATGCACCAAACTCTCATTCTTAGGGTTCAAACCCTCATTGTTATGCTCAAATTATCATTTTTATGCTCGTCATGCTCATTTTATGGGTCGAACCCTCATGTCCTTGCTCCAAATACATCGTTTAGGGGACAAAGCTTGAATTTCAGGTTCCAAGGCTTTGTTTGTAGAGTCCAGAACATTGACTCCAGGCTTGAAAGGCTCTTATTTATGCACCAAACTCTCATTCTTAAGGTTCAAACCCTCATTTGTATGCTCACATTATCATTTTCATGCTCGACATGCTCATTTTATGGGTCGAACCCTCATCTCCTTGCTCCAAATACATCGTTTAGGGGACAAAGCTTGAGTTTTAGGTTCCAAGGCTTTGTTTGTAGAGTCCAGAGCATTGACTCCAGGCTTGAAAGGCGCTTATTTATGCACCAAACTCTCATTCTTAGTGTTCAAACCCTCATTGTTATGCTCGAATTATTATTTTTATGCTCGACATACTCATTTTTTGGGTCGAACCCTCATGTCCTTGCTCCAAATACATCGTTTAGGGGACAAAGCTGGAGTTTTAGGTGCCAAGGCTTCGTTTGTAGAGTCGAGAGCATTGACTCCAGGCTTGAAAGCCTCTTATTTATGCACCAAACTCAAATTCTTAGGGTTCAAACCCTCAATTTTATGCTCGAATTATCATTGTTATGCTCGACATGCTCATTTTTTGGGTCGAACCCTCATCTCCTTGCTCCAAATACATCGTTTAGGGGACAAAGCTTGAATTTCAGGTTCCAAGCATTCGTTTGTAGAGTCGAGAGCATTGACTCCAGGCTTGAAAGGCTCTTATTTATGCACCAAACTCTCATTCTTAGGGTTCAAACCCTCATTTGTATGCTCACATTATCACTTTTATGCTCGACATGTTCATTTTTTGGGTCGAACCCTCATCTCCTTGCTCCAAATACATCGTTTAGGGGACAAAGCTTGAATTTTAGGTGCCAAGCATTCGTTTGTAGAGTCAAGAGCATTGACTCCAGGCTTGAAAGCCTCTTATTTATGCACCAAACTCTCATTCTTAGGGTTCAAACCCTCATTCTTATGCTCAAATTATCATTTTTATGCTCGATATGCTCTTATTTTTGGTCGAACCCTCATCTCCTTGCTCCAAATACATCGTTTAGGGGACAAAGCTTGAATTTCAGGTTCCAAGGCTCTGTTTGTAGAATCGAGAGCATTGACTCCAGGCTTGAAAGGCTCTTATTTATGCACCAAACTCTCATTCTTAGGGTTCAAACCTTCATTGTTATGCTCAAATTATCAGTTTTATGCTCAACATGCTCATTTTTTTCATCGAAACCTCATGTCCTTGCTCCAAATACATCGTTTAGGGGACAAAGCTTGAATTTTAGTTTCCAAGCTTTCGTTTGTAGAGTCGAGAGCATTGACTCCACGCTTGAAAGCCTCTTATTTATGCACCAAACTCTCATTCTTAGTGTTCAAACCCTCATTGTTATGCTCAAATTATCATTTTTATGCTCGTCATGCTCATTTTTTTGGTCGAATCCTCATGTCCTTGCTCCAAATACATCGTTTAGGGGACAAAGCTTGAATTTCAGGTGCCAAGGCTTCGTTTGTAGAGTCCAGAGCATTGACTCCAGGCTTGAAAGCCTCTTATTTATGCACCAAACTCAAATTCTTAGGGTTGAAACCCTCATTTGTATGCTCAAATTATCATTGTTATGCTCGACATGCTCATTTTTTGGGTCGAACCCTCATCTCCTTGCTCCAAATACATCGTTTAGGGGACAAAGCTTCAATTTTTGCTTCCAAGCATTCGTTTGTAGAGTCGAGAGCATTGACTCCAGGCTTGAAAGGCTCTTATTTATGCACCAAACTCTCATTCTTAGGGTTCAAACCCTCATTGTTATGCTCAAATTATCATTTTTATGCTCTATATGCTCTTTTTTTTGGTCGAACCCTCACCTCCTTGCTCCAAATACATCGTTTAGGGGACAAAGCTTGAACTTCAGGTTCCAAGGCTCTGTTTGTAGAATCGAGAGCATTGACTCCAGGCTTGAAAGGCTCTTATTTATGCACCAAACTCTCATTCTTAGGGTTCAAACCCTCATTGTTATGCTCAAATTATCATTTTTATGCTCGTCATGCTCATTTTATGGGTCGAACCCTCATGTCCTTGCTCCAAATACATCGTTTAGGGGACAAAGCTTGAATTTCAGGTTCCAAGGCTTTGTTTGTAGAGTCCAGAACATTGACTCCAGGCTTGAAAGGCTCTTATTTATGCACCAAACTCTCATTCTTAGGGTTCAAACCCTCATTTGTATGCTCACATTATCATTTTCATGCTCGACATGCTCATTTTATGGGTCGAACCCTCATCTCCTTGCACCAAACACACCGTTTAGGGGACAAAGCTTGAATTTTTGCTTCCAAGCATTCGTTTTTAGAGTCGAGAGCATTGACTCCAGGCTTGAAAGGCTCTTATTTATGCACCAAACTCTCATTCTTAGGGTTCAAACCCTCATTGTTATGCTCAAATTATCATTTTCATGCTCGACATGTTCATTTTTTGGGTCGAACCCTCATCTCCTTGCTCCAAATACATCGTTTAGGGGACAAAGCTTGAATTTCATGTTCCAAGCATTCGTTTGTAGAGTCTAGAGCATTGACTCCAGGCTTGAAAGCCTCTTATTTATGCACCAAACTCTCATTCTTAGGGTTCAAACCCTCAATTTTATGCTCGAATTATCATTCTTATGCTCGACATGCTCATTTTTTGGGTCGAACCCTCATCTCCTTGCTCCAAATACATCGTTTAGGGGACAAAGCTTGAGTTTTAGGTTCCAAGGCTTTGTTTGTAGAGTCCAGAGCATTGACTCCAGGCTTGAAAGGCGCTTATTTATGCACCAAACTCTCATTCTTAGTGTTCAAACCCTCATTGTTATGCTCGAATTATTATTTTTATGCTCGACATACTCATTTTTTGGGTCGAACCCTCATGTCCTTGCTCCAAATACATCGTTTAGGGGACAAAGCTGGAGTTTTAGGTGCCAAGGCTTCGTTTGTAGAGTCGAGAGCATTGACTCCAGGCTTGAAAGGCTCTTATTTATGCACCAAACTCAAATTCTTAGGGTTCAAACCCTCAATTTTATGCTCGAATTATCATTGTTATGCTCGACATGCTCATTTTTTGGGTCGAACCCTCATCTCCTTGCTCCAAATACATCGTTTAGGGGACAAAGCTTGAGTTTCAGGTTCCAAGCATTCGTTTGTAGAGTCGAGAGCATTGACTCCAGGCTTGAAAGGCTCTTATTTATGCACCAAACTCTCATTCTTAGGGTTCAAACCCTCATTCTTATGCTCAAATTATCATTTTTATGCTCGATATGCTCTTATTTTTGGTCGAACCCTCATCTCCTTGCTCCAAATACATCGTTTAGGGGACAAAGCTTGAATTTCAGGTTCCAAGGCTCTGTTTGTAGAATCGAGAGCATTGACTCCAGGCTTGAAAGGCTCTTATTTATGCACCAAACTCTCATTCTTAGGGTTCAAACCTTCATTGTTATGCTCAAATTATCAGTTTTATGCTCAACATGCTCATTTTTTTCATCGAAACCTCATGTCCTTGCTCCAAATACATCGTTTAGGGGACAAAGCTTGAATTTTAGTTTCCAAGCTTTCGTTTGTACAGTCGAGAGCATTGACTCCACGCTTGAAAGCCTCTTATTTATGCACCAAACTCTCATTCTTAGTGTTCAAACCCTCATTGTTATGCTCAAATTATCATTTTTATGCTCGTCATGCTCATTTTATGGGTCGAACCCTCATGTCCTTGCTCCAAATACATCGTTTAGGGGACAAAGCTTGAATTTCAGGTTCCAAGGCTTTGTTTGTAGAGTCCAGAACATTGACTCCAGGCTTGAAAGGCTCTTATTTATGCACCAAACTCTCATTCTTAAGGTTCAAACCCTCATTTGTATGCTCACATTATCATTTTCATGCTCGACATGCTCATTTTATGGGTCGAACCCTCATCTCCTTGCACCAAACACACCGTTTAGGGGACAAAGCTTGAATTTTTGCTTCCAAGCATTCGTTTTTAGAGTCGAGAGCATTGACTCCAGGCTTGAAAGGCTCTTATTTATGCACCAAACTCTCATTCTTAGGGTTCAAACCCTCATTCTTATGCTCAAATTATCATTTTTATGCTCGATATGCTCATTTTTTTGGTCGAAATCTCATGTCCTTGCTCCAAATACATCGTTTAGGGGACAAAGCTTGAATTTCAGGTGCCAAGGCTTCGTTTGTAGAGTCCAGAGCATTGACTCCAGGCTTGAAAGGCGCTTATTTATGCACCAAACTCTCATTCTTAGTGTTCAAACCCTCATTGTTATGCTCGAATTATTATTTTTATGCTCGACATACTCATATTTTGGGTCGAACCCTCATGTCCTTGCTCCAAATACATCGTTTAGGGGACAAAGCTGGAGTTTTAGGTGCCAAGGCTTCGTTTGTAGAGTCGAGAGCATTGACTCCAGGCTTGAAAGGCTCTTATTTATGCACCAAACTCTCATTCTTAGGTTTCAAACCCTCAATTTTATGCTCGAATTATCATTGTTATGCTCGACATGCTCATTTTTTGGGTCGAACCCTCATGTCCTTGCTCCAAATACATCGTTTAGGGGACAAAGCTTGAATTTTAGGTTCCAAGCATTCGTTTGTAGAGTCGAGAGCATTGACTCCAGGCTTGAAAGGCTCTTAATTATGCACCAAACTCTCATTCTTAGTGTTCAAACCCTCATTGTTATGCTCAAATTATCATTTTTATGCTCGACATGCTCTTTTTTTTGGTCGAACCCTCACCTCCTTGCTCCAAATACATCGTTTAGGGGACAGAGCTTGAACTTCAGTTTCCAAGGCTCTGTTTGTAGAATCGAGAGCATTGACTCCAGGCTTGAAAGGCTCTTATTTATGCACCAAACTCTCATTCTTAGGGTTCAAACCCTCATTGTTATGCTCAAATTATCATTTTTATGCTCGTCATGCTCATTTTATGGGTCGAACCCTCATGTCCTTGCTCCAAATACATCGTTTAGGGGACAAAGCTTGAATTTCAGGTTCCAAGGCTTTGTTTGTAGAGTCCAGAACATTGACTCCAGGCTTGAAAGGCTCTTATTTATGCACCAAACTCTCATTCTTAAGGTTCAAACCCTCATTTGTATGCTCACATTATCATTTTCATGCTCGACATGCTCATTTTATGGGTCGAACCCTCATCTCCTTGCACCAAACACACCGTTTAGGGGACAAAGCTTGAATTTTTGCTTCCAAGCATTCGTTTTTAGAGTCGAGAGCATTGACTCCAGGCTTGAAAGGCTCTTATTTATGCACCAAACTCTCATTCTTAGGGTTCAAACCCTCATTCTTATGCTCAAATTTTCATTTTCATGCTCGACATGTTCATTTTTTGGGTCGAACCCTCATGTCCTTGCTCCAAATACATCGTTTAGGGGACAAAGCTTGAATTTCATGTTCCAAGCATTCGTTAGTAGAGTCTAGAGCATTGACTCCAGGCTTGAAAGCCTCTTATTTATGCACCAAACTCTCATTCTTAGGGTTCAAACCCTCAATTTTATGCTCGAATTATCATTCTTATGCTCGACATGCTCATTTTTTGGGTCGAACCCTCATCTCCTTGCTCCAAATACATCGTTTAGGGGACAAAGGTTGAGTTTTAGGTTCCAAGGCTTTGTTTGTAGAGTCCAGAGCATTGACTCCAGGCTTGAAAGGCGCTTATTTATGCACCAAACTCTCATTCTTAGTGTTCAAACCCTCATTCTTATGCTCAAATTATCATTTTTACGCTCGTCATGCTCATTTTTTTGGTCGAAACCTCATGTCCTTGCTCCAAATACATCGTTTAGGGGACAAAGCTTGAATTTCAGGTTCCAAGGCTCTGTTTGTAGAGTCTAGAGCATTGACTCCAGGCTTGAAAGGCTCTTATTTATGCACCAAACTCTCATTCTTAGTGTTCAAACCCTCATTGTTAATGCTCAAATTATCATTTTTATGCTCGTCATGCTCATTTTTTTGGTCGAAACCTCATGTCCTTGCTCCAAATACATCGTTTAGGGGACAAAGCTTGAACTTCAGGTTCCAAGCATTCCTTTGTAGAGTCAAGAGCATTGACTCCAGGCTTGAAAGGCGCTTATTTATGCACCAAACTCTCATTCTTAGTGTTCAAACCCTCATTGTTATGCTCAAATTATCATTTTTATGCTCGTCATGCTCATTTTTTTTGTCAAAACCTCATGTCCTTGCTCCAAATACATCGTTTAGGGGACAAAGCTTGAATTTCAGGTTCCAAGGCTCTGTTTGTAGAGTCTAGAGCATTGACTCCAGGCTTGAAAGGCTCTTATTTATGCACCAAACTCTCATTTTTAGTGTTCAAACCCTCATTGTTAATGCTCAAATTATCATTTTTATGCTCGTCATGCTCATTTTTTTGGTCGAAACCTCATGTCCTTGCTCCAAATACATCGTTTAGGGGACAAAGCTGGAGTTTTAGGTGCCAAGGCTTCGTTTGTAGAGTCGAGAGCATTGACTCCAGGCTTGAAAGGCTCTTATTTATGCACCAATCTGTAATTCTTAGGTTTCAAACCCTCAATTTTATGCTCGAATTATCATTGTTATGCTCGACATGCTCATTTTTTGGGTCGAACCCTCATCTCCTTGCTCCAAATACATCGTTTAGGGGACAAAGCTTGAGTTTTAGGTTCCAAGCATTCGTTTGTAGAGTCGAGAGCATTGACTCCAGGCTTGAAAGCCTCTTATTTATGCACCAAACTCTCATTCTTAGGGTTCAAATCCTCATTTGTATGCTCACATTATCATTTTCATGCTCGACATGTTCATTTTTTGGGTCGAACCCTCATCTCCTTGCTCCAAATACATCGTTTAGGGGACAAAGCTTGAATTTCAGGTTCCAAGCATTCCTTTGTAGAGTCGAGAGCATTGACTCCAGGCTTGAAAGGCTCTTATTTATGCACCAAACTCTCATTCTTAGGTTTCAAACCTTCATTGTTATGCTCAAATTATCATTTTTATGCTCAACATGCTCATTTTTTGGGTCGAAACCTCATGTCCTTGCTCCAAATACATCGTTTAGGGGACAAAGCTTGAATTTCAGGTTCCAAGGCTTCGTTTGTAGAGTCCAGAGCATTGACTCCAGGCTTGAAAGGCGCTTATTTATGCACCAAACTCTCATTCTTAGTGTTCAAACCCTCATTGTTATGCTCGAATTCTTATTTTTATGCTCGACATACTCATTTTTTGGGTCGAACCCTCATGTCCTTGCTCCAAATACATCGTTTAGGGGACAAAGCTTGAATTTCAGGTTCCAAGGCTTTGTTTGTAGAGTCCAGAACATTGACTCCAGGCTTGAAAGGCTCTTATTTATGCACCAAACTCTCATTCTTAAGGTTCAAACCCTCATTTGTATGCTCACATTATCATTTTCATGCTCGACATGCTCATTTTATGGGTCGAACCCTCATCTCCTTGCTCCAAATACATCGTTTAGGGGACAAAGCTTGAATTTCAGGTTCCAAGGCTCTGTTTATAGAATCGAGAGCATTGACTCCAGGCTTGAAAGGCTCTTATTTATGCACCAAACTCTCATTCTTAGGGTTCAAACCTTCATTGTTATGCTCAAATTATCAGTTTTATGCTCAACATGCTCATTTTTTTGGTCGAAACCTCATGTCCTTGCTCCAAATACATCGTTTAGGGGACAAAGCTTGAATTTTAGTTTCCAAGCTTTCGTTTGTAGAGTCGAGAGCATTGACTCCACGCTTGAAAGCCTCTTATTTATGCACCAAACTCTCATTCTTAGGGTTCAAACCCTCATTCTTATGCTCAAATTATCATTTTTATGCTCGATATGCTCATTTTTTGGGTCGAACCCTCATCTCCTTGCTCCAAATACATCGTTTAGGGGACAAAGCTTGAATTTCAGGTTCCAAGGCTCTGTTTGTAGAATCGAGAGCATTGACTCCAGGCTTGAAAGGCTCTTATTTATGCACCAAACTCCCATTCTTAGGGTTCAAACCCTCATTGTTATGCTCGAATTATTATTTTCATGCTCGACATGCTCATTTTTTGGGTCGAACCCTCATCTCCTTGCTCCAAATACATCGTTTAGGGGACAAAGCTTGAATTTCAGGTTCCAAGGCTTCGTTTGTAGAGTCGAGAGCATTGACTCCAGGCTTGAAAGGCGCTTATTTATGCACCAAACTCTCATTCTTAGTGTTCAAACCCTCATTGTTATGCTCGAATTATCATTTTTATGCTCGATATGCTCATTTTTTTGGTCGAACCCTCATCTCCTTGCTCCAAATACATCGTTTAGGGGACAAAGCTTGAATTTCATGTTCCAAGCATTCGTTTGTAGAGTCCAGAGCATTGACTCCAGGCTTGAAAGCCTCTTATTTATGCACCAAACTCTAATTCTTAGGTTTCAAACCCTCAATTTTATGCTCGAATTATCATTCTTATGCTCGACATGCTCATTTTTTGGGTCGAACCCTCATCTCCTTGCTCCAAATACATCGTTTAGGGGACAAAGCTTGAGTTTTAGGTTCCAAGGCTTTGTTTGTAGAGTCGAGAGCATTGACTCCAGGCTTGAAAGGTGCTTATTTATGCACCAAACTCTCATTCTTAGTGTTCAAACCCTCATTTGTATGCTCAAATTATCATTTTTATGCTCGTCATGCTCATTTTTTTGGTCGAAACCTCATGTCCTTGCTCCAAATACATCGTTTAGGGGACAAAGCTTGAATTTCAGGTTCCAAGGCTCTGTTTGTAGAGTCTAGAGCATTGACTCCAGGCTTGAAAGGCTCTTATTTATGCACCAAACTCTCATTCTTAGTGTTCAAACCCTCATTGTTAATGCTCAAATTATCATTTTTATGCTCGTCATGCTCATTTTTTTGGGTCGAAACCTCATGTCCTTGCTCCAGATACATCGTTTAGGGGACAAAGCTTGAATTTTAGGTGCCAAGCATTCGTTTGTAGAGTCGAGAGCATTGACTCCAGGCTTGAAAGGCTCTTATTTATGCACCAAACTCTCATTCTTAGGGTTCAAACCCTCATTCTTATGCTCAAATTATCATTTTTATGCTCGATATGCTCTTTGTTTTGGTCGAACCCTCATGTCCTTGCTCCAAATACATCGTTTAGGGGACAAAGCTTGAATTTCAGGTTCCAAGGCTCTGTTTGTAGAATCGAGAGCATTGACTCCAGGCTTGAAAGGCTCTTATTTATGCACCAATCTGTAATTCTTAGGTTTCAAACCCTCAATTTTATGCTCGAATTATCATTGTTATGCTCGACATGCTCATTTTTTGGGTCGAACCCTCATCTCCTTGCTCCAAATACATCGTTTAGGGGACAAAGCTTGAATTTTAGGTTCCAAGCATTCGTTTGTAGAGTCGAGAGCATTGACTCCAGGCTTGAAAGGCTCTTATTTATGCACCAAACTCTCATTCTTAGGGTTCAAACTCTCATTCTTATGCTCAAATTATCATTTTTATGCTCGATATGCTCTTTTTTTTGGTCGAACCCTCACCTCCTTGCTCCAAATACATCGTTTAGGGGACAAAGCTTGAACTTCAGGTTCCAAGCATTCGTTTGTAGAGTCCAGAGCATTGACTCCAGGCTTGAAAGGCTCTTATTTATGCACCAAACTCTCATTCTTAGTGTTCAAACCCTCATTTGTATGCTCGAATTATCATTTTCATGCTCGACATGTTCATTTTTTGGGTCGAACCCTCATGTCCTTGCTCCAAATACATCGTTTAGGGGATAAAGCTTGAATTTCATGTTCCAAGCATTCGTTTGTAGAGTCTAGAGCATTGACTCCAGGCTTGAAAGCCTCTTATTTATGCACCAAACTCTAATTCTTAGGTTTCAAACCCTCAATTTTATGCTCGAATTATCATTCTTATGCTCGACATGCTCATTTTTTGGGTCGAACCCTCATCTCCTTGCTCCAAATACATCGTTTAGGGGACAAAGCTGGAGTTTTAGGTTCCAAGGCTTTGTTTGTAGAGTCCAGAGCATTGACTCCAGGCTTGAAAGGCTCTTATTTATGCACCAAACTCTAATTCTTAGGTTTCAAACCCTCAATTTTATGCTCGAATTATCATTCTTATGCTCGACATGCTCATTTTTTGGGTCGAACCCTCATCTCCTTGCTCCAAATACATCGTTTAGGGGACAAAGCTGGAGTTTTAGGTTCCAAGGCTTTGTTTGTAGAGTCCAGAGCATTGACTCCAGGCTTGAAAGGCGCTTATTTATGCACCAAACTCTCATTCTTAGTGTTCAAACCCTCATTGTTATGCTCGAATTCTTATTTTTATGTTCGACATACTCATTTTTTGGGTCGAACCCTCATGTCCTTGCTCCAAATACATCGTTTAGGGGACAAAGCTTGAATTTCAGGTTCCAAGGCTTTGTTTGTAGAGTCCAGAACATTGACTCCAGGCTTGAAAGGCTCTTATTTATGCACCAAACTCTCATTCTTAAGGTTCAAACCCTCATTTGTATGCTCACATTATCATTTTCATGCTCGACATGCTCATTTTATGGGTCGAACCCTCATCTCCTTGCTCCAAATACATCGTTTAGGGGACAAAGCTTGAATTTCAGGTTCCAAGGCTCTGTTTATAGAATCGAGAGCATTGACTCCAGGCTTGAAAGGCTCTTATTTATGCACCAAACTCTCATTCTTAGGGTTCAAACCTTCATTGTTATGCTCAAATTATCAGTTTTATGCTCAACATGCTCATTTTTTTGGTCGAAACCTCATGTCCTTGCTCCAAATACATCGTTTAGGGGACAAAGCTTGAATTTTAGTTTCCAAGCTTTCGTTTGTAGAGTCGAGAGCATTGACTCCACGCTTGAAAGCCTCTTATTTATGCACCAAACTCTCATTCTTAGGGTTCAAACCCTCATTCTTATGCTCAAATTATCATTTTTATGCTCGATATGCTCATTTTTTGGGTCGAACCCTCATCTCCTTGCTCCAAATACATCGTTTAGGGGACAAAGCTTGAATTTCAGGTTCCAAGGCTCTGTTTGTAGAATCGAGAGCATTGACTCCAGGCTTGAAAGGCTCTTATTTATGCACCAAACTCCCATTCTTAGGGTTCAAACCCTCATTGTTATGCTCGAATTATTATTTTCATGCTCGACATGCTCATTTTTTGGGTCGAACCCTCATCTCCTTGCTCCAAATACATCGTTTAGGGGACAAAGCTTGAATTTCAGGTTCCAAGGCTTCGTTTGTAGAGTCGAGAGCATTGACTCCAGGCTTGAAAGGCGCTTATTTATGCACCAAACTCTCATTCTTAGTGTTCAAACCCTCATTGTTATGCTCGAATTATCATTTTTATGCTCGATATGCTCATTTTTTTGGTCGAACCCTCATCTCCTTGCTCCAAATACATCGTTTAGGGGACAAAGCTTGAATTTCATGTTCCAAGCATTCGTTTGTAGAGTCCAGAGCATTGACTCCAGGCTTGAAAGCCTCTTATTTATGCACCAAACTCTAATTCTTAGGTTTCAAACCCTCAATTTTATGCTCGAATTATCATTCTTATGCTCGACATGCTCATTTTTTGGGTCGAACCCTCATCTCCTTGCTCCAAATACATCGTTTAGGGGACAAAGCTTGAGTTTTAGGTTCCAAGGCTTTGTTTGTAGAGTCGAGAGCATTGACTCCAGGCTTGAAAGGTGCTTATTTATGCACCAAACTCTCATTCTTAGTGTTCAAACCCTCATTTGTATGCTCAAATTATCATTTTTATGCTCGTCATGCTCATTTTTTTGGTCGAAACCTCATGTCCTTGCTCCAAATACATCGTTTAGGGGACAAAGCTTGAATTTCAGGTTCCAAGGCTCTGTTTGTAGAGTCTAGAGCATTGACTCCAGGCTTGAAAGGCTCTTATTTATGCACCAAACTCTCATTCTTAGTGTTCAAACCCTCATTGTTAATGCTCAAATTATCATTTTTATGCTCGTCATGCTCATTTTTTTGGGTCGAAACCTCATGTCCTTGCTCCAGATACATCGTTTAGGGGACAAAGCTTGAATTTTAGGTGCCAAGCATTCGTTTGTAGAGTCGAGAGCATTGACTCCAGGCTTGAAAGGCTCTTATTTATGCACCAAACTCTCATTCTTAGGGTTCAAACCCTCATTCTTATGCTCAAATTATCATTTTTATGCTCGATATGCTCTTTGTTTTGGTCGAACCCTCATGTCCTTGCTCCAAATACATCGTTTAGGGGACAAAGCTTGAATTTCAGGTTCCAAGGCTCTGTTTGTAGAATCGAGAGCATTGACTCCAGGCTTGAAAGGCTCTTATTTATGCACCAATCTGTAATTCTTAGGTTTCAAACCCTCAATTTTATGCTCGAATTATCATTGTTATGCTCGACATGCTCATTTTTTGGGTCGAACCCTCATCTCCTTGCTCCAAATACATCGTTTAGGGGACAAAGCTTGAATTTTAGGTTCCAAGCATTCGTTTGTAGAGTCGAGAGCATTGACTCCAGGCTTGAAAGGCTCTTATTTATGCACCAAACTCTCATTCTTAGGGTTCAAACTCTCATTCTTATGCTCAAATTATCATTTTTATGCTCGATATGCTCTTTTTTTTGGTCGAACCCTCACCTCCTTGCTCCAAATACATCGTTTAGGGGACAAAGCTTGAACTTCAGGTTCCAAGGCTCTGTTTGTAGAATCGAGAGCATTGACTCCAGGCTTGAAAGGCTCTTATTTATGCACCAAACTCTCATTCTTAGGGTTCAAACCCTCATTGTTATGCTCAAATTATCATTTTTATGCTCGTCATGCTCATTTTTTGGGTCGAAACCTCATCTCCTTGCTCCAAATACATCGTTTAGGGGACAAAGCTTGAATTTCAGGTTCCAAGGCTTTGTTTGTAGAGTCCAGAACATTGACTCCAGGCTTGAAAGGCTCTTATTTATGCAGCAAACTCTCATTGTTAGGGTTAAAACCCTCATTCTTATGCTCAAATTTTCATTTTTATGCTCGATATGCTCTTTTTTTTGGTCGAACCCTCACCTCCTTGCTCCAAATACATCGTTTAGGGGACAAAGCTTGAACTTCAGGTTCCAAGCATTCGTTTGTAGAGTCCAGAGCATTGACTCCAGGCTTGAAAGGCTCTTATTTATGCACCAAACTCTCATTCTTAGTGTTCAAACCCTCATTTGTATGCTCGAATTATCATTTTCATGCTCGACATGTTCATTTTTTGGGTCGAACCCTCATCTCCTTGCTCCAAATACATCGTTTAGGGGACAAAGCTGGAGTTTTAGGTGCCAAGGCTTCGTTTGTAGAGTCGAGAGCATTGACTCCAGGCTTGAAAGGCTCTTATTTATGCACCAAACTCTAATTCTTAGGTTTCAAACCCTCATTTGTATGCTCGAATTATCATTGTTATGCTCGACATGCTCATTTTTTGGGTCGAACCCTCATCTCCTTGCTCCAAATACATCGTTTAGGGGACAAAGCTTGAATTTCAGGTTCCAAGGCTTCGTTTGTAGAGTCGAGAGCATTGACTCCAGGCTTGAAAGGCGCTTATTTATGCACCAAACTCTCATTCTTAGTGTTCAAACCCTCATTGTTATGCTCGAATTATCATTTTTATGCTCGATATGCTCATTTTTTTGGTCGAACCCTCATCTCCTTGCTCCAAATACATCGTTTAGGGGACAAAGCTTGAATTTCATGTTCCAAGCATTCGTTTGTAGAGTCCAGAGCATTGACTCCAGGCTTGAAAGCCTCTTATTTATGCACCAAACTCTAATTCTTAGGTTTCAAACCCTCAATTTTATGCTCGAATTATCATTCTTATGCTCGACATGCTCATTTTTTGGGTCGAACCCTCATCTCCTTGCTCCAAATACATCGTTTAGGGGACAAAGCTTGAGTTTTAGGTTCCAAGGCTTTGTTTGTAGAGTCCAGAGCATTGACTCCAGGCTTGAAAGGTGCTTATTTATGCACCAAACTCTCATTCTTAGTGTTCAAACCCTCATTTGTATGCTCAAATTATCATTTTTATGCTCGTCATGCTCATTTTTTTGGTCGAAACCTCATGTCCTTGCTCCAAATACATCGTTTAGGGGACAAAGCTTGAATTTCAGGTTCCAAGGCTCTGTTTGTAGAGTCTAGAGCATTGACTCCAGGCTTGAAAGGCTCTTATTTATGCACCAAACTCTCATTCTTAGTGTTCAAACCCTCATTGTTAATGCTCAAATTATCATTTTTATGCTCGTCATGCTCATTTTTTTGGGTCGAAACCTCATGTCCTTGCTCCAGATACATCGTTTAGGGGACAAAGCTTGAATTTTAGGTGCCAAGCATTCGTTTGTAGAGTCGAGAGCATTGACTCCAGGCTTGAAAGGCTCTTATTTATGCACCAAACTCTCATTCTTAGGGTTCAAACCCTCATTCTTATGCTCAAATTATCATTTTTATGCTCGATATGCTCTTTGTTTTGGTCGAACCCTCATGTACTTGCTCCAAATACATCGTTTAGGGGACAAAGCTTGAATTTCAGGTTCCAAGGCTCTGTTTGTAGAATCGAGAGCATTGACTCCAGGCTTGAAAGGCTCTTATTTATGCACCAAACTCTCATTCTTAGTGTTCAAACCCTCATTGTTAATGCTCAAATTATCATTTTTATGCTCGTCATGCTCATTTTTTTGGGTCGAAACCTCATGTCCTTGCTCCAGATACATCGTTTAGGGGACAAAGCTTGAATTTTAGGTGCCAAGCATTCGTTTGTAGAGTCGAGAGCATTGACTCCAGGCTTGAAAGGCTCTTATTTATGCACCAAACTCTCATTCTTAGGGTTCAAACCCTCATTCTTATGCTCAAATTATCATTTTTATGCTCGATATGCTCTTTGTTTTGGTCGAACCCTCATGTACTTGCTCCAAATACATCGTTTAGGGGACAAAGCTTGAATTTCAGGTTCCAAGGCTCTGTTTGTAGAATCGAGAGCATTGACTCCAGGCTTGAAAGGCTCTTATTTATGCACCAATCTGTAATTCTTAGGTTTCAAACCCTCAATTTTATGCTCGAATTATCATTGTTATGCTCGACATGCTCATTTTTTGGGTCGAACCCTCATCTCCTTGCTCCAAATACATCGTTTAGGGGACAAAGCTTGAATTTTAGGTTCCAAGCATTCGTTTGTAGAGTCGAGAGCATTGACTCCAGGCTTGAAAGGCTCTTATTTATGCACCAAACTCTCATTCTTAGGGTTCAAACTCTCATTCTTATGCTCAAATTATCATTTTTATGCTCGATATGCTCTTTTTTTTGGTCGAACCCTCACCTCCTTGCTCCAAATACATCGTTTAGGGGACAAAGCTTGAACTTCAGGTTCCAAGGCTCTGTTTGTAGAATCGAGAGCATTGACTCCAGGCTTGAAAGGCTCTTATTTATGCACCAAACTCTCATTCTTAGGGTTCAAACCCTCATTGTTATGCTCAAATTATCATTTTTATGCTCGTCATGCTCATTTTTTGGGTCGAAACCTCATCTCCTTGCTCCAAATACATCGTTTAGGGGACAAAGCTTGAATTTCAGGTTCCAAGGCTTTGTTTGTAGAGTCCAGAACATTGACTCCAGGCTTGAAAGGCTCTTATTTATGCAGCAAACTCTCATTGTTAGGGTTAAAACCCTCATTCTTATGCTCAAATTTTCATTTTTATGCTCGATATGCTCTTTTTTTTGGTCGAACCCTCACCTCCTTGCTCCAAATACATCGTTTAGGGGACAAAGCTTGAACTTCAGGTTCCAAGCATTCGTTTGTAGAGTCCAGAGCATTGACTCCAGGCTTGAAAGGCTCTTATTTATGCACCAAACTCTCATTCTTAGTGTTCAAACCCTCATTTGTATGCTCGAATTATCATTTTCATGCTCGACATGTTCATTTTTTGGGTCGAACCCTCATCTCCTTGCTCCAAATACATCGTTTAGGGGACAAAGCTGGAGTTTTAGGTGCCAAGGCTTCGTTTGTAGAGTCGAGAGCATTGACTCCAGGCTTGAAAGGCTCTTATTTATGCACCAAACTCTAATTCTTAGGTTTCAAACCCTCATTTGTATGCTCGAATTATCATTGTTATGCTCGACATGCTCATTTTTTGGGTCGAACCCTCATCTCCTTGCTCCAAATACATCGTTTAGGGGACAAAGCTTGAATTTTAGGTTCCAAGCATTCGTTTTTAGAGTCGAGAGCATTGACTCCAGGCTTGAAAGGCTCTTATTTATGCACCAAACTCCCATTCTTAGGGTTCAAACCCTCATTGTTATGCTCGAATTATCATTTTTATGCTAGATATGCTCATTTTTTTGGTCGAACCCTCATCTCCTTGCTCCAAATACATCGTTTAGGGGACAAAGCTTGAACTTCAGGTTCCAAGCATTCGTTTGTAGAGTCCAGAGCATTGACTCCAGGCTTGAAAGGCTCTTATTTATGCACCAAACTCTCATTCTTAGTGTTCAAACCCTCATTTGTATGCTCGAATTATCATTTTCATGCTCGACATGTTCATTTTTTGGGTCGAACCCTCATGTCCTTGCTCCAAATACATCGTTTAGGGGACAAAGCTGGAGTTTTAGGTGCCAAGGCTTCGTTTGTAGAGTCGAGAGCATTGACTCCAGGCTTGAAAGCCTCTTATTTATGCACCAAACTCTAACTCTTAGGTTTCAAACCCTCAATTTTATGCTCAAATTATCATTTTTATGCTCGATATGCTCATTTTTTGGGTCGAACCCTCATCTCCTTGCTCCAAATACATCGTTTAGGGGACAAAGCTTGAATTTCAGGTTCCAAGGCTCTGTTTGTAGAATCGAGAGCATTGACTCCAGGCTTGAAAGGCTCTTATTTATGCACCAAACTCTCATTCTTATGGTTCAAACCCTCATTCTTATGCTCAAATTATCATTTTTATGCTCGTCATGCTTATTTTTTTGGTCGAAACCTCATGTCCTTGCTCCAAATACATCGTTTAGGGGACAAAGCTTGAATTACAGGTGCCAAGGCTTCGTTTGTAGAGTCCAGAGCATTGACTCCAGGCTTGAAAGGCTCTTATTTATGCACCAAACTCTCATTCTTAGGGTTCAAACCCTCATTCTTATGCTCAAATTATCATTTTTATGCTCGATATGCTCATTTTTTTGGTCGAACCCTCATCTCCTTGCTCCAAATACATCGTTTAGGGGACAAAGCTGGAGTTTTAGGTGCCAAGGCTTCGTTTGTAGAGTCGAGAGCATTGACTCCAGGCTTGAAAGGCTCTTATTTATGCACCAAACTCTAATTCTTAGGTTTCAAACCCTCAATTTTATGCTCGAATTATCATTCTTATGCTCGACATGCTCATTTTTTGGGTCGAACCCTCATCTCCTTGCTCCAAATACATCGTTTAGGGGACAAAGCTTGAGTTTTAGGTTCCAAGGCTTTGTTTGTAGAGTCCAGAGCATTGACTCCAGGCTTGAAAGGCGCTTATTTATGCACCAAACTCTCATTCTTAGTGTTCAAACCCTCATTTGTATGCTCAAATTATCATTTTTATGCTCGTCATGCTCATTTTTTTGGTCGAAACCTCATGTCCTTGCTCCAAATACATCGTTTAGGGGACAAAGCTTGAATTTCAGGTTCCAAGGCTCTGTTTGTAGAGTCTAGAGCATTGACTCCAGGCTTGAAAGGCTCTTATTTATGCACCAAACTCTCATTCTTAGTGTTCAAACCCTCATTGTTAATGCTCAAATTATCATTTTTATGCTCGTCATGCTCATTTTTTTGGGTCGAAACCTCATGTCCTTGCTCCAGATACATCGTTTAGGGGACAAAGCTTGAATTTTAGGTGCCAAGCATTCTTTTGTAGAGTCGAGAGCATTGACTCCAGGCTTGAAAGGCTCTTATTTATGCACCAAACTCTCATTCTTAGGGTTCAAACCCTCATTGTTATGCTCAAATTATCATTTTTATGCTCGATATGCTCTTTGTTTTGGTCGAACCCTCATGTCCTTGCTCCAAATACATCGTTTAGGGGACAAAGCTTGAATTTCAGGTTCCAAGGCTCTGTTTGTAGAATCGAGAGCATTGACTCCAGGCTTGAAAGGCTCTTATTTATGCACCAATCTGTAATTCTTAGGTTTCAAACCCTCAATTTTATGCTCGAATTATCATTGTTATGCTCGACATGCTCATTTTTTGGGTCGAACCCTCATCTCCTTGCTCCAAATACATCGTTTAGGGGACAAAGCTTGAATTTTAGGTTCCAAGCATTCGTTTGTAGAGTTGAGAGCATTGACTCCAGGCTTGAAAGGCTCTTATTTATGCACCAAACTCTCATTCTTAGGGTTCAAACTCTCATTCTTATGCTCAAATTATCATTTTTATGCTCGATATGCTCTTTTTTTTGGTCGAACCCTCACCTCCTTGCTCCAAATACATCGTTTAGGGGACAAAGCTTGAACTTCAGGTTCCAAGGCTCTGTTTGTAGAATTGAGAGCATTGACTCCAGGCTTGAAAGGCTCTTATTTATGCACCAAACTCTCATTCTTAGGGTTCAAACCCTCATTGTTATGCTCAAATTATCATTTTTATGCTCGTCATGCTCATTTTTTGGGTCGAAACCTCATCTCCTTGCTCCAAATACATCGTTTAGGGGACAAAGCTTGAATTTCAGGTTCCAAGGCTTTGTTTGTAGAGTCCAGAACATTGACTCCAGGCTTGAAAGGCTCTTATTTATGCAGCAAACTCTCATTGTTAGGGTTAAAACCCTCATTCTTATGCTCAAATTTTCATTTTTATGCTCGATATGCTCTTTTTTTTGGTCGAACCCTCACCTCCTTGCTCCAAATACATCGTTTAGGGGACAAAGCTGGAGTTTTAGGTGCCAAGGCTTCGTTTGTAGAGTCGAGAGCATTGACTCCAGGCTTGAAAGGCTCTTATTTATGCACCAAACTCTAATTCTTAGGTTTCAAACCCTCATTTGTATGCTCGAATTATCATTGTTATGCTCGACATGCTCATTTTTTGGGTCGAACCCTCATCTCCTTGCTCCAAATACATCGTTTAGGGGACAAAGCTTGAATTTTAGGTTCCAAGCATTCGTTTTTAGAGTCGAGAGCATTGACTCCAGGCTTGAAAGGCTCTTATTTATGCACCAAACTCCCATTCTTAGGGTTCAAACCCTCATTGTTATGCTCGAATTATCATTTTTATGCTCGATATGCTCATTTTTTTGGTCGAACCCTCATCTCCTTGCTCCAAATACATCGTTTAGGGGACAAAGCTTGAACTTCAGGTTCCAAGCATTCGTTTGTAGAGTCCAGAGCATTGACTCCAGGCTTGAAAGGCTCTTATTTATGCACCAAACTCTCATTCTTAGTGTTCAAACCCTCATTTGTATGCTCGAATTATCATTTTCATGCTCGACATGTTCATTTTTTGGGTCGAACCCTCATGTCCTTGCTCCAAATACATCGTTTAGGGGACAAAGCTGGAGTTTTAGGTGCCAAGGCTTCGTTTGTAGAGTCGAGAGCATTGACTCCAGGCTTGAAAGCCTCTTATTTATGCACCAAACTCTAACTCTTAGGTTTCAAACCCTCAATTTTATGCTCAAATTATCATTTTTATGCTCGATATGCTCATTTTTTGGGTCGAACCCTCATCTCCTTGCTCCAAATACATCGTTTAGGGGACAAAGCTTGAATTTCAGGTTCCAAGGCTCTGTTTGTAGAATCGAGAGCATTGACTCCAGGCTTGAAAGGCTCTTATTTATGCACCAAACTCTCATTCTTATGGTTCAAACCCTCATTCTTATGCTCAAATTATCATTTTTATGCTCGTCATGCTTATTTTTTTGGTCGAAACCTCATGTCCTTGCTCCAAATACATCGTTTAGGGGACAAAGCTTGAATTACAGGTGCCAAGGCTTCGTTTGTAGAGTCCAGAGCATTGACTCCAGGCTTGAAAGGCTCTTATTTATGCACCAAACTCTCATTCTTAGGGTTCAAACCCTCATTCTTATGCTCAAATTATCATTTTTATGCTCGATATGCTCATTTTTTTGGTCGAACCCTCATCTCCTTGCTCCAAATACATCGTTTAGGGGACAAAGCTGGAGTTTTAGGTGCCAAGGCTTCGTTTGTAGAGTCGAGAGCATTGACTCCAGGCTTGAAAGCCTCTTATTTATGCACGAAACTCTCATTCTTAGGGTTCAAACCCTCATTGTTATGCTCAAATTATCATTTTTATGCTCGTCATGCTCATTTTATGGGTCGAACCCTCATGTCCTTGCTCCAAATACATCGTTTAGGGGACAAAGCTTGAATTTCAGGTTCCAAGGCTTTGTTTGTAGAGTCCAGAACATTGACTCCAGGCTTGAAAGGCTCTTATTTATGCACCAAACTCTCATTCTTAAGGTTCAAACCCTCATTTGTATGCTCACATTATCATTTTCATGCTCGACATGCTCATTTTATGGGTCGAACCCTCATCTCCTTGCACCAAACACACCGTTTAGGGGACAAAGCTTGAATTTTTGCTTCCAAGCATTCGTTTTTAGAGTCGAGAGCATTGGCTCCAGGCTTGAAAGGCTCTTATTTATGCACCAAACTCTCATTCTTAGGGTTCAAACCCTCATTGTTATGCTCAAATTATCATTTTTATGCTCGATATGCTCATTTTTTTGGTCGAACCCTCATCTCCTTGCTCCAAATACATCGTTTAGGGGACAAAGCTTGAACTTCATGTTCCAAGCATTCGTTTGTAGAGTCCAGAACATTGACTCCAGGCTTGAAAGGCTCTTATTTATGCACCAAACTCTCATTCTTAGTGTTCAAACCCTCATTTGTATGCTCGAATTATCATTTTCATGCTCGACATGTTCATTTTTTGGGTCGAACCCTCATCTCCTTGCTCCAAATACATCGTTTAGGGGATAAAGCTTGAATTTCAGGTGCCAAGGCTTCGTTTGTAGAGTCTAGAGCATTGACTCCAGGCTTGAAAGCCTCTTATTTATGCACCAAACTCTAATTCTTAGGTTTCAAACCCTCAATTTTATGCTCGAATTATCATTCTTATGCTCGACATGCTCATTTTTTGGGTCGAACCCTCATCTCCTTGCTCCAAATACATCGTTTAGGGGACAAAGCTGGAGTTTTAGGTTCCAAGGCTTTGTTTGTAGAGTCCAGAGCATTGACTCCAGGCTTGAAAGGCTCTTATTTATGCACCAAACTCTCATTCTTAGGGTTCAAACCCTCATTTGTATGCTCGAATTATCATTGTTATGCTCGACATGCTCATTTTTTGGGTCGAACCCTCATCTCCTTGCTCCAAATACATCGTTTAGGGGACAAAGCTTGAATTTTAGGTTCCAAGCATTCGTTTTTAGAGTCGAGAGCATTGACTCCAGGCTTGAAAGGCTCTTATTTATGCACCAAACTCTCATTCTTAGGGTTCAAACTCTCATTCTTATGCTCAAATTATCATTTTTATGCTCGATATGCTCATTTTTTTGGTCGAACCCTCACCTCCTTGCTCCAAATACATCGTTTAGGGGACAAAGCTTGAATTTCAGGTTCCAAGGCTCTGTTTGTAGAATCGAGAGCATTGACTCCAGGCTTGAAAGCCTCTTATTTATGCACGAAACTCTCATTCTTAGGGTTCAAACCCTCATTGTTATGCTCAAATTATCATTTTTATGCTCGTCATGCTCATTTTATGGGTCGAACCCTCATGTCCTTGCTCCAAATACATCGTTTAGGGGACAAAGCTTGAATTTCAGGTTCCAAGGCTTTGTTTGTAGAGTCCAGAACATTGACTCCAGGCTTGAAAGGCTCTTATTTATGCACCAAACTCTCATTCTTAAGGTTCAAACCCTCATTTGTATGCTCACATTATCATTTTCATGCTCGACATGCTCATTTTATGGGTCGAACCCTCATCTCCTTGCACCAAACACACCGTTTAGCGGACAAAGCTTGAATTTTTGCTTCCAAGCATTCGTTTTTAGAGTCGAGAGCATTGACTCCAGGCTTGAAAGGCTCTTATTTATGCACCAAACTCTCATTCTTAGGGTTCAAACCCTCATTTGTATGCTCAAATTATCATTTTTATGCTCGATATGCTCATTTTTTTGGTCGAACCCTCATCTCCTTGCTCCAAATACATCGTTTAGGGGACAAAGCTTGAACTTCAGGTTCCAAGCATTCGTTTGTAGAGTCCAGAGCATTGACTCCAGGCTTGAAAGGCGCTTATTTATGCACCAAACTCTCATTCTTAGTGTTCAAACCCTCATTGTTATGCTCGAATTATTATTTTTATGCTCGACATACTCATTTTTTGGGTCGAACCCTCATGTCCTTGCTCCAAATACATCGTTTAGGGGATAAAGCTTGAATTTCATGTTCCAAGCATTCGTTTGTAGAGTCTAGAGCATTGACTCCAGGCTTGAAAGCCTCTTATTTATGCACCAAACTCTAATTCTTAGGTTTCAAACCCTCAATTTTATGCTCGAATTATCATTCTTATGCTCGACATGCTCATTTTTTGGGTCGAACCCTCATCTCCTTGCTCCAAATACATCGTTTAGGGGACAAAGCTGGAGTTTTAGGTTCCAAGGCTTTGTTTGTAGAGTCCAGAGCATTGACTCCAGGCTTGAAAGGCTCTTATTTATGCACCAAACTCTCATTCTTAGGGTTCAAACCCTCATTTGTATGCTCGAATTATCATTTTCATGCTCGACATGTTCATTTTTTGGGTCGAACCCTCATCTCCTTGCTCCAAATACATCGTTTAGGGGACAAAGCTTGAATTTCAGGTGCCAAGCATTCGTTTGTAGAGTCGAGAGCATTGACTCCAGGTTTGAAAGCCTCTTATTTATGCACCAAACTCTCATTCTTAGGGTTCAAACCCTCATTGTTATGCTCGAATTATTATTTTCATGCTCAACATGCTCATTTTTTGGGTCGAACCCTCATCTCCTTGCTCCAAATACATCGTTTAGGGTACAAAGCTTGAATTTCAGGTTCCATGCATTCCTTTGTAGAGTCGAGAGCATTGACTCCAGGCTTGAAAGGCTCTTATTTATGCACCAAACTCTCATTCTTAGGGTTCAAACCTTCATTGTTATGCTCAAATTATCATTTTTATGCTCAACATGCTCATTTTTTTGGTCGAAACCTCATGTCCTTGCTCCAAATACATCGTTTAGGGGACAAAGCTTGAATTTCAGGTGCCAAGGCTTCGTTTGTAGAGTCCAGAGCATTGACTCCAGGCTTGAAAGCCTCTTATTTATGCACCAAACTCTCATTGTTAGTGTTCAAACCCTCATTGTTATGCTCGAATTATTATTTTTATGCTCGACATACTCATTTTTTGGGTCGAACCCTCATGTCCTTGCTCCAAACACACCGTTTAGGGGACAAAGCTTGAATTTTAGGTTCCAAGCATTCGTTTTTAGAGTCGAGAGCATTGACTCCAGGCTTGAAAGGCTCTTATTTATGCACCAAACTCTCATTCTTAGGGTTCAAATCCTCATTTGTATGCTCAAATTATCATTATCATGCTCGACATGCTCATTTTATGGGTCGAACCCTCATCTCCTTGCACCAAACACACCGTTTAGGGGACAAAGCTTGAATTTTTGCTTCCAAGCATTCGTTTTTAGAGTCGAGAGCATTGACTCCAGGCTTGAAAGGCTCTTATTTATGCACCAAACTCTCATTCTTAGTGTTGAAACCCTCATTGTTATGCTCGAATTATTATTTTCATGCTCGACATGCTCATTTTTTGGGTCGAACCCTCATGTCCTTGCTCCAAATACATCATTTAGGGGACAAAGCTTGAATTTCAGGTGCCAAGGCTTTGTTTGTAGAGTCCAGAGCATTGACTCCAGGCTTGAAAGGCTCTTATTTATGCACCAAACTCTCATTCTTAGGGTTCAAACCCTCATTTGTATGCTCGAATTATCATTCTTATGCTCGACATGTTCATTTTTTGGGTCGGACCCTCATCTCCTTGCTCCAAATGCATCGTTTAGGGGACAAAGCTTGAGTTTTATGTTCCAAGGCTTCGTTTGTAGAGTCCAGAGCATTGACTCCAGGCTTGAAAGCCTCTTATTTATGCACCAAACTCTCATTCTAAGGGTTCAAACCCTCATTTTGATGCTCGAATTACCATTTTCATGCTCGTCATGCTCATTTTATGGGTCGAACCCTCATCTCCTTGCACCAAACACATCGTTTAGGGGACAAAGCTTGAATTTCAGGTTCCAAGCATTCGTTTGGAGAGTCCAGAGCATTGACTCCAGGCTTGAAAGCCTCTTATTTATGCACCAAACTCTCATTCTTAGGGTTCAATCTCTCATTGTTATGCTCAAATTATCATTTTCATGCTCGACATGCTCATTTTTTTGGTCGAACCCTCATCTCCTTGCTCCAAATACATCGTTTAGGGGACAAAGCTTGAATTTCAGGTTCCAAGGCTCCGTTTGTGGAGTCGAGAGCATTGACTCCAGGCTTGAAAGGCTCTTATTTATGCACCAAACTCTCATTCTTAGTGTTCAAACCCTCATTTGTATGCTCGAATTATCATTCTTATGCTTGACATGTTCATTTTTTGCATCGGACCCTCATGTCCTTGCTCCAAATACATCGTTTAGGGGACAAAGCTTGAGTTTTAGGTTCCAAGGCTTCGTTTGTAGAGTCCACAGCATTGACTCCAGGCTTGAAAGCCTCTTATTTATGCACCAAACTCTCATTCTAAGGGTTCAAACCCTCATTTTGATGCTAGAATTTTCATTGTCATGCTTGACATGCTCATTTTTTTGGTCGAACCCTCATCTCCTTGCTCCAAATACATCGTTTAGGGGACAAAGCTTGAATTTTAGGTTCCAAGCATTCGTTTGTAGAGTCCAGAGCATTGACTCCAGGCTTGAAAGCCTCTTATTTATGCACCAAACTCTCATTCTTAGGGTTCAAACCCTCATTGTTATGCTCAAATTATCATTTTTATGCTCGTCATGCTCATTTTCTTGGTCGAACCCTCATCTCCTTGCTCCAAATACATCGTTTAGGGGACAAAGCTTGAATTTCAGGTGCCAAGGCTCTGTTTGTAGAATCGAGAGCATTGACTCCAGGCTTGAAAGGCTCTTATTTATGCACCAAACTCTCATTCTTAGGGTTCAAACCCTCATTGTTATGCTCAAATTATCATTTTTATGCTCGTCATGCTCATTTTTTTGGTCGAAACCTCATGTCCTTGCTCCAAATACATCGTTTAGGGGACAAAGCTTGAACTTCAGGTTCCAAGGCTCTGTTTGTAGAATTGAGAGCATTGACTCCAGGCTTGAAAGGCTCTTATTTATGCACCAAACTCTCATTCTTAGGGTTCAAACCCTCATTGTTATGCTCAAATTATCATTTTTATGCTCGTCATGCTCATTTTATGGGTCGAACCCTCATGTCCTTGCTCCAAATACATCGTTTAGGGGACAAAGCTTGAATTTCAGGTTCCAAGGCTTTGTTTGTAGAGTCCAGAACATTGACTCCAGGCTTGAAAGGCTCTTATTTATGCACCAAACTCTCATTCTTAAGGTTCAAACCCTCATTTGTATGCTCACATTATCATTTTCATGCTCGACATGCTCATTTTATGGGTCGAACCCTCATCTCCTTGCACCAAACACATCGTTTAGGGGACAAAGCTTGAATTTCAGGTTCCAAGCATTCGTTTGGAGAGTCCAGAGCATTGACTCCAGCCTTGAAAGGCTCTTATTTATGCACCAAACTCTCATTCTTAGGGTTCAAACCCTCATTGTTATGCTCAAATTATCATTTTTATGCTCGATATGCTCATTTTTTGGGTCGAACCCTCATCTCCTTGCTCCAAATACATCGTTTAGGGGACAAAGCTTGAATTTCAGGTTCCAAGCATTCGTTTGTAGAGTCGAGAGCATTGACTCCAGGCTTGAAAGGCTCTTATTTATGCACCAAACTCTCATTCTTAGGTTTCAAACCCTCAATTTTATGCTCGAATTATCATTCTTATGCTCGACATGCTCATTTTTTGGGTCGAACCCTCATCTCCTTGCTCCAAATACATCGTTTAGGGGACAAAGCTTGAGTTTTAGGTTCCAAGGCTTCGTTTGTAGAGTCCAGAGCATTGACTCCAGGCTTGAAAGGCGCTTATTTATGCACCAAACTCTCATTCTTAGTGTTCAAACCCTCATTGTTATGCTCGAATTATTATTTTTATGCTCGACATACTCATTTTTTGGGTCGAACCCTCATGTCCTTGCTCCAAATACATCGTTTAGGGGACAAAGCTGGAGTTTTAGGTGCCAAGGCTTCGTTTGTAGAGTCGAGAGCATTGACTCCAGGCTTGAAAGCCTCTTATTTATGCACGAAACTCTCATTCTTAAGGTTCAAACCCTCAATTTTATGCTCAAATTATCATTTTTATGCTCGATATGCTCATTTTTTGGGTCGAACCCTCATCTCCTTGCTCCAAATACATCGTTTAGGGGACAAAGCTTGAATTTCTGGTTCCAAGGCTCTGTTTGTAGAATCGAGAGCATTGACTCCAGGCTTGAAAGGCTCTTATTTATGCACCAAACTCTCATTCTTAGGGTTCAAACCCTCATTCTTATGCTCAAATTATCATTTTTATGCTCGTCATGCTCATTTTTTTGGTCGAAACCTCATGTCCTTGCTCCAAATACATCGTTTAGGGGACAAAGCTTGAATTACAGGTGCCAAGGCTTCGTTTGTAGAGTCCAGAGCACTGACTCCAGGCTTGAAAGGCTCTTATTTATGCACCAAACTCTCATTCTTAGGGTTCAAACCCTCATTCTTATGCTCAAATTATCATTTTTATGCTCGATATGCTCATTTTTTTGGTCGAACCCTCATCTCCTTGCTCCAAATACATCGTTTAGGGGACAAAGCTGGAGTTTTAGGTGCCAAGGCTTCGTTTGTAGAGTCCAGAGCACTGACTCCAGGCTTGAAAGGCTCTTATTTATGCACCAAACTCTCATTCTTAGGGTTCAAACCCTCATTCTTATGCTCAAATTATCATTTTTATGCTCGATATGCTCATTTTTTTGGTCGAACCCTCATCTCCTTGCTCCAAATACATCGTTTAGGGGACAAAGCTGGAGTTTTAGGTGCCAAGGCTTCGTTTGTAGAGTCGAGAGCATTGACTCCAGGCTTGAAAGGCTCTTATTTATGCACCAAACTCTAATTCTTAGGTTTCAAACCCTCAATTTTATGCTCGAATTATCATTGTTATGCTCGACATGCTCATTTTTTGGGTCGAACCCTCATCTCCTTGCTCCAAACACATCGTTTAGGGGACAAAGCTTGAATTTCAGGTTCCAAGCATTCGTTTGGAGAGTCCAGAGCATTGACTCCAGGCTTGAAAGCCTCTTATTTATGCACCAAACTCTCATTCTTAGGGTTCAATCTCTCATTGTTATGCTCAAATTATCATTTTCATGCTCGACATGCTCATTTTTTTGGTCGAACCCTCATCTCCTTGCTCCAAATACATCGTTTAGGGGACAAAGCTTGAATTTCAGGTTCCAAGGCTCCTTTTGTGGAGTCGAGAGCATTGACTCCAGGCTTGAAAGGCTCTTATTTATGCACCAAACTCTCATTCTTAGTGTTCAAACCCTCATTTGTATGCTCGAATTATCATTCTTATGCTTGACATGTTCATTTTTGCATCGGACCCTCATGTCCTTGCTCCAAATACATCGTTTAGGGGACAAAGCTTGAGTTTTAGGTTCCAAGGCTTCGTTTGTAGAGTCCAGAGCATTGACTCCAGGCTTGAAAGCCTCTTATTTATGCACCAAACTCTCATTCTAAGGGTTCAAACCCTCATTTTGATGCTAGAATTTTCATTGTCATGCTTGACATGCTCATTTTTTTGGTCGAACCCTCATCTCCTTGCTCCAAATACATCGTTTAGGGGACAAAGCTTGAATTTTAGGTTCCAAGCATTCGTTTGTAGAGTCCAGAGCATTGACTCCAGGCTTGAAAGCCTCTTATTTATGCACCAAACTCTCATTCTTAGGGTTCAAACCCTCATTGTTATGCTCAAATTATCATTTTTATGCTCGTCATGCTCATTTTCTTGGTCGAACCCTCATCTCCTTGCTCCAAATACATCGTTTAGGGGACAAAGCTTGAATTTCAGGTGCCAAGGCTCTGTTTGTAGAATCGAGAGCATTGACTCCAGGCTTGAAAGGCTCTTATTTATGCACCAAACTCTCATTCTTAGGGTTCAAACCCTCATTGTTTTGATCAAATTATCATTTTTATGCTCGTCATGCTCATTTTTTGGGTCGAACCCTCATGTCCTTGCTCCAAATACATCGTTTAGGGGACAAAGCTTGAATTTCAGGTTCCAAGGCTTTGTTTGTAGAGTCCAGAACATTGACTCCAGGCTTGAAAGGCTCTTATTTATGCACCAAACTCTCATTCTTAAGGTTCAAACCCTCATTTGTATGCTCACATTATCATTTTCATGCTCGACATGCTCATTTTATGGGTCGAACCCTCATCTCCTTGCACCAAACACACCGTTTAGGGGACAAAGCTTCAATTTTTGCTTCCAAGCATTCGTTTTTAGAGTCGAGAGCATTGACTCCAGCCTTGAAAGGCTCTTATTTATGCACCAAACTCTCATTCTTAGGGTTCAAACCCTCATTGTTATGCTCAAATTATCATTTTTATGCTCGATATGCTCATTTTTTTGGTCGAACCCTCATCTCCTTGCTCCAAATACATCGTTTAGGGGACAAAGCTTGAATTTCAGGTTCCAAGCATTCGTTTGTAGAGTCGAGAGCATTGACTCCAGGCTTGAAAGGCTCTTATTTATGCACCAAACTCTCATTCTTAGGTTTCAAACCCTCAATTTTATGCTCGAATTATCATTCTTATGCTCGACATGCTCATTTTTTGGGTCGAACCCTCATCTCCTTGCTCCAAATACATCGTTTAGGGGACAAAGCTTGAGTTTTAGGTTCCAAGGCTTCGTTTGTAGAGTCCAGAGCATTGACTCCAGGCTTGAAAGGCGCTTATTTATGCACCAAACTCTCATTCTTAGTGTTCAAACCCTCATTGTTATGCTCGAATTATTATTTTTATGCTCGACATACTCATTTTTTGGGTCGAACCCTCATGTCCTTGCTCCAAATACATCGTTTAGGGGACAAAGCTGGAGTTTTAGGTGCCAAGGCTTCGTTTGTAGAGTCGAGAGCATTGACTCCAGGCTTGAAAGCCTCTTATTTATGCACCAAACTCTCATTCTTAAGGTTCAAACCCTCAATTTTATGCTCAAATTATCATTTTTATGCTCGATATGCTCATTTTTTGGGTCGAACCCTCATCTCCTTGCTCCAAATACATCGTTTAGGGGACAAAGCTTGAATTTCTGGTTCCAAGGCTCTGTTTGTAGAATCGAGAGCATTGACTCCAGGCTTGAAAGGCTCTTATTTATGGACCAAACTCTCATTCTTAGGGTTCAAACCCTCATTCTTATGCTCAAATTATCATTTTTATGCTCGTCATGCTCATTTTTTTGGTCGAAACCTCATGTCCTTGCTCCAAATACATCGTTTAGGGGACAAAGCTTGAATTACAGGTGCCAAGGCTTCGTTTGTAGAGTCCAGAGCACTGACTCCAGGCTTGAAAGGCTCTTATTTATGCACCAAACTCTCATTCTTAGGGTTCAAACCCTCATTCTTATGCTCAAATTATCATTTTTATGCTCGATATGCTCATTCTTTTGGTCGAACCCTCATCTCCTTGCTCCAAATACATCGTTTAGGGGACAAAGCTGGAGTTTTAGGTGCCAAGGCTTCGTTTGTAGAGTCGAGAGCATTGACTCCAGGCTTGAAAGGCTCTTATTTATGCACCAAACTCTAATTCTTAGGTTTCAAACCCTCAATTTTATGCTCGAATTATCAGTTTTATGCTCAACATACTCATTTTTTGGGTCGAACCCTCATCTCCTTGCTCCAAATACATCGTTTAGGGGACAAAGCTTGAATTTTTGCTTCCAAGCATTCGTTTTTAGAGTCGAGAGCATTGACTCCAGGCTTGAAAGGCTCTTATTTATGCACCAAACTCTCATTCTTAGGGTTCAAACTCTCATTCTTATGCTCAAATTATCATTTTTATGCTCGATATGCTCATTTTTTTGGTCGAACCCTCACCTCCTTGCTCCAAATACATCGTTTAGGGGACAAAGCTTGAACTTCAGGTTCCAAGCATTCGTTTGTAGAGTCCAGAACATTGACTCCAGGCTTGAAAGGCTCTTATTTATGCACCAAACTCTCATTCTTAGTGTTCAAACCCTCATTTGTATGCTCGAATTATCATTTTCATGCTCGACATGTTCATTTTTTGGGTCGAACTCTCATCTCCTTGCACCAAACACACCGTTTAGCGGACAAAGCTTGAATTTTTGCTTCCAAGCATTTGTTTTTAGAGTCGAGAGCATTGACTCCACGCTTGAAAGGCTCTTATTTATGCACCAAACTCTCATTCTTAGGGTTCAAACCCTCATTGTTATGCTCAAATTATCATTTTTATGCTCGATATGCTCATTTTTTTGGTCGAACCCTCATCTCCTTGCTCCAAATACATCGTTTAGGGGACAAAGCTTGAACTTCAGGTTCCAAGCATTCGTTTGTAGAGTCCAGAACATTGACTCCAGGCTTGAAAGGCTCTTATTTATGCACCAAACTCTCATTCTTAGTGTTCAAACCCTCATTTGTATGCTCGAATTATCATTTTCATGCTCGACATGTTCATTTTTTGGGTCGAACCCTCATCTCCTTGCTCCAAATACATAGTTTAGGGGATAAAGCTTGAATTTCATGTTTCAAGCATTCGTTTGTAGAGTCTAGAGCATTGACTCCAGGCTTGAAAGCCTCTTATTTATGCACCAAACTCTAATTCTTAGGTTTCAAACCCTCAATTTTATGCTCGAATTATCATTCTTATGCTCGACATGCTCATTTTTTGGGTCGAACCCTCATCTCCTTGCTCCAAATACATCGTTTAGGGGACAAAGCTGGAGTTTTAGGTTCCAAGGCTTTGTTTGTAGAGTCCAGAGCATTGACTCCAGGCTTGAAAGGCTCTTATTTATGCACCAAACTCTCATTCTTAGGGTTCAAACCCTCATTTGTATGCTCGAATTATCATTTTCATGCTCGACATGTTCATTTTTTGGGTCGAACCCTCATCTCCTTGCTCCAAATACATCGTTTAGGGGACAAAGCTTGAATTTCAGGTGCCAAGCATTCGTTTGCAGAGTCGAGAGCATTGACTCCAGGTTTGAAAGCCTCTTATTTATGCACCAAACTCTCATTCTTAGGGTTCAAACCCTCATTGTTATGCTCGAATTATTATTTTCATGCTCAACATGCTCATTTTTTGGGTCGGACCCTCATGTCCTTGCTCCAAATACATCGTTTAGGGGACAAAGCTTGAATTTCAGGTTCCAAGCATTCGTTTGTAGAGTCGAGAGCATTGACTCCAGGCTTGAAAGGCTCTTATTTATGCACCAAACTCTCATTCTTAGGGTTCAAACCCTCATTCTTATGCTCAAATTATCATTTTTATGCTCAACATGCTCATTTTTTTGGTCGAAACCTCATGTCCTTGCTCCAAATACATCGTTTAGGGGACAAAGCTTGAATTTCAGGTGCCAAGGCTTCGTTTGTAGAGTCCAGAGCATTGACTCCAGGCTTGAAAGCCTCTTATTTATGCACCAAACTCTAATTCTTAGGTTTCAAACCCTCAATTTTATGCTCGAATTATCATTCTTATGCTCGACATGCTCATTTTTTGGGTCGAACCCTCATCTCCTTGCTCCAAATACATCGTTTAGGGGACAAAGCTGGAGTTTTAGGTTCCAAGGCTTTGTTTGTAGAGTCCAGAGCATTGACTCCAGGCTTGAAAGGCTCTTATTTATGCACCAAACTCTCATTCTTAGGGTTCAAACCCTCATTTGTATGCTCGAATTATCATTTTTATGCTCGACATGTTCATTTTTTTGGTCGAACCCTCATCTCCTTGCTCCAAATACATCGTTTAGGGGACAAAGCTGGAGTTTTAGGTGCCAAGGCTTCGTTTGTAGAGTCGAGAGCATTGACTCCAGGCTTGAAAGGCTCTTATTTATGCACCAAACTCTAATTCTTAGGTTTCAAACCCTCATTTGTATACTCGAATTATCATTGTTATGCTCGACATGCTCATTTTTTGGGTCGAACCCTCATCTCCTTGCTCCAAATACATCGTTTAGGGGACAAAGCTTGAATTTTAGGTTCCAAGCATTCGTTTTTAGAGTCGAGAGCATTGACTCCAGGCTTGAAAGGCTCTTATTTATGCACCAAACTCCCATTCTTAGGGTTCAAACCCTCATTGTTATGCTCGAATTATCATTTTTATGCTCGATATGCTCATTTTTTTGGTCGAACCCTCATCTCCTTGCTCCAAATACATCGTTTAGGGGACAAAGCTTGAACTTCAGGTTCCAAGCATTCGTTTGTAGAGTCCAGAGCATTGACTCCAGGCTTGAAAGGCTCTTATTTATGCACCAAACTCTCATTCTTAGTGTTCAAACCCTCATTTGTATGCTCGAATTATCATTTTCATGCTCGACATGTTCATTTTTTGGGTCGAACCCTCATGTCCTTGCTCCAAATACATCGTTTAGGGGACAAAGCTGGAGTTTTAGGTGCCAAGGCTTCGTTTGTAGAGTCGAGAGCATTGACTCCAGGCTTGAAAGCCTCTTATTTATGCACCAAACTCTAACTCTTAGGTTTCAAACCCTCAATTTTATGCTCAAATTATCATTTTTATGCTCGATATGCTCATTTTTTGGGTCGAACCCTCATCTCCTTGCTCCAAATACATCGTTTAGGGGACAAAGCTTGAATTTCAGGTTCCAAGGCTCTGTTTGTAGAATCGAGAGCATTGACTCCAGGCTTGAAAGGCTCTTATTTATGCACCAAACTCTCATTCTTATGGTTCAAACCCTCATTCTTATGCTCAAATTATCATTTTTATGCTCGTCATGCTTATTTTTTTGGTCGAAACCTCATGTCCTTGCTCCAAATACATCGTTTAGGGGACAAAGCTTGAATTACAGGTGCCAAGGCTTCGTTTGTAGAGTCCAGAGCATTGACTCCAGGCTTGAAAGGCTCTTATTTATGCACCAAACTCTCATTCTTAGGGTTCAAACCCTCATTCTTATGCTCAAATTATCATTTTTATGCTCGATATGCTCATTTTTTTGGTCGAACCCTCATCTCCTTGCTCCAAATACATCGTTTAGGGGACAAAGCTTGAATTTTAGGTTCCAAGCATTCGTTTTTAGAGTCGAGAGCATTGACTCCAGGCTTGAAAGGCTCTTATTTATGCACCAAACTCCCATTCTTAGGGTTCAAACCCTCATTGTTATGCTCGAATTATCATTTTTATGCTCGATATGCTCATTTTTTTGGTCGAACCCTCATCTCCTTGCTCCAAATACATCGTTTAGGGGACAAAGCTTGAACTTCAGGTTCCAAGCATTCGTTTGTAGAGTCCAGAGCATTGACTCCAGGCTTGAAAGGCTCTTATTTATGCACCAAACTCTCATTCTTAGTGTTCAAACCCTCATTTGTATGCTCGAATTATCATTTTCATGCTCGACATGTTCATTTTTTGGGTCGAACCCTCATGTCCTTGCTCCAAATACATCGTTTAGGGGACAAAGCTGGAGTTTTAGGTGCCAAGGCTTCGTTTGTAGAGTCGAGAGCATTGACTCCAGGCTTGAAAGCCTCTTATTTATGCACCAAACTCTAACTCTTAGGTTTCAAACCCTCAATTTTATGCTCAAATTATCATTTTTATGCTCGATATGCTCATTTTTTGGGTCGAACCCTCATCTCCTTGCTCCAAATACATCGTTTAGGGGACAAAGCTTGAATTTCAGGTTCCAAGGCTCTGTTTGTAGAATCGAGAGCATTGACTCCAGGCTTGAAAGGCTCTTATTTATGCACCAAACTCTCATTCTTATGGTTCAAACCCTCATTCTTATGCTCAAATTATCATTTTTATGCTCGTCATGCTTATTTTTTTGGTCGAAACCTCATGTCCTTGCTCCAAATACATCGTTTAGGGGACAAAGCTTGAATTACAGGTGCCAAGGCTTCGTTTGTAGAGTCCAGAGCATTGACTCCAGGCTTGAAAGGCTCTTATTTATGCACCAAACTCTCATTCTTAGGGTTCAAACCCTCATTCTTATGCTCAAATTATCATTTTTATGCTCGATATGCTCATTTTTTTGGTCGAACCCTCATCTCCTTGCTCCAAATACATCGTTTAGGGGACAAAGCTGGAGTTTTAGGTGCCAAGGCTTCGTTTGTAGAGTCGAGAGCATTGACTCCAGGCTTGAAAGGCTCTTATTTATGCACCAAACTCTAATTCTTAGGTTTCAAACCCTCAATTTTATGCTCGAATTATCATTCTTATGCTCGACATGCTCATTTTTTGGGTCGAACCCTCATCTCCTTGCTCCAAATACATCGTTTAGGGGACAAAGCTTGAGTTTTAGGTTCCAAGGCTTTGTTTGTAGAGTCCAGAGCATTGACTCCAGGCTTGAAAGGCGCTTATTTATGCACCAAACTCTCATTCTTAGTGTTCAAACCCTCATTTGTATGCTCAAATTATCATTTTTATGCTCGTCATGCTCATTTTTTTGGTCGAAACCTCATGTCCTTGCTCCAAATACATCGTTTAGGGGACAAAGCTTGAATTTCAGGTTCCAAGGCTCTGTTTGTAGAGTCTAGAGCATTGACTCCAGGCTTGAAAGGCTCTTATTTATGCACCAAACTCTCATTCTTAGTGTTCAAACCCTCATTGTTAATGCTCAAATTATCATTTTTATGCTCGTCATGCTAATTTTTTTGGGTCGAAACCTCATGTCCTTGCTCCAGATACATCGTTTAGGGGAAAAAGCTTGAATTTTAGGTGCCAAGCATTCTTTTGTAGAGTCGAGAGCATTGACTCCAGGCTTGAAAGGCTCTTATTTATGCACCAAACTCTCATTCTTAGGGTTCAAACCCTCATTCTTATGCTCAAATTATCATTTTTATGCTCGATATGCTCTTTGTTTTGGTCGAACCCTCATGTCCTTGCTCCAAATACATCGTTTAGGGGACAAAGCTTGAATTTCAGGTTCCAAGGCTCTGTTTGTAGAATCGAGAGCATTGACTCCAGGCTTGAAAGGCTCTTATTTATGCACCAATCTGTAATTCTTAGGTTTCAAACCCTCAATTTTATGCTCGAATTATCATTGTTATGCTCGACATGCTCATTTTTTGGGTCGAACCCTCATCTCCTTGCTCCAAATACATCGTTTAGGGGACAAAGCTTGAATTTTAGGTTCCAAGCATTCGTTTGTAGAGTCGAGAGCATTGACTCCAGGCTTGAAAGGCTCTTATTTATGCACCAAACTCTCATTCTTAGGGTTCAAACTCTCATTCTTATGCTCAAATTATCATTTTTATGCTCGATATGCTCTTTTTTTTGGTCGAACCCTCACCTCCTTGCTCCAAATACATCGTTTAGGGGACAAAGCTTGAACTTCAGGTTCCAAGGCTCTGTTTGTAGAATCGAGAGCATTGACTCCAGGCTTGAAAGGCTCTTATTTATGCACCAAACTCTCATTCTTAGGGTTCAAACCCTCATTGTTATGCTCAAATTATCATTTTTATGCTCGTCATGCTCATTTTTTGGGTCGAAACCTCATCTCCTTGCTCCAAATACATCGTTTAGGGGACAAAGCTTGAATTTCAGGTTCCAAGGCTTTGTTTGTAGAGTCCAGAACATTGACTCCAGGCTTGAAAGGCTCTTATTTATGCAGCAAATTCTCATTGTTAGGGTTAAAACCCTCATTCTTATGCTCAAATTTTCATTTTTATGCTCGATATGCTCTTTTTTTTGGTCGAACCCTCACCTCCTTGCTCCAAATACATCGTTTAGGGGACAAAGCTTGAACTTCAGGTTCCAAGCATTCGTTTGTAGAGTCCAGAGCATTGACTCCAGGCTTGAAAGGCTCTTATTTATGCACCAAACTCTCATTCTTAGTGTTCAAACCCTCATTTGTATGCTCGAATTATCATTTTCATGCTCGACATGTTCATTTTTTGGGTCGAACCCTCATGTCCTTGCTCCAAATACATCGTTTAGGGGATAAAGCTTGAATTTCATGTTCCAAGCATTCGTTTGTAGAGTCTAGAGCATTGACTCCAGGCTTGAAAGCCTCTTATTTATGCACCAAACTCTAATGCTTAGGTTTCAAACCCTCAATTTTATGCTCGAATTATCATTCTTATGCTCGACATGCTCATTTTTTGGGTCGAACCCTCATCTCCTTGCTCCAAATACATCGTTTAGGGGACAAAGCTGGAGTTTTAGGTTCCAAGGCTTTGTTTGTAGAGTCCAGAGCATTGACTCCAGGCTTGAAAGGCTCTTATTTATGCACCAAACTCTCATTCTTAGGGTTCAAACCCTCATTTGTATGCTCGAATTATCATTTTTATGCTCGACATGTTCATTTTTTGGGTAGAACCCTCATCTCCTTGCTCCAAATACATCGTTTAGGGGACAAAGCTGGAGTTTTAGGTGCCAAGGCTTCGTTTGTAGAGTCGAGAGCATTGACTCCAGGCTTGAAAGGCTCTTATTTATGCACCAAACTCTAATTCTTAGGTTTCAAACCCTCATTTGTATGCTCGAATTATCATTGTTATGCTCGACATGCTCATTTTTTGGGTCGAACCCTCATCTCCTTGCTCCAAATACATCGTTTAGGGGACAAAGCTTGAATTTTAGGTTCCAAGCATTCGTTTTTAGAGTCGAGAGCATTGACTCCAGGCTTGAAAGGCTCTTATTTATGCACCAAACTCCCATTCTTAGGGTTCAAACCCTCATTGTTATGCTCGAATTATCATTTTTATGCTCGATATGCTCATTTTTTGGGTCGAACCCTCATGTCCTTGCTCCAAATACATCGTTTAGGGGACAAAGCTGGAGTTTTAGGTGCCAAGGCTTCATTTGTAGAGTCGAGAGCATTGACTCCAGGCTTGAAAGCCTCTTATTTATGCACCAAACTCTAACTCTTATGTTTCAAACCCTCAATTTTATGCTCAAATTATCATTTTTATGCTCGATATGCTCATTTTTTGGGTCGAACCCTCATCTCCTTGCTCCAAATACATCGTTTAGGGGACAAAGCTTGAATTTCAGGTTCCAAGGCTCTGTTTGTAGAATCGAGAGCATTGACTCCA
This sequence comes from Strix aluco, assembly GCF_031877795.1. Taxonomy (NCBI): domain Eukaryota; kingdom Metazoa; phylum Chordata; class Aves; order Strigiformes; family Strigidae; genus Strix; species Strix aluco. The sequence goes on from NC_133970.1 coordinate 31,705,601, forward strand.
GGCTTGAAAGGCTCTTATTTATGCACCAAACTATCATTCTTATGGTTCAAACCCTCATTCTTATGCTCAAATTATCATTTTTATGCTCGTCATGCTTATTTTTTTGGTCGAAACCTCATGTCCTTGCTCCAAATACATCGTTTAGGGGACAAAGCTTGAATTACAGGTTCCAAGCATTCGTTTGTAGAGTCCAGAGCATTGACTCCAGGCTTGAAAGGCTCTTATTTATGCACCAAACTCTCATTCTTAGGGTTCAAACCCTCATTCTTATGCTCAAATTATCATTTTTATGCTCGATATGCTCATTTTTTTGGTCGAACCCTCATCTCCTTGCTCCAAATACATCGTTTAGGGGACAAAGCTGGAGTTTTAGGTGCCAAGGCTTCGTTTGTAGAGTCGAGAGCATTGACTCCAGGCTTGAAAGGCTCTTATTTATGCACCAAACTCTAATTCTTAGGTTTCAAACCCTCATTTGTATGCTCGAATTATCATTGTTATGCTCGACATGCTCATTTTTTGGGTCGAACCCTCATCTCCTTGCTCCAAATACATCGTTTAGGGGACAAAGCTTGAATTTCAGGTTCCAAGGCTCTGTTTGTAGAATCGAGAGCATTGACTCCAGGCTTGAAAGCCTCTTATTTATGCACGAAACTCTCATTCTTAGGGTTCAAACCCTCATTGTTATGCTCAAATTATCATTTTTATGCTCGTCATGCTCATTTTATGGGTCGAACCCTCATGTCCTTGCTCCAAATACATCGTTTAGGGGACAAAGCTTGAATTTCAGGTTCCAAGGCTTTGTTTGTAGAGTCCAGAACATTGACTCCAGGCTTGAAAGGCTCTTATTTATGCACCAAACTCTCATTCTTAAGGTTCAAACCCTCATTTGTATGCTCACATTATCATTTTCATGCTCGACATGCTCATTTTATGGGTCGAACCCTCATCTCCTTGCACCAAACACACCGTTTAGGGGACAAAGCTTGAATTTTTGCTTCCAAGCATTCGTTTTTAGAGTCGAGAGCATTGGCTCCAGGCTTGAAAGGCTCTTATTTATGCACCAAACTCTCATTCTTAGGGTTCAAACCCTCATTGTTATGCTCAAATTATCATTTTTATGCTCGATATGCTCATTTTTTTGGTCGAACCCTCATCTCCTTG